>NC_141696.1:502737218-503343975 GCF_964263255.1 Lissotriton vulgaris
TGCAGCTAAAGAAGCACTCCACAGCTGTATCGTGATTTCCACTTTATTCATGCACTCGAGGGTGACAAACAGGCTGTAATTAAGTCCTTTGTGCCGACGTGTTTCGAAGCGAGATGCTCCTGCTTCTTGGGCTCATGACGAACAGCCCAATTATTGCCTCTCAGTCCCACATGCATTTCATTTGATTGTTGCATCCAGTCTCTCAGCTTTGTAGCGCTGTATCTTGGGTACTGTAGTTGCATATTTAAAATATCCACAGTGGGTTTGCGCTGTGCTTCATAAATTGATCAGGAACACAGTGATTAAGTAATCAGTTGTGTTAAGACCCTCCAGTGGACCCCAGTCTGTGATTGTCACCTTCGGTATTGCAAGCCCAACTGTGCCATCAGTTTCATCGGAATTGTCATATAGATATATATATTTATTACCTACTGGCGGTCGCCAGTAGGTAGTTATAGTTAGGACCTTGTTTCAATTCAAAATGCGTTTTTTCTTTGGCACCATTTGACAAATCTTTGTGAAATTTTCCTAAAAAAAGGTTCACTCAGGTCAGGTCCTGTCTTGAAAGTTTTGGGGTGATTTGTCAAGTGGGAGCCGAGAAAAAAGGGATCCCAAAATGCTTTTTCTCCATGTTAAATTCTATAGGATTTTTGAAATAGGGGACAGCCAGAACCGCTGAACGGAATTACACCAAATTTGACAAAAAGGTAGGTCTTGGTCCAGAAAGTGTATTCTTTCTAAAATAATGTAAATCTGTTCAGTAGTTGCAGAGAAATTTAAAAAATAATAATATCGCTATCCGAGCACCGAGGAGGAGTCGCACCTCCTCCCGGGCACAAGCTGACTTCTGATTGGCTGCCAACACTCCAAACTATAATGGGTTGGCAACCTTCTTGTGACTTAATAACCGAGTCACAAGAAAAATGAAGAAAAGGGGGCAGGGTAGTAGCAGCCTAAACCCCTAGGCCTGCTCAGGGGTCCCACAAGGACCCCCAGGGCCAAAAAAACATTAAAAAAATAATTGAATTAAGACTGGGTGCATGAATCCTGCTGAGGTAATCTAATAAAAGACTTAAGCATGGCGTCCTGAACTTCGTTTGCTTAAAGCCCCCGGGTGGGCCAGGTCCTGGGGCAATTCTTAATTATGGTTTGGGGGCCCCCACTGCCCTGGACACTGCCACCTCCCCGTCGCTTTGTTAATCATGTGTGGGGACACACGGTCCCCCTGCAGCCCCAAAGACCACCACCTCCCTGGTGCTTTGTGTTAAAAATACTTGGGGGGCTTCTGCCTCCCCACACTGCTCTGGGTACCCCCACCTGTCTGGGGCATTCCTAATTGTGTGTGAGGGACCTTGTAGGCCCCCCAAAGCCCCGGGGACCGCCACCTCCACGGGGCTTAAATTATCTAAATAATTATCTAAATAAGTGTGGAATCTGGGATGACCACCTGCCCACCACATGCCCTGGGATGACCACCTCCCTGGGGCATTTTAAAATAAAGGGCGGGGGTCCATTACACACCCCAACCCCAGTGACCAACACCACCCCAGGGCTTTAAAAATGTTGGAGGGGGCGACAAAGCCCTGGGGACCACCACCCCCCAGTGCCGGCTCCTGCAATGTCCCAGGGTACCCACACCGGGACATTGCTGTTTGCTATGGCAGGGCTGGGAAAGCATTGCTTTGCTTCGTTGAAGCGAGAGCAGAAAACCTGATCTTGCTTTAACGAAGCAAAGCAAAATTGCTTTTCGGCAATGGGAGCTGCATGTTAGCAGTTCCCCTTGCCCAAACGCAATGCCGGCTCACGCAAGAGGTGGGGTACCGGCTGGTACTGTGGGGTCATTGGGGCTCCCACACAGTCCCCATCACATAGGACAGGCCCTGGGGGATGGTGTCCTCTGGGCCATTATTGGCCCAGGTAAGTGGGAGTCAGGGCCCCCTGCTGAAGATATCTTTTTTTTTAGAAGAGGCAATGCCCTGGGGCAAGTAAAAGCCTCAGGAGGGGGACACACAGCCCCCACATTAAAAATATGTATATGTGGCCATGCCTCAGGGGATGGTGTCCCTGGGGCTGAAATCGGCCTCAGGAGTGGGGCCACGTGCCCCCCCTCTCACATAAATGAATAAATATCAAGAAGCAATGACCTGTGGTATGGGGTCCCGGGGCAGATAAAGGCCTCAGGAGGGGGGCCCACTCCATAAAAATAAAAAATATGGTTTTATGGCCATGTCCTGGGGGATGGGGTCCTCTTCACATTTTTTTTTAAAATGTGGCAGGCCCTTGGGGGATGGTGCCCAGGGCCCAAAAAAGATTGAAAGAAGGGAGCACACACATCTTCTTCTAAAAATGTTCTTCTTGCCGGAGGCCCGCCCCCTCCCTGCACCACTCTCCAACCGCACCAGATGGCTGGTTCTAACTTGGGGGATTAAGTCGCCTTGAATACTGAGGGTCCCTGGGTGCCTACTAGCCCACAAGGTACCTCCAGTAAGCACCACACAGCTGGATTCCTGCGAGGTGGTCCGAGGCCCGACCCATTTTACACCACTCTGCAAATGAACTTCGTGGTGCACTGCTGGTAGGACAATGAGGTCCTCTTGTGTCCTGAGGACCTCAAAACTAAAGTGGACTTCATCCTCCAAACAGCAGTGCGCCAGGAGGCATGTTTGCAGCGTGGTGGTAAAAGGGGGCCTGGTCTCAGGCCACTCTCAGCAATCCAGCTTTGTGGGACTCACTGGAGGTACCTGGTGGACTAGTTGGCCTCTAGGGACCCTCAGGATTCAAGGGGACTTAATCCCTTAACCCAGAATGCACCATGAGGCACATTAGCAGAGTGGTGGAGAAAGGGGGCATGGCCTGTGTCCTGCTTTCAGCACTCCACTATCTGGGACATACTGGAGGTAAGAGGTAGGCTAGTTGGCCCCAAAGGGCCCCCAGCACCGAAGGTGACTTCAATCCCCAAAAGCCCACTGGGGAGAGCAAGGGGGCCTGTTGTGTGGGACTTACTGGAGGTTAGAGGAGGAGTAGTGGGCCCCCAAGGACGTCCTTGGGGGCCAACTACTCCTTTTGCTACCTCCAGTAAGTACCACACAGTGGGATTGCTAAGCCATCTTCGGAGGCATTGCCCCCCTTTCTCCACCACTCTGCAAACACACCTCCTGGCAGACTACGGGATGGGGATGAAGTTCAATGTACTCCTGAGGGACTTTGGGGCCAAGAAGCCCTCTAAGTAGCTCCTGTAAGTTCTATACAGCAGAATTACTGAGCCCTGGTTGGAGGCCCAGAACCTTTCTCCACCACTCTGCAAACGCGACTACCAGTTAAAGAAGTGTTTGCAATGTAATAGGTTTCGCATTTGCGAGAGTTAGAGCTAATGACGCTGTAAATGTAAAAGATTTTTAATAATGTATTCTGGAGTGGAGTGGATGTACGTTGTGTGTAGTGGAATTATGTGGTAAGTTATGCAGTGAAATTATGTGGATAGAAAGTATGTGGTATTTATTTTATAGGAATTATGTAGAGGGGGGTTATGTGTTATGGAGAGTAATTATGTGGTATGGTAGTCTGTGTTGTGAAGTGGTAACCTCAGGTTAAGTCTTCCTCATTTTCATAGAAACTCAACTATGAACTCAGTAAGACAAAAATGAAAGATTAACTTAGGAGCACTTGTGGACCTAATCAGAGGTATGAGCAAGGCCATTGGAATTATGCGACTGTTTGGCTGCACCGACCTTCGCACAATTATACATTTTCTGCATTAGCCACATAATTCATCATCTGCGCCTTAATCTGGAGATTTGAACAAAAAAAGCCTTGTTTCTGGCTCAAACAACTCAAATGTTCCAAAAAATTCAGCGTCATGTATTACAGCATGGTGGAAAGCCCTTTGCAAATCTGAATATGGTCACATGTTACTTATTGCAAAATGTGGGTGTTAATGGTGCACAAACTTCTCTTCTTTCTGTACCTCATTTGCCTCTTTCTGCATTCCCTTACTTCTTTCTGTACCTTTCTTCCTTTTTCTGCACCTCACGTGCCTCTTTCTGCACTTCTCTTGCTTCTTTCCATACCTCTGTTGCTTCTTTCAGCAATTCTCTTGCCTCTTTCTGCACTTCTTTTGCTTGTTTCTGCACCTCTTTTGCGTCTTTATGCACCTTTGTTGCCTCTTTTTATACCTCACTTGCTTCTTTCTGTACCCCTCTTGCAATTTTGTGTACCCCTCTTTTCTGTTTCTGCCTCTCTCTTCCCTCTTTCTGCACCCCTGTTGCCTCTTTCTGTACCTTTCCTACCTTTTTCTGTACCTTTCTTGCCTCTTTCTGTGCCTCTGTTGGTTCTTTATGCACTTCTCTTGCCTTTTCTGAATCCTTGCGCCTCTTTCAGCACCTCTATTGCTTTTTTTCTGAACTTCCCTTCCTTCTTTCTCCATCCTACTGCCTCTTTATGTAACTCTCTTGCCTCTTTGTACACCTCTTCTTCCACTCTCTTTACTCCTCTTGCCACTTTTTGCAAATCTGTTGGCTCATTCTGCACTGCCCTTGCTTCTTTCTGAATCCCTCTGGCCTCTTTCTACACCCCTCTTTTCTCTTTCTGCACCTCACTTGCTTCTTTTGTTTCTTTCAACACCTCTTTGCTTCTTTCAGCAATTCTCTTGCCTTTTTCTGCACCCCTCTTGCTTCTTTCTGCACATCACGTGCCTCTTTCTACACGTTTATTGCTTCTTCCTATACCTCTGTTGCTTCTTTCAGCAATTCTATTGCCTATTTCTGTAATTCAAATGCTTTTTTCTGCACCTTTCTTGCATCTTTCTGCACCCCAGTTGCCCTTTTCAGCACCCCTCCTTTCTGCACTTTTCTTGCTTCTTTCTACAACACTGTTGCTTCTTTCAGCAATTATTTTGCCTTTTTTGCACTTCTCTTCCTTCTTTATGCACCCCTCCTGCCTCTTTCTGTACCTTTCCCACCTCTTTCTGCACTTCCCTTGCCTCTTTCAGCACCTCTGTTGCTTTTTTATGCACTTCTCTTGCTCTTTCTGAACCCTTTGTGCCTCTTTCAGCACCTCTGTTGCTTCTTTCTGCACTCCTCCTGCCTCTCTCTGTTGTTCTCTTCCCTCTTTGTGCACCTCTAGTAGTTCTTTTTCTACTGCTCTTGCTTCTTTCTGCACCTCACTTGCCCCTTTCTGCACTTCTCTTACTTCTTTCTACACCTCTGTTGCTTCTTTCAGCAATTCTCTTGCCTCTTTATGCACCTGTCTTGCTTATTTCTGCACACCTTTTGCCTCTTTTTGAACCTCTGTTGGTTCTTTCTGCACATCTCTTCCTTCTTTCTGCACCTCATGTGCCTCTTTCTGGAATTCTTTTGCTTCTTTCTACACCCCTGATGCTTCTTTCAGCAATTTTCTTGCCTATTTCTGCACATCTCTTGTTTAGTTCTACACCTCTACTGCTTATTTCTGCTCCTCTCTTGCTTCTTTCTGCGCCTCTGTTGCTTCTTTCAGCAATTCTTTTGCCTCTTTCTGCATTTCTCTTTCTTTCATTCTGTACCCCTCCTGCCTCTTTCAGCAACTCTGTTGCTCCTTTCTGAACTTCTCTTTCTTCTTTCTGCACCCCTCCTGCCTCTTTCTGTACCTCTCTTGCCTCTTAGTACACCTCTTCTACCTTTTTCTGCACCGCCCTTGCCTCTTTTTGCCCCTCTGTTGGTTCTTATGCACAGCTCTTGCTTATTTCTGCACCTCACTTGCCTTTTCTGCATTTCTCTTGCTTCTTTCTATGCCACTGTTGCTTCTTTCAGCAATTATTTTGCCTCTTTTTGTACTGCTCTTCCTTCTTTCTGTACCCCCTACCTCTTTCTGTACCTCTCTTGCCTCTTTCTGCACCTCTCCTACTTCTTTCTGCACTCCTCTTGCCTCTTTCAGCACCTCTGTTGCTCCTTTCTAAACTTCTCTTTCTTGTTTCTGCACTCCTCCTGCCTCTTTCTGTACCTCTCTTGCTTCTTAGTGCACCTCTTCGACCTTTTTCTGCACCTCCCTTGCATCTTTTTGCCCCTCTGTTGGTTCTTCTGCACAGCTCTTGCTTCTTTCTGCACCTCACTTGCCTTTTCTGCATTTCTCTTGCTTCTTTCTATACCACTGTTGCTTCTTTCAGCAATTATTTTGCCTCTTTTTGCACTTCTCTTCCTTCTTTCGGTACCCCCTACCTCTTTCTGTACCTCTCTTGCCTCTTTCTGTACCTCTCCTACTTCTTTCTGCACTCCTCATGCCTCTTTCAGCACCTCTGTTACTTCTTTCTGAACACCTCTTCCTTCTTTCTGCACTCCTGCCAATTTCTGTACCTCTCTTGCCTCTTTGTGCACCTCTCCTACTATTTTCTTCACTCCTTTTTCCTCTTTTTGCAAATCTGTTGGTTCATTCTGCACTGCTCTTGCTTATTTCTGCATCCCTCTTTTCTCTTTCGGCACCTCACGTGCTTCTTTCTGCACTTCTCTTGCTCTTTTTGCCCCTTTGTGCCTCTTTCAGCACCACTGTTGCTTCTTTCTGAACTTTGCTTTCTTCTTTCTGCACTCTTCCTGCCTCTTTCTGTACTTCTCCTGCATCTTTGTGCACCACTCTTACCTTTTCTGCACCCCTCTTGCCTTTTTTTGCACCTCTGGTAGATCTTTGTGCACTGCGCTTGATTTTTTCTGCACATCACTTGCCCCTTCTGAACTTCTCGTGCTTCTTTCTACATCTCTGTTGCTTCTTTCAGCAATTCTCTTGCTTGTTTCTGCACCCCTCTTGCAACTTTTTAAACCTCTGCTGGTTCTTTCTGCATGGCTCTTGCATCTCTATGTACCTCACATGCCTCTTTCTGCAATGCTTTTGCTTCTTTCTACACCTCTCTAGCTTCTTTCTGCTCCTCTCTTGCCTATTTGTGCATTTCTCTTGCCTGTTTCTGTACTGCTCTTGCTTCTTTCTGTACCTCACATGCTTCTTTCAGCAATTCTCTTCCCTCTTTCTGTACCTCTCATTTTATTTCTACACCTCTCTAGCCTCTTTCTGCTCCTCTCTTGCCTATTTGCGCATTTCTCTTGCCTTATTCTGAACTGTTCTTGCTTCTTCTTTCTGTACCTCACATGCCTCTTTCTGCACTTCTCTTGCTTCTTTCTACACCTCTTTTGCTTCTTTCAGCAATTATTTTGCCTCTTTTTGCACTTCTCTTTCCTTCTTTGTGCACCCCTCCTGACTCTTTGAGCACCTTAGTTGCTTCTTTCTGAACTTCACTTTCTTCTTGCTGCACCCGTCCTATTCCTTTCTGTACCTCTCTTGTTTCTTAGTGCACCTCTCCTACCTTTTTCTGCACCTCCCTTGCCTATTTTTGCAACTCTGTTGGTGCTCTTCACTGCTCTTGCTTCTTTCTGCACCTCAGTTGCCTCATTCTGCACTTCTCTTCATTCTATCTGCACTCCTGCCTCATTTTGCACCTCTCCTACTTCTTTCTGTACTTCTTTTGCCTCTTTCGGCACCTCTGTTGCTTCTTTCTGCACTTCTCTTGATCTTTCTGCACTCTTCATGCCTCTTTCAGCACCTCTGTTGCTTCTTTCTGAACGTCTCTTCCGTAATTCTACACTCCTCCTGCCTCTTTCTGTACTTCTCTTGCCTCTTTGGGCACCTCTCTGACCTTTTACTGCACCCCTCTTGCCTCTTTTTGCACCTCTGGTGATTTTTTCTGTAATGCTCTTGCTTCTTTCTTTATCTCACTTCCCCCTTTCTGCACTTTATTGCTTTTTTCTACACCTCTGTTGCTTCTTTCAGCAATTCTCTTGCCTCTTTATGCACTTTTCTTGCTTGTTTCTTCACCCCTCTTGCCTTTTTTGAACCTCTGTTGTTTTTTTCTGCACAGATCTTGCTTCTTTCTGCATCTCACATGCCTCTTTCTGCACTTCTTTTGCTTCTTTCAACACCTATGTTGTTTCTCTCAGCACTTCTCTTACCTCTTTCTGCACTTCTCTTCTTTATTTCTATACCTCACTTGCCTCTTTCTGCTCCTCTCTTGCCTCTTTGTGCATTTCTCTTGCCTGTCTCTGCACTGCTCTTGGTTCTTTCTGCACCTCACTCATCTCTTTCTGCACTTCTCTTGCTTCTTTCGACACCTCTGTTGCTTCTTTCAAAAAATCTTTTGCCTCTTTCTGCAGTCCTCTTTCATTCGTTCTGAACCTCTTCTGCCTCTTTCAACACCTCTATTGCTTCTTTCTAAACCTCTCTTTCTGCACCCCTCCTGCCTCTTTCTGTACCTCTCTTGCCTCTAAGTACACCTCTCTGACCTTTTTCTACACCTCACTTGCCTCCTTTTACACCTCTGTTGGTTCTATCTGCACTGCTCTTGCCTCTTTCTGTACTTTTCTTGCCTCTTTCTGTACTTTTCTTGCTTCTTTCTATGCATCTGTTGCTTCTTAAGCAATTCATTTGCCTCTTTCTGCACTTCTCTTACTTCTTTCTGCACCCCTCCTGCCTCTTTCAACACCTCTGTTGCTTCTTTTTGCACCTATGTTTTTCTTTCTGCATTCTTCGTGCATCTCTCAGCTGCTCTGTTGCTTTTTTTTAGCTCCACTTCCTTCTTTCTGTACCCCTCCTGCCTCTTTCTGTATCTCTCTTGCCTCTTTGTGCACTGTTGGTTCATTCTGCACTGCTCTTGCTTCTTTCTGAACCCTTCTTGCCTCTTTCTGCATCCCCTTTTCTCTTTCTGCACCACTCTTGCCTCTTTCTGTACCCCTGTTCCCTCTTTCTATACAATTCCTGCCTGTTTCTGCACCTCTCTAGCCTCTTTCTGTACCTCGGTTGGTGCTTTCTGCACTTCTCTTACTCTTTCTGCACATTCGCGCCTTTTTTAGCACCACTGATGTTTCATTCTGCACTCCTCCTGCCTATTTCTGTACCTTTCTTGCATTGTTTTGTACCTCTCTTATGTTTTTCTGCATCCTTTTTGCCTCATTTTGCACCTCTATTGGTTCTTTCTGCACTGCTCTTGCTTCTTTCTACACCTCAATTGCCTCTCTCTGTACTACTCTTGCTTCTTTCAGCAATTCTCTTGCCTATTTCTGCACTTCTCTTGCTTGTTTCTGTACTCTTCTTGCCCCTTTCCGCACCTCTGTTGGTTCCTTCAGCACTGATCTTGCTTTTTTCTGCACCTCTCTTGCTTCTTTCTTCACCTCACTTGCTTCTTTCTCCACCCCTCTTGCCTCTTTTTGCACTTCTCTTGCTCCTTTCTACACCTCTCTGGCATCTTTCTGTACCTCTGTTGCCTCTTTCTGTACATCACTTGCTTCTTTCTGCACCCCTCTTGCCTCTTTTTGCACTTCTCTTGCTTCTTTCTACACCTCACTGGCATGTTTCTGTACCTCTGCTGCCTCTTTCTGTACATCACTTGCTTCTTTCTGCATCCCTCCTGCCTCTTCTTGCACTTCTCTTGCTTCTTTCTATACCTCTCTTGCTCTCCCTGCTCCTCTCTTACCTCTTTGTGCATTTCTCTATGCCAGTTTCCGCACTGTTCTTGCTTCTTTCTGTACCTCACTTACCTCTTTCTGCATTTCTCTTTCCTCTTTCTGCACTGCTCCTGCCTCTTTATGCACCACTCTTACCTCTTTCTGCACTCGTCTTGCCTCTTTAAACACCTCTGTTGCTTTTTGCTGCATTTCTATTGCTCTTTATGCAACCTTTGTGCCTCTTTGGGCACCTCCTTTGCTTCTCTCTTCACTTTTCTTCTTTCTTCTGCACTCTTCCTGCCTCTTTCTGTACCTCTCCTGCATCTTGGTGCACATCCTTACCTTTTTCTGCACCCCTCGTGCCTCTTTTTGCTCCTCTGTTTGGTTCTTTCTGCACTGATCTTGCTTCTCTCTGCTCATCACTTAACTCTTTCTACACTTCTCTTGATCCTATCTACACCTCAGTTGCTTCTTTCATCAATTCTCTTGTCTCTTTCTCTACTTTTCTTCTATCTTTCTCTACCCTCCTGCCTCTTTCCGTACCTCTCTTACCTCTTTGTGTACCTCTCCTACCACTTTATGCACACCTCTTGCCTCTTTTTGCACCTCTGTTGGTTCATTCTGCACTGATGTTGCCTCTTTCTGCGCCTCTCTTTTCTCTTTCTGTACCTCTCTTTTCTCTTTATGTACCTCTCTTGCTTCTTTTTGTACCTTTCCTGCCTGTTTCTGTACATCTCTTACCTCTTTTTTTACCTCTGTTGGTTCTTTCTACACTTCTCTTGTTCTTTCTGAACCCGTTGTGCTTCTTTCAGCACCTCTGTTGCTTCTTTTTGAACTTCTCTTCCTTCTTTTTGCACTCCTGCTGCCTCTTTCTGTAACTCTTTTGCCTCTTTGTGCACCTCTCCTACCTTTTTCTGCACCCCTCTTGCTTCTTTTTGCACCTCTGTTGGTTTATTCTGCACTGCTCTTGCTTCTTTCTGCACCTCTCTTTTCTCTTTCTGCTCCCCTCTTTTCTCTTTATGCACCCGTCTTGCCCCTTTCTCTACCTTTCCTGCCTGTTTCTGTACATCTCTTACCTCTTTCTTTACCTCTGTTAGTTTTTTCTGCACTGTTCTTTCTTCTTTCTGCACCTCACTTGCCTCTTTCTGCAATTCTCTTGCCCCTTTCTCCACTTCTCTTCCTTCTTTCTTTACACCATCCTGCCTCTTTCTGTACATCTCTTGCTTCTTTGTGCACCTCTTCTACCTTTTTCTGTACCCCTCTTGCCTCAGTTTGCACCTCATGTTGTGTGGCGTTTTAAGCTCCAAGTGAATTTTCCTGATTCATGCCCTTATATAGGTAAAATTCACATTGCCATTATATAGCATAGACATCAAGCCCTTATTTAGGCATAGCCCATGCTACCCAAATACAGGCATGGCTACTTCCACCCATACCAAACATCAAAACGATTTCTTGGAAAACCAGCTTAAGCAGTTAGGGAACTTCCCCTTCCTTGAATATTGATTTGTCCAAGAACTCAGTTACTTTACAAAAAACAACTATTCCCTAGATGTTCTTTCCTGACGTTCATATGTCCAACTTTACATTAAACTATGGCATTCCTAAACACCTTCAAGGTATAAATATAGCTTCACTTGCTCTAGCAAGATACAGTGGTTCGGAGCAGTTCAAAGACCTACTTGCCCGACGCAGCTCGCTACAGAAAATGCAGAAAGAAGCCTACACTCCAGCTGACGCACTGATCAAGAAGCTGCCTTTCTCCTGCCGAGAATCCAGCTCCAGTGCTTCTGGCTCCCCTTGCGGGGTGTTGGGAAATCGAGTCCCGAGACAGAGATACCAGACGTCCTTCATTCTGACCAAGGTATGGAGCTGGTTAAAATCTAGAGAAACCTTTGGTAGATTCTTGGCAAAAACTAAACCTATGCTGCACAATACTTACTTCTTTCCTTGTACTAGACTTAGGTTAGGTACATTGGGGTAGGCATATTTTAGAAGCAGCAGTTGAGTATTTTAATCACTGTTATTTATGTATGTATTTTTATATGGCTTAGAAACCATACAATGCTTTTACAGTATTATTTTATAATACCATGCTCGCTGCACGCATTATACTTTGCAGTCTGCATGACGATTGTAGCAGTTCACTTCTCTTGCATGAGAAAGAAGACAGTTCAATAAACCCTTTTTATTGAAAACGCCTGTGTCTATATTTCCCTGCAACTCTGTAGACCGAAGCTTGCACGATAGACTGAGAGAAATACTCATCTATTGTTTCCGCGACTCTGAGAGATATATTCTTATTCTTTGGAAACAAAGTTGCCATGTTTATGCGGTTGTCAGAAACTGATCCCTTCTTGTGAATTTGAGAAAGTTTCTAGTGACCTCTGAGTTAGCTGTCACACACCCAATTAAGTTTAGTATATATTCGATAGAGACGTAGTTGACCTCAGTCCTACGTCTAATCTATAGGATATATTATTCCAATTGGGAATATAGGAACTACACTACACTCTGTTGGTTCATTCTACACTGCTCTTGCTTTTTGTAGCACATCTTGTTTCTCATTCTGTACCCCTCATTTTGCACCTCTGTTGCTTCTTTCCTCACCTCTCCTGCTGGCTTATGCACCTCCCTTGCCTCTTTCTGTATGTCTGTTACTTCTTTCTGCACCTCTCTTTTCTCTTTATGCACCTGTCTTGCCTCTTTCTGTACCTTTCCTACCTATTTCTGTACTTCTCTTAAATCATTCTTTACCTCTGTTGGTTCTTTCTGCACTTCTCTTGTTCTTTCTGCACCCTTTGTGCCTCTTTCAGCACCCCTGTTGCTTCTTTCTGAAATTCCCTACTTCTTTTTGCAGCCCTGCTGCCTCTTACTGTACCTCTCTTTCCTCTTTTTGCACCACTCCTACCTTTTTATGTGCCCCGTTTGCTTCTTTTTCACCTCTGTTGGTTCTTTCTGCACTGCTCTTGCTTCTTTTTGCACCATAATTGCCTCTGTCTGCACTTCTCTTGCTTCTTTCTAAACCTCTGTAGCTTCTTTCAGCAATTCTCTTGCCTCTTTCTCCACTTCTCTTCCTTCTTTCTTTACCCATCCTACCTCTTCTGTACCTCTCTTGCCTCTTTGTACACCTCTCCTACCTATTTCTGCACTCCTCTTGCCTCCGTTTGCATCTCTATTGGTTCATTCTGCACTGCTCTTGCTTCTTTCTGCCCGTCTCTCTTTCTGCACCCCTCATTTTGTACCTCTGTTGCCTCTTTCTTCACCTTTCCTGTTGGTTTCAGCACCTCTCTTGCTCTTTCTCCACCCTTCGTGACTCTTTCAGCACCTCTGTTGCTTCTTTCTGAACTTCTCTTCCTGGTTTCTGCACCCCTCCGGTCTCTTTCTGGACCTCTCTTGCCGTTCCTCTAATACCTTTTTCTATACCACTTTTGCTTCTGTTTGCACCTCTCTTGGTTCTTTCTGCACAGCTCTTGCTTTTTTCTGTACCTAACTTGCCACTTTCTGTACTTCTCTTGCTTATTTCTACACCTCTGTTGCTTCTTTCAGCAATTCTGTTGCTTCTCTCAGCAATTCTTTTGCCTCTTTCTGCCCTTCTCTTTCCTTCATTCTGCACCCCTCCTGCCTCTTTTAGAACATCTGTTGCTTCTTTCTGAGCTTCCCTTTCTTCTTTTTACACCCCTCCTGCCTCTTTCTGTACCTCTTTTGCCTCTTATTGCACCTCTCCTACATCTTTCTGCACTTCTCTTGCCTTTTTCAGCATGTCTGTTGCTTCTTTTTGCACGTCCCTTGCTCTCTCTGCACTCTTAATGCCTCTTTCAGCAGCTCTGTTGCTTCTTTCTGAACTTCTCTTCCTTCTTTCTGCACCCCTCCTGCCTCTTTCTGCACCCCACTTTTCTCTTTCTCCGCCTATTTTGCCTCTTTCTATACCCCTCTTCTCTGTATCTGCACTTTTCCTGCCGGTTTCTGCACCTTTCTTGCCTCTTTCTGTACCTGTTGGTTCTTTCTGCACTACTCGTGTTCTTTCTGAACCCTTTGCGCCTCTTTCAGCACATCACCTGGTTCTTTTTGCACTACTTCTACCTTTTCCTGTACCGATCTTGCTTCTTTTTGCATCTCTGTTGCTTCTTTCTGCACTGCTCTTGCTTCTTTCTGTACCACTCCTGACCCTTTCTGCATCCCTCTTTTCTTTTTCTGCACCTATCTTGCCTCTTTCTGTACCTCTGTTCTCTCTTTCTGTATTTTCCTGCCTGTTTCTGCACATTTCTTGCCAATTTCTGTACCTCTGTTGGTTCTTTCTGCACTTCTTTTGGTCTTTCTGCACCCTTCGCGCCTCTTTCACCACCTCTGTTGCTTCTTTTTGCACTTCTACCTTTTTATGTACTGCTCTTGCTTCTTTCTGCACCTTTGTTGCTTCTTTCTGCACTTCTCTTGCTTCTTTCTACACCTCTGTTGCTTCTTTCAGCAATTATTGTGCCTCTTTCTGCACTTCTCTTCCTTCTTTCCGCACCCCTCTGGCCTCTTTTTGTATCTTCTTGCATCTTTGAATAAATTTGTAACAAAGAAGGGGTACCACTAATAACGTTTCCTATATCAGGGTAAGCAAAATATATGTAAATACGTTTATAGGAAACAATTCAACATGTGGAGTAGTTCATTAATCAAAAAAGTAAAAACCCAAATGTACATTAAAGTATAAATTCATAATTTATTAGTACAAAAATATATTTTCTTTCCTTTTTGTTTTTATAAATATAGAAATGTGAAACAGTGGCACCATATACATAGTGAAGGACTGGGCTATTCTAAGGCCCAGCGGTGCCAGGGGACAACACCTTAAACCTTTGTGGGTTACCTGTTCTGGCGTACAAATCACAGAGACACGAGACACTTCCTTCGGCGTCAAAGATCAGCGTTTATTTACTGCAGGGATACAGAGATCGCAAGAAGTACACAGAGTGTAGGTTCAGAGAGACTGCTTCGAACTGCAAAAGTGGATCGCTCCTTTTATACACATTTTCGTCATTGCACAACATGGTGAACAAAAAGTTATAACTCAGTTCCCACAGTAAACTTCAAAAGGGTTGCATTCATGTTTTCAGAAGCCCGGAACATAATTACAGTAGCATTGCCGGTTCCCAACTGTAAAAGCATGTTATCTCCACATTAAGCACATTCCATTCTGGCTGTAAACGAGTTTAAGAAAAGGAACAGAAACAGGTGCAAAAACAGACAACAGATTGGAAAGAGTGTAGGGGGGCAATATCGGAAGCGTGATCACAGGATCAAAGAATCCGATTCTAATGCATGCGCGGCTGAAACAATAGACCGGCACGGCAATATGAGCCTTGAGCGGAGCCATCTGCATTTGCCGTGTCATTCCCCTAGTAATAAAGACACACTCAAAGGGATATGCGTCTTCTGCAAGAGTTTGGGAAACCCAGGGTCATGAAGCGGACATTGTCCGTTCGCCTGCTACGTGAGGGCAAGAAACACAATGGATGCCGTATCTAAAATGGAACCCGTGGGTTCAGATGAATAAACCCACGAATAAGACGAATGGTGCAAAGTAGAGTAGCGAAAACGCGTACACCCACTAAACTCGTCATTTGCGGTTCATAGATACCGAACTTGTCCATATTCGAACAAGCCCAAAATGTCATTATGATTCTTGCGGAACCTCAGACGCTCCTTTTGCCCTCATGTAGGCAAGCACTAGTCGATATCAGAATCGATTTCGATATTCATCAGATCGTTCAGATGTTGCTGGAACATCATTCTATCCATCAATGTCTCTTTGGTAACAGATTGCCGTCTTATACACGTTGTAGCACAGAGGCCACATAAGGCTGGACCACACTGTACATAAAGACAACACGTGAACAGAAACGTCACAACAACCCCTACAATCATCAGAATTTTCCAACCCCAAGTCGACATCAGACCCCAAAACCATCCTAGAAGCGTCCAATTACCTTCGTCCACGTGTATGGACTCGGAGATTTTATGCAACTTCGAGATGGCTTGATATACAGTTGGAGCGTTATCAGGAATGAAAATACAGCAGCTCGAATGGATCACCTTGTACACACCACCTCTATCTGCGAGAACATCGTCTAGAACCATACGGTTCTGCAACGTCATAAGTCTATCCGCCTGAAGCTCTTGCAGTTATGTTAGCAGTCGATTCTACCACACGAGTCAACTGTCTCAGGTTCCTACTATTGACCATAGGTCCCCAAAACGGCAGGAAACCCTTAAAGAAGTCTCCTGCTTCTTGACCGGCAGTGTCCTCTTCGCTAATAACGCCTCTCACAACTCTGGTCTTGTGATAGTCTGAGGCAACTGTAAAAGTCGGTGGCAAAAGATTCGCAATATAACAGGTGCCTGAGAAGTCACGGGGCAACCAGGTATACACGCGATCATAACATACAAAATAGGTACCCTTGGCAGTCAGGAAAACAGGGGAAGAGAGCATTGGTAAAACATACGTTTCAGTACAAGCACTCTTCCCAAGCTGAGCTCTTGGATTTCGACCAAGACCTTGCAGGCAGAAACGACCAAGGTGGGGTACGATCCAGATGGGTGACGAGTTCTTAAGCTGTCTATCACCCACTGACATACTATACTCAGCCTCACTCAGATCCTTGTATGCTCGCACCTCTTCCTCTGGAATAAGCGATGCATCAAAAATATCTCTATCTAAGTCAGCAATCGCTATTGCCAAAGTCTTATGGTACGGGCCGGGACCAAGGTCTGCAGAGCGTGGCTCTGGACGGGGGTAGGAATCTAGAGCACTACGGAACATAGTTTGGAATGCCCGAGCTGACCCCTGGGCGCTGTAAGGAAGAACAAAATACGGAATACCCCTATCCATGGTATGTGGCATTAACCCACACACCCAACAGTTGGTAGTGTTCATCACCAGTTGGTGTTGATGAAGGAGTTGAACAAAGGAGTTATTCATAAATTCCACACGTCTAACCTGTTCATGTTGGGGCAGAGGATGAAAGGAATGTGGAGAAATAGTGGGAACAGAATCCAGATCAAGAGAAGGAGAAGTAGGTGAAGTGGAAAGCAATAACGATTGGATTCCGAAATACACTCCACCCACCAATAACATGAAAACAGTCAGGAACAGCATGAAAACCTGAAACAAAAAACATTTTGTTCGCAAACCCTTATGCAATTTAGATCTTGACGATGACATCCTCTCTACTTCCGACAGCTTAGAAAACTCCATCCTCTAAAAACCGTCTGTAACGTTCTTGACGCACTTCGTTCTGAGTAGTGATTATCAATTCCCAGGAGTTCCCAGGAATCGACAAAAGTAACCGACCTAGTGTCAGAAACCTGCTAAACAGAAGGAAGTACCCGCACGGCCCTACGGTCAACCCGGATGATAGGTTTTAATCAAACAAACATTCAAATTAATATGAATCTTTTACCTGTACAGAAGAGAAATATACGTAATGTATAGAACAAGAATTTAAAAACTCAAAATCAATGAAAAAAAAAAGTGGAAATGTTCGCAATATTCATAGCAACAGTGAAGGGTAATGTAAAATTTGAAAAACAAAAGAAATGCTTTATTAGTCCGTGTTACGCGATCGAAGAAAGTATCGACTTTTCCCAGGCCGAGTTTGCTCTTCAAACAACGGTTCAGATGTCAAAACAGTGTTCGATCGCTCAGGTGATAATTCAGAACTCGAATTCTCCAATGCTGAAGACGACGGTACAGTTCCAGATGATTCAACAAGTGTGTCTGACTGAACTGAATCGTTATCTACAGGTTGAGCATCACTGAATGGCACATATCGTAGAAGGGCCTCAGTCTCCGTTGGGGCAATTCCTGCTTTCACCCAGTTGCCTGCTGGCAAAGGAAGTGGAATTTTCTTTGTATGGCTGGCATGCACCCAGTGCTTCCGGCCTTCCAACCGAACTGCAGTCCTTGTTGCCAGCAGAACTTGAAAGGGTCCCACAAATCTTGGCTCAAGATTACGCTTTCTCCCAAAATTACGAGTAACGACCCAGTCACCAGGTTGGAGACGATGTCCTGGACCTTCTGTTTGTGCCGGCAGAGCTTCAAAAACCTGTTGATGAATCAAACTCAATTTAGCAGTCAGATCATAAAGATAGTCAATCAACATTGGATATTCGAGACTGTCAAATGCCTTAGGCCTCACAACTCCCCAAATGTTCGCAGGACGGCCGAACACAATCTCATATGGACTAAGCCCTACTCAAGAGTGCACAGTCGCCCTGGTCGATAAGAGAGCTAGAGGCAGTGCATCAGGCCAAGACAAACCAGTCGTGGCTTGAATTTTGGCAAGTTTCAGTTTCAGAGTACCATTGTACCCTTCAGCTAAACCAGCTGACTGAGGATGATTGGCGCTATGGAATTTCTGACGTATTCCAAGGCCCTTACACACACTCTTCATCACACTTCCCACAAACTCACTTCCGTTATCTGACCATACAATCCGTGGCATTCCGTACCGAGGAAAGTATTCCTTCAGTAGGACTTTTGCTGTGGACAGAGCAGTATTATCCTTAAGAGGGTAGGCCTCGATCCATCTGGAGAACGCGCAAACCACAACCAAAAGATATTTCAAGTTATTGCATCTCTCCATATGGATGAAGTCCAATTGGATAACTTCAAAGGGACATGTTGGAGGAGCAAAATGACCAGGTGGAGTGGGGGTGCCCTTGCCAGGATTATACATCATACATACCATACAGTTCTTAACCACCCGCTCAGCACACTTAGCAATCCCGCCATTCTTCCATACAGGAGACAACAACCTACATATACCTTTCGCGCTAATATGTGACATGCCGTGTGCCATAGTAACAACGGCAAGCACATACGCATCCGGTAACATCCTTCTCTGACATTCTGACAAATCAACCCAACATCCATTCACATCTAACTTTCCCCTGCTTTCTTTCCACTTAGTCTTTTCAGCTTCGGTGGCCTCATTCTGAATCACTTTCACGCTCTCAACAGTGTCCTCACACATACCAGTCTCCGTCGGCCACCTTACTGAACTCGTAACGTACATTCGAGTTGCAAGATTCTTAGCTGTTTCCTTAGCAATCTCATCCGCAAATGCATTACCATGACCAACATCATCCGTAATCTTTCGATGCGCGCTGCATTTAATGATCGCCACCTGCTTAGGCAATGTAAGTGCGTCCAAAAGATCGTTCACGAGCTGTCCGTGTTGGATCTTCGTACCATGCGATGTCATAAATCCTCTTTCTCTCCACAATCGACCAAAGCTATGTGCAACGCCAAATGCATACTAGCTATCAGTAAACACATTCACTCGCTTCCCTTTAGACAAAACACACGCTCTCGTTAACGCAATCAATTCTGCCGCTTGCGCTGAATTCTGACTCAATCTCGCAGTCTCCACAACCGTACTCAACGTCACCACAGCATACGCGGTCGTCACATCACCATTACGGCAACTTGAAGCATGAACCATCAACATACAAAGTACCATTGAGATCTACCAATGGAGTGTTTTTCAGGTCAACACGACCCTTCGTCTCTTCTTCAGTTCTTAGATAACAGTCATGTGGTGTTACATCACCTGATTCCACATTAATCGGCAACAATGTCGGGGGGTTCAGCACGTTACAACGCTTGATCTGTATATGACTTGCCAAAAGTGTCAACTCATAACCGGACAACCTTGCGCTCGTCAAGTGTTGAGTTTTCGTTCGATTCAAGAGATTGTCAACTGCATGCGGAACCATCACTGTAAGCATATTATCCATGACCAGACCAGCGGACTGTCGAATGGACAACGCAGCCGCCGCTGTCGCTCTTAAACAACTCGGCAACGCTCTAGCTACCGGGTCTAAGGTCGAGGAAAAATATGCACATGGACGCTGCTTACCACCAAATTGTTGTGCCAAAACACTCAACGCACAACCTTCCCTCTCGTGAACGTATAGTGTAAACGGCTTACTGTAATCAGGGGTACCTAACACAGGAGCCGAACACAACGCATCACGCAGTTCAGAAAAACTTTTCTGACATTCTTCGGTCCATGGCAAAGGAGTCGAAACATCCTTGCACGTGAGAGCTACCAATGGCTTCGCTAACAATGAAAAGTTTGGAATCCATTGTCTGCAGTATGACGTAATACCTAGAAAGGCACGTACATCTCTCTGAGTTGTTGGCACAGTCATTCGAGCAATTGCTGCAATTCTTTCTGGGGTCAACCTTCTTCCCTCCTTTGACAATAAGTGACATAAAGAGGTTACTTCTTGACAACAATATTGTAGCTTAGAAGGTGACACCTTGTGATGTAAATCACATAGATGCTGTAACAGCGATACCGTAGCAGTTTTGCAAATCTGCTCAGTGTCAGCAGCCACTAACAGATCATCAACGTACTGAATCAAGGCCGCACCAGCCGGTAACACAAACGCATCAAGTTGACTCTTAAGAGCTTGACTGTCAATCGATGGACTCTCACAGTAGCCCTGAGGTGCGCGTTTAAACCTGAAGCTGCGACCACCTAATGAGAAGCCGAATAGATCTCTGCTTTCCTCAGCAATCGGAATGCTAAAGAAAGCATTCTTCAGATTGATTACCGAGAACCAAGAGGCAGAGGCTGGAATCAGGGTCAGTAGAGCTGTAATGTCAGGCACCACTGGAAACTGTGGAACCACGATTTTATTGACCTCTCTCAAATCAATGACAAAACAGTACACAGGAGGCTTAGATGGGTCAGTTAGTTTCAGAATAGGTAACACCGGACTATTGCACACGTTTCCCCGTGTTTCCTCGATAACATCTTTTTTGATCAAATCATAAATGATCGCTAATAGCGCTCGCTCACCATCAAGAGAGATACGATACTGGGGAATACGTGGTAATCGCACATTTGATTTCAATTGGACTACATAAGGTGGTATGTCCAGTAGGCCCACATCATTGGGACCTGTTGCCCATAAAGACTCAGGAAGGGAACTCAATTCCGGTGGGAGCTTATCAGTTGACAAGTACATAGGAGAGATTACTCTCTGACCTAATGTAAGCTCCACTCCCGTAGGAGAGCAATACAAAGTCGCATATAACCGCTTCAACAAATCCAGACCCAAGAGATTCTCACCACAACCAGTAGTTAAAATCAAAGGAGCCTCTAGCTCACGTGGCCCAATCATAAGGGACAAAGGGCTAGAAACAGGATTGCTAACCGGGGCGCCAGAGAATCCAACAGAAACATTTGTTAAGCCAGACCAAGGTGCCCCAGGGAGTTTTGAATGCATGATGGAACTTTTCGCTGCACCAGTGTCCAACAGAAAAGGCTCAACCACGCCTGATGTGGCAACTGCGACGTAAGGCCATCTCTGATCAACCGGAACTGATACTACTCCCTCTCTTTGTCCATGGCTGTCCTAGTAATTACCATCTGCATCAACGTCATGCTCGATGTAATAATCATCCACATGATACTGTGCAGATCTACCAGACGATGTGTCAGCAGCCACTAACAGATCATCAACGTACTGAATCAAGGCCGCACCAGCCGGTAACACAAACGCATCAAGTTGACTCTTAAGAGCTTGACTGTCGATCGATGGACTCTCACAGTAGCCCTGAGGTGCGCGTTTAAACCTAAAGCTGCGACCACCTAATGAGAAGCCTAATAGATCTCTGCTTTCCTCAGCAATCAGAATGCTAAAGAAAGCATTCTTCAGATCGATTACCGAGAACCAAAAGGCAGAGGCTGGAATCAGGGTCAGTAGAGCTATAATGTCAGGCACCACTGGAAACTGTGGAACCACGATTTTACTGACCTCTCTCAAATCAATGACAAAACGGTACACAGGAGGCTTAGATGGGTCAGTTCGTTTCAGAATAGGTAACTCCGGACTATTGCACACGTTTCCCCCTGTTTCCTCGATAACATCTTTTTTGATCAAATCATAAATGATCGCTAATAGCGCTCGCTCACCATCAAGAGAGATACGATACTGGGGAATACGTGGTAATCGCACATTTGATTTCAATTGTATTACATAAGGTGGTATGTCCAGTAGGCCGACATCATTGGGACCTGTTGCCCATAAAGACTCAAGAAGGGAACTCAATTCCGGTGGGAGCTTATCAGTTGACAAGTACATAGGAGAGATTCCTCTCTGACCTAATGTGAGCTCCACTCCCGTAGGAGAGCAATACAAAGTCGCATATAACCGCTTCAACAAATCCAGACCCAAGAGATTCTCACCACAACCAGTAGTTAAAATCAAAGAAGCCTCTAGCTCACGTGGCCCGATCATAAGGGACAAAGGGCTAGAAACAGGATTGCTAACCGGGGCGCCAGAGAATCCAACAGAAACATTTGTTAAGCCAGACAAAGGTGCGCCAGGGAGTTTTGAATGCATGATGGAACTTTTTGCTGCACCAGTGTCCAATAGAAAAGGCTCAACCACGCCTGATGTGGCAACTGCGACGTAAGGCCCTCTCTGATCAACCGGAACTGAGACTACTCCCTCTCTTTGTCCATGGCTGTCCTAGTAATTACCATCTGCATCAACGTCATGCTCGATGTAATAATCGTCCACATGATACTGTGCAGATCTACCAGACGATGAATCGCGCTGATCAAAACCATTATTAGAATCCGAGGAAGAAGTAGAATGCTCGTTTTGAGTTTGAGAGGTACCACGACCCCTACCTCGAGACGCCTGTTGAGGACCACTACGACCTCCACGAGCCAAAACACCATTATTTCGGTCACGTAAAACAGGACAATTAAACTTCAAATGGCCCTCACCCCTACAATATGCGCATTGATTATACCCAAGCATAGATCTGGGCGTAGAAGAGTCAGAACGCGACTGCGACCTAGAAGACTGCGACTGTGATCGATTCTGCTGTTGCGAATCATTTTGATTCGATCGCGGAGGATACGCTTGCTGCAACAAGACTTTAGTTTTAAGCTCCTTCGTTTTCTTATCTGCACGATCATTTCCTTCTTTTTCTCTATTTTCATAATATTGAGCCGTTGCCAATATTTGAGCAGTGGTGGAAACAGCCCATGAGCTCTCTGAATTTTTTAATTTGGTACATAGCTCAGGCAACAAATTTAACACACATTTATCAACAAACAACCACTGCCCCCCTCAGTACTCATATCCTGACCACTATGATCGAAAAATGCCTCCTCAAATCTAGTAAAGAAATCGGAGACACTCTCGTCTTTCTTTTGTTTGCACGCAGACAATTTATCCCAGTTGACTTTCATCGCTGGCATAAGTGTCTTCATGAGCGTAATGATCCTTTGGGGCAGATCCGTAATGATCTGTTCAGGCTTAGCCCCACCAATTTGTCGTCCGTCAGCCACCGCAAGAGCAGCCCAATCACCACCTAACTCAGCTACGTGATTCTCTTGATGGATTTTTGCCCAAATTGGTTGCGGGACTACGTTACCGAACAACATGTCAATATCGTCGAGGTTCATAATAGTAGCATCCACTAATTGGGATAGCTCCTTATAATAACCTGCCGGATTTTTGCGGGGATCAGGCAAAGATTGTTTCACCTGCAAAACTTCTGATCGCTTCCATGGGAGGTGTATCCAAACTCTCTGGAAGTGTGGCAAAATGGGAGGAACTTGAGCAGCATCACCCGGCATCCACACTGGAGGAACTTCTCGCATGGGATACTGACCAGGTTGTGCTTTCCAATCTTCAGTGTCGTCATCAAACAACACTCGAGGATGCACTGTAGATCGAAAAGCTAACAGGCGCTCTAATGCACGTCGTACATCGCCGCCTACAATCATACCATTCGAAAACTGACTTTGAAGTTCAGTCATATCGGTCGGAACATTATCTACCTCATCGTTATCCCACTCTTCCCTCAAGGATTTACACATTTCCTCGAACACAAATCTTTGTGTGGGCTCATTGAACTGAGAAAACGTGTCAAACACTATGCGCGGAGTGTACTTAGCAGGATGTCTAATCCACCTGCACGCCATAGACTTCGTCTCTGAGAGACATCAGAGACAGCGGACCCAAGTATTGGTCCGGAAAGTGGAGAATAGAGATTAGCAACAGCATTAGGTATACGACTACGAACAGAAGGGGAAGAGGAGAGAAGTACAGGGGCAACAACGTGAGGACTGAACGTAGGAGCAGTAGGAGGAGCCAAAACAGCAGAAGTAGTAGAAACAGTAGACTGAGAAGGTATAGGCAATGGAGCAGTAGGAAGAAGGACAGGTAAGGGAGCAGGGACAGCTTGAGGAACATGGGGATTCGGAAGAACAGGACCAACAACAGGCTGACCAGCAGCCGCCGGAACAACAGGTGGAGGAACAGGAAGAACCACAGGGGCTGTAGTACCCTGTGCATAAGGAGGTGGCGATTTCAGTAGATAGGATAACAAAGGATCCTCTGTCGCTTCCTCTCCCTTCTTATCAGAACTTGACGGTAAGACCGGATAACATTTTTCCACCGCCATACGATGTAATCTAGTAAAAACTTCCTTTTCCTTCTCGTCTTTGTCTCGCTGATATTGTTCTGCACTTTGCATCATCGTAATGATACTGTCTCGCTTATTTTTCTTTATCTGCTTGATTTCTTTCTGCTTGGCCTCTTTGTGCCACAACCGAAAGGAATCAAACATGGCCGGCCTAGCTTTCTTTTTAAACAATTTTGCTTCAAGATTATCTAAAATCTCAGCTTCAAAACTACCATGGGGTGGCCAACTAAGGACACCATCTTTTTTAGTATATAGGATCCAATAATCATTGTATACGATAGGGCCCACTCCGTGTCGACTATAGAGCTCATAAAGTGGAGTTCCAACTGGAGGTATCGGACATGAGTCCTCCAACCGGGAATCCATGCTGCAACATTTAAGGAAACCAAACCAAGTACTACGGCCAGGCATCGTGCACACTAACCGAGTTTACAAACTTCAAGGGTTATCGAATTACGATGTCCTCGCAAAAATACGGGACCCTCAGTTTTTGGCAATTGCAATCGTCAAATAAAAATCCAACAACTAAGAACCAACAACTAAGAACCACAAATGCAATGGAACCATGCAAACAACCAAGCTTCAACAACAACAACCAAGGATTCTGGGAGCGACCCACAAATACTTAACTGAGAGAACAATGGCGTCACCAGGAAGGCCCATCTATCGTCTCGCCGTACAAAGGACTGCGCCAGGCGCCAAAACAGGTCGACAGTCAGGGCATCAGTCCGTCGCAGCCGTCAGGAGGCGGGAATCTTCGCGGTAAAAGTCTTCGGACCACTTATTTCGACAACAGGATCGATGAAGCGGGGCGCACCTTCCCTCTGGGATTTCACACTAAGTTCCTCACGATCGTCAGGCTTTGGACCGGTACCGCTGATGTCGCCCCACGTTGGGCGCCAACTGAAGGACTGGGTTATTCTAAGGCCCAGCGGTGCCAGGGGAAAACACCTGAAACCTTCGTGGGTTACCTGTTCTGGCGTACAAATCACAGAGACATAGGACACTTCCTTCGGCGTCAAAGATCAGTGTTTATTTACTGCAGGGATACAGAGATCGCAAGAAGTACACAGAGTGTAGGTTCTGAGAGACTGCTTCGAATTGCAAAAGTGGATCGCTCCTTTTATACACATTTTCGTCATTGCACAACATTGTGAACAATAGGTTATAACTCAGTTCCCACAGTAAACTTCAAAAGGGTTGCATTCATGTTTTCAGAAGCCCGGAACATAATTACAGTAGCATCGCCGGTTCCCAACTGTAAAAGCACGTTATCTCCACATTAAGAACATTCCATTCTGGCTGTAAACGAATTTAAGAAAAGGAACAGAAACAGGTGCAAAAACAGACAACAGATTGGAAAGAGTGTAGGGGGGCAATATCGGAAGCGTGATCACAGGATCAAAGAATCCGATCCTAATGCATGCGCGGCTGAAACAATAGACCGGCACGGCAAGATGAGCCTTGAGCGGAGCCATCTGCATTTGCTGTGCCATCCCCCTAGTAATAAAGACACACTCAAAGGGATATGCGTCTTCCGCAAGAGTTTGGGAAACCAAGGGTCATGAAGCGGACATTGTCCGTTCGCCGGCTACGTGAGGGCAAGAAACAAAATGGATGCCATATCTAAAATGGAACCCATGGGTTCAGATGAAGAAACCCACGAATAAGACGAATGGTGCAAAGTAGAGTAGCGAAAACGCGTACACCCACTAAACTCGTTATTTGCTGTTCATAGATACCGAACTCGTCCATATTCGAACAAGCCCAAAACGTCATTACGATTCTTGCTGAACCTCAATAGAGGTATATCTGTACAAGGATTAAACTGCAATCAGTATCATGTATTTTTAGTCAGTTTCTATTTGGCATCTCAATTCATTAGATTCATGGATCGCCAAATGTACAATGGTGCACTTACATATTCCAATAACACGCATTTTGTTACCAAGGGGTTCAGGCACATGATCCATGGTTGGATAGTCGTACTTTTGGCATCAGGGAACACGCATTAGCATCCGGCCCTTTCCATATTAGTATTGTTGAGGGTAGATTGATTGTTGGGAGCAAGTATTGGATCCCTGTAGAGTGACATCAAGTGGCGTTCTTAGAATTTACCATTTATTCTTTCAGGATTTGTGCCAGCGGGGATATCATCTATTGTCTTTTTTATAACCCTTTGGAGTCTGTATAGGGGGTAAGTACCATAATTTCCATCTTTCTGCATGGTACACCACGTAGACCGTTAAACTAGATAAACAGTAATTTATCTCTGTCCCCATTCAAATTTACAAGATACCAATTCATACACAGTCCTAAGAAGGGTGATCTCCTTCACGGTTTTGTATCTTTCGGTGCTACAGGTACCTGTTAGGTCAGTTCATGTTTGTTATATTAAGTTAATGTGCAGACCGTCTTTTGAAATACGAGATATTCTTGCATATGGGGTATGTATAGTGTATATACGTACAATTTAACAGACCTAGGGGGTAGTGTACATACAATAATAATGGATTTTTCCATTCTTTATCTCTTTGACCTGTTTTTTCTGTGTGTTATTTGGTCTTCTATGAGCAGTCGTATTCTGGTTCTGGGTTTGTTCACTAACCACTATATCTGTTACTCACGTGTTTTTTTTATCTGGTTCATAAAATTCTCTATTGTGTTGCCCTTGTTAGTAACTTGGGGCCAGATGTAGGTCGGTCGGTAACGGCCGAAAATCAGTATTTTTGGCCGTTACCGACCGGTATTCAAGAATTGCCATGTAGGGGCACAAATTTACAGAATCTGTAACTTTACCGATTCGGTAAATTTACCGATTCTGTAAAATACCGAATCGGTATTTTTACCGATTCGGTAAATCTCAGATGTAGGTGGGACTATTCGGAGTCCCAAAGGCCCTACAAAATCGGTATTTTACCACACAATCCTATTGTGTGGTAAAATACTGATTTCAGGTGTGCATGCACATGTGCGCATGCACACCTAGTCATGTGACAGACAGACATGCCCTTAAGGCATGTCTGTGTGCCACATGGCGCACATGCCTATTTGTGGGGTGCCAGAGGGTGTCAAAGTGACACCCCCTGCACCCTTGCAAAATTCGGTATTTACCGATTCTGTAAATACAGAATCGGTATTTCCCATTGATTCCTATGGGCTTCAAAGCCCATAGGAATCAATAGGAAATACCGAATCTGTATTTACAGAATCGGTAAATACCGAATGTTACAGATTCGGTATTTCCACATCTGGAAATACCTACATATCCACCCCTTAGATTTACCGATTTTTAATTACCGAATCGGTAAAATTCGGTAATTAAAAATCGGTAAATCTATTCTACCTACATCTAGCCCTAGGTGGCTAATAATGAAAGTGTAAATAAAACTGTATAGTTAATGTTTTTTAATGATTGGTTCTGTTTCAGAACATGATGAATATAAGATGTATA
This sequence comes from Lissotriton vulgaris, assembly GCF_964263255.1. Classification (NCBI taxonomy): domain Eukaryota; kingdom Metazoa; phylum Chordata; class Amphibia; order Caudata; family Salamandridae; genus Lissotriton; species Lissotriton vulgaris. Next base: position 502,764,637 of record NC_141696.1, read on the forward strand.
TAGTAGGACTTTTAATGTATGAACCTACCTTAGTTTAAGCTGGACTAATGTTCTGACATCAAGTGGTGTTCTTTTGTTTGTTTTTTTCAGATACCAAAAATACATGGCTACTTGATGAAGGCTCAGCGGAAACGCGCGTAGATAGTATATTTCATTTTAGCCATGAAATTTGGTGATGATCTAAATATGTGGTGTTAATTGACTGTATTAGTTGTGTTTTACTGCTCTTTTTTCATAATAGAATGATTATTTTTTTGGGGAATATGTAAGTGCACCATTGTACATTTGGCGATCCATGAAACTAATGAATTAGGATGCCAAATAGAAACTGACTAAAAATACATGATACTGATTGCAGTTTAATCATTGTACAGACATACCTATATGATGCCACTGTTTCACATTTCCATATTTATAAAAACAAAAATATATTTTTGTATTAATAAATTATGAATGTATACCTTAATGTCTATTTGGGTTTGTACTTTTTTGGTTAATGTAACACTGGTCCACATGTTGAATTGTTTCCTATAAACGTATTTACATATACTTCTTGCCTCTTTGTGCACCTCTCCTTCAGCTTTCTGCACTCCTCTTGCACCTCTGTTGCTTCTTTTAGCAATGCTTTTGCCTCTTTCTGCACTTCTCTTGCCTCTTTCAGCACCTCTGTGGCTTCTTTCTGAACTTCTTTTCCTACTTTCTGCAGCCCTCCTGCCTCTTTCTGTTGCTCTCTTGCCTCTTTGTGCACGTCTCCTACCTTTTTCTGCACCCCTATGCCCTCTTTTTACATCTCTGTTTGTTCTTTCTGCAATGCTCTGGCTTCTTTCTGCACCTAACTTGTCTCTTTCTGCACTTCTCTTGCTTCTTTCTACACCTCTGTTGCTTCTTTCAGCAATTCTACTGCCTCTTTCGCCACTTCTCTTCCTTATTTCCCTACTCTTGCTGCCTCATTCTGCACCCCTCCAGCCTCCTTCTGTACCTCTCTTGCCTCTGCAATGCTCTTGCTTTTTTCCGCACCTCACTTGCCTCTTTCTGCACTTCTCTGACTTCTCACTACACCTCTGTTGCTTCTTTCAGCAATTCTATTGCCTCTTTCTCCACTTCTCTTCCTTCTTTCTCTACCCCTCCTGCCTCTTTCTGTATCTCTCTTGTCTGTTTGTGAACCTCTCCCACCTCTTTCTGAACTCCTCTTACCTCTTTTTGCACATCAGTTGGTTCATTCTGCACTGCTCTTGCTTCTTTCTGCACCTATCTTGCCTCTTTCTGCACACCTGTTGCAAATTTCTGCACCTTTCCTGCCTCTGTCTGTACCTCTGTTGGTTCTTTATGCACTTCTCTTTCTCTTTCTACACCCTTCACACCTCTTTCAGCACCTCTGTTGCTTCTTTCTGTACTTCACTTCCTTCTTTCTGCACCCCTCCTGCCTCTTTCTGTACCAATCTGGCTTCTTTCTGCTCCTCTAATACCTTTTTCTATACCACTTTTGCTTCTGTTTGCACCTCTCTTGGTTCTTTCTGCACGGCTCTTGCTTCTTTCTGTACCTCACTTGCCTCTTTCTGTACTTCTCTTGCTTATTTCTACTCGCCTGTTGCTTCTTTCAGCAATTCTTTCGCCTCTTTCCACTCTTCTCTTTCCTTCCTTCTGCACCCCTCCTGCCTCTTTTAGAACATCTGTTGCTTCTTTCTGAACTTCTCTTTCTTCTTTCATCACCCCTCCTGCCTCTTTCTGTACCTCTCTTGCCTCTTATTGCACCTCTCCTACATCTTCCTGCACTTCTCTTGCCTCTTTCAGCATGTCCATTGCTTCTTTTTGCAATACCATTGCTCTTTCTGCACCCTTAATGCTTCTTTCAGCATCTCTATTGCTTCTTTCTGAACTTCTCTCCCATTGTTCTGCACCCCACCTGCCTCTTTCTGCTCCCCTCTTTTCTCTTTCTCCACCTACTTTGCCTCTTTCTACACTCCTGTTCTCTCCATCTACACTTTCTCTGCCTGTTTCTTTACCTTTCTTGCCTCTTTCTGTACCTGTTGGTTCTTTCTGCACTACTCTTGTTCTTTCTGCACCCTTTGCACATCTTTCAGCACATCTATTGCTTCTTTTTGCACTTCGTCTACTTTTTCCTGTACTGCTCTTGCTTCTTTTTGCATCTATGTTGCTTCTTTCTCCACTGCTCTTACTTCTTTCTGTACCTCTGTTTCTTCTTTCAGCAAATATTTTGCCTCTTTCTGCACTTCTCATACTTTCTGCACCACTCCTGACTCTTTCTGCACCCCTCTTTTCTCTTTCTGCATATTTCCTGCCTCTTTCTGTACCCCTTTCTCTCTTTCTGTATTTTCCTGCCTGTTTCTGCACCTTTCTTGCCACTTTCTGTACCTCTGTTGGTTCTTTCTGCACTTCTCTTGCTCTTTGTGCACCCTGCATGCCTCTTTCACCACCTCTGTTGCTTCTTTTTGCACTTCTTCTACCTTTTTCTGTACCGCATTTGCTTCCTTTTGTACCTCTGTTGCTTCTTTCTGCACTTCTCTTGCTTCTTTCTATACCTCTGTTGCTTCTTTCAGCAATTATTTTGCCTCTTTCAGCACTTCTATACCATCTTTCTGCAACCCTCTGGCATATTTCTGTAACTTTCTGCATCTTTGAATACATTTGTGACAAAGAAGGGGTACCCCTAATAAAGTTTCCTATATCAGGGTAAGCAAAATATATGTAAATAAGTTTATAGGAAACAATTCAAAATGTGGAGTATTACATTAACCAAAAAAGTACAAACCGACATGGACATTATAGTATAAATTCATAATTTATCAATACAAAAATATATTTTCTTTCCTTTTTGTTTTTATAAATATAGAAATGAGAAACAGTGGCACCATATACATATAGTCACCTAACCTTCCGAAAGTCCCTTAAAACCCATTTATTCATAAATATCTAAACCGCATAATCAAATCCCAACCACCCTTCTTACCATGGATCAGCACAAGTTGTATTCCTCCACTGGCAATAGCGCGGAAATACCCCTTCGGGGGTCGAATCAGGCACTATATAAGAATATAAAATAAATAAAAAATAGGTTTATCTGTACAATGATTAAACTGCAATCAGTATCATGTATTTTTAGTCAGTTTCTTTTTGGCATCTTAATTCATTAGATTCATGGATCACCAAATGTACAATGGTGCACTTACATATTCCATTAACACGCATTTAGTTACCAAGGGGTTCAGACACATGATCCATGGGTGGATAATCGTAGTTTTGGCATCAGGGAACACGCATTAGGAGCCCGCCCTTTCCATATTAGTATTATTGAGAGTAGATTGATTGTTGGGGGCATGTATTGAATCCCTGTAGAGTGACATCAAGTGGTGTTCTTAGCATTTACCATTTATTCTTTCCGGATGTGTGTCAGCGAGTATTTCATCTATTGTCCTTTGTATAACCCTCCGGAGTATGTATAGGGGGTAAGAACCATCATTTACATCTTTCTGCATGGTACGCCACGTAGACCGTGAATTTAGATAAACAGTAATTTATCTCTGTCCCCATTCAAATTTACAAGATACCAATTCATACACAGTCCTAAGAAGGGTGATCTCCATCACAGTTCTGTATCTTTCGGTGCTACAGGTACCTATTAGGTAAGTTCATGTTTGTTATGTTAAGTTAATGTGCAGATCGTCTTTTGAAATACGAGATATTCTTGCATATGTGGTATGTATAGTGTATATACGTACAATTTAACAGACCTAGGGGGTAGTGTACATACAATAATAATGGCTTTTTCCATTCTTTATCTCTTTGATCTGTTTTTGCTTAGTGTTATTTGCTCTTCTATGAGCGGTCATATTCTAATTCTGGGTTTGTTCACTAACCACTGTATCTGTTACTCATGGCTTTTTTTATCTGGTTCATAACATTCTCTACTGTGTTGCCCGTGTTAGTAACTTGGGGGCATATTATCAAGGGGGTTTATCTCCGCTTTTTTGGCTTTAAAAGCCAAGAAAGCAGAGATAAAATTATCTCCCTATTACCTAGCTGTCGCTAACACAAGTTAGCGACAGCTAGTAGGAGACAGCGACCATCTTGGGCCCGGCTTTGCAATTCAGTGATATTTATCACTAATGACATGCAAAGTGGGCGTGCCAAGATGTTAGCGACTGGAAACAGCCGCTAACATCGCTATCTCCTATTACCAACTTTTGGGCATACGCATGAATATCTCCAAAAGCTAACACCTGCCCTGAGCAGTTCTTAGCCATGTTATCCAATGGGAGGTGGATAACATGGCTAAGAGCATTAGCCCGGTAATGCATGAATATTGCTGACTTTTCAGCGATATTCATGCATTTCGGCTGATTTTTATCGCTTAGGAGATATACCTTGATAATAGCAAGGTTCCTAAGCGATAAAAATCGCGGCAGCTCTGCGATAAAAAAATCGCCGCTAAACCAACATAGCGATAATTATCGCTAGTTGTTGGTAATATGCCCCTAGGTGACTAATAATGAAAGTGTAAATAAAATTGTATAGTTAATGTTTTTTAATAAATATTTCTGTTTCAGAACATGATGAATATAAGATGTATATAGTAGGACTTTTAATGTATGTACCTACCTTAAATTAAGCTGGTCCAATGTTCTGAAAACAAGTGGTGTTCTTTTGTGATGATCTAAATATGTGGTGTTAATTGACTGTATTAGTTGTGTTTTAGTGCTTTTTTTTCATAATAGAATGATTATTTTTTGGGGGAATATGTAAGTGCACCATTGTACATTTGGCGATCCATGAAACTAATGAATTAGGATGCCAAATAGAAACTGACTAAGAATACATGATACTGATTGCAGGTTAATCATTGTACAGATATACCTATATGGTGTCACTGTTTCACATTTCTATATTTATAAAAACAAAAAGGAAAGAAAATATATTTTTCTATTAATAAATTATGAATTGTTACTTTAATGTCTATTTGGGTTTGTACTTTTTTGGTTAATGTAACACTGGTGCACATGTTGAATTGCTTCCTATAAACGTATTTACATATACTTCTTGCCTCTTTGTGAACCTCTCCTTCAGCTTTCTGCACTCCTCTTGCATCTTTCAGCACCTCTGGTGCTTCTGTCAGCAATTATTTTGCCTCTTTCTGTACTTCTCCTGTCTCTTTCAGCACCTCTGTGGCTTCTTTCTGAACTTCTTTTCCTACTTTCTGCACCCCTCCTGCCTCTTTCTGTTCCTCTCTTGCCTCTTTGTGCATGTCTCCTACCTTTTTCTGCACTGCTCTGCCCTCTTTTTACATCTCTGTTGGCTCTTTCTGCAATGCTCTATCTTCTTTCTACACCTAACTTGTCTCTTTCTGCACTTCTCTTTCTTCTTTCTAAACCTCTGTTGCTTCTTTCAGCAATTCTACTGCCTCTTTCGCCAATTCTCGGCCTTATTGCCCTACTCTTGCTGCCTCTTTCTGTACCTCTCTTGCCTCTTTGTGCACCTCTCCTACCTATTTCTACACTCCTCTTGCCTCTTGTTACACATCTGTTGGTTCACTCTGCACTGCCCTTGCTTCTTTCTGCATCCCTCTTTACTCTTTCTGCACCTCTCTTGCTTCTTTCTGTACTTTCCTGCCTGTTTATGCACCTCACTTGCCTCTTTCCGTACCTCTGTTGGATCTTTCTTCACTTCTCTTGCTCTTTCTGCACCTTTTGTGCCTCTTTCAGCACCTCTGTTGATTCTTTCTTAACTTCTCTTTCTTCTTTCTGCACCTTTCCTGCCTCTTTCTGTACCTCTCTTGCTTCTTTTTGCACCACTCTAACATTTTTCTCCACTGCTCTTGCTTTTTTCTGCACCTCACTTGCCTCTTTCTGTAATTGTCTTGCTTCTTTCTACACCTCTGTTCTTCTTTCTGCACCCTTTTGCCTCTTTCAGCACCTCTCTTGCTTCTTTCTGAATTTCTCTTTCTTAATTCAGCACCCCTCCATCCTCTTTCTGTTTATCTCCTGCCTCTTTGTGCACCTCTCCTACCTTTTCTGCACCCCTCTTACCTCTTTTTGCACCTCTGTTAGTTCTTTCTTTTCTGCTTTTGCTTCTTTCTGTGCCTCACTTGCCTCTGTCTGCACTTCTCTTGCTTCTTTCTACACATATGTTGCTTCTTTTATTAATTCTGTTGCCTCTTTCTGTACTCTTCTTCCTTCTTTCTGCACTCCTCCCGCCTCTTTTTGCACATCATTTGGTTCATTCTGCACTGCTCATGCTTCTTTCTGCATACTTCTTTTCTCTTTCTGCACCTCTCTTGCTTCGTTCTGTACTCCTGTTCTCTCTTTTTGCGCCTTTCCTGCCTGTTTCTCTACCTCTCCTGCCTCTTTCTGTACCTCTGTTGGTCCTTTCTGCGCTTTTCTTACTCTTTCTGCACCCTTCACTTCTCTTTCAGCACCTCTGTTGCTTATTTCTGTACTTCTCTTCCTTTTTTCTGCAACCCTCTTGCCTCTTTCTTTACCTCTCTTGCCTCTTTCTGCACCTCTAATACCTTTTTATGTACCACTTTTGCTTCTTTTTGCACGTCTATTGGTTCTTTTGCACTGCTCTTGCTTCTTTCTGTACCTCACTTGCCTCTTTCTACACTTCTCTTGCTTATTTCTACACCTCTGTTGATTCTTTCAGCAATCTTTTGCCTCTTTCTGCACTTCTCTTTCCTTCACTCTGCACCTCTCCAACCTCTTTCAGTACCTGTTGCTTCTTTCTGAACTTTACTTTCTTCTTTCTGTACCCCTCCTGGCTCTTTCTGCACCTCTCTTGCTTCTTTTTGCACCTCTCCCACATCTTTCTGCACTTCTCTTGCCTCTTTCAGGATGTCTGTTGCTTTTTTTTGCACTTCTCTTGCTTTTTCTGTACCCTTCGTGCCTTTTTCAGCATCTGTGTTGCTTCTTTCTGAACTTCTCTTCCTGCTTTCTGCACCCCTCCTGACTCTTTCTCCACCCCTCGTTTCTCTTTCTCCACCTATCTTGCCTCTTTCTGCACCCCTGTTCTTTTTTTCGGTACTTTTCCTGCATGTTTCTGTACCTTTCCTGCCTCTTTCTGTAACTCTGTTGGTTCTTTCTGCACTACTCTTGTTCTTTCTGCATCCTTCGTGCCTCTTTCAGCACATATGTTGCTTCTTTTTGCACTTCTTCTACCTTTTACTGTAACGCTCTTGCTTCCTTTTGCACCTCTGTTGGTTCATTATGCACTGCTCTTGCTTCTTTCCGTAACTCTGTTGCTTCTTTCTGCAATTATTTTGCCTCTTTCTGCACTTCTAATCCTTCTTTCTGCACAACTCCTGCCTCTTTCTGCACCCCTCTTTTTTCTTTCTGCACCTAGCTTGCCTCTTTCTGCACCCCTGTTCTCTCTTTCTGCATTTTCCTGCCTGTTTTTGCACCTTTCTTGCTTCTTTCTGTACCTCTGTTGGTTCTTTCTGCTCTTCTCTTGCTCTTTCTACACCTCTGTTGCTTCTTTCAGCAATACTGTTACCTCTTTCTGCACTTCTCATCCTTTTTGCTGCACCACTCTTCTTTTTCTGCACCCTCTGGTCTCTTTCTGTAACTTCTTGTCTCTTTCTGCACCTCTCCTACATCTTTCTGCACTCCTCTTGTATCTTTTAGCACCCCTGTTGCTTCTGTTAGCAATTCTTTTGCCTCTCTCTGCACTTCTCTTGCCTCTTTCAGCACCTTTGTGGCTTAATTGCAAACTTGTTTTCCTTCTTTCTGCACCCCTCCTGCCTCTTTCTGTTCCTCTTTTGCCTCTTTGTGCACCTCTCCTACCTTTTTCTGCACCCCTCAACCCTCTTTTTATATCTCTGTTGGTTCTCTCTGCAATGCTCTGGGTTCTTTCTGCACCTAACCTGTCTCTTTCTGCACTTTTCTTGCTTCTTTCTACACCTCTGTTGCTTTTTTCAGCAGTTCTACTGCCTCTTTTGCCACTTCTCTTCCTTCTTTCCCTACCCTTGCTGCCTCTTTCTTTACCTCCCTTGCCTCGTTGTGTACCTCTCCTACCTATTTCTGCACTCCTCTTGCCTCTTGTTACACCTATGTTGGTTCACTCTGCACTGCTCATGCTCCTTTCTGCACCCCTATTGCCTCTTTCTGCATCCCTCTTTACTCTTTCTGCACCTCTCTTGCTTCTTTCTGTACTTTCCTGCCTGTTTCTGTACCTCTCTTGCCTCTTTCTCTCCCTCTGTTGGATCATTCTGCACTTCTCTTGCTCTTTCTGTACCTTTCGTGCCTCTTTCAGCACCTCTGTTGCTTCTGTCTGGACTTCTCTTCCTTCTTTATGCACCCTTCCTGCCTCTTTCCGTACCTCTCTTGCTTCTTTTTGCACTGCACCAACCTTTTCCTGTACTGTTCTTGCTTTTTTCTGCACTTTACTTGCCTCTTTCTATACTTCTCTTGCTTCTTTCTACACCTCTGTTCTTCTTTCTGCACCGTTTGTGCCACTTTCAGCACCTCTCTTGCTTCTTTCTGAATTTCTCTTTCTTCTTTCAGCACCCCTCCTTCCTCTTTCTGTTCCTCTCCTGCCTCTTTGTGACCTCTCCTTGCTTTTATGTACCCCTATTACCTCTTTTTGCACCTCTGTTGGTTTTTTCTTTTCTGCTCTTGCTTCTTTCTGTACCTCACTTGCCTCTTTCTGCACTTCCCTTGCTCCTTTCTACACATATGTTGCTTCTTTCATTAATTCTGTTGCCTCTTTCTGAACTTCTCTTTTTTTTTGGCACCCCTCCTGCCTTTTTCTGTACCTCTTTTCCCTCTTTGTGCACCTCTCCTGCCTTTCTCTGCACCCCTCTTGCCTCTTTATGCACCTCTGTTTTGGTCTTCCTGCACTGCTCTTGTTTCTTTCTGCACTTTACTTGCCTCTTTCTGCACTTTACTTGCTTCTTTCGGTACCTCTCTTACCTCATTGTATACCTCTCCTATATCTTTCTCCTGTCCTCTTGACTCTTTTTGCACATCTGTTGGTTCATTTTGCAATGCCCTTGCTTCTTTCTGTAACCCTCTTGCCTCTCTCTGTACTCCTCTTTACTCTTTCTGTACCTCTCTTGTCTTTTTATGTATCCTGTTCCCTCTTTCTGCACCTTTCCTGCCTGTTTCTACTCCTCTCTTGCATCTTTCTGTACTTCTGTTGGTTCTTTCTGCAGTTCTCTCGCTCTTTTTGCACCCTTTGTGCTTCTTTCAGCACCTCTGTTGCTTCTTTATGCACTTCTCTTCCTTCTTTCTGCACCCCTCCAGTCTCTTTCTGTACCTCTCTTGCCTCTTTGTACACCTCTTCTACCTTTTTCTGTGCCGCTCTTGCTTCTTTATGCACTTCTGTTGGTTCTTTTTGCACTACTCTTGCTTCTTTCTGAACCTCACTTGCTCTTTCTGGACTTCTTTACCTTCTTTCTACACCTCTGTTGCTTCTTTAAGCAATTATTTAGCCTCTTGCTACACTTCTCCTCCTTCTTTCTGCACCCCTCCCACCTTTTTCTGTACTTCTCTTGCCTTTTTGTGCACCTCTCCTTCCTCTTTCTGTACTCCTCTTGCCTCTTTCAGCAACTCTGTTGTTTTTTCTGCACCTCTCCTGCCCCTTTCTGCAATGCTCTTGCTTCTTTCTACACCTCACTTGCCTCTTTCTGCCCTTCTCTGCCTTCTTTCTACACCTCTGTTGCTTCTTTCAGCAATTCTCTTGCCTCTTTCTGTACTTCTCTTCTTTCTATGTGCACCTCTCCTACATCTTTTTGCACTCCTCCTGCCTCTTTTTGCACATCTGTTGGTTCATTCTGCACTGCTCTTTCTTCTTTCTGCACCCCCTTGCATCTTTCTGCACCCTTCCTTTTTCTTTCTGCACCTTTCTTGCCTCTTTCTGTACCCTTTTTGGCTCTTTCTGCACATCACTTGCTTCTTTCTGAATGTATGTTGCCTGTTTTGGCACATCTGTTGCTTCTTTCTACACTACTCTTTTCTCTTTCTGCACCTCTCACTTATAGATAGTTTTAATCCCCCTGCCCTATTATGTTCTATGGCCTTACAGAGGAGGTAATGCCAATCATAGGGGTACCTCAACCCATAGTGTACCCTAGTGTCTGTAGGTGTTTTCACAGTATTCTAAGTGTCTTTCGGCATAGCATTGGCTCCAGCCCTGGTTAGCCAGAGTCAGTACCACCAGTACCAGTCAGCAAAAAGTTGGGGGCATAAGATGTTGGTTCTTTCTGCGTATCTCTTGCTTCTTTCTGCACCTTTCTTCATCTTTCCGGACTTCTGTTGCGTCTTTCTGCTTTTCTCTTACTTCTTACTCCACTTTTCTTCTTCCTTCTGCATATGTCCAACCTCTGTAGACATAGTTAGAAATTGGCATTTAAAAAAACCTTTTAAATTCACTGAAAATACCATAGGTTTCAGGGACGTTAGAGTTAGGAATTAGCATTTTAAAAACCTTTGAAATTCACTGAAAAAAACATAGGTTTCAGGGTCGTTATAGTTAGAAATTAACATTTAAAAGTATTAGAAATTCACTGAAAAAAACACAATTTTCAGCAACTTTATAGTTAGTTTGAAATTTCACTCATACAAAAGCAGAGAAATTTGGCCGTATAGTTAGTAGAGCTAACTATAACTCGTGCCCGCAATGCACTGCTGATGATGTTACATATTACATCACTCATGCCATGGTCAGTGACATCACTGATGACATCTCAAATGACATCACTGATGACAACACGAATACATGATGTCATACCGCAGACAAACATCCCGCAAACCATAATATCACAAATTTGATCCCGCAAGTACTATTAGGCCGCAAATAAAGAGAACAAATACTTTTTAAACAAATATGCCTTTAACACGCATGCCCTTACAACGAAAAGGCATGCATATTAAAGGTATACTCGTTGTTAAAGTAGTTAAGGTAAGTAAGAGTACCCTACCCAACCCTACACTATACTGTAATATAGTACCCCTGTACCACCCACCCTTGACACACAGTCCCTTTCCAACATTTAGACTACCCAGCACGACCCCCCAACACTAGCATAAAGCACTTTACTTCCCTACACATATACTACAACACTACCTTAATACACTACCCCCAGCATGACCCTACACAAACACTACAATACTACCCTAAACCACTACACCCCAGCATGACCCTACACTTCACAAACACTACCCTAAACCCTAAAACACTACACCCCAGCATGAACCTACACTACACAAACACTACAACACTACCCTAAACTCTAAAACACTACCCCTACATGACCCTACACTACACAAAAACTACAACACTACCCTAAACCCTAAACCACTACCCTCAGCATGACCCTACACTACACTACACAAACACTACAACACTACCCTAAACCCTAAAACACTACACCCCAGCATGACCCTACACTACACAAACCCTACAACACTACCCTAAACCCTAAAACACTACCCCTGCATGACCCTACACTACAGAAACAAAACAACACTTCCCTAAACCCTAAAACACTACCCCCAGCATGAACCTACACTACACAAACACTACAACACTACCCTAAACTCTAAAACACTACCCCTACATGACCCTACACTACACAAAAACTACAACACTACCCTAAACCCTAAAACACTACCCCCAGCATGACATATAGTCACATATACTCCAACACTCACATATACTGCCTTTCATTTATGCAGTTCTTCATACATGTACCATTGATACATCCATTCACTCACCAACGCAGCCATACTCACAGATGTCCTCATGGACCCATACACCCAGTGAATCACCCACTCACACATCCATGCAGGGAGTCACATGCCCCCACCCACCCACACAGACACTCAGGCACCCATACAGGTACTCAGACAACCAATCATTAACACAAATAGACACTCATGAAGCTACTCACCAACCTATGCAGCCACTTACACACAAACTGACAGAATGATACAGACATTCACACAGTCTTCCCTGTTCTCTCTTTCAAAATCCAAACCAAGGAGCATATTAGCAAGAACCTCAATATAATTATAGTCATTTTAGAGGCAGGAAACTGCTGCTAAAATGCCGATAATGGGCTTCCTAATATGCATTATAGAATTCCAATAGAAGCCCAGGTTAGATGTCCTGCACATCTAACTTGGGCTTCTATTGGAATTCTATAACGCATATTAGCAAGCCCGTTATTGCCATTTTAGCAACAGTTTACTGCCGCTAAAGCGTCGATAATTTTAACGCCGTCCTTGTAAATATGCCCCTAAGTTTTGGAATGTCGACAATGCTGTCTTCCATTTAAGTAGATACAAAGTATTTAGTGAAGTGCACACTGTGAAACATGAAGCAGCAGTGCGTTAGTGGGAGCGATAAAGAATTGCCCATTGTTGAGTACAGAGTAGGCAAATTGTACATGGGGTTTTGTAACGCCAGTGGCTATTGCCCGCGCCCTCTCTTGAGGTTAATTCGAAGAGTTGTGTACTTCTTTTGCTCCTAATGTACACAGTGTTCTGTCGTCTCTGTTTGCTTTCTACCCTGTCACCTAGAGTACTTTAGGTAAATATGACAGTTTCTGTACAGCCAACACCTTTGAACCCTATCCCCCAAACTGCTTACTAACTGTTACCTTAGTAACAGTTCATGGAACACTCAATTGAACACACAGGTCACAAGTTCAGCACACAATGTTGCTAATCCAAACAGCAAGTGTGTTTGACTTTTAAAAAACTTCCATAAGAACCGTTAATCGCAGCTACAGCATCTGGTAAAGAGTTGGTAAAGAGTTAGCCCCGGTATTACACTACTAGTTATAAACATCATTCTTTTCTTAGTAAAACTTTAAGCTCCGTCAGTTATTCTTTTACAAATCAAGGGGTAACATTTTAACGGCTTCCTTGAAAATATGCCCCCAAGTACTGTGTTAATGTCACACATGAATTGGGCGCGGAAGGGTACAGAGAAGTTTTGTAGTCTAGGAGACGGCTACCTTCCCCAGAATTATTTACTAATTGTTCGAGGAGTTCGAGGCAACTTAAGTCCAGGATTGTCATTTTTATTTTAATATGCAGGGTGTGCCTCAACAGTCTCAGAAACCTCGGTGGTGCTAGTCAAATATTACTAGAATAAGAAGACGTATACACTCAGTTATTTTTTATTATCCTTTAGTAAAATTAAAATAAATAAATAGAAACGTAACTTTAATAGAACAATATTATAAACAAAACATGAGATGGACTCCAGTGGTAGCAGCGTAGGAAACCTGCAAAACAAAAATGAAATATAAGTATGTGTGGTATGTCGAAGAGGGAAAAAAAGCTAGTTCGAATTAACCCTTTCACAGCTGGACAAATACCCCTGCTGTGCTGGGGGACGGGGGGCTCGCACAGCGCCCCCGTGCTCATGACGAGGTCAGCTCATCATGAGCCACGGATCTCGTGTGCTCATGACGAGCCGAGCTCGTCATGACCACACCTGTTTCTTTAGAACGCTTGCACACCAGGGGAATTTGCCCAGCATGCGAGCGTTCTAACGGTCATGACGAGCTCAGCTCGTCATGAGCACACGAGCACCGTGGCTCATGATGAGCTGAGCTTACCTTTTGCAAACACTGTTTTTAGCAGAGCTTACAACTTGAATTCTGATTGGGATCTATACTGAAGACAGTGTAAAATTCAGCCTTGATTTATTCAACTGCAGTGTGGACAGCAGCGATCATAATTTGAAAAGAGAAAGAGAAACAGTGTGAGAGAGAGGAAGAGAAAGTAAGAATGACATTGAAAGTGTGAGAGAGAGAAAGTTATAGATGGAGCAGGAGAGGTAGTGTTGATACTTGAGAAATCTTCGCAGTTCACCTTTTTGCACCTGGTGTGTGTCCAACCATGTGCCGATTCATAGTGCACCCTCAAGTTTAGTGATCTGAAAGATAGTATAGAATTAGAAATTGCAGAGTACATACAACTGCACACGTATATTTCTGTGTTACCCCCTTGCACAGCCAGGATACTGTATTACATCAATACCCACTGCAAAGAGGTGTCTGTGCACTCTTTTCCCCCCAGGGTGCTATACCCCATGCACTCCCACTGCATAGCCGTGAGTTCTCATTACTGCGCACCCAGACTGCTGCACCCCATCCACTCCGAGCGTCCGGAGGTGAGTACCCGTTAATGCGCACCCAGGGCTTCATTTATGTGACCTTGCGTCAGTTTTGCGCTTTCAATGCGTCATTTTTTGTGACGCATCGGCAGCGTAAAACATGCCTTCTGTTGTGCACTATTTACAAAGTGACGCATCTAAGCAGATGCAACATTTTGTAAACCCCTGCACTACATTATACCTGCGGCAGGGCGGCCTTCCCCCGCAAAAAACCTCGTAGAAGTGACTCAGTGAAATCTATGAGATTTCACTGCGTCACTTCTAGGACGCCGTTGCGTCAAAATCTTACGCCTGCCTCACAGCAGGCGTAAGACTGACACAGGCCCTTTCAGATGGGGGTTGCCCCATGTGAATGGACACATTGCTGGAGTTGCTTCACTTTTGTGACACACTCCAGCACTGAGTCACTTTTCGCTACACAGATACGCCAGAAATACTGACGTATCTGTATCTACTTGCGACATGATGCGTCATACAGTAAATACGATGCATCAGCTATGTCGCAAAGAGTGCGCACTGAGAAGTGACGCATCACTGCTTTGACGCAGCGATGCGTCATTTCTCATATATGAGACCCCCAGACTGTTGCAACCTATCCACTCCCATTGCCCGGAGGTGATTGTACATTCCTACTCACTGAAGTTGCTGTACACTATCCACTCTCCCAGCCTAGAGGTGACTTCTTGTTGCTTCATTAAGAAGCTTCTCGACTCACCTTGTGCCACCGGCATGTTTCAAAGAGGGTCAACCACGTGTCAAAGCAACCTTCTCAGGCGTTGTTAGGATGGCCACGCATCATCGCAGATTCCTCAAAAGTTGAGCTTTGGAGGTGTTGGGGGGACGCCAATTTGTGAAACACAACCTGTTAGATAAAAAGGAAGATAAGGTTATGCGTCATTTGTTCATCAAAGGAGAGAGGAAGAGAGAGAGTGAGAAAGTGACTCTGAAAAGAATATTCGTAGCTCACCTTTCTGTCACCGGTGTTGATAGATATTCCCCACAATGTTTTCTGTTGATGCTTCCAACTATGGATACGCTTATATAATGATGATGTTAGCCTCGCCTTCTAAGTTTCATTTTGCTACTTGTTTGCTCCATGTAATAGTTATAATGGCTGGTAGGCCTTGTAACTTTTGCTGTAGTAAGCTGCTGTGAGATCGTTCTCTCGCTCAGGGTGAAAGTTTCATTTCAGCAGAGAGAAGTGGAGAGAGACGACCTTGCATTCCATTCTCTATGCACAACTCTCCTTCCCATGGGACATGAGTTGGGAAGCGGCACTGTGAAATTGTACAGCAGACGGTGGGAGTGAGTCTTTACAGACGATAACTCTGTCTGCTACTGTGCCCCATTGTTCGCAGGTGTCCAGGCCCGTTGATTTTCCACAGAGTGAGGTGGGAGGGGGTCATGTTTTTGGAGACTTTAACTATGTGATGATAGGGGATGGAGGTCAGTCCCTCAGCAAACTCAGTGAAGACTCGGCTGACAGGTATCACTCGGCAGAGTCTTGAATAAAGCTTTTAACTTGTATTCTCTGGTTGTCTGATGCCTCCTTGGAATTGGCAAGGCGCGATGAGGAGGTCTAAGTGACCCGGGTGGTCTGCTAGAAATCACTCCCTTCAGAATGGTGCCCGAACAGGTACTCCACCATATCGGGTGATCCCCACCCCATATCCGGGTTCGAGGGGCAGGGGCAGTGACCTGGCTGGTTGGGCGGACCGGGGTACCCCACTGAGCAGAGTGTTGTTCTCGTGATCGCCCCGCCCATTTAGTCAGACCGCTCCCCGGCTTGAGGTCACCCGGCCGGAGTTCTGAAGAGCCAAAACCCTATGGAGAAGACCTTTTGGTCAGAGGAATCGCGGCAGAGAATAGCGTCATATTTGCCTGCGTGCACCAGGTGAGTGGAGTTTCATTCCTTTTGGTAAAACATGGTGGCGCCACTCTTGTTTGACACTAGCCTACTGGCAGGGTCTTTGGTTCAGCGCCTGCCTGTGAGCGGTGCTTTGGTTTGGTTCAGCGCATACCGGCGAGTTGCGCTTTGGTTGACCCTCGCTAGGAAGCGGTGTCTTGGATTTGGAAGACTTTAGTCGACGGGCTTTTGTCTTGGACCTGGAGGGTCCTACAGGTACTGGGGGAGTCGCTGGGCTGATTGACGGGTCAATTGGGAATTTGGTAGACTATTTGTAAAAGGTCCGTGTAGTTTGACGGACCAATTGGGAATTTGGCAGCTTGATTGCAAAAGGCCCACGCAGCCTCGAGATCCCCGGACAGGTCACTTGGGAATTAGGCTGTCGTCATTACAGAAAAGGCCTGGGGTGAGAAGCCTACCCGTTTTGGTTTAGACATATTTGGAAGAGAAGCAATTTGAGTCGACCTCGGAATGTGTGTGTGTGTGTACATGGTGATGAGTGAGGGTGCGACGAGAATGAATTAAGTTGTAGTTTGGACTCCTTGCCTGTAGTTTGACTTCTTTCCTACTTTTCTTTTCATATTTCTCCCTTTTCAAAATGCCTGGTTTCAGTAAGATGTTTTGTATTGGATGCCGGTGTTGCGGTTCAGTGGCCTCTCGCCTGGAAGGCAATGCCTCCGGAGGGTTCCCTTAACTATGAGATGTACATCAAGCACGGTATTGGTCCTGTTGTATTTAGCACCTTGTGGCGCAAGTACACCAGGGACAATTCTAATTTGCAGTGGCCGGTTGATGGTTCATTTGATATGCGGAAAGTGGATTTCCTGCACGACAGATTGTTTCTTAAGAAAAGTAGACAGTCTATGTTTGATACGTTGAGACTGCGGCAGAAAGAGGTGAGGCAAAGGCTTATGAAGGCGGGTAGGCTGAGAGGAAGAACAGGCTTCAGACTGTAGTACAGAAGGTGGTGGCCCATGATGAGGAGCAGATTGAGAAGAGTATAGAATGTGAGGACAGACGATGTAGGTTGGCAGTTGATAAGTGCTATGTAGTAAAGGGGGAGAAGGATACATTTGTTGAGGAGTTATTGGACACCCCACCCCCTTATGCCCCGGGGCAATGTATCCTACTGCTCTGGTCTCTGCTTTGGAGGGGCCAGTCTCTTTACCCCCGGTGATGACTTCCCCCGCCTCCACTACTTCAGCACCTGTACCTCCCCAGTGCAGATTCACTTGGTTCCGGTTTCTCTGCACCCGTTATACAAGCACCTCTCTCCATGGTGTCTGCCTCAGTTACCACTCTCTCCCCTACTAATCCTTTTCGTTCCCCAGGTACCATGGATGATACCCCATTACGTGGGTCTGGACAGGGCTGTGACATCCTTACTAGAGACAAATTGGGGCTTGTACTCATACGTTCAGATGTGGGGAATGAGGAAAAGACTATGGTCGCTAACCAGGCTGCGCAGTGGGTTCGGTACCCTATATATTCTGTACAGGATTTGAGGGTGTGTTTATGGATTTTAGTGGGCAAGATTTGTCCTTGAAAGGTGGTATCCAATTATTTGTCAATAGGTTTGTTACCAATCTCTTGCCTGAGGTTGCTGCTCAGCTGCAGGCAGCCGAGAGTACGTGGACCACCTCTTCCCCATTCCAGATTCTAAGTATGGCACAGTATTATGAGCATAGGTAAAAAGAGGATAAAGACAAATTGGAAAAGAAAACAAAGGAAGTACAGACTAAAGTGCTAATGCAGCAGGCAACTAGGAGAAGTATCAGAGGTAGGAGTAGGGGTCGTGGATTTGGCCATCGCCCCCCACCGGATGATAGGAGTAGGTATAGTGATGACAACACTACTGCTGTCCCACAGACGGTGGGCCCGAACCAGTGAAGATATTGTCTAAAGGAGTGCCATTGGAAGGATGAATGCCCCATGCTGGCATTGAATGATAGCCGTCAGATGGGGGATCCACTGGACAGGTTAGAGGAAGAGGGGTAGATAGGGGGTGACACCATTTCCTTGGCTCATCCCATGACAGTAAGTCTGATAACTACTTTGATGACCCAAGAAGCAGACAATATTATCATGACGATTTTGATACAGATGTGGCGATAGGGAATCCTCGAGCCTAGGACAGCGAGGGACAGAATAAGGGGTCAGTTGCAGGGCCCCAATGCTGCAGCAACTAAACAGTGCCTTTCCAAAGATGCCCCCTTGACCCTGGAATTTGTAGACATCCCACCCATGCTTTGGGCAACAGGGGACACAGATGTGGGTCTTCTTGATATCCCACCTGTTTCCATTACAGTTAGAGAGAACACCATTTTACCACACATCCCACAGTATAAGATATCGCAGGATGGGGAACAAGCCCTGCTTCGATGAGTCACCATCCAATAATTGTAATAGCCCTATTCTTCCTGTTCTTAAAAGGACTCCCTCAAATTCTGATGCTACACCTAGTGTATACCGTTTTGTGATTGACTTGCGCCACATTAACAAAATAGTGATACCCCAATATCTTGTGGTACCTGACATTACTGCCCTGGTGTCACCCTCAAAATTCCAATGTTGCCAACCGTAGGTCACGTATTTGGGTCATCTCCTATCGAAGGTGGGTCGTAGACTGACACCAGAACGCATTACTGCCATTACTAATATGCCCCTCCCTAAAACTCAGCTGGATGTACGTGTTTTTCTAGGTATAACATCATATTGTAGGCATTGGATTCCTAGCTATTTCTTGCAGAGCCTCTGCTTTATCTTACTACAAAGGAAGTGCATGAACCTTTGCCATGGACACCTGCATGTCAGCAAGCTTTTGAGCAATTAAAAAATGCGCTATGTTCAGCTCCGGTGTTAGGCACTCCTAATTACTGCAAGCCCTTTTCGCTTTATGTGCATGAGGTGGAAGGATGAGCATTCTCTGTGTTGGTACAGTCATTTGGTGGCAAGCAACGACCTTGTGCATATTTTTCGGCTGTGCTTTACAATGTGGCCAGGGCTCTTCTGAGCTGTCTACGAGCTGTGGCGGCTGCCGCACTCTCTATTAGACAATCGTCTGGACTTGTTCTCAACAATGACCTAACAGCCCTTGTTCCCCATGCAGTAGACATTCTTTTTAACAAAACCAAGACCCAGCACCTCACCAGTGCACGTCTTACCCAGTATGAATTAGTTCTTTTTGCACCTCATGTGACTGTTAAGCGATTGACCACTCTCAATCCTGCTACCCTACTCCCCATTCCCTTGGCCGATGGGGAGCAGGATCGGGATGTACATGATTGTGAGTACTGTACTGAGAAGGAAACAAAGGGTCGTTTGGATTTCACAGACCTCCCATCGCCAAACCCACAAGGTGAATTGTATGTTGATGGTTCTTGTTTTAAGCTCCCAGTGGAACGACCGCAGCTGCCTATGCTGTCACTGCCCTTCGCACTGTGGTCGAGTCTTCGCAAGTTCCTTAGCAATCTGCCCAGGCAGAAGAATTGATGGCTTTGTTGAGAGCGTGTGAGCTGAGTGAGGGGGCTGACTGTTAATATCTATACAGACAGCCAGTATGCATTTGGAGTGGCTCATAGCGTTGGGCGCCTTTGGAGGGAGCGGGGTTTTTTCACATCCCATGGGTTGAAGATTCAGAATGGACCCTTGATTCATAGACGCCTGACGGCACTAACATTACCCGCTAAGGTGGCCATTGTTAAGTGCAGTGCCCACAAAGCCATCACTGATGACATAAGAAAGGAAATGCCTTTGCAGACCAGACAGCGCACTCCCAAAAGAGTAGGGTGAGTGTGGCAGGCCCTGCTCAATGGGTTCCTGAGCATGGTATGTTTGAAGACACACTGGCAGGTCCATTCAGAATGAGGCTATGAAGGAGGAGTTGGATGAATGCCAGGAACGGGACGGTTGAACGATGATGGATGTTTGACAGACCTATCAGATAAACAAAGATGGATGTTGCCAAATGCGTATGTCTTGCCTGTGGTTACTATGGCCCATGGCCCTGCTCATGTCAGTGCAAAAGGGATCTGCCAATTATCAGATCCGGTCTGGAAAAATGATAACATTTCTAAGACAGCAGACAAGCTAGTTAAGCACTGTATAGTTTGTATACAACATAACCCAGACAAGGGCACCTTCACTCCAGCTGGTAATTTTGCTCCCCCTACCCTTCCTTTTGATGTCCTCCAGATGGATTATTTCCATTTGGATAGGGTGAATATTTTGAAGTATGTCCTGGTAGTGGTGTGTGCCTTTAGAAAATGGGTGGAGGCATATCCTACTAAAGAGAATACGGCCCTTGCTACTGCGAAGGCACTCCTTAAGGAGTACTTCCCTCATTATGGATTGCCTCGCGTGATCTGGAGTTATAATGGTGGGCATTTTAATAACAAGGTGTTGAACATGTATGTGAGGGCCTACATGTGAAACAGAAATTTCATGCTGCAAACCACCCTCAGGCAGCGGGATTGGTTGAAAAGTATAATGGGATTCTAAAGCTAAAACTTGCTAAGAATGTACAAAGCACAGGCCTAGCTTGGCCGGACACCCTTCCCCTAGCACTGATTTCAACAAGGGTGACAGCACATTCTAGAACTGGTGTGTCTCCTTATGAGGTAGTTTTGGGTGGCCTGCTAATGTTTGGGGAGTCCCACGTCCTAAGCGTTTTTCTGAAATAGAATATCCCTTATTGATAGACTATTTGTCCGAGTTGACTAAAGATCTTCATTCTCTTCATCAGCAGGTTCAGGCAGCGCTGAAGTCTGCACCGGAGGGGTCTGTGCACCGACTACAACCTGGCGACTGGGTGGTCATAAAGAACTTCTATCGGACGAGTTGCTTGCAACCTAGGTGGAAGGGCCCACATCTCGTACTTTTGGCCACAAAAACTGCAGTGAAAGTTAAAGACAAAAAGAACTGGATCCATCGAAGCCATTGCAAACATGTCCCACTCCCATTGCCGTACGACCAGTGGGTCCGAGACAGAGTAGGGGACCATGAGACGGAGTCAGTTCCCCGCTTCGTGCCATTTTCTGATGCTCGTCTGACTTGGGCCCAAACAGAGAAAGTTAGTAATCCAGTGCCACAAGAAGCGGTTCCCCCTGAACAACAAGCTGCACCTGCCGCACTGTTACCCTTGTCTTTGGTGCCTCTGAGTACAGCAGACCATGAGCAGATTGGAACGGAGAGGATAACCCTTCCCCTTTGTTTGGTGATGACACTGAGCCTGGTGTTTCTAGATACAATCTGCGGCCCCGACGAAAGAACGGTGCATCAGTAGGGCAATACAGGAGTTGGGTATGGACTTAAGTGTAGGGCAAAGGTGCTGCGTCTCTGGTGCCTGTTAGATTAGGGTGATGAACACTGGTGCACTGCCTGAGACACTGGATAGGATCGCTTAAGACACTTGCTCAGAGGGTGAATGCCTTATCCTGTGAGAATTGACTTTGGGTCCTGTTTGTCTGCTTGAGTTGCGAGTTGGGCAGCTCTATTTCGGGAAGAAACATTTCGATGAATGATAAAAGTCTACCAAGGAGGCTTACTGAACGGACCTTGGGTGAAGTGACTTGTGCCCACCCTTCTGGTGCGACGAACGCGCTGTGTGAATCCGCTTTTCCCTTTGTAGAACATTTACATTTCCCATTGACTAGAATGATTAGGTTATATCCTTTTGGTCTTACCCCTATCCCAGAAGAAGATTCTGTGACCTTCTCCTCTTCATCCCCATCCCCAATATGCGATCAATCTACTTGGTCAACTTTATCTAGGAAAACGAGAATAGGTATAATTACGATAATAGGTGTCGCTTTGATTATAGCATATATTTGAAAACAACAAGGGGACCCAATAAAGTTGAAAAGGGACCTTGGGAGTAAATTCTTTTAGACAACAGTGGTCCCTTATAGGGGAGAGGATTAGGAACAATGAATATAGACTCAGTCATTACTATATTGATTTAACCCCTTCCATGCTGATGACGAACCCCAGCCGTCATGCACTACGGTGCTCGTGTGCTGATGACGGCTGGGGTTCGTCACGGCCCGCCCCTGTTCGTGCTGTTTACAGCACACCAGGGGAATCGCGGCCACATCGAAGGGGTTAACATGTCCAGCCGGACAGAGGTCTGATCTTTACTTGTAAGTAATAGAGAAAAGGTATTACACAGCAATACACAAGGTGGGGCACAAGCTTTTGCCCTACTTAACACATGAACAACATACAATAAAGGACAAAACAGGGAACAAAGGGCTTTTAGGCAAAAGCTTAAGGTTTGTTGCACCAGTAATTACACAGTGTCAAAGTACAACAGAACACAACCCACATCTTTACACTTTAAGTACACATAAATTTGGAATGTATATGGTGTTTTCAATTTGTCAGCAGCGTTTCGATCCGTTAAAGCGTTACGCGGATCATCATCAGGACATAGATATTATGCCTAACAGTAGGAAGCCTCAATTGTCTATGGGAAGAAAGGGAAGGAAAATATCTCTGCTTTGATTATAGCAGCGCTAGTTTTTTGGTGCCTGGAACACCACCATCCTGCCCGATTATTGATCTGCCCCACCTGAACATTCTTTTGTAACTCTGTCCTTCCATAAAGCTGAGCACCGATGATCTTATAGAGATAATACGGTCATGCAGATGTTGCATAGAAGTCATGAAGGATCGAATTTTACAACATGTTGGATTTGTGGGATACTCCCTTCATTCACGCATAAAGCTGAAAATTTGTTGACTTTGCCTCTGTCATATGTGAGTAGTTGTGATGGATGGTTTGAATTGATCGATATGATAATACAGGATTCTCCATCCTCGGGTTTGCAATGCATAGGGTTCAGGTAAACATCCGACCAGGACTCATACGGTACACATGAGACATTTTCTACCCTCAGGCGCTCATAATAGCACAAGTGAGAATAGTAGACGTTTCCTAAAAACATGTACTGCCTCCTATCATGGGAAACAAAACGTTACTTGGGAATAAATGGAGATGTTAGATTTTCAAGGGGTTAACTCCACAGATTATTTCCAGAACTTCATTAGTCGCAATATATCCAGTCAGGAACTTCAGCCCATATTCATTATTAATACTACTGCTCCATTTTGTATAAATGGTTCGGTTCCATTCCAGTTGGAATAAGTACCTACAATTGTACTTATACATTGTCTGTGGAGGAGAGCCCCTCCTTAGTTTCACCGCTAAATATTTACTTTGTCTGCGGGCCTCAAGCTTACTTATGGCTCCCTAAGGGGTGGTCAGAATCCTGTTACTTGTCTTTTCTATTGCCCCAAGTTTATGTAGCCCCCTCTCTATACTATCGCCACCATGAGTTGTATCGCAGAAGTACCCCCTTGCATAGAGTCCGGCGTATTATCAATATGGATGATGTGGATCAGTCAGATACAACATTACTCAATTCAAAGATGCTCTTAAAGGCCTCCTTCCCATGTGGGGTCCTATGTATAACAGTCTAAGTATTTGTAGATTAACACGAGTGGTAGAGGCTGTTATTAATACCACTACCTAGATCACCACTAATATTACTGTAGAGCTTCAAGGAGGTCACCCCCTTCAGTGTGTCTTCCACCACATGCAGGGACATAGTGAACCTTGAAGCGCCACATCTAAAAGATATTAAAGAAAGATGTTATGATTGTTAATTGCCACTATCTTAATGTGGAGTAGAATAACATTGCTCTTTCACACAAACCTTCCCTCCCCCATTAAAAACACAACCATTTGTACGGTTCCAACTTTTTTAATGGGCTTCGATTTATGAACAATTAGTAGAGTAGTAAGGTTTTGCATCTGGTTATAGAAAACAAGTGGTGCGCAGTCATACACGTGGTTTCAATCATCACGCCCGTTTCTGGGCACAAATATTGAAACCTCATGTGCTATTGGAGTCTATTACATGCAGCAAGCGTATAATAGATACCAATAGCTCGGGATGGCTGCGGAGTACCACGCTGCGTAGCCACAGGTGATCTCGGCCCGCCCCCAGCAATGGTGGATTGTTCCTGGTGTGCAGCGTGTGGCAGGCTGCCGTTCCTCTGGCCCTGCTGAATCTGCAGTATTGCGGCTGAGCCAGGGGCCATGCAGCGAAGCAGCGAAGGGGAGCATTCCTTTTCTTTGGCGGCGGTGTTTCCCCTGTTTTAACTTCAGAGTGCTTTTGCTAATGGAAGCGTTTACGTTCCCCTGCCAGGTTTGGATGGAGCCCACCGAGGTAAGGAGAGAGGCAAGAGAGGGCGCAGTGGCAGCTTGGATGTGCTATTGCTGTCCGTCATTGGCACTACATAATGCCGAGGTCTGTGCATAAGCTGTGAGCCCCCGCTGACATATATTGTGGCTGTTTACCTGAAAGCTGAATTTGAATAGGGGACCATAAACATTAATCACGACCTTTGCAACCTGCATAGCTCACTATAACCGGCAAAACAGGATAGATTCTGGCTCCACTTTGTTTCTCTCTCACAAGGTGTGTCCTCCGCTCCTTTGCTGTTTGCAATACGTCTGTCTCAACTCGACGCTGCACTCTGGTAGAAGTTGCATGAATTTTGGGAACTTCATGCCTCATTTGGGAGAATCTGTATGAATAAAAGAGACATGATCTATAAGCGCCTTCAATTCTATCTCGGGGGGTTGTAAGGAGTGGCAAGGATTGGTAAGGAGGAGCTCCGGAAGAACTGCGGCCAGAATGGAAAAACTGCTCAATGCCCGCCTCAATGTTAAAACTCGCCGTGCCCAGGCTAAGGAGGCAAAAGAGGCAGCTTGATTGGCCTGTAAGGAGAATGCCTCTAATCTGCTTGACCTTGACTCTAAACTTGAGAGTTCAGAGGAAGAGGATCCATCCTCTGTCGCATCTTTTGATCAGACGGGCTCGGTGGGTGCGGCTGATAAGAACACAGCTACAGCTAGGCCTGGAATATCTCCACAGGATATTTCAGGGTCTGATGGTCTTAAAAAGGTGCAAGTTACAAAAGAAGCAAAACAATTTGCATTATTTTTGAAAAAAAGCAACACTGCAGTCCCCCTCCTGGCTCTAGCTCAGCCCTTAAGCCCTCTAAGGAACCTTCTGGCGTCATATCTCCATCAGTTCTAACACCAGCAGTAGACTTGACCCCTACGAGTCAGGTAAAATTGCAAGAAAATTTGAAAACTGGTCTTATTGCAATCACGGAGACATCCCTGGGCAAAATACCTAACCAGGTTGAGACAATATCTCTGCTGGCCACTCAGAAAGGGAGACAAGAACCTCGGAAATACCTGAAGTACCTGAACAGGCTGTTATCACCTCCAGTGCCCCCGGTACATCATCAACTCCCCAAGCCAAGCCAGTGACTCAGCTTCAGGATCCCCTACAAGAGCTTTTACCCTCAAATGAGTTGATGTCTCCTGATGGGATTACGGGAGGGAACTCATCTTTTGCTGCGGACCCTCCCCATGTTAATTCTAGCCCAAATACGGAACAAGTTGGCAAATTTCAGATGAGTGTCAAAGATATGCAACTTAATTCTGGAGGAAGTCTGTGAGTTGAAAAGAACTCAGAAAGCAGAACTTGCCTCTTTTCATCAACGACTAGAGAAAATCGAAGGTACAATGTCAGTGGAGCTATACGCAAGTTAAGGCAAGAGCATGGATGGCCATTGCCATTGCGCTACCGTTCGAACCTATCCGGCCATTGTTGCCAGCGGTACTCTGTTCGCCAACACTGACCATCTGAACGAACCCTTGTAGAGCACATCCATGCTGTTGCCTTAACTTGCATATAGCTCCACTGTGAGCATAGCGTTCTACGGTTACCAATCTTAGGCTCAGCGGCACACCGGAGCAATACTCCACCACCAATCACGCTTGTGAAAACAACTTGCCATGCTCCATTGTGAGCTTAGGCAGTTCTCTCTGTCAGGCATGTAAACATCACCATCCTGATGATGATCTCATTATTCTTTTAAAAGGGATCGAAACGTCATCGACCAATTGGAACAGATTCACACCCTTAAACCATTGCATTACATTTGTGTGAATACTGTCATGGATATCTTATGATGTATTTTGATTGATCCAAAGCATCCGTTCTTGTTTGCCTGAAATTCCTTGTGTCATTTGTATACGTCCTTTGTTTTGTGTAACTGGATGCAGGACAGCGTCCCGCTCTAATGTTGGTTGCTTGTTATTTTGTTGAAAACATTTACATTGATTCATTAAACTTGTGTGTCCAGCTGGACACCGTTAAATATAGTACTAATTTGGCTCTATATTTATCACTGCTTAATATTTATAGGCCATTGTTACCAATACAAAGTACGTACCCAGGGTTCTTTTTAACCCATTGGGTTCCCTAGTCTTTTCTTAAACA
This sequence comes from Lissotriton vulgaris, assembly GCF_964263255.1. Classification (NCBI taxonomy): domain Eukaryota; kingdom Metazoa; phylum Chordata; class Amphibia; order Caudata; family Salamandridae; genus Lissotriton; species Lissotriton vulgaris. The sequence goes on from NC_141696.1 coordinate 502,791,052, forward strand.
CGTGTTTTAGAATAAGTCGCAAGCAAAGGCCAATGGTTTAGCACGGAAGGAAACAGACACGCACAAGCGTGTGCAATTCGTAGGTTAGGTTCAAATCCCAGTTTTTTTATATAGACAATGTTTCGCGCTGCGTGAGCAGTGATGTGCACTTCAACGAAGGCACAAGCTGTACTGCACACAGCAACGGAGGCGCGAGTGCTAAATGAATTGAGAAAGGAAAGGTTGTCAAAATAATATCATACATTTCTTTGTACATAGTATAAAAAAATACTCATCTACGTATGTAGGAGCAACGGACATTTAACCGACTATAAACACTTTCCTGCTATAGGAAAAAAATATACAAATGCAATAAGATTGGGTATGTAGGACTGTGTACGCCAAAATCGCTGCGTTGCTTTTTTGTATCCAGTCTTCTGTATCGCATCTACTCCCTCCGGTGCGCACCCAGGCCTCACTGCTCACCTTTATGCAGACAGAGCACCTTCTACATCATGCAGTCCTGCTCTGCCACCAAGAAATCTCACATTTGTTGATTCTTGATATCGCTATGGCAAAGGACATACTCGTGCACCCATCATCATTGCAGGTTCTTCACCCGCTTAGTCCTTGCGGTACCACTAACTCAGTGACCAAAGAGGCCACGCACGTGGTAGTGGGCCCACCTGTTCGGTAGTTCGGGCCTATATGAGGAGTCAGAGCCACCAGGTCGGGCCATGAAAGCACTTGCGATGGGAGCAACTCTAAAATAGCAAAGAGCACATGTGCCGGGTCTTTTTTATTTGTAGGGTTACGTATGCTGTGACGCCTGTGCTGCATGGGTGTGGTGTGGGTGTATACCAGCCATGAGGGAGTGTGTGTGTGCCGTTCTGGCAACTAGACCTGAAACTAAGAAATTACTACAATGTAAATCTGGGCCATGTAGCGTTGTTTTGTTTTCCTAGAAGTGTAAGCAGAGTGGGCTGCTGTAATGAGCTATATGAGAAATCAACTGATTTGGGTGTCATATCTTAAAAGCACTTAAAAAAGTTAAAAATCCTGTGACAAAAAACATTTAATTTTGTGGTTTATAAAATTGGAGTCTGTTAATGCTGAGGCTGTTAATGCTGAGGCAGAAAAAATGAATAATTTTTTAACAGATTGGCCTCATCCATTTACGTCAATACAATAATAGGGCGGGGCATATAAATAGCGCCTGGGTAACATCCTGGATAGAAATATTGCACAAATTACAAACTGGAGAGGAACCATACCATTTAGATAATACGTTATTTAGAGGGAGTATACCTTGCCTCAATAATAACCAAAAGCGTCGCACTCCATGGGGCAGGTTCCAAGTGATATAAGCCTGTACTTTGTTTATCGCACAAGAAACTTAATTTCCAGGTGGCCTGTTTCAAAGTGGCATTTAATTGATGTGGCGATAGGGTAAAAAGTACAGATTCATCCAGTTGTAGCAAGTCAACCGCAATTCTAAAAATGTTAACAATTAATGACTTCTCATTTAAGCTTCCTAATAATTAGTTCCGAGTAAAAGATCTTAGTGTACCAGGATCACCCTTTACAAGGCATGTAACCCATCACACTATCCCTGCGAGACCCTGTACCCAACTAACATTTTTACCTTCTGTTGTATTTTAAAAAAACATTGCCTAAGTCAAGTAGTTTAATACCATACAACAGGGAATCAGGAATGTTAGCACGAAATACCTCTAATAAAAGTGCAAAGTGTCTTGTTCCTGTTGATCTATAGAGGGAACCCAGACTTTTCACCTGTGTAATTGCTTTACGGGTATTATTTTCTTTATGGGCTTTATCACTTAATTCACCACACACTGTTTTTCCCAGGAAAACATGATTTTACAAGTAAAAAATTTTGTCCACCTACAGACCAAACAAAATTCCCATACTTCAACTTTTTTCTTCTGCGCATGCACATCACTTTACTTTTAGATACATTTATCTTTAAGTAGTGGGCCTCTGCATATTCATGTAGTACCCGCAGACGACTATTTAATCCCCGTGGCGTCAGATCCAATATTAGTATGTCGTCAGCATGAAGAAAATTGACAATCGGTTTTCCCCCCAGTAATGGGGCGATACCCTCACATAGAGACAGAGCATAGGGGAGGTCAGATATATATAGGGAGAATAATAGAGGGACCAATAAACATCCTTGTTTAAAGCCATTTATAGTGGATATAGTTTGGGAGGGACCTCTTTCCCCTCCCATCAAGACTCTACACCAAGTGTCAGTATGGAGAGCTTGGACTAACTCCAAAAGGATGGACGGCACACCCAGGTCCGATAGTTTTTTCCACAGCAAAAGTCGATCTACTTTATCAAATGCTGTGGAGAAGTCTATAAAAGCTGTGTACACTCTTCCTCCTCTAACTTTAACATATTTTTCATTTATTGCCTGTAGTGCCGTTAGGTTATCGATAGTTCCATACTTTATCCTAAACCCGATTTGTTAAAAAGGCAAGATTTTACCTGCATCCACCCAGTCATTGATTTGCATCAGGTGGCATTTAGCAAAAACTTTACCCACTGCGTCTAAAAGTGCAATTTGACCGTAGTTATATGGAACATCTCGGCCTCATCTTGAACAGGGGGACTAATATACTCCCCTTCCAAGACAAGAGAACCATTTTATTTTTGTCCACCCTAAGCGTGGAAGGGTATTCTCAGATGTGAGACCCTTGCTCATTGCACCATCAGGATTCAAGCAAACCGGGCCGAAGACGGCTGTAATGCCAGAAACCGGTCCCCGGGAGCTTGTTTCCTTCCCAGTGTAAGAATTGGCTTTTGTAGTTTGGTTTGCCCTGTTCCCATCATGCACTGGGACAGGAACAGACTAATTTGCATACAGCCAGGTTCTGAAACTGGGATGGTGCAGTGAGCTAAAAAACGGTGTTGGATCTAGCCCTGATCTCTTGACTGGGTGAGAGCTTTCTGTTTAATTCAGAGACTCTGTCCCTCACCACCCCTTGTTGTAAATATTTTTGTCCACCCTAAGCGTGGAAGGGTATTCTCAGATGTGAGACCCTTGCTCATTGCACCATCAGGATTCAAGCAAACCGGGCCGAAGACGGCTGTAATGCCAGAAACCGGTCCCCGGGAGCTTGTTTCCTTCCCAGTGTAAGAATTGGCTTTTGTAGTTTGGTTTGCCCTGTTCCCATCATGCACTGGGACAGGAACAGACTAATTTGCATACAGCCAGGTTCTGAAACTGGGATGGTGCAGTGAGCTAAAAAACGGTGTTGGATCTAGCCCTGATCTCTTGACTGGGTGAGAGCTTTCTGTTTAATTCAGAGACTCTGTCCCTCACCACCCCTTGTTGTAAATATTTTTGTCCACCCTAAGCGTGGAAGGGTATTCTCAGATGTGAGACCCTTGCTCATTGCACCATCAGGATTCAAGCAAACCGGGCCGAAGACGGCTGTAATGCCAGAAACCGGTCCCCGGGAGCTTGTTTCCTTCCCAGTGTAAGAATTGGCTTTTGTAGTTTGGTTTGCCCTGTTCCCATCATGCACTGGGACAGGAACAGACTAATTTGCATACAGCCAGGTTCTGAAACTGGGATTGTGCAGTGAGCTAAAAAACGGTGTTGGATCTAGCCCTGATCTCTTGACTGGGTGAGAGCTTTCTGTTTAATTCAGAGACTCTGTCCCTCACCACCCCTTGTTGTAAATATTTTTGTCCACCCTAAGCGTGGAAGGGTATTCTCAGATGTGAGACCCTTGCTCATTGCACCATCAGGATTCAAGCAAACCGGGCCGAAGACGGCTGTAATGCCAGAAACCGGTCCCCGGGAGCTTGTTTCCTTCCCAGTGTAAGAATTGGCTTTTGTAGTTTGGTTTGCCCTGTTCCCATCATGCACTGGGACAGGAACAGACTAATTTGCATACAGCCAGGTTCTGAAACTGGGATGGTGCAGTGAGCTAAAAAACGGTGTTGGATCTAGCCCTGATCTCTTGACTGGGTGAGAGCTTTCTGTTTAATTCAGAGACTCTGTCCCTCACCACCCCTTGTTGTAAAAACCATTTTATTTGCATAGCAGTAATTGAACACCGGGTAAAGGATTTTACTCCACAATGTTCTGTTTTGTTTCAAAACTGTAATTGGCAGCTCATCTGGGCCCATCGCCCCGGAGGATCGCATCCCCTTGATCGCCATTTCAATATCTTTTTCAGGTGGCGAGCCATACGATGAGGGGTCTTCCTTTATTCCAATACAGTCAATTACAGATCCATTACTTGCATATAAGTTCTGAAAATAACCATCCCATTTATGCTCCTCAATAGTAACTGGAAGTGGTCTTGATCTAACTCAACATCCCTCCCCGATGAGAGACCAATACGTTCTTACCTGGCCTTTTAACACGGCTTCTCTCAGTTTAATCCAGATGTTATCTTCCCTTTCTTTTTTCAACTTAACCTTTGTCCTAGTCCTCCTCCTCTTTAGTAGTGGTATTCTATGATATTTATCAGAGGAGTAGGTCAAGTACTGTTCTCTATTTAATTTGCTTATTTCAATATTAAACAAATGTAGAGATCTGGGGACTACTTTAGTACTTCTTCTTTGATTCGAGTTCTTTGTAATAACAATCATCTTAATCATAAAAGCATTAAAACTGGAAATTTCCGATCCGTTCAAGTTAGACAAGTTCTCTACTGTGGCCTCTAAGATACTTTCCAGGCCCAAGATGGCCTTGGTATCCCAATAGCATCTCCCTGATTTCTTACCAAAGCAACAGATACAATGTTTAGTGCCCATGGATCAATCAGGATTACATTTAGATTTACAGTGAGAATTAGTACTTTATGGTCACTGTAGAGAGTATTGGAAACCTTAAGATCTTTCAATAAGAAGAAGGAGGTGCTTCCCACTACCACATAGTCTAGGACAGATTCTCTGCTATTAGATTGAAAGGTAAAGTTTGCTGGTGTATCTGAAGGCAATCTTCCATTTGCTAGAATGCCATCAACTTTCGTTAGTTAATCAAGGAGCATTTTCCCTCTCTTATTTGTCCTAAAATTTTGTGGAGGGAGAGCTTGTGGAATATGTAAAGATTCTTCTTTTTCCTTATTTCGTAAAATGTAGAAATTAAAATGAGAGATTTTACAATTGAGATCCCCTACCAATACTATATGAGGGGAGGGTTCTACTTCATTGGCTTTGTAATGTATGAAAAAACTGTCTTGAAGAGTACATGGTGACAGGCGTCAGGTGGAATATAAGCATTTTGGCACATGAAGGGCAGCTAATATATATACGTATGTGGACATTCAGGTATAATGTAGAACTTGGTACTGGAAATCTGTGTTTGAGCATCGGAGTCGCGTCCACATCCTGCTATTGTAGACAAATCACGCAATGTACGCGTGCCTGAAAATGTACTGTAAATTTGGTGCTCATGTAGATTGCCAATATAATTTTGGGTCGACTTCGCGCTACATAAATATGCTACAAAAAAAAAAACTCGAGCAATAGCATACACTTATAAATTTACCACACACTTTCCTTGCAGTATTGTAATGATCCAGTTTCTACGTTTGTATTTGTGAAATGAGCGAGATAAAGTTATATAACCGAAGATGTTGTTACTGCCAGAGGTAAGATGGTTGCCTACGCTGTTTATAGCACAATATAATGTGGTAGGGCCCAGGGGCAGTATTATACAAACATAATGAATACACAGACACATATAGATAGTTGAAGTGGGTATGGGCATATGCGCGCGACTCCATTTTATTACGTTGCTGTTGGTAACAAGTACAATAGTAATCATCATATCATACACAAATATTCCATTATAAACGGTTTATGACTTCTGCTGTACAAAGGTAGGAGCACTACATGTGAAATAATACACAGAAGACTCTATCGTAAAAGGTTCATAAGTTGTGGTGCACTGAGGTAAGGGCAATTTGTGTGGAGCCTGCGATGATGAAACCGGTCCTAGGATGCTTGATTCCGGTACAGGGAAGACCTCGCTTGGCAGTTCGTGCTGGACTGTTCCAATGAGGCACAGGGTCAAGACTGATTTGCATATGGCCATGTCTAAACTAGGGTGGTGTGGTGAGCAAAATAACGATAGATTAAACCAAGATCTTTGACTGGGGGCGAATGTTTTGCCATTGTGCAACATTACGTCCATCAATTGCTGTTTTTGCATTTGTCACCCCGAGTGGGACGGGTATGCTCAGAGTGAGTCCCGTGCTCTCCATGCCACTGGAACCAAGCTATCCTGGCTGACAACGGCTGATATGTAGTAACTGGCCCTAGGATGCTTGATTCCAGTACAGGGAAGACATGGCTTGGTAGTTCGGGCTAGACTGTTCCTATGAGGCACAGGTTCAAGACTGATTTGCATATGGCCATGTCTAAACTGGGGTGGTATGGTGAGCGAAATATTGATGGATTAACCCAGATCTATGACTGGGGTAAATGTTTTGCCATTGTGCAACATTTCGTCCATCAATTGTTGTTTTTGCATTTGTCACCCAGAGTGGGATGGGTATGCTCAGACGTGAGTCCCGTGCTCTCCATGCCACTGGAATCAAGCTATCCTGGCCGATGACTACTGATAGCCAGAAACCGGTCTAGGATGCTTGATTCCAGTCCAGGGAAGACATGGCTTGGCAGTTCGTGCTGGACTGTTCCCATGAGGCACAGGGTCAAGACTGATTTGCATATGGCCATGTCTAAACTGGGGTAGGGTGGTGAGCAAAATAACGATAGATTAAGCCCAGATCTGTGACTGGGGTGAATGTTTGTGCAACATTCCGTCCATCAATTGTTGTTTTTGCTGATGTTTGGTCCAGGCAGACCGCACTGGTAACAATGTCTTTTGACTGCTGAATTTTGCCTTATTTATGGTGTACTGAGTTAGTGGCACGTCTGGTCCTGAGCGTGTGCTCACCCTACGATGATGTGTGGTCCGAACGGGCTGCACTGGAAGCATTTTCTGTTGCCTACTGGACTGCATCATCTGTAATCATGATTCAAATAAAAGACGAAACACATATGGAATACGTTGTCAAAATCTGTAGGTTTCAGGGACATTATAGTTCAAATTGTGACCTGTGCCATTCACTGTTCTTTTGCCCTTGCAGGGTGAATTTTGTTATTCAACTAAACCTAGAACTGATATAAAATAAGTTTTTGAAGGAAGGCTACTAAAATGATATTGTGTAGGTTTGAGGGGTGTTATACTTTTTGGTGCTGCACTCTGCAAATAATGAATGAAAAGTCTATTTAATTGTGAGCTCTGATGACCCCAGTGTAGGCAGGAGGCAGTGGATAGCAAGGGCCCACGACCACGTGGTGTTGAGGAGAGGTGCACAGTATTGGTATTTAGCGTGTGTGCAGCCAGCGATGATAACACTGAATTAGTAGCTCTTGAAGCAAGGTTCTGTGGAGCCTGCGATGATGCATGGTACAGGCAGGCCACACTAGTAGCAATGTTTATTGCCTTGTGACTTCTGCCTTAATAAGGCCATGTGAAGATGACTTGTGGTGCAGTGAGTTTATGGTACCTGAAGATCTCAGCGTGTGCATACCCTACGATGATTCATTGTTCGGGCGGGTCGCACTGGTACGATGTTTCTTGCTTACTCGAATGCATCATGTGCAATCGCCATTCCACCAGAATCGTGAGCCCTCACAATGTAGATCGAAGGCAGTAGTCAGCACAGACATCGAGGAGTGTTTCTTGTTGCATCCTTTAACAAAATCTGAGGAACTAGAGTACAATTGTCTCTGCTTCAAAGAAAGCAAGGCTAAATATCATGCTGTCCGTAGTGTAGTTCCAAAGCTGAATTCAAGTTGGGATCCCTGCTGCCCACATTGTAGATTGAAGGCAGTAGTCAGCACAGACATTGAGGAATGCTTTTTGTAAGATCATTTAACAAAATCTGAAGACATATAGTACAATTGTCTCTGCATTAAATAAAGCAAGTCTAAGCCTAATTCATGCTGTCTGTAGTGTAGATCCAAAGCTGAATTCAAGTCGTGAACCCTGCTGTCCACAGTGTAGATCAAAGGCAGTAGTGAGCACAGACATCGAGGAATGTTTTTTGTCGCATACTTTAACAAAATCTAAAGACGTAGAGTACAATTGTCTCTGCGTTAAATAAAGCAATTCAGAAAAGGGGGTGGTGATGGACAGAGTATCTGAATTAAACAGAACACTCGTACCCAGTCAACAGATCAGGGCTTGATCCATCACCTTTTTTTAGCTCACTGCACCATCCCAGCTCAGAACCTGGCTACATGCAAATTAGTCTGTCCCTGGCCTAGTGCATCATGGGAACAGGGTAGACCAAACTACCAAGCCAATTCTTATACTGGAAAGGAAACAAGCTTCCTGGGACCGGTTTCTGGCATTACAGCCGTCTTCGGCCCGGCTTGCTTGAATCCTGATGGTGCAGTGAGCAAGGGACTCACATCTGAGTATACCCTTCCACGCTTATGGTGGAAAAAAAATATTCAGAAAAGGGGGTGGTGATGGACAGAGTATCTGAATTAAACAGAACACTCGTACCCAGTTAACAGATCAGGGCTTGATCCATCACCTTTTTTTAGCTCACTGCACCATCCCAGCACAGAACCTGGCTACATGCAAATTAGTCTGTCCCTGGCCCAGTGCATAATGGAACAGGGTAGACCAAACTACCAAGCCAATTCTTATACTGGAAAGGAAACAAGCTTCTGGGGACCGGTTTCTGGCATTACAGCCGTCTTCGGCCCAGCTTGCTTGAATCCTGATGGTGCAGTGAGCAAGGGACTCACATCTGAGTATACCCTTCCACGCTTATGGTGGACAAAACGATTCAGAAAAGGGGGTGGTGATGGACAGAGTATCTGAATTAAACAGAACACTCGTACCCAGTCAACAGATCGGGGCTTGATCCATCACCGTTTTTTAGCTCACTGCACCATCCCAGCTCAGAACCTGGCTACATGCAAATTAGTCTGTCCCTGGCCCAGTGCATCATGGGAACAGGGTAGACCAAACTACCAAGCCAATTCTTATACTGGAAAGGAAACAAGCTTCCGGGGACCGGTTTCTGGCTTTACAACCGTCTTCGGCCCGGCTTGCTTGAATCCTGATGGTGCAGTGAGCAAGGGACTCACATCTGAGTATACCCTTCCACGCTTATGGTGGACAAAACGATTCAGAAAAGGGGGTGGTGATGGACAGAGTATCTGAATTAAACAGAACACTTGTACCCAGTCAACAGATCAGGGCTTGATCCATCACCGTTTTTTAGATCACTGCACCATCCCAGCTCAGAACCTGGCTACATGCAAATTAGTCTGTCCCTGGCCCAGTGCATCATGGGAACAGGGTAGACCAAACTACCAAGCCAATTCTTATACTGGAAAGGAAACAAGCTTCCTGGGACTGGTTTCTGGCATTACAGCCGTCTTCGGCCCGGCTTGCTTGAATCCTGATGGTACAGTGAGCAAGAGACTCACATCTGAGTATACCCTTCCACGGTTATGGTGGAAAAAAATGATTCAGAAAAGGGGGTGGTGATGGACAGAGTATCTGAATTAAACAGAACACTCGTACCCAGTTAACAGATCAGGGCTTGATCCATCACCGTTTTTTAGCTCACTGCACCATCCCAGCTCAGAACCTGGCTACATGCAAATTAGTCTGTCCCTGGCCCAGTGCATCATGGGAACAGGGTAGACCAAACTACCAAGCCAATTCTTATACTGGAAAGGAAACAAGCTTCCGGGGACCGGTTTCTGGCATTACAGCCGTCTTCGGCCCGGCTTGCTTGAATCGTGATGGTGCAGTGAGCAAGGGACTCACATCTGAGTATACCCTTCCACGCTTATGGTGGACAAAACGATTCAGAAAAGAGGGTGGTGATGGACAGAGTATCTGAATTAAACAGAACACTCATACCCAGTCAACAGATCAGGCCTTGATCCATCACCGTTTTTTAGCTCACTGCACCATCCCAGCTCAGAACCTGGCTACATGCAAATTAGTCTGTCCCTGGCCCAGTGCATCATGGGAACAGGGTAGACCAAACTACCAAGCTTATTCTTAACTGGAAAGGAAACAAGCTTCCGGGGACCGGTTTCTGGCATTACAGCCGTCTTCGGCCCGGCTTGCTTGAATCCTGATGGTGCAGTGAGCAAGGGACTCACATCTGAGTATACCCTTCCACGCTTATGGTGGACAAAACGATTCAGAAAAGGGGGTGGTGATGGACAGAGTATCTGAATTAAACAGAACACTCGTACCCAGTCAACAGATCAGGGCTTGATCCATCACCGTTTTTTAGCTCACTGCACCATCCCAGCTCAGAATCTGGCTACAAGCAAATTAGTCTGTCCCTGGCCCAGTGCATCATGGGAACAGGGTAGACCAAACTACCAAGCCAATTCTTATACTGGAAAGGAAACAAGCTTCCGGGGACCGGTTTCTGGCATTACAGCCGTCTTCGTCCCGGCTTGCTTGAATCCTGATGGTGCAGTGAGCAAGGGACTCACATCTGAGTATACCCTTCCACGCTTATGGTGGACAAAACGATTCTGAAAAGGGGGTGGTGATGGACAGAGTATCTGAATTAAACAGAACACTCGTACCCAGTCAACAGATCAGGGCTTGATCCATCACCGTTTTTTAGCTCACTGCACCATCCCAGCTCAGAACCTGGCTACATACAAATTAGTCTGTCCCTGGCCCAGTGCATCATGGGAACAGGGTAGACCAAACTACCAAGCTAATTCTTATACTGGAAAGAAAACAAGCTTCCGGGGACCGGTTTCTGGCATTACAGCCGTCTTCGGCCCAGCTTGCTTGAATCCTGATGGTGCAGTGAGCAAGGGACTCACCTCTGAGTATACCCTTCCACGCTTATGGTGGACAAAACGATTCAGAAAAGGGGGTGGTGATGGACAGAGTATCTGAATTAAACAGAACACTCGTACCCAGTCAACAGATCAGGGCTTGATCCATCACCATTTTTTAGCTCACTGCACCATCCCAGCTCAGAACCTGACTACATGCAAATTAGTCTGTCCCTTGCCCAGTGCATAATGGATGGTCTCCCCCCACAAAAAAATGATAAATAAAAAAAAAGAGATAACGGTATGCGCTGTAAAAGAATAATAAGATAATACATTTAGATCCGTTTTTTTAAAAAGAAAGGTTCACACAAGAAGTATTATAATAACAATAGTGCCATCTAATGGGCAAAAACGAGATATAACATTTCGTGGTTAAGGAAATCGTGCTAAAGAAAGGTAGTGGTTAAGATAAATCGTGGTTAGGCAATCGTGGTTAAGGAAGTCGTGGTTCCGGTAGTAGTTGTTTAAACATACAACCGTGGCTCCAATTTATTGAATTGCTAGCGTAACGTGCTCGGGGTACCATTATTGTTAGCCGTGCCTTTCTCTGTTCTTTGGGTCGTCGTGCACTTGAAAACATCTGCTGCCTCAGCTACGTGGTTGGCATCTGAGAACATATATAGTGCTACTTATTTCTCCATCCAGACACTTATACATTCACTCACTTTTCAATGCAGATTCCTATATATAAAATAGTTATTTAAATATGGAAGCAAACCACATTCACTGGATGATGTAATCAGTGATGTCATCAGTGATGTCATTTGAGATGTCATCAGTGATGTCATCAGTGATGTCACTGATCATGTCATGAAGGATGTAATATGTGACATCATCAGAAGTGGATTGCGGGCGCGCGAGTTACAGGTAGTACAACTAACTATAACGGAGGAATTTCAATGGTTTTGTACGAGTGAAATGTCCAGCTAACTATAACTCCCTGAAACCTATGGTTTTTCAGTGAATATATATATATATATATATATATATATATATATATATATATATATATATATATATATATATATATATATATATATATATATATATATATATATGCTATTAGGCGAGAATTATTGCAAGGGGAGAGAGGAGGCGGCATTGTGCTGCCTGATTAAGGGGACAGACAAAGGTTTCAACGGAACCAACTTACTTGGGTTCTGTGTGGAAGGAGCATCGTTCAGCGCCAAACATTGGGGGCATCCTTGAGGTGCTTGGTGGACCAGTCACTGTATTTGGCACCACGAGGGACTACGTTAACCATCATGCAGTTCACCCACAGCTACCAGCAAATAGTACACACCTGCAGCCGGGAGGAGGAGTCGTGGAACTACTTCACAGGGAGTGGTGAACGACCGAAACCCAGAGATATGCAGCATTCTGTGAGACCGGCACTGATGATGGCCACATTTGGCCAGGAACGCGTCTGCCCATAATCTTGGCGCTGATATTTTCTAAAAAAAAGCTAAGGTGCTTTAGACATGACTGCAGCCCGAACCGCTGACCAGAAGTAACTTCAACAAATTTGGCAGAAACCTAGTATGGTGTAAATCATTTAGTAGTTGTTGAGAAATTTAAGGAAATCCAAATAAGAATATCTGAGATCATGATGCCTTTCGAATGATAACAAACTTTTGCAGGGAAATTCAGAGCTCTGATTAGCTGCCAACACTTCAACCACAAAGTGTTGGCAGCCATCTTGGAACTCTGCTTTCAGACGAGTCTCATTAAAGGTAAACAGGAAAAAAAGATGTTATATGTGAGGTCATAAGAAGAGCATTGCCAGGGCATAAGGTATAGTTAGCTCAGGTAACTATAACTGCTGAATTTCTATGATTTTGAACAGTGAAATCTGAGCCTAATTAAAACATCCCTGTAACCTTTAGTTTTTTTTCAGTAAATCTTCTAAGAATTTCTAAAATCTATTTGCCAATGATAATGACCCTGTAACCTATTTTGACCAAGAATGGAGAATAACTTGCACATCCTAGGGGTACCCGATTCCTTAACGGTAAAATTTGTGGGCAAAAGCATCAGCTTTTGCTCAATGGTTTCCCGAATCTGATAAAACTCGTAATCACCTCTGAACTTTCAGGCTACTTGAGTTCAACTTCCAGTAAGGCCATCTCAACCTTCTAAACTTCCAAGGTTGATTTATTGAGTAATATTAATTTGAGTAGTAGCTACACTGCCTTCTTCAGCACTTATAAATAGCAGTGGCGCTACTATATAAACAAGTTGCCACAAACTAAATAACAAGGTATCATTATAATGCAGGGCCTAAATTTGCAATCAGGAAAAATATTTCTCAGCAGCTCCAAATCATCTACAGGCTCATAGGAAAATGATGTGTTGCCTCCTCATTGCTGTTTGAGGTGCTGCCACCATCAAGAGTTGAAAACGTTCCCCAGCTTTCCTGTAGGGATGGCATTTGCCATGTGCCCCATATAGCTCTGTATTCCACCCACCGTGGTTCCCTAGTGTATGCATGTTTTAACCTACAAAATTATGTATCCCATTTTATGCTGGAAAGCTGTGTCAATACAACTGCACTGCACTGTAACATTCACGTAAAACCCCTAGTCTTGTTTTAAAGTTCACTTTGCACAGTGGTTATCCGATCAATTTTCTTGCCTTTTGGGGCTGTTATCTTCGTTCATTCACACTGTGATTTTCTGGCACACATTTGAAGCTCCTGCGCGCTTTAGCAGGACATAAAATATTTATTCACTGTTAAAATCTCTTGAAATTTGAATTTTCAGGGTTGTGTTTCCTTTTAAGAGTCAGTTGATAGCATTACTTTTTATGCCCCTTTTTCTGCTCTAAAGCCAACACATCTTTTTTTCTGTGAATAATGAAAATCTAAGTTTCGTGCCAGCAGTAGTCCGAACAGATGCGTTTTCGTCATTCCATTTAATCTCGTCGTTTGTCATCTCTCCATAATTAATATCGGCGGTTGACTCTCCAGATTGTGAACCCATGTCACAAGAGGAATTACCTTTCTGTAGACGCGGTAAGCCTGATAAGGCGTGACGTTGTGATGACTGAGTTTTTTGAGCATATTTTTTAACATATTTATTTCCCGTGTTTTTTATCACTTCCTGTTTTACGTTCCCTTCAATCCACATGTTCAGCTAAGCAGGGAGGCTATTAAAACCTTTTGTTATAAAACACATCATATGCTTGCGTTTTACAGTTGAGAAGGTGTCTTATTTCCAGGCTAAAGATGGAAACAAATATGACACAATGGAGACCAAATCGTGTTTATGTATACCAGGACGCCCATACATAAGAGGTCACTCGTACATTCTTTAATGTAAGTATTTAGCCATTCAATGGTGTACTATCGTACAATTGTTAAAAGGTCGCGTGGGACGTTTCAAGAAATGTGCCACTATAGTCGGGCTACGCATATGTAGTGATTGTCAGAGCGTTAATTGCATCAAAATGGAAAGCGCATCGTCCGTGACTTTAGGCATCTGTTGATACTGCCCTTGTGAAGGCAGTGTTGACCGAGGGACGAGTGGCAGGCAAAGCATACAATGAAGAAAATAAAAGCTTTGATTACTTTCTACTTTTTCGACGATCTTCATTACCCCTGAAACTAGAAGTTGGAAGGGCCGTGCTTGGGTTAGCACTTAATTAGGCCCCTAAGAGTGATGGAGCAAGGTGTCGCTTGTAAAGAGACTTTCTTGTATTCAACCCTCTCGAAATAACGTATAATATACTAATTAACATGTTTTTTATTACTAATAATGCACCATACAACCTTTCTAGTATCTAGGGGAAGCTTTTCAATGTGCTTTTACTAACAAGTAACTCGAGTGTCCTAAAATAGACATCTCAATGTGGGAATTTTTCTGCGCATGCGTCTGTCACACTTACATGACATGACGTACTTTCTGCTTTGGATTGGAAAACTTTGCTTCTGCGCACTAGAACTAAAGATGGCTGCTCTATGTTTTTCCATGTAAACGCTTGCATTGCTGCTTTTATTAAATTGATTGTTCTGCCTAATTCCTAATGCCATAGTAAAAATAAAGTAAAGGGAATAGAGTAGAGATAAGTGGTATACAGTGGATTTATTTATTCTTTGTTCTAAAACTGTTCTTCTTTGACTTTGCTATTAGCTCGTGTTTGGACCAATCAAGTGCAATGTTGCTCCATCTTGGGTCCCTCAACTGCGCATGTATTGAATTCTCCCGAGTCCACAAGCCATGACATTGAATCCATGCCAACGACAGCCTTGCCTGTGAAAACCATGAGAACCTAACCTAATGAACTCTCTAAAGGAAGCTCAACTGTACAAAACGTATACATTGTATTTGCTACTAGCTTACCCATCGAGCCTTGCTGCGATCTCAGAAGACAGGAAATTTTAGGAAACTTGATATGATAACATTCAATTTACATTGTGTCATTTTTATTGAAACTTATTAATTGAAAACATGTTAAAGTGTTGTTTTAATTCTATTTATTTATTCGAGTGCTTGTGGATACACGGTATTTTTTATTTTTCAGTCTGGTTCGTACACAAATAAATCAGAAGGTTTTCCGATGCGTGAGCTGGCCACATACAGTTGTCCATGTGAGAAGCACAGATTCTCCAAATCTAGTCCATACACTTGCAGCGATTCTCCTTGTGCTTTTTTGATGGTCATTGCAAAAGCGAGTTGCACCGGAAACTGTAAACGTTCAGTATTGGAAAGATTATGAGGGCCCTGGGGGTCTGGGGGTCCGATATTTAACACATTTTTCTTTTTATTTTTTTTGCCAGAAACCTTCACGGGAGTGTACTCCACAACTTTCCAAAGGTTCATGCCGATCGGATGATTGGTGTAGTAATGCATAAAGGACAAACATACAGACAGACATACATGCAAAAAGGACAAACAGACAGACAGACATACATTCGTTTTTATATATATAGATTGAAACATCCATTGTCGGGTGGAATAAAACGTGCATAGGAAAATAAAACTATGGGAGGGAACAATAATTTGAATATATGAATGAAGTAACCTCATAACCTGTATGGTATGATGACCTCTCCTCGCATTTTGACCAATCAAATTGAGGGAATACACAACTTGCAACATTGGGGGGTGGTACAGTGCCCTGGAAAATGGTATATCTAAGGTAGGCTTAGCTAGTTAGATTGTCCGACTTTTCCAAATAGCTGATCTGTCACTGACCCAACGGACTCAATAGGCGATCAAGAGCAGAGATGCTGGCCGAGCACTCTGTCAGAAGAATCGATAACCCAATTGGGGTTTGAGGGAGAGGAATTCGATAACCCAATTGGGGTTCTGGGTAGGAGATTCAATAACCCAATCGGGGTCCGACTGTTAGTTGCAGAGAGGGTTGCGACGCTGGCGATGCACTTTAGCTGTGGGTGCTGGTCCTGACCTGCGGTGGTCCTGTCCTGATCCAATTTGGTCCGTACTTATCCTGATTCTGGTCTGCACCTGTCCTATCCTGTTAGCACCTGAACTATCGGGGGTCCTGTCCTTTATCCCAGCCGGTGGCCAGGGTTGGTCTTCACACCATTCTAGGTAACTATAAATCTGTGTGGGTATGTCACTGTACTGTTTCCTTTTCTTACCCTTCCTATGTTTCAATGCTTAACCACATCGCTGCTGTGGTTATTTTTCCCCTGTGCTGGAAATTGCCATTTTGCTGGTGTCATGACGAGCTCAGCTCGTCATCAGCACAGCTCAACTGTGCCTCATGACGAGCTGAGCTCGTCATGAGCATGGAAGGGGTTAAAAAAAGTCTTATAATATTTTCTCCTCATCTTGCTTAAATCATATTCTTCCTAATTGAACGAGCAATATTCGAATTGGAATGGACACTGACATTTAAGAATTTACATCAATAAAGTGTTTCAACTTTTCCCAAGTCCGTGGTTATTTTATGATTGACAATGTTTAATTACTGCCTATTATTCTAACACCTTTGATCCCTTAGGACTTTAGGTACCGGTGACCAGGATTGGTAAGCCAATGGTATAGGTCCTAAATGGTTATGTCAATCTGATTAGCAAAGGTTTACCTGTTCAAAGTAAATGTAAATGTAAATTGATACTTGTATGGCGCACTACTCACCCGCAAGGGTCTCAAGGCGCTTGTACGAATTCCGCTGTGGAACCCATCCTGGCTTTCCCTGTGAGGCGTCCACTCCTGGGCACCCCCAAGGTGGAGGCCAGGCATCATTAGCGTTGTGGGGGCCATTGTGGAGATTAAGCAAGCTATTTCCCAGAGTTGCAGAGTGTGACTCCATGATTGGAATAGGCACTGAGGCGAGAATTATCAGGCCCGTGGAATTTTGAGCCCAAGACCCGCCGAGGCGGGGAATTGGACCCTGGTCCCAGGCTAGACCTCTGCATCAGGGTCTGCCGCTCTAACCATTGAGCCACACTTCTCCACGGAATGTATGTTTTCATATGGGACCTGGTGAGTATGGTAAAATGAGCAGGTGAGCCCACGCCCTATCCAGGGCAAGGAACGGAAAGGAGTTTGAAAAATTCCTTAGTGACCAAATCCAAAAGAAAACTGCAAACCAAACAGCACTTTTGGCTTAGTGCTCAGAATCCAAGAAATATTCGCGGAGAGGTACTTCCGGAGATTATCCTCACCTGAGCAGCTTCACATTGTATTCAACGCAGTGCCAAACTAATGTGCACTGCAACAGCCAAAGGGCCAGATGTGCAAAGCATTTTTGAGATTGCAAATGGCCCGATTCATATTTCAAAAATGCTTTTTGAAATCTGCAAAAAGGCAAATTGCAATTATGGAAGTTGTTATCGAATCGCGTTTTGGTTTGTTCTTCTGTATTTGGAAGGAGCATGTTGTTGTAAGTGTTGTCTGGTTAGTGATCTGAAAAGAGTGTGTAATGAGGTAAGCTGCTTAAAGTAATGTGAGGATGGTGGATACATTGCAAATGAAGGCTATAACTACAACTTTAGAACCTTTAAAGTTTGTCCTGTGTAAGTTTGGTTTGTATAGGGAAAAACATTTTGCAATCTATAAGTAAGCTTTAACCTTTGTTTTTTTTCATTGAATTTCAATGTTTTTTTCCACGTTCAATAAAAATGTGTTTCAAATCCTAGAGTCCAGTGTGGTCAAGTAGAGGTTTGTTATGTGGAGTGTCGTACAGTGCAGTGGAGTAGAGTGTTGTAAAGTCTATTGTCGTAGAATGGAGTATTGTAGAGTGGAGTATTGTAAAGTGGAATAGAGTGGAAAAGAGTAGAATGGAGTGGTGTGTCATACAGTGTAATAAATAGATGTACAGTGGGCTAGCGTATCATACAGCAGAGTATGGTGTTGTAGACTATCATAGAGTGAAGTAAAGTGCTTTAGAGTGGAGTAGGATAAAGTAGAGTGTAATAGAGTTAAATATATTTGAGGGGAATGTTGTAGAGTACAGTGGAGGAGGGTGTTGTGGAGTGGAGTGCCGTTTCATATTGTGGAGTGCCGTATCATAGAGAGTTGAGTGGCCTATCGCTGATTGTCATGCAGTGTAGTACAGTGGTATAGAGTAAAGTCCGGCATAGAGTGGAGTAGGCTGTCATGCAGTGGCATATAGTGTAGTACATTGTTGTAAAGTGGAGTTGCATACAGATGAGTATAGTGTCGGACAGTGGAGGGGTGTAGAGCAGAGAATGACACAGAGAGGGATAAAGAGATAAAGTGTACAAGAGTGGAGTATAGTGGAGTGGGGTACACTACAGTGGGGTAGCATAGAGTAGAGTAAAGTGTCATAGAGTGGAGTGGCATGTCATGGACTATAGTGGCATGGAGGGCATGGAGCAAGTAGAGTGTATTGTTGTAGCATACTGTTGAGTAAAGTGTCTTAAATTGGGATTCTATGCTGTACATTAGAGTGTAGTGGCTAGTCTTTCAGGATTGAAAAGTGTTGTAAACTACAGTAGAGTAGAGTGGCATACAGTTTACTTGAGTGGAGTGATGTGCAGTGAAGTACTGAAGTAGAGTGGAGTACTGTGTCATAGAGTAGAGTGGAATAAAGTGTGTAGGTGAGTATGAAGGGGGAAACAGGGGATATGAGCAGGCTTGTAGCATGGAGGCAACTACTCTAACACTATTGCTAAAGCACGCTGCATTTTAAATTATTACGTACCTGCATGAATTTGGTTTGTGTTTTTTACTGGGGACATCCCAGTTTTATGGTTGCCAATTTTAACGTTTAACTGGGAGCATTTCAGTTGTACTGTTGGCAATTTGACTGTTGGCATTTTTCTACAAAAAACTCTCAGGCTTGTTACTATTTCTACTCATGCCCCATAGATTTTGTGGGCAGAGTTTTGTTTTGTTGCCCTTTATTCTGGGGGCTTTATTTTAGACAACATTTTACCACTAGATTAGCAGACTAGTTGTATGTGGGAGGCGAGGCTGAAGGGGGAGACGGCGGTTATGAGCAAGTTCGTAGCACTGACAAGACCGCTCAAACACTGAAGCATGCTGCATTTTAAATTATTATGTGCTTTCATGAATTAGGTTTGTGTTTTTTTACTGGGGGATCCCAACATTACTGTGGCCAATTTATTTACTGATTTTACTGGGGGCATTTTAAATGTACTGTTGCCAATTTGACTGTTGCCATTTTTTCCACAAAAAAAGTTTTGGCTTGTTGGTATTTTTACTCACGCACTGTGGGATTTGTAGGCAGAGTTCTTTTTTATTACTAAATTAGGAGTCTAGTTGTATGTGGGAGGCAGAACTGAAGGGGGAGGCAGAGGAAATGAACAGGTTTGTGGCTCAGATACACAGCAGGCATGCCAAAGCAAGCATCCCGTCCACATCCGTTCTGCAGCCAGCGCCAGCCCCATGTAGGTTTCAAACAATAATAGAACTTTGGGTAGTAGTGCTTACAATTATCGCACCTCATATGTATGTATGTATGTATGTATAGGCATTTATATAGCGCACTACTTACCCGTAGGGTCCCAAGGCGCTTTGACCGCTGCGAAACCCTTCCTGGCTTCCCTGATAGATGTTCCCTTAATGGGCATCTCCAGGGTGAGACCAGGCATCCCCGGCGGTCTGGTGGGGCCGTTAGTGAAGATGAGGCAAGCTAATGCCCAGAGTTGCCGAGTGTGATCGCTGATCAGAGTGGGCACCGAGGCGAGAGAATTATCGAGTCCGCTGACCCCGGTCCAGAAACCTGCCGCGCCGGGAATCGAACCCTGGTCCCGGGCCGTCCTCTGCTCTCGGGTCTGCCGCCTCTAACCAGTGAGCCACACTACTTCAGGAACAGATGAATTTGTGGGAACATTGGTGGTTGGGAGAAAAACCAAGTATAATGGTATAATGGAGGTGCTGTAATGGTTAGAGCACCCTACTACCAAAGGTGCAGAAACACACTGACAGAAAATCAGTGTGTGAAGCATAAGACATACATAAGACCAAAACACTCTCCAGTATTTTAGAATAGGAAATGTTATGTCCAAATAATACGGATTGCTTAACAAACACAGTTTCTTATATGTTTTTAAACATACATGAAGATGTGGTTAACGAATACATGTAATTATGACATATAGGTAGTGAACTTGTGATCTTCAGAAGAAGCACAGCCAGCATATGTTTCATGACCTCATGACGTTTGGTATAATCACACATAAGTATTAGACCTAGCAAGGTCAAGCCCGTATTGGTCACACTGCTTTGGCAGGTACTCAGTCTTGCAAGGCGCTGAGTATCCGTGCCCCCCTTCTTCTTTGCATGGGGATTCACACGCGAAGAAGAAGGGCAGCACAAATACTCAGCACCCTGCAAGATTGAGAATTGAGCTTAATATGGATGCCCTATTAGCTTAATCAGCTACAGCTTTTAACAGATCGCGTGTCTTACGAAATCATGCTATACCAAAACTTTGGGAACCTGCCAAAGCAGTGTGACCAAGAAGTGTTTGACCTTGCGAGGTCTAATACTTATGTGTGATTATAAAAAACATGGATACACTATTTATGACTAGACTTTATAAATAAATAAATAAATACCATCACTTAGAATCTTATAACTAGACGCAGCTTTATGGTCTCCGTAAAGACTTTCTGACAAGAAATATTATTGTAGCGCGCTGAGGATGACAAATTGGATCCTGTTATCTTTATTCTCTTTTCTCGTGCCTTGAAAAAGTCATGAGGTGACGAAACACATGTTGGGCTATGCTTCGTCTTAAGATTTCAAGTTCACTAACCATAAGTCATAATTACATGAATTTGTTAACCACATCTTTGCATATGTATCAAAATAAATAGGAAACTGTGTTTGTTAAGAAGTCCGTATTGTTTGGACATTACATTTCCTATTCTAATACACTGGATAGTGCTTTGATCTTATGTATGACTTAGGTTTCAAACCAGGTTTTGCCCTGGTGGTGGAACCATACAGAGAGCTTTTAGGTAATTTGCTTCACAGTGACAATATAATTGATCTGTCACTAAGTGAGAGCTCTTTTTGTGTTCTTGCTGCAAGGAAGTTTTTAACTGGCAAATGGTTTGCTTGAATAGAATGGCCTTGACCTCCGAGGTCTTTGGTGAAAGGGCTCTCTCTGATGGACTCATAAATGCACACTCTCTTCCCAAACATTCCCCAGAAGTGTTTTATCTCCTCAATGTACGCCATCTTGATGTTCTATTTATTACAGAGTCCTGGCTTAAATCCTAGTCAATTCCTGATATTGCTGCTCTGCTACCTCTGGGTTACACCATTCTTACACGCAATAGATTTGAGAGTCACGGTAGCGGATTGGATATCATCTTTCCTGACAGCTTCCAGTTCTGTTCGTTAGAGGTGGAGCATCTGAGAGGGGCTGAAAGTCTGAGATTTTGTTTTAAAGTTAGTAATTTTTGTCCTTCTGCTGGCATTCTAATCTATCGCCAAACTGGCTCTTTTTCTAGTTTCATATGCCCAGTGGGAGATGCTCTCTCACCCTATTTATTTCAGCCTTTCAACATCACCTTATTAGGTCACTTTAATTGTAATTTTGAGAACCCTGGAAAGCCGGACAGTAAGGGGTCAATTAGGATAACGGGCGGACTTTCGTCCGCTCGCACCCTAGCGCTGCTGGGACCAGCCGCCAGTGGTGCAGCGGTCCTGCGCCAGCAATTAGGATGCCAGCGCCACAGTGGCGGTGGCATCCCCCAGCCACAACATTGTGGCGGGCAGTGCTGTGAGCACCGCCCGTCACAATGCTGGGGATTCACCTTGTGCATTTGCATGCACAATGTGGCAGGCACCACTCGATACCTGCCATATTGTGCATGCAAATGCATGGGGGGACCATAGGTACCCCCCATGTCCACGCCCCAAAACCCTGGGGTCTCGCAACGGGACCCCACATTCAGGAAACGCATGCCTTTTTCATGGCGGCAGCGCAGTCATGGAAAGGCACATGGATGGTGGTGTCTTGCATACACCGCCACCATATTCAGCCTCATTTCCGCACGGTCAACTCATCGATGGGCGGAAAAGCGGCAGACGGTCTTTCCGTCCACTGGGGTTTCCCCCGCAATCATAGTTTGGCAGAAGGGAAATGGGAGGCTTGCGGGTGGTAATGGCACTATTATAATAGACCCCTATGAGTCTTCATGAGATTTTAATGACCCTGGGGTTTTCTCATTTAGTAGAGGGTCCTACTCCCTTAGCTAGCAATACTTTGGATTTGATGTGCACCAATTCCCCATCACTAGTTTTGGGGGTGCCGGAAGATCAGGAGAGCCAGACCATTAGTTTGTCCCTTTCAACATAATGGCAGACTCGTAGTCTTTGTATAGCTGACAATCAGACTCAGCTTCTATGTGTACCTACAAGTTAAGAAAAAAAACACAGGTTCTAAATTGGCAAGAATCTAGCTGTGGCCCCCTCCTTCTTTTACAGGAGAGTTTCTGGATGATCTAGACTTATATAATCAGTGGATATTGGATACTGTAGATGACCTAGGTCCCTTAGTGCTTCCCAGCAGAAAATGCTCCATTCCTTCTGCACCTTGGTTTAAGCCTTTGCAAGCTAAATAAAAGCTACTTTGTAAGCAACTTGAACAAAAATTAGATTTGGTTTACAAATCTGATAACCTAAGCAGGTTTAAAATGTATTTGAAAACTTACCATAAATTAATAAGGGTGGCAAAAAAGATCCAATGTACTTCTCAGTGGAGCTCGCTAACTATGACCCTAAAAAGATTTTTCACATCTCAAGCCCTTTTTACAATCTAAAGCCTCGTCAAGGGATATCCGTCCATCACAAATCCCTTTGTGACAAGCTGTTGAATTTCTTCTAAGAAAAAACTGTAGCGATTGAGGATAATTGCCATGAGATGAATCATCCTCAAGGGATGGGACAGGCTGTTCAGTCCTCTAACTCCTATCTAGCAGCAATCGCAACATGCTATTCTTTCTTTCAATCTGGATCTCCTCTTAATCCGTGTCTGCCTGCCATCCTTCATAGTGCTATTGAAATGGTGATCAGATCATTAATCACATCTTAAATATCTCACATCTTAAATACCTCACTTCCTCTGGCAGTAGTTCCAGTGTCTTGGAAATTGGCAGTGCTTAAACAATTTTTGAACAAACTGTCAGCCGATTTTTTGATTCTGGCCAACTTTAGACCTGTTTCGGTACTTCTCACACTAACCGAAATGATAGTAAAGATTGTAAAAGATTAATTGAGGACTTTTTAGGAGAATTCCAAGGATTTTCACCCTCTTCAATCTAGTTTTAGGCTCAGACATCTGAGAATCAGCCTTGCTGGAGGTTTCTGATATTATAAATCTGATGTTGGATAGTGGCCATAACGCTGTCTTGATCCTTCTGGATTTATTGACACCATTTGATACCATCACACATTTGATACTCCTTCAGCATCTTTTTGCAATCTGTATCACTGGCAAGGCTTGGTCCTGGTTCAAATCTTTCCTTGCAGAGAGGTGTCTATAGGGCAGTTCTCGTTGGCAGAGAAATTGTTAACTTTTGGTGCTCCACAGGGTTCTCTACTCAGCCCCTCTTTTTTCAATGTTTACATGGCCCCTCAGATATCGTTATAATAGCTCCTTTGTTATCTCAACTATCTCCAATGCTGATGACACCCAATTAAGTTTATCTTTGGACATAAATTCCTTTAAAATTTAACACAATTCTAAGAATTATTTCACTAACATTATTCAATAAATTGAATATAACCATCTTGAGTGCAACACAGACAAACTAGAAATACTCTTGTTTGGGAAGCACAATGTATTCTACCCTAATTAGGTGGTGACCTGATTTTGTAACCCCCCACCCACCTCCTGCAGAGGTGGCCAGAAACCTAGAGTAACATTTTATTATGTTTTGTCCTTTCGCCCACAAGTCTTGTCAGTTGCTGTTGCATGCTTTTCTCTGATTAAATATTTTCAAATATTCTTTGATTTTCTCCCTTTAGCCGCAAGAAAAACAATGGCTTTTGGATTAACCTCAAGGTTGCATTTTTGGAATTGCCTTTACTTAGGCATTTCTAAGCAACTGCGTCACAGGCTCTAGGTTGTCCAAAATTTGTCGACTGGACCTGTGCTCAGACTTCCCAGACACAGCTCTGTGTCCCAAGCACTCAGAGAGTTGCATTGGCTGCCTATTCATAAGAGGGTTCTTTTTCAAACTTTTATGTTGGTTTATAGGTCCTTTCATGATACTAGCACTGAACTTATTCAACTGTTTTTATCATTACAGGACACAGAGGGCAATCAGATCTTCAAATTCTAATCTGCTAAAACCTCCTACATATAGGGTGAAATCTATAGGAGGCAACTCTCTTGCTGCCTTGGGATCCAAGGTTTGGAACCAACTTCCTGATTTTTTTCGATTGATGACAAATAAAGGCAGTCTTAAGGTGTACCTGAAAATTTGGTTGTTCTTGGCACCGGATGCTCTTGGTCACTGTCTAATCTAACTTGCTTTTTAGGGTATTTTATTTCTCCGCCTGCTTTGTCTGCTTTTCTATTTGGTATTCTGGATTCATTATTTATTTTGCAACATTTGAATTGAGGGTTAGTGTTTGAGTTATCGCCAGGATGCTCTGTCTGAGCGACCATGTGCTTTACAAGCACCCTTTTCATTTATGATTCATTCATACAACACCATACATGATGCAAGGGTACTGCAATACAATATTATAGCTAGGCCTTAGTTCTGTTTTGGGCTTTGGTATACCATGGTAACTTTGTGGTATACTGAAGTACATGGCGATAATAAGACAGTATATAATTGTGTAACAGCTATTTTTAGAAAATTAAAAGGCAGCCATATTGTTTTTAATACACGTTGGCTGTGTTCTGTGTTAGGACCTTAGATATATGTAAGTAGTAGGCTTTCTTGTAGTTTCTACCTATAGGTAGGGAAATGTTTATATATATATATTTGAACATATTTTAAAACAAGTTTACAGAGTGCAGCACCAGTACCGCTTTTTTTGCATTTTTTTTTAGGTATTTCCGCAGTACTCTATACACTTTCCTTTACAGAATTAAACATGTTAGAATTTTTAAATACGCTGTACTACACTATATTTGTGAAATTTTGTGTATTTGTGTTTTTTTTTATTTTTATAAAACCTTTATTTATCAAATGCACAATACACAGCGTCCGCCTACAATCCTGTTGGGCCGGCCGCTATGACAAACATTCAAAAAGTAAAGCACAGTATATAGTCGGGGTGGCCGCTCCGCGTGCCATTATATGTAGTGCATATTACAACAATCAAAAGGATACCAAAAGGTTTAATTTTGTGATTTTGTTGAAGTGAGAAACAAACAAAGAAACTAACACATGGTAAATTGATGGTAAGGCTCATAGGAGGGGGGGGGGGAAACGGGAAACGGTATAAAAGAATGGAAACAAGGCTTTTATGGGAGGGGATCGATGAAGGGAATATAGAGTGAAAATAATGAAAGGAACGCAATTTATGGGGAGGAGGGAATGGCCTCGGCATAATCAAATGGAGGGGTACAGATTTCACCCCGGTAAGCATTCCACTGCGACCAGATCCTGTTCCACTTCCTAGGTCGACCCCGTGCCTCGTACACCGTCTTCTCCCAAAACATGCACCAGTCCATGTTTTTTTTCCAGGCACTGAGCCTAGGCGGTCTATTGGAGCCCCAGAGCTGAGCTATGTCTCTCTTGGCAACCATGTTGCCCAGAGTAATCCAGAAGGTCTGAGCAGCCGTACAGTCCATAGGCTCCCACACATTGAGCAAACAGCGTCGTGCCTCGGGAAGGAGGGGGACTCCAGTAACACGTCCCATCACATCTTGGACCCTAGACCAGAAAGCTAAGATAACCGGGCATTCCCACAAAACATGAAGAAAGGTACTGTCCATACCACAGCCACGTCTACACAATCCATCCGTCGCAAGCCCCATTCGTACCAGACGCGTACCAGTCACATACACACGGTGGAGGATCTTTAGTTGGACAAAACGAAGCCGAGCCGGAATAGCCACCTCCTTAGGGGAGGAGATAGCCATTTGCCAGTCCTCGTCATCTAGTTTGAGCCCATCCGCCACCCAGGAGGAACGAAGCTTCTCCAGCAGGTCAGCCCTGTTGTTAATAAGTTTCTTATAAATTAAGGAAATCGTACTATCAGGGACGTGGCCATCGAGAATACAATCTTCCAATGGGGATGACTGGGGGACATTAGTCCCGGGGGGAAAAGCGGAGGACAAGGCATGTCGTACCTGAAGATACCGGAAATACTCCTTATCATCCAGTTGATATTCCACCTTCAGGGCCTCGAAGGATTTCACAGTACCTCTGGCCCAGAGATCCTCCACCTTGCTAATCCCGATCATATCCCATCTATCAAACCCTTTCGTCCGCCACAGGTTGCCCAACCGTTCAGAATCATACAACGGGGTCATACGCGTCAATCTACCCCCCCAACCTGTAGCCACAGTAGCATCCTTCCAGGCACGCACGGCACATTTTGTGGGACCGGTCAGGAGACGCAGTGGTGACTTTGAGTACAAAGCTCTATTGAAGTTGCCGCCAGGCAGAAGGAGTTAATCCAGGGCAAAAGCGGGGGCGGGCTCCGAAGAATATGTCACATGATTGATTGCGCTTAAATGTGAGGCCCAATAGTATCGCTTAATGTCGGGTAAAGCAATACCGCCATCATACCAGGGGAGTGAAAGTTTAGATATTGCGATACGGGCACGTCCATCCCAAATCAATTGCCTCTGTAGGCTTTCGATTTCACGGAAATAGCGATCAGGGACCGGGTCGAAAAAATTCTGCAAAGCATATAGGAACCTGGGGAGCGACATCATTTTAAAAAGTGCCGCTCGTCCCAATGGGGACAAGGGCAGTTCGCGCCACCGCGGCACATCTTGCTTGAGGCGACAGAGGGGAGCGTAGAGGTTCCGATCGTATCGCACAGAGGAGTCCATGGAGATATAGACCCCCAGATATTTAAAACCGTCTTCCACCACCTGGATAGGAAACCTGCGGGGCAGCGGAGGTAACACCCCCGCTATGACATAAACACATGACTTGGTCCAGTTGATAACCAGCCCGGAGTTCTTACCAAAAGAAGTGAGATCATCAAAGAGCACGTTCAAAGGCTCCTGGGGAGAAGTGAAATAAAGAAGGATGTTGTCGGCGTAAAGCGAGACGCGATCCTCCAGATCCGACGCCCACCGGATCCCTTTAATTGAGGGTTCCCATCGAAGCCACGCCGCAAGGGGCTCAAGCGCCAGCGCAAAAAGAAGTGGGGAAAGCGGGCATCCCTGGCGGGTGCCACGACCCAATGGAAATGAATCGGAGCTTCTGCCGTTCACCACGACTTGAGCCAACGGTTGCTCATACAGGAGCCTCACCCACGCTATGAAACTGGGGCCAAAGCCGAACTTGGAAAGGGCCGCCCACAGATATGGCCATTCACGGGCGGGGTCTTAAGAGCACATTAGACTATATCCTTGTTTCTAACACAGTGAGAAATATAGATTCATTACTCAGCATACATTCAACTGTGCTGAGTGATCATTAGCCTATTAGCGTTAGCCTGCCGACGATTCAAAATTCAAAATTTACCCTTTCTAGTATTTTAACACAAAATAATTTGACGTTGGATAGGCTTAATGGATACACGCTAAAGTGGGGAAATATTGACCCTCTGGAAATAACTAAAATAGTTATAACAAGTACTCGTCTCCCCATCCAGAAATGCCTGGATATGGCTACACCAGACAGTGAAGTTCTTGCCAACTTTGGAGTAATAGTAAAAGCCATAAATAATGCATTATGGGTAAAAGCAAAACAACGATCAAAAAAGAGGAAGGGTTGGTTTGATCATAATTGCACAGCAGCATATTCGAAGCTAAACAGGCTCTGCGGAGGACAATTAGGGTTCCTTACGATATTATTGCCCTAAGGAAAGCATATAATGCTGCATTAAAGAAAAGAAAAACTGAGCTAAAACAACAACTCTGGGAGCAGTTACAGGAGAGTTCCATCGAAAAAAATAGTGCTGCCTTTTGGTTAGTGGTAAAGTCCCGCTTTTTGAATAGCGATGCAGATTTACCAAGAATGGAAGTCGCTATCGATGAAAAAGAATGGGTCGAGCATTTTTCTAAGATCTTTTCCAATGTTAACGGGGCTACAAATACCTATGAACAGAATCCCCAGGCCCAGGCACCTAACTCCTATCCCATTAATTTGGTGTTCACACTAAATCAGGTTGAACACGCCTTGAAAGCTAGCAAAAGTGGGAACGCCCCTGGCCCGACGGGATTCCTGTAGATTTCTTTAAAGCCCAGATGGAACTCTGGACCCCTCTCTTGACTAGGGTCTTGAACGCATCATGTGCGGTAGGACTCATGGAGTCTTGGTCGAAGTCAATACTGGTGCTGATTTTCAAAAAAGGTTGATCGGGGAACAGTAACGTGTTATCGCCCAATTTCCCTTTTAGGCTCCCTTGGTAAAGTGGCGGGCCTCATAATCCTCGAGCATCTACAGGACTGGGCAGATGAGGGTAGGATTTTATCCGATCTTCAATATGGGTTCCGCGAGGGGTTGGGGACCATTGATCAAGCGCTTAACTTGTCACTCCTGATAGATAAATATGTGAACATCAACGAAGGAGTCCTCTACATGGTCTACGTGGATTTATCTGCCGCATTTGACTGTGTCTCCCATGCCAAATTGTGGACTGTTCTTGTAGAGATGGGGGTCCAGTCGAATCTGGTAACTTTTCTAAGGGAATTGTACTCAGACGTGACAGCAAAGGTGAGGTTTGGCCTTGGGGGAGAGTTAACTGCACCGTTTGGCGTAGAGAGGGGAGTCAGGCAAGGATGCGTCCTGGCTCCCTTTCTCTTCACACTCTACACTAACGGCCTGGAGAAGGAAATGCTCAAGGGGTGCCAGGATCTTCCCACAGCTAATAACCGCCCGATTCCCGCGTTACTTTATGCGGACGACGCAGTAATATTAGCCCGTACCCCATTCGAACTTCAAAAAACACTAAACAGGTACTCCGCCTTCATGGCAAGTCTAGATTTAAACATCAATATCGGGAAAACTTTTGTCATGAAGGCGGGGATTGGACACACCAGCAAAATGAGGAACATATATCTAAATCAGGAGAAATTAGCAATTACACAAAAATATCCCTACTTAGGAGTACTGACAGACAACAAACTCACTTGGAAGCTGGCAATAGAAACCAGGAAACTTCTCTTCCTTAGAACAACTGCAGCACTGGTTAACTTCTCACGAAAACTGGGGAAAAGGCCCCCGTCGGATTTGATAAAGATCTATAAAGCCAAATGTCTGTCGGTGGCAACATATGTGTGCGTGTGTTTGGGGACATGTACCAACAGACGCTCTACAGAGGGTGGAAAATGTTTTCACACAGTACCTCCTATCGGCTACAAAGAGTACCGCCACTTTTTCTTGTCATTCAGAGTTGGGACTCTCCCATGTCTCTGATATGGCTGGAATTCAACCTCTTTTATTGTGACGTCGCATTTGAACGTCGGATAAAGCCGCCTTCTCGCAGATGATAATTTCAGATTGCATGACCCTGGAGAATGCACACAGATCCAGATGGTTATCATACGTGAGAAGGTTTCTGGCTGACATAGGATGGGAAAAATTCTATCATGATCCCTCCTGGTCCGGGAGGTAACAAAGAAGGATTTCCAGGTTAAATGCCTTAACCATCTTGAAGAATTGCGGCTTACAAGAGAGGTCATGAAACCATCAGTTAGACACGCCCTGGCTATCCAAACTACCTTTGCCATTCAACCTTACCTAACCTTACCTAACCTATAACACTACCAGCTATGAACGCTTTCTTTTGGTACGGTTTAGGCTGAACTTTTTCCACTGATTAGTTTCATTTGCAACGAAAAACAACTGGGCAAAAGATCTCCCTCCCTGTCCGTGTGATGACACATCCAACCAGTCTACAATACACATCATTCTTTTCTGTAAGTTCTATAAAGAGTTTGGAATAAAGTGGCTTCTACCATTTTTAAAGCAACAGGGGTTCAACAGATGCCGCCCTGCTTTTCTCTTTCTACAATTTCTGGAGGGAGAACGGCTTGCCATACTAATTGCCAGTTTTCTAAAGTGTATTGTTTGCCACAGAAATAATTTAAAATGACTATGTGGGATAATGAGTTTTTATGCAATCCCTTTCTTTGCTGCTGAACTCTGCTGTCTAACCAACTCCTTAAAACTATCCCCCCTTTATTTTATCCCACCTTTTATTGTTGTAACAAACTTTCTCAATTAAGTACTAATGGAAGGACGATTCCAATGTGACTGTACTTAGCATGTCCAGTAAACTGATTTAGATGAATTTGTAAAAACATAATGAAATTGTATACTGTGACTTTTTAGCTTGTTCCCATTTTTTTGTATTGGAATATGGAATTTTTAATTACGTTTTAACTTGTATATGTTATCCATTGTAAATAAATGAAACATTGTATGCTTTTATGATTTTGCAACTAAAAGTTGAATAAAGCTTAATTGAATTGAATTGAGTTCAAGGCAGGCAGTTTGGTTTGATTTTTTTCCTTGCATACATTTTCTGGAACTGGAGCTAAATTACCATGTGCTTTCCTTGATGTGACCTTTAGTGTGAGGCCTGTACCTATAGAGTTTTTATCTGGTGGTGAAATACAAAGGCAATCATTATTCCTTACAGAGCCTGTGGGCTCTTCTTCATCATTTACGATAGGTAGAATAGAGAGACAAGAGTTGCCCCTGCATTGCCGCCAAAGGGATTCACCAGGTTGTAAATCAGATAGTGACAGAGCAAAGGAAGATTGAGTAACAGGAGGTTCATCTGAGCTCTCAGTAGCATAATTAATCTGAACAATTACAACATCCAACTCAATGGCTCTAATAACACTTGATAAAAATTTGGCAGTGGCATTCTTAGAAGAATCCTCCTTATTAACCGGTGGCAAGATCTTCTTTTCCCCATTATTCACTTCAGGGGACCCCATAGGAGAGGAAACAAATGAGTAGTGGCACCCCTTACCCACAGCGGGTGGAAAGTTTTTCAATATAGGCCGCAAAGTATCTTGAACAAGGGACTGAGAGGGATGGCCCGGCCTTACCTCAAACAACAGCGTACGGGTGCCGACGGGTCTGCCCTTAGTCTGGGCACAGCCTGGCTACAGCCTGCACATGTCCTGTGCTGCGGGAGAGATGTATGCACTTTATAATGCTAGTCCCCGCACAGGTGGCAGCAATCATGGGCCTCATCTTTGCATCCACAGTGGTCCTGGGACTCGTAATTCCCAACAATGTAGCGGCTGGATTCTCGCACTGCAGGAGAGATGAATGCACTTTATACTGCTAGTTCCAGTGCAGGTGGCAGCAATCACAGGCTTCCTCCTTGCGCACACATCAGTCAAGAGACTCATAGTCCCCAACGATGTAGCTGACTGGTTTCCCTATTTATAAGACCCTAAAATAGAACACTGGCAAAGTGGACTTAAAATAACATGGCTGACTTAAACCTTTGTGAAGGCATGTATTATCCAATCAGATAATGAGTTCTCATAGCCATGTAGCATGGTAGTTTCATTAAATGTTGTGAAATTCCCTAAAAGTACTGCTGTCACAGATCTCACTAAGTTTAAATGCCTTACAACTCAAAGAATGCTTACCCTACTTACCTGCCGTACCCAAAAAGTATCATCTGAGCAGCATAATGTATAATGCTGTCAAATTTCATGTGAATCCGGTGGACATTTTTGCACTATACCAAATACAGTGGGCTACTGAAAAAATGCATTGGTGGAAAAATGATCTTTGGGATCACTTCTTTATCTTTTCAACCCTTAACAAATCACCACAAAAATTTACATCATCACAAAATGTAGAAAATGCTATTGGTCTGGAATGTTTTGTGGTGATTCGTCAAATGGGTAGGAAGTTCTTTGGGAGCAAAAATTCAAGGAATTCCTATTTTTGGGAATTCTAACTATAATTACAGAGTGGCAATCAGATTTAATTTGATTTCTTTCTTTTTATCTATTGTATTTTTTATTAGTTGACATAATCATGTGACCATAAATGTATCTTTTAGTTGTTCATGTAGTTATTCTGAAGTTTTGCATATGGAGTCTAGTTTATTGTTTGGGCTTTCATGCTAGTTTTACCATGATTGTGCTATATATGAAGGCCAAAGTGAATGAAAGCAAATCATTGTTGTAATAAATATTGTGATTACTTTTTTTCCTAGTGGGCAATTATCATGCCCTCCATATAGTAGTTTATGTAGCTCACTGCTAGGTAACTTTTCCATTTTGTTACACAGGAGTGCATAAGGGAGATGGTTTTAGCTTGGCTAGTTGAGTGCAGTTTTATTTTGTAGGCAAACAAGCAAGCAAATAAAACATATGTAGATTAAGATGTATTCTATTTGTATGTATGTGTTTATTGGTTTCCATTTGTATGTGAGCATAATTTGGTCTTTCAGTTGGTCATGTAGTAATTCTGAAACTTTGTATATGCAAGCTTGTTTACTTTTTGGGCCTCCTTGCTATTTCTAGTAGAATTGTTTTTTTCTTTTTTTTTGTTCTCCTAACACCATTGTATGCAAATTGCAGTCTGCCAACCGACCTGTACCTACCCAGGCTAATTGCGATATCTCAATAGTCCTGCGCACCATCCCGTCCAATAACCTGGTTGCTAGTTCTACGCAGGTGTACTCATAGGCCTGATAAGATTAGGTTCTTATTGTGCCGTTCCAATTCAGAAAATCCTCCCAGATCTTAGAATGTGTACTAGTCTCTAATCCTATGTCCTTTTTACAGATGCCTTTAACCGCTTGGAACCAGTCGAGTACTTGTGGTGGTACAGCATCTATCCACTTTTTACAAATTTCTCTCCTAGCGAGAAGAATCAGGTAAAAGAGTAGGGCCTGCTTATTCATCAATAGGGGCAAGATCAACTTGTCCTCCACCCATAGCATAATCAACGTTAGGCTTATTTTTATATTGGTGCAGAGAAATACATTTATTGCCTTCTCCACTGTAGACCAATAATCCTGTAGCAAGGCACATTCAAAAAGCATATGTCTATCATCTGCTCTCAACAAACTGCCTCTGTGACATCTTGGAGAAACAAACGTTACAAATTTTACCAATTTATATGGTGTCCAATATAACCTATTAGCTGTGAAAAAGTGATTCCTTTTTAAATTTGTGGGCTTGACTCCTTTATACAGCAGCTTAAAGGAAAGTTACCACAATCCCTGTGGCTCCATCACCTGAATAAAACCATCCCAGATCTCATACCCTGCTTTAACTTTCTTGTCTTCAAAAGACACCAGAGTCCAATACCAGTCACTTACTTCCTTCTTTTTCGGGGGCCTCGTTCTGTAGCTTCTTTTCAAACTCCCAAAATCCTCTGGTCTCTTTCTTGTTTGTTTGCCTCCCCCCAGGATAGTAACTGCAGATACTTAAACCTTGAGAGGGAGCCCCCTATCTTTACCATCAAGATTTCCCATGGCACCACCTCTTTCATCATCATGAGATCCCCATAAAGATCAATTCCTGCCCTCTTAAGTGGGATACTTAATTGATCTTGCAAACATTCAGGTGTGCCTGGCGAGTCCCATATTGGTGCCCCCCCTGAATAGTATCCCATTCCCAATATGTTCCTTACTCCAACCCAAAGGATAAGTGCTGCCATTAGCGTCTTCAGTCTGACTTTTTTGAAGATTTATTTTGCCCCGAATTTATATAGAAACCCTTTCGCACCCCACTCCTTAACCATCTCTTCTAACAGCCCGCCCCACGCCATGGGCTCCTGTGTACCTAAAGGAGCTCTACAGTTCTTAAACTGAAATGCCATACAGTATAGCCTTAGGTCCGGAAGTGCCAGCCTGCCTTCTAACAGTTTACGCCGCAATACCTTCCAGGACATACATGCTCCCCTAGCCGCCCAAACAAAACTACCCAATCTGCCCTGTATTTTATCAACCAGAATTCTTGGGAAAGGGGTACACAGTTAAAAAGAAATGTCACCTTAGGAAGTAACACCATTTTGATTAGATTTACTCTTCCATATGTCAATGGAAGGCTCTTCCATCTAAATAGTGATTTCTCGATATCCTTTGCTACACTCTCTAGATTATGCTAAGGGATATCCTCTAATAAATTGACAAAGCTAACTTCAAGAATCCTAATCTCTCTCTGGATACTTCCCCTCTAATCTAGAATATTCCAACACATAATCTCGGTTTTCTCCTTATTCACTAAATATCCTGAAAAAGCTTCTTATTCTTCCTGTTTTAGTTCTACCCTTGGAATTGTAATGGCCCATTCTGCTGTATAAATTATGTTGTTGTCTGCATATAGTGCCATTTCTTATCATATGCTCCTGTATGGAAAGCTATGACCTGTTCAACCTGACGAAGCATCTGGGCAAATGGTTCAATATATATCAAACAATAAAGGGGAAATGAGACAACCCTGTCTCGTCCCTCTAAGGTTTATTAAAGTCCTAGTGAGAGAACCATTAAGAAGAATTCTAGCTGTAGAGAGATGGTATAGGGATTTTAATGTGGTTATAAAATAAGGCACAGACCCCATGATCTTCAATACTGCCCATAAATACTCCCAGCAAACACGATCAAAAGCTTTGGCGGCATAAAATGTGACCACCGTCAAGGGGACGACCTTGATGTAGCAATGTCGATGCACCCTATTAGCTGCTGGGTTAATTTGTGCATTTGCCTCCCAGGAATAAACCCCTTTTGGTCTTCATGTATTAGCTGAGGAGCAATTCTGGACAACCTTCCTGCTAAAATGCTGACAAAGATTTTATTGTATGCATTTAACAGGGATATCAGCCGATACAATTCTGCTTTTACCAGGTCCTTAGTAGGTTTTAATATCAAGACTATAGAGGCCTCCCCCCATGATTCTGGAACCTGTGTCTCGCCCATATATATCATATTAAACAGACTTTCCCATACAGGCAAAACTTCCTCTATCACCATTTTGTATACTTCTGAGGGAACATCATCTAACCCTGCATCCTTCCCATTTTTAGCTCGTTCAATTACTCCCCCGATCTCTTCTTGCTTAATTGGAGATTCCATCATTTTTTCCCCTTCCTCAATCATTATGGGGAGGCTTGGGCGAGCTAAGCCATCTTCTTAACTTTTAGGAATCAGGAACAATATCTTCCTTATAGAGCTGTGAAAAAAGTACCACTGCATGTTCCTGTTTCCCAGCTATCAAGCATCTCCCCATAATCACCCCTCAACTCCTTTATCTCGTTTCTAGATCTTTCTACTCTGGCATTCCAGGCTGAAAATGCTCCTGCTTTCTCTCCATATTCAAATTCCTTCATATTCGCTGCTTGCCATCTTGCCTTGCACTTTAGTTCTAACCTGATTTTAAATTTTATTTGAACATCTTCTAACCTCATTTCCATCTTCTCCCTTTACTCTCCCACACTTATGGAATGCAAACTTCTAGTAATATTGTGCTACACAGATATCACTTGACAGCGGCAGGAAAAAGATGAAAGGTTCGCTCCCAGTGGATGGGAGCAGACTTCCTGCTTCAGGCCTCCGAGAGCAGACTTACAGTTTGCTCTCGCTTGGCCAAGTGAGAAAACAGCTAGTTCCTGAGACTGGGTACCTTGGGACATAGGAAACCTGCCCCGAGGGTGGCGCTGCTCAGGGCCATTATTGGCTGCAAGCGAGGGACCGCATGGCCCATCTCCTCTTTTCTTATTATTTGGCCTGGCCCCAGGGAGGTGGTATCCCCTGGGGCTGTAAATGGTATGGGAGGCTGGTCGCATTGTCCCCCTTTCCCTTTTCGTTATTAGGCCTGGACCTTGGGAGTTTGTGGGCCCTGAGCCATAAATGGCCCTAAAGGGAAGTCCGTATTGCCCCCCTTCTTAAATATTAATTGTATTGGCCTTGCCTCAGGGAGGAGGTGGTCTCAGTGGCCCCCTACTTTTCATTTTATGTTTGCCCTGGCAGCCACCGGGGGCCATATCAGCAATGGGTAAAGGGTTGCATGTGCCCTCCTCCCCCTATTATGTATAAAAATAGGCCACCAGGACCTGGCCCACCTGGGGGCTGATGTCTTAGTAGACTACTGCATCCACTGTAGGGGCCTGTGTTTGACCTAATGGTCACAGATCAAATCCCTGCAGTTCTACTCAACCTTTCATCCTTCTGAGGCCGATAAAATGAGTACTATTGAGTTGGGTAACAATAAACATCTGTTATTTAGCGTCAAGATACCCTTGGTTGAACGTACACTTT
The DNA here is from genome assembly GCF_964263255.1 of Lissotriton vulgaris. NCBI lineage: Eukaryota > Metazoa > Chordata > Amphibia > Caudata > Salamandridae > Lissotriton > Lissotriton vulgaris. The sequence goes on from NC_141696.1 coordinate 502,827,747, forward strand.
AAAAATACACATGTTGTGTTATGTTATGTTTAAAGAAGCACGAGAGACTGTGCTGTATTTTTTTAATTATTATTTTTACTGGTATTAACAAATCTTTGTGATTTTCCTCAAGAAAAAATAAATGCTTTTTGGGACTGGCGGGGTCCCTGGGAGAGCTCATTACCAGGCCTAGGTTTTAGAGTATTCCTACCCTGCCCCTTTTTTTTGTTGTAATATTTATGCATCCCAAAATGGCTACCAACACTTCCTGGTTGAATTGTTGGCAGCAAATCTGATCTCTGCACGACATCCGCAGATTTGCATAGGGTCTGCACCTTTAGGTATACAAATGTAATTTTCCTTTGATATCTATAAAACTAGTGAATGGATTTACACCAAATTTACAAAAGGGCTCTTTCGGGCACATTCGGTGTTATTCCATCCAGCGGTTCGGCCGATAAATGAGTTCAAAATCCCTATGGGAAATTGGCATAGGATACATGCATTTTAGGGCCCCCTTTTTCTCTGCCACACTTGACAAATTACCCCAAAACGTTCAACCTAGCAGCTGAACTGAGCATTGAACTAATTTTGAAAAGTTTATGAAGATTCATCAAATGGCGCCAACTTTATTGGCAAAACAAAAAACGCTTTTCCAATGGAAACTAGGTCATAACTAAAGTCACCTACTTTCAACCTCCAATAGTTAATATATATATTTATGTATTTAAAAAACAAATATATAAATATCAAACACAATCTCTCTCCTCTGGTAACAGAACTGAGCACACAGCGGAATTGCAAAAATCAATTTTATTTCCAACAGCATAACATGTTTCGGCTAATACCTTTTTTCAAATGCTGATAATCGAGGTGCTTGAATATGTCATCTTAAGTACATGTGACCTCGCTACTATTGGAGGATATGTGATGGCCAGCGTGGAAATACTACTTAAACACAGCATTCTGTATTGGTTCGCCGAAGTGCTGTCATCACATAACTGTATTCATCCTGCCTCGATAAATTAATGGCTCATTCATAATTATTCCCAAAAAATGTGGTACATATTTTCCACCGCTGTGCAGTTTCTAAAGAGTTTCATACCAATGTCACGTTTCAATAAGATTAGTCTCTGCAATTCTCACATCCGGCCACACGTACCCTGAATATAGTGGCTCCTGATAATGCAGCTTAAGTAAACCACGCTAATCCATGTGATCATGGACCGACCTCTGTCACCAGGTTCTCCCTTCTGCTGGGTTGCGGTAGTTCAGCGGCTTCCAATAACTTGGAGAAATCCTTGAAAGTACCACTAATGCCATTGAACAGCTTCAGGATGGGTGCTGAAATGTGCTTGTGGCCGCACGTATATATCAAACACGATCTTTCCCCTCTGGTAACAGACCTGGGCACACAGCGTAATTGCAGAAATCCATTTTATTTCCAACCGCATAACGTGTTTCAGCTAATGCCTTTTTCAAATGCTATTGACCCAGGTGCTTAAATACGTCATCTTAAGTGCATGTGACCTTGCTGTTATTGGAGGATATATATATATTGACGAATCTTCATGAAATTTTCCCCAAAAAGTGTTTTTGCTGTTGCTTGTTGTGCAAGGAATATTTTAGGGTGATCCATCAAGCGGAGGCTGAGAAAAAGTCAGGGTAAAGAAAAATGCTTTTCATATGCAATTTCACATAGGGATTTTCAAACACAACTACAGCCTGACTGCTGGACGTAATGAAAGCAAATTTGGCAGAGAGGTAGCCAGAAAGTGCCCTATTTGTGATTTGATGTAACTCCGTTCAGTAGTTTCTGAAATATTAAAAGGAAAACAAATGTGTATATCTAGAGGCAGAAATACTTTTTGAATCCATTGCTGCACTTCACAAACCCATGCACCAACAGGACTGCCGTGATTGGTTGGCTGCATCCTGAGTAGAAAGTTGTGGCCACCCTTTACTCACACACTCACTCAGACACTCATGAATTCACTCTGAAACCCAGTCAGACACTCTCATAACTACTGACAGATCCATTCAGATACTCCCACACCCATCCATAGACCCATTAAGACACTCAGGCACCCACTCACAGACCCATTGATAGACTAAGGCAGCGACTCACAAACCCACTGAGAGAATCACACACTCACTCGCAGACCCACTCAGACACTTACACACCCACCGACAGACTGACTCAGACACTCATGCACCCACTCACACCCATTCAGACACTAATGCACCCATTCACAGACCCACTCAGACACTCTTGCCCACTCACAGACCCACTCAGAGACTCATTCAACTACTCACAGACCCACCTATAGACTCATAGACCCACTGAGAGACCCACTCAGTCATGCACCCACTCACAGACCTGATCAGCCACTCATGCACCTACTCAAAGACATACTTAGAGGCTCACACACCTAATCACAGACCTACTCATATACTTACAAACCCAGTGACAGACCCACTCAGACACTCATGTACCCACTCACTGACTCACTCACTCATGCACCCACTCACACATTCATTCATACACTCACAGTCCTACTCAGAGACTCACAGACCCACTAACAGTCCCACTCAGAGGCTTATTCACCCACTCACAAATCCACTCAGACACTCATGCACCCACTCACAGATCCACTCAGAGACTCACACACCCACTCAAAGACCCACTCAGACAGTTATGTACCTACTGACAGACCCACTCAGACACTCATGTACCACTCACAGACCCACTCAGACACTCACTTGGGAGCTTGAGCCCCTGTTTAATTTCTTTGTATACACATCGACTACTGTTTTGGAGGTGCCTGGTGCCCACCCCACTTTAGCATCTTTTAAGGGCTTTAAACTTGTTTGCCTGTTATTTTATGTGTATGTTTTTTCTTTAATCCCTGTTTCTTTAGATTGTTTTATTTTCACCAATAGGTGGCTGTTTGCAAGGGAGCGTACAGTGGATCACTCAGGGATTCTGTACCCAAGTTTGTTTTAACTTAAACCCCCTCACTTGTTTTAGGGCATCATAACCCAGACACAAACCCAAACACACCTTCCACAGGATGTCAGCTTTGAAATTGAACGAGTCAGCGTGTCTGTGCAGCCTTGGTGCTGGAGACTGATCTTGAGTCTTCATTTGATTCCCTTGTATGCACGTTTAGTGCAGTTTTGGAGTTGCTTGTCTCCCACAGCACTTTAGCAGTTCCATCTTTTAAGAGCTCTAAACCCATTCGCCTGTTATTTTATGTGTTTGTGTTTTCTTCAATCCCTGTTTCTGTAGCTTGTTTTATTTTTACCAGTTGGTGACTGTTTGCAAGGAAGCTTTCAGCAAATCACTCAGGGTTCCTGCATCCCAGCTTGTTTTAATTTACACTCCTTCACTTGTTTTTAGCAAGTCGTAACCCCAGACACACTCCTTCCGGATACCGGCCTTTAAATTGAACAAGTCAGCGCGTCCTCACAGCCTCGTTGCTGAAGACTGATCTTGAGTCCCGGTTTGATTTCCTTGTATGCATATCTAGTGTAGTTTTGGAGGTGCCTGGCTCCCATAGCGCTTTAGCTGCACTATCTTTTGAAGGCTCTAAACCCACTTGCCTGTTATTTTATGTTCAGGTGTTTTCTTCAATCTCTGTTTCTTTTGCTTGTTTTATTTTTGCCAGTAGGGTGCTGTTTGCAAAGGAGCTTGCAGCAGATCATTCAGGTTTGCTGTACCCCAGTCTGTTTTAATTTACACACCTCAATTGTTTTTAGTGCATAGTAACCCCAGAACCTTGAAATTGAACGAGTCAGTGGGTCCGTACAGTATCCCTGAGTCCCCATTTGATTTCCTTGTCTGCACGTTTAGTGCAGTTTCGGAGGTTCCCACAGTGCTTTAGCTGGGCCATATTTTAAGGGCTTCAAACCCGCTTGTTTTATTTACGCCAGTAGGTGACTGTTTGCAAGGGAGCATGCAGCGGATCATTTCGGGTTGCTGGACCCCAGTTTGTTTTAATTTACACCCCCTCACTTGTTTTTACCGCATCTTGTCCCCTGACACACCCCCTCCAGATGCCAACCTTGAAATTGAACAAGTCAGCACATCCGTGGGGCGCACCACTGGCACACTGAAGGCGTACCTAAGGCAAGCCCATCTGCAACCATCCACGCTCGGACCACACTCAGCACGAGCCACCATGCTGGTGCTCCTTCGCTGCAGAGTCCCATGCTATATTACACTAAAGTGCTGCTGCTTAGACTAACTTCCAGAAGTAAGTGTGGCCACGACCCTACTTTACAAAACATTCTCTCTTGTCTGACCTGCAAACTTTCCCTTTCTCATCTGCCCATCAGAGCCCTGACCACCTCAAAATCTCTCACCGTTAAACCTGGCCCACCCGCTGAGATTGTTCATTGTACTTTGATCAAAGCGCGCTCACTCATATAACACACGTTGGAATTCACATACTTTGTAGAAACACAAGCGTTAGCCATTGCTTTCATGACAGAATCTTGGCCAGACGTAGCATCTGGACCAGACCCAATCACAATGGTCCCAACAGCTTCTCGATCTTTAGGCAGGACCGAAATCAGAGTAAAGAAGCAGTAGTCTTGTTGTTATTTACCGAATCTTGTTCAAAGGCTCATTTACAGGACTAATCAGCTTGTGAGAACTGGAAGCCCTATCTTTTAAAATTGTACTGGGCAACTGTCACTCCTTCAATGGCCTTCTTATCTACCAACCCCCCCCCCCCCCCCCCCACCCCCGGACACAAGGGCAACTTTTTCCATACGTTCTGCATACCTATTGACAGAACAGTTACCTCTTCTGGAATCTTTCACACATTCTGAGCATACCTTGGTGCTTGGGGTGCTGCTCGGGTCCGGTTACAGTACCACCAATTGTAGTGCTCTTAGACAGGGTGGAATAGCCCTCTCTGAAATAAAAGATTGAAACCAGTATCCCCAGAATTCACTTAACCCCTATGGGATTGGAAATTTGACCTGCTCTTAATTTTTTCATTTTACATTTTTAGTGGACGTTGTTCTTCAGTACTCATTGCCTTTTCCAGATATTGACTCTAACCTCATGGTCATGTAAACAGATACCATTGAGTGATTTTGTTACATTTTTGCCCTGAAGAAGTCTATTTGATATTGGATGAAACACGTTGGCTGGTGCTATGAGTACTTTTTAAGAACCATTAAAACAAGAAGAAGACCATTTGGATATTGAAATTGCGTCATGATTATGTATCAAAGAAGTTATTTGTTCTGAATGTAGTGAATTTCTTGTTGTAGCATTGTTAAAGATGTCCATATGTGAAGGCAGTATCCTTTGGGGCAGAGGACACATATAGAGCGCACGGTACTAGACAGATCTAGCTCTTTGATAAAATGTTGGGTGCTTATGGTGTGGGTGCAGCAATGTGTTGAGGTCCACTGCCCTCCTTTTGTGGTTATCTCTTCTGATTTTACCATTTTAAGAGATTTTAATCTCCATCTTGAAAATGCCTTAAACAACGATGCTACCCAACTTATAGATACACTGAACAGTATGGGCTTAGCTCAATTAGTTAAAAGAGCCACCCATTCTGAAGGCCATCGGTTAGATGAATTTTCTCAGATAATCCTGTTCTTCAAACACTTCCATCTCTCCCTCTTGTTTGGTCTGATCACTCTTTACTCATGCTCACTCTCACTCTCAATCATAATATCTCCACCCTCACCTAGCATATGTGGAGCAAACCATCCTGCCTTTGGCATACTATTTCAGCTGACTCTTGTAAGGTATCACTAGAACCTAGGGTTATCTGAATCTTGATTGAACGGCTGATTCTTACCACCATTGGATTGACTCACCTCTTAATGATATTGCCCCAGTCAAGAAGCAAAGAAATTACAGAACACACCATCTAAATGTTAGTTCTCAGAAAGCCTGACTCCAGAAGCAGAGTGCTGCAGACTAGAAAGACAAAGGAGACTCAATTATGCCTCCACAGAGCGGAATTATACAGATTTTCCTTGGCTACCGATAAAGATCTTATTGACAAAGAAACAACGATTTGTTTCACACATAAAATTGAAGCCTCAAAGAAATATTCTAAAGAACTATTTGAAACAATAAAAAACCTTCAAAATCTCCACAAAACAGAAACACTAACATCAGTCAGCCCTTTTGTAACCATTAGCTTCAAAGCCGTCAATCATAAGATTCTACTAGACCGTTTAGCATTCATCAGGGTTAAGGATTTAGCACTTGCCCTGCTCAAGGTTTTTCTCTCAAAGCAAGAACAATTCGTAGCTCTTAAATATTTTAATTCACCCACTTTCTTACTTCCCTGCGGTGCTTCGCAGGGTTCTTTCTTGAGCCTTATGCTTTTTAATGTTTATTTCACTCCTCTTGCCTATCTTATTAAGTCTTTTGGGTTTTTTGCAGTATACTACGCTGATGACACTCACATCGTCATAACTATAGCTAGTGATCCAGAGGAACCAGCTTCTAGGTTCCATGATTATTTAATTCAATTTGAGAAATGGATGTCCTTGAGTTGTTTAAGTCTTAACTCTGGCAAAACGGAGATCATACTCTTTGGCAAGGATTTGTCCTTTTGGTCCCAAAACAGGTGGCCACAGGAATTTGGTCACTTACCTCTACCTCCAAAGTAAAAATCTAGGTATGACCTTTGACAGCAAACATTTATTTGAGAGTCACATTAACACCCTGACTTTGGCCACTTTTTATGTTCTTAAACTCTTCATTCCCCAGCTTTGCAGAAAATTGTTACCATTGCACTTGTAATGTCCAAGATCAACTACTGCAATGCCCTTTTCCACAACATCCAGAAAAAAATCGCTCAACCAAATTCAGATTCTTCAGAACGTCATTTTGGGCCATTCCGACCTCCATGTTAGCTGCTTGTCTATCAGCTCTTTCTTCTGCTCTGGCAGCCATGAGTACTTGCTACAAGCTTAGTGTGTCTTTCAGCATTCGTTCTCTGAAGGAATCATAGAGGCACCCCTCTATCAGCAGCTAGATTCATCAAAGTCCCGTTTTGCGAGTCAGTAATAGCGATTATTAAGGAATCGCTATTACAGACTCACAAAACAGGATTCATGTACATATCGCTATTTTTTTTGCGATTCCTACAGCTTCCTTATTTGAGATTAGCTTATTGCTAATCGCAAATAAGGAATAACTCCCCATTCATTCCTGTGGGCCTAGAGGCCCATAGGAATGAATGGGAAGACATATCAATGTGCGAATCGCTATTAGCGATTCATATTTTGATATTGCGATTTCAAGGGTGCAGGGATGTCCAAAGGACACCCTGTTTCACCCCTGAAATGACATTGGACGCTGGTGTTACGCACACGCATGTCCCAAGGACATGTGTGTGTGTAGCATACAACTTAGAAAAATGCACTTCAGTGCATTTTTCTAAGTTTCCGCTATTTATTATTTTATTTTATTTTAATTTCTTCTATAGCGCAGGAATCAATCCCGTAAGGGTATCTCCGCGCTTTGCCAGCTATAGAATGACAGGTAGTGCATCATAGAAGTTAACTAGACAGAAATGCTTCTTGATAAAGAAGGGTCTTTAGTATCTTTCTAAAAGACAGGTGGTTGGTAGTCATTCTTACATCAGTGGGAAGTTTGTTCCATAAAGCAGGTCCAATCGCGGAGAAAGCACAATCTCCTTGTCTGTATTTCTTAGTTGCAGGGGGCTTTAGAAGGGCTTGGTTGCTAGAGCGGAGAGACCTGCTGGGCTGATACAGCTCAAGGGATTGAGACAGATATTTAGGGCTTGCTCCGTAGAGACATTTGTGAACCGTGCAGCATATCTTAAAATTGATACGCTGCCGTATAGGAAGCCAGTGCAGTTCCTTCAGCAGGGGTTTAGAGGGGGTCCTGGCTGGTGCACTCATGACCAGTCTTGCTGCTGTGTTCTGGACTACCTGCAAACGACCTACAGCATCTGCGTTTGCTAATGTCAGCAGGCCGTTACAGTAGTCCAGACGACTGGTCACCACGAGGTTTGACTTCGCGGTAAATAGCGGCCCGAAATTGCGAATTCGCATTTTTTAAATGTATCATGAATTGCATTTAAGGAATCTCAAACAGAGATTCCTTAAATGCAATTGCTCGCAAATTTGCGAATTCTATAATAGCGATTTTTACATTTGGGATGATGAGTCCCAAAAGCAAAAATTGCGCTCGCAAAGGTCCAGATTCTCAGAATCTGGCCCTTTGCGAGCCTATTTTCGTTTCATGAATCTGGCCATTTGACTCTGAGATGCATGGCCTATTCATCATTGAACTCATTGAACTTGCAATGGTTTATGAGCAAATTAAGTCTTTTTACAAACTCATCCACCTTTTCACCAGTTTTCTGTCTTTCCTGGCTGAAGATGTACCCTTCATTGTCGACATTCGGCCTTGGATTGAACTTGGTGTTTAACGCCTCTTTGATTTGATGGTATGTCACTTCATCACCTTGTGGTATTTTCTTTATCACTTCTTTTACTCCTTCACCTGCTAAATTATTTAGATATTTAATGGTCTGATTGTCATTTGCTTCTTCCAGCGCATCAATGAAATCATAGAAGGGGTGGACCCAGGCAATATTTAGCTTTTTGACTGTATCGAAGGGAAGCAGTGGTTTCAAGAAGGCTGCGGTGTCAGATTTTGCACTCTTTTCAGCAGCCATTGATTCAACCACTGCTCAAGGCCTTTTAGTTGGTCCAACGTGATTCACCAGCTTCATAAGCACAATCCCCATGCTTCTGATCGGGTTGCGGCACCTGGTGCTTAGGCCAGATCACTCTCTTTCCTCAGGTCCAGGTAAGCATGATCATATTCTCAATATCTGGACTATCGCCACCGGTAATGTTTCTCGGTGTTTACCCACTTCTGCTTAAAGCGTTCTCTTGTACCTAGTGTCATAGCTTGTTGCACCTTCCATACCTGGTTATCACTGCCTTAAGTCTTGGTGCCAAAAAAAATTCTGCTTTTAGCGCTTCCTTACACTTAGTGATCTTAATCTTTAGTGCATCTCTGTATCTGGTTTTCCCTGCCTTTATGCCTTTAGCATTGTTCTGGAAGAATGACGGCTCTGTGTTGTGTTGTGGTGCAGTCCCTCTTGTCTCGACTTTACCAGCAAATTTATAGCTGACGACAAAACAAATGTTCTGTAGGGACCTCACTTTCTTCACAAGCCTTGCACTGGTTGGAGTGGTGCTTTGGCTCCACATATGCCAACTGTCAACTTTCACTTCAACTGAGGCACACGTGGCACACACAAGTAGTTTGCTGGACCACAGCAAACTCACTGGGAGAGCCCTCTCAGCTCTTCCGGTTGTGGGATTATGTAATCCCCTATCTTAACTCCAGTTGTAGCGTTGTCCTCATTCGTCAAACATATATTCCCTTTGGGACACCTTACTACTGGAACATATATTCTCAAGACACATGTACACAAACAACAAATATTGACGTGATACTCAATTAGTAAAGCAAAATGTGAAAATAGACAAACTTATAAGAATATGCTGAACAGTTTATTCATATGTTACAAAAAGATTAAAAATATGATTAAAAACAGGGGACAGACAATTGAATCAAGGAAACAATCAAATTCCTATTTGATAAAAAGGAGGAGCCAAACAAAATCAATTCAGCAAAGCGTCAGAATTGTCTTCAATTAGTATTTAGCACAATCCTCCTTTTTCTTAAGCATGACGCGTTTCGGCGGACCTTCTAATAAAGCCACCTTCATCCGGTATACATATATTGTCTTCCCAATTAATTCTGTAATTAAAAAATAAATTATTTTAAATAAAATGCATATATACATTGAACAATCTATAAAGCACATCTCACAATTACACTGCTTCAACTATTATTGGAAGTATCACAGAACATTTGTACACAGGACAGAAAACAAGTTACAGGTTTTACAACATCAGATTCGGCACAATAAAATTATCACAGAAATTTTCTTTTTTCATAATGTTAGAACACATAAATACATTGTAATAGCAAGAATAGGAAATTCCTTCCTTGGAGGATAAATCTATCTCTAAAGTAATACACATTTGAATATTCTCCTCTACAACTTCATACATGTTCATTTATTGTAGAACACATTTACATTGAGATAGATATTAGAATTCCGCCTAAATTCATTTTCAAACTGGAACTCAATATTTTATCAAAGTGGTCAATAAATAAAATTCCAAAAAGGAGGCATACTTGTTCTATTGCCATTCTAAAAGAGATATAAATGAGTTCATCCTGGAAGGTCAACTGCTAAGGTGAAACAACAGGACCAGCCATAGTATATTAAATCCGGTCACATACCTTGCGTAAAAGTTTTTATCAAAATCAATATTCCAGGGTCGGCACCTCTTACGACCTTAAATGCCAGACAAGTTGCAAGAAGAAATTTCTCTAATACAGCTGCCTATGATTACAAAGATAAGTGCATGAAGGCATGTAATATATTTACAGCCAAAGAGACGTTAGTAGAGTAGAGACGCTATGCGTACACCAACAATTGCGCAAGTGAACCCACCTTGCACACTGCTTAAATATACCCAAATCCAGGATTGATATCTCTGGCTAAACCGCATATGGATATTGACGGATAGAATGGCGGTTGCAGTATAAACTAAATAAGGAAACAATAACCAATTAATCAGAGGTACCAATGTACCCCCTTTGGCAGCAACGTTCTATAGAGGAGGTGAACATATACTCACATATCAATGCTCAATGCCGTACTATACACGGGGTACGTATTTCAGACCTCCATTCAGGTTCTTTAAAATCTGCCACCTAAGAACAAAAATAGCAGTCGTCACTGGCTACATCACAAGTTTGTTCAATTAATTAAGCACACCATTCCTACGCCGATACTTAAATTTATAGGCGATGAAATACGAGATGTAGGATGGCGGTTTCTAAATACGTCCTATTTCATCAAAATGCTACCTAAAAACGCCAGCAAATGGACATAGTTAACAATTGAGTCCGAGCCTACTGCACGATCAGCAAATAGCACGCTGCGCCATCCGTATCAATTACCGTGATTATCCGGACACCGGCATCCCGCGTGTGGTGCAGCTCCAGCCTGTAGACTTGAAAGCGTCAAAGTCTTAAAATCGTCTTTTAAATACTCACTCGAACCGCGAAAACCCATCACGACTAAGGATATCCGGATCTCTTTCAGTTTCATACTTCCTGTTACCAGGAAGAGTAGTCATCATAGAAAGGGGACTCTTCATATTCTCATATCATACTCAAAACGGTATTTAATTCAAATATATAGATTCGAGGACCAATTGAAATAAAAATAGAAATAAAAAATAATATTAAAAAATAAAAATAGTAATAGTAATACAAATTCCGTCATAGTAACAGATATCATTTGTTGGTTAAACTAAACCTCACATATTCCTGATATTCGATATTACGAGCCTAAATATGCTTTTCTAGCTACGGACAAGTCACAGAGTGAACGTATTCAGATGTGATACATGAGAAGATCCCGTAGCTATTCTAACTAAGGACACGTCCTAAAATGATCATTTACAAATATAGCACATATGAAAAACCCACAGCGTAGGTCCCAAAATAACTGAAATGGAATAACTTATCAGTTTGTGTAGAGCGTATTGAGTATTAAAACACGCGCACATAAAACATTAATAAACGGCCCCATGTAGCCAGTTCATATATAAGAAAAGGCATATGAATAGATATTAAATTATAAGGCCCAACGGTACGCGTACATATAGTAAGTATTAATACACCAAGTTAGTACCTATTATCATGATATCACACACAACCCACCGCTGTAGCCACATTAAAAAGTTAAGCATTGGTGTGATGTGAGCACACATCTCACCAGGAGAAAGATAGATGTTGGTCAGGTTAAATTTACTCCATTCAGTAAGTTTCATCAAAAGGCTACGGGAGACTACGGGCTACGGGAGACTCTATCCCACCTAGTAAGAGAAAGATAATATACTATATCATTGATACAATAGAAAGAATATAGATAATGGAAAAATGAAGAGGAGAGCAGCCCTTTTCCTTATCCTGTCTAGACAGTCTCAATAATCCTTTCCCACTCTTCCCTGGAATTCAAACCCTTTCTCACAGTATTGAAAAAGGAAATATACCATTGTTCTCTATGTTTTCGCATGGTGGTGATGCTACCACCCCTCTTGCCAATTTTAACCTTCTCTAGGATGAACCACTTGAAGTCACTTTCCCCGTGTTTTTTCTCCAGAAAGTGTGTAACAATGGGAGCTGTGATCTTTTTGGTTTTTATGGCAGATCTATGCTCTTGGAATCTAACTGGGGCTTCTCTCCCTGTTTCTCCAATATAGCACAGTCCACATGGACACAAAAGAAGATAAATAATGTTCTTGCTTCTACAGTTGTTGTGTGTTCTACATTTGATTGTCATTCCATTATTGGTAAACTCAGACGCAACCATACATTGGGGACATACATTACAGGTTCCACATCGAGAATTTCCTACCACTCTTGTATTATCTATCGTTCTTTGTTGATCCACAACAGTCTCCCTATATGTGTGGACCAGCAAATCACGCAAGTTCTTATTTTTCTTGAATGCATATAATGGTTTCTCTAGAGTGACCTCCTCATCATGGTTCAGGATATGCCAATTCCTGTTGACCACATTTTTTATCTTATTGCTAAGACCAGAGAACTTGCTCACAAAAACAATTTTATTCATTTGGCCTCTTTCTTTTTCTGTTTTCTAAAATTAGTGCTTCACGATCATAAAACCTCGCCCTCTTAAGAGAGTGGGATAGCAATTTTCTTGGGTATCCTCGATCTTTACATTTATTCTTTAGCACTTCTGCATGTTTGTAAAAATCATTCACATCAGAACAATTTCTTCGAAGCCGAAGAAATTGGCTAAAAGGAATACTCTCCTTCTGGGACTTTGGATGGAAACTCGAAAAATGAAGGAGAGTATTTTTAACCATAAGTTTAGTGAATAGCTCAACTGACAATGAGCCATTAGAATTTCCAATCAAAATATCCAAAAAATCAACCTTATTGGTGCTGTAAAAAGATGTAAACTTAAGATTGGGGTCCCCCAAGTTAATCCAGCTCAGGAATTCTTCAAGAAGCTCCATGGTTGCTTCCCAAATAAAGAAAATATTGTCAATGTAGCGGTACCAGCCTGCTACATTTTCGAAAAAGGGAGCCATTTCGTTATGTATATGTTTTTCTTCAAAATGACCAACATAGAGACAGTACTCAGTTTTGAATAAAAAAATTTTGTTAGTAAGTATCAACCTGAGAGCATCAATGGCATCCAATCTACTGACCAATCAAGATCTAGGTGGCGCTAACAAGGACTTTATTGTTGACTGATAATTCTGAATTCAGCTTAGCTCTTTACACAGAATCAACACATCCAGAAAGCGAATTTTGGCAATATTGCTTTTTTAGACGGGAATCCTTCTTAGGACAACATTGCTAGTCTGCAGTAGCAGCATTCTCAAGGGAGATGCTGAGGACCAAATTTAAGTGTTCCGGATTTCGCACCCCTGCAATTACCATGTGTGGGAATACAGGCCCCATTTTTAGCGATTTACATAAAAACATATCAAATAGATCGAATTATTTAGAGATACAATTGTATCTCTAAATACATTGATATATTTAACTCAGGCCTGAGCTGTCTGTTTCAGGCTGCCTGCCCCGCCTCGCTCAGAAGCAGGCGACAGAAGCCTGGTAGTAAATCATCTTTCAGAACTGTGATGCAGGACGCAGGGCTTTCCATTTTAAAGCCCTTCATTTCCATTGTGGTCCATGGTTGTATACAATCAGCTTCATTGTTTCAGGTTCGGACACTTCATCACTGCATTATTTCAGATGACCGTCAATCAAAGGCATAGATCCCACCCTTTCGTCATATGTGAGAGAAGATGCAAGCATTTCCGATCTGGTGCCTTGTTCTCGGTAATGGTAAGTGTTTCAAGCTAATGTTGTGTTATGTTTATTGTGCTGAGACCACTCATCACGCTAACCTCCCCCACTGTGACACCCCAGGCCCTCACTGCAGATTGCCTGCTCTGTTAGAAGTGGAGCTGCTGTGTTTGTTCCCCTGCAAAATAGATCTAAATAATGAGCAGGGTTCTTGTTCCCTTGCAAAGTTGTTCCAAATATCAGAGTCAAGCAAGGTGAGAAATATGTGCTTATTTTTCTGATGTATGACATTAAAACTGGCTGTGTCTTCATGCCCCTAAGTTAACACTAATGCCAAAAACATGGATTGACTTGCAAACAATGAATGTTGAAAACATTAATGGAATGCATTTCAGCCATTTAGTTCCTCTCTTTTTTTACACAGAACAATGGTTATGTATTCCATTTGCAACTGTAATTCTGTGCATGTCTGTGTTACGGGGGTACACAGATGTCCACATATTTGGAATTCAAAAGTAAGGGAAATTAAAATGCTTAAATTTGAGGGAGTGCAGTGCATGTTTGAAGATGGTGAAGTGACAGAGATGCGAGGAAGTGCATTCAGGGAAGAGGAAAAGAGGATGCTTAAGAGGAAAGAGAGGTGGTTGAAGATGTGAAGATGGAGAACCTTTGCAGAAAAAAGAGGATACATATCTAACATAACGCACACTTAACTGAAGGCCAAAACTCCTTCCACAGACTTCAATGCTATTTAATTCACAGACTCACAGTTTCAGAATTGAAACTTTTTCAATGTTAGTTATATAACAAATTGTTGTTTCTCGTTTATCTTAAACAGCTAACAGCCATTGACAATGCCAATCGTACTGACAGGCTTTAAGTGTATGTCAGTTGTTGGGTCATTTATCTGGATACAGTAACTTCTCAGAGAGAAACCATACTACCGGTCAGGTGGCACACTATAGAATTCACAGATATTTATTTAACATGATCCTTTACAGGAAGCTCCCACTTTTGTCCTCCCACTTGAAGACCTCTCTGCACATATTTCTATATTACTGGTTGCAACCAGCAGCTGTAAGTGCTTCTCAAAGTCTGGTTAGAGCATATTTTTCAAAAGTTAATGCTGTATGCAGCGCAAGACACTGGGCAAGCTTACATTTTAAAGGGCTAAAGTTGTCCTGCTGTACAATTTACACATTACAGTAACTATTGGACATATTAATGCAGGAAGATATGGGCTAGTTTTTAATGTGTTTAATATATCAAGACTATTCGTCCTACTGCTTTATAAGCCTTGCTTTATCACTGCATTGATTTGCTTTAAAATGCATCATTTTCCAATCTTATTTTAATTTCTTTCTTGGGAGAGGGACTCACCCTGGACCCCAGGTTTGTGCATTGAACCCGTTGATATTGCTCGCTATATAAAAGTCATGCCCAACATTTACACCTCACCACTTTCAAATGTTTCCAGCCGTCACTGCAGAGCAGGTTGATAATTTCTGTGGTAAAGGGCCATATGTATGAACACTTTTTCCCATAGACACAGAATGGGTAAAACCCTTTGATACATATGGCCCAAAGTCCCCAGAATCTTAAGGCTGCATGCAGTAAATCCCAGGAGTTCAGGGTGCTCCTGCTTTTTACCCATTCTAGGTAGTTTATTGCATGGCGCTTGGATTCAGGGTTGGCAATATTGAATTATTAATACCTCCTGGGTTCTCTTCTCTTGAATTCTGACCAATTCAAATTGGGCTCTCTTTTATTCGAACAGCTATCAGCACAAAATAGTAAACAGTGAAGATGATCGCGCATCCGATTAAAATGTGCATTAACTCACACAAATTGCGATTGAACTTAATGCTGTTTAAAAAGCACACAACAGACACTCCGTCTACTCTGTCTGAGCCAGCATTACTAACTATTGACGACAGGGCCCCTGAGTCTCCACGTTAAAAGAGAGGCACGTGTTTGAATCATTGTGGTGTGCAAAAAACATTACAAAAGGAAATAGCTATATCGGCCAGAAACACTGAAAATAGCGTGACCATCAATCTAGGCGCTCCTTTCAATTCAATAAATATGTGACTGGCACAAAATGATTCCATGTCTTAAAATGTTCTCAAGCAGGCACGCCTTTTGGAGTGAAGTGTGCTAATAAAAGAGCGTTTATTGAGCCGTCAGACGCTTTCAATATTTGAATTAATTTCACTGGAGTGAAGCAGATTTGGGAGGGTGGTATGGAACATTGTGAGAACCTTGGTTTAGTCATTCGATACAATTATTATGAAAAAAGGGTTCATTGAGCACGAGGCAGTAAAGCAGGGTGACGTCAAACTATTTTAAAGAGCTCCAAAAGAGCTGCACACGTGTGTGCTCCTTTGAACTCTAATACAATTTATTTATTTAAAAGTGAGATTAAGTTTTCCGTAAAATCCGGCACGAGACTGAACACATTGGATCTCACAAGAAGGTGCCTTGTTTTCCAAAAGGGGAAGGATTGTCTCCAGAACGCCACTTCTTGTTAGGTTTGATATGGCATGGGTGCCAATATTGAGCAGAAATGACATTTCAAATCATTTGAGCTAAGTGATGATAGAGATTTTCCATTTATCCAAAATAAGCCCCTTACCACTCTCCTATTTGAAGCTGAACGGGCCATGAAGCATTGCCATGGCATGACATTTCCATGGCAATGGAAGGCCATGTAGTGGACACCGCAGAAAAGAATCATGGCTAATACCAGCCAGCTCATATAACTGGAGACCACCCTACCTCTCCCTTATGCTTCCTCCATCACACCGCTGCTAAGCGCTGCAAACTACCGCGCGATAAGAGCACCATTATGGTCCCTCACGCAGTGGCGGCTCTTCCGCTTTGGCGCAGGAGCATCGCCCCCACTACTTTTAAGAAGTGAGAAACATAAAATGATAATAACTTAGTTATTATCATTTAATGCTTCGTGTCCTGCAGATTTGCGGCAGGCGGGTGGGCGGGGCTGCTCTAATCTCGGAGCAGGAGAGGAGAGGTTTGCCCACTCCTAAGTGCGAAATGACTGTTTGGTTGGCCCTCTCGGGCTGCTAAACACAGTCATGCGAACTGTCCTCATTCTCCATACAGTCCGCATTACAGCCTCAATGGAGAACATGCCCTCCCCTCCAGGCCCAGGCTGAGCTCCATGTCACAGCGCTCAGACCAGTCACAATGCTGCATTGCAGAGTTTTGATTGGCTTAAGGGAGGGAGCCTGGCTGTCGGCTTCCTGTTAAATTTGGAGGCAAGAGAGCAGGAGCAGAGACGTGGGACCCGGCCTCAAGATACCTTTTTGGTTTTATTCCAACCACCCTGCGCGATACCCCCGCGATCCCACCCCAGCAACCCCCAGCTGCTGCCCCGCCATCCGCAAGCCATGCCGGCCGCCACTGCCCTCACACCTAACACAAAAACACTTTCCACAGAGGTTCACAGGGAGCACTGCTTGGTTCGTAAAATAAGGAATCATAGTGAGTCGCAGACTAACCTGCCTAATTATTTCTCACTAGGCAGGTTGAAATTTGCAACTATGTTTGGTCACAATTACATGACTGGCGGCATGCAAGGGTAGCAGCCCACCATCCCTTTCACCTTTTTGCAATTTGAAAACGTAACTGACTCCTAAATTGGGCTTGATATATGTGGGAAAACATTTAGAGGTCGAAAACCCACAAATCTAGCGAATGGTAGAGTTTGTGACTTCTAGAAAGTTCAGGGAAGGTCTGAAACAGGAAATTGAATCGGATTCAGTCAGACTACTTGTTTGTCGGCTTACAACAGGGGAGATTTGGGTGATAGGTGGTAATGTCCTCATAGCCCATTTGAAGCTCAGACTTTCTCGTTACTGTGGTTTCTCAGGAAGCATCTTTCTTAAACTAGGTGGTGTGCTCATGTGCTGAATGTATGCATCAATATAGTATGTACTTTACATTGACGATTTAGGCCTGCTGCTGCAAAGATGAGTGCATTGTTTGGATGAATGTCGCCCCATTTCTACATGTGTGGCTCCGATTATAAGTGGCGTGAGAAATTGGACAGTATTTCCCCACCCCCTGCGTTACCAAAAACAAGAGTACCAGTAACTCAAGGGTGTGAAAAATCTGGTCGATTTTGAATCAGACCTGGAGGGTACACCTAGAAACAAAAAATAACTAAGAAAGTAATTCCTGGCCCAATTCCCCTGGTAATCGTCAATGTGCCCAAGATTTTTGCCCTGAAATTTCTACTGCTTCCACTGTATTTCTGCATATATAATTCTGATGAGCAGGCAATTGTATTACTGGCACTGTTCAAATTAAGGGGCCACTGGTAGTGAAATAGACAGCACCACGATCATAAAATGCTAATGGGTAGTTGTGTTTGGATAATCCTTTTATGGAAAATGTATGCATAAAATTCATGTTATTTG
This sequence comes from Lissotriton vulgaris, assembly GCF_964263255.1. Classification (NCBI taxonomy): domain Eukaryota; kingdom Metazoa; phylum Chordata; class Amphibia; order Caudata; family Salamandridae; genus Lissotriton; species Lissotriton vulgaris. The sequence goes on from NC_141696.1 coordinate 502,846,137, forward strand.
TGTAGTTTGATAACAGCAACATTTGTTTCAAGTGGTATGCAAATCATTTATCCTAAAACATGTCAAGTCAGTTTATTCATACATACTTAATGAAAACCATTACAGGTACATATAAAACATATAAACATATTCCCATGATAATACAATATAGCCACTGAAACTTCTTGGATAAGAAAAACAGCAAGTCAGTGCACGTTTTCACACTTGACTTTGAGCAATCGAAGCACACACAATAATAACGTAATTCAATCGATTAAAATGCTACACCCAATATATTAAAAAACTGACTAAGGCTTGCTTCAAAGAGACACCCCTCCATCTAGTAATAATAAAGTGTTGACCTGCTGTGCAAACATTTGCCATAAAGTGCTTCTATTCTACTTTATAATATACTGAGTAAAATGCTGGTTTCCTGACGAGAGGGTCTAAGGAAATTGAGCAGCTTGATATTAATTTATTGCTCGACCTTTCGGCTGCATTCGACACGGTCTGCCACCGCACCCTGACAACCCGCCTCCGCCACGCCGGGATCCTAGGAAAGGCCATGGAATGGATCACCTCCTTCCTCTCCGACAGAACCCAAAGAGTCTGTCTCCCGCCCTGCCTTGCAGAAGCCACCAAGATCATCTGCGGCGTACCTCAAGGCTCCTCGCTCAGCCCCACCCTCTTCAACGTCTACATGAGCCCCCTCGCAGCCATCGCAGGCAAGTACAACCTCAATATCATCTCCTACGCGGGCGATACCCAACTGATCCTCTCCTTCACCAACGACCCCACCTCCACCAGAGCCAGCTTCCAGGACGGAATGAAAGACATCGCAGACTAGATGAAGCTCAGCCACCTGAAACTGAACTCAGACAAGAGGGAAGTCCTCATCCTCGGCCCATCCATCTCTGCCTGGGATGTCTCCTGGTGGCCCCCTGCTCTTGGCCCCCCACCCAAGCCCACGGACCACGCATGCAACCTGGGCTTCATCCTTGACTCCTCCCTCACGATGGCCAGGCAAGTTAACGCCCTTACCTCCTCCTGCTTCAACACACTCTGCATGCTCCGTAAGATCTTCAGCTGGATCCCCGCTGGAACCAGGAAAACAGTCACCCAGGCCCTCGTCACCAGCCGTCTGGACTACGGGAACGCCCTCTATTCTGGCACCACCGCCAAACTACAGAAAAGACTCCAGCTCATCCAGAACGCCTCAGCACGACTCGTCTTGGACATCCCGACACAGCCAAATCTCTGCCCACCTGAGGGTCCTGCACTGGCTCCCCGTCAGCAAAAGGATCACGTTCAGTCTCCTCACCCACGCACACTAGGCTCTCCACGACTTGGGCCCCGAATACCTCAACAACCGCCTCACGTTCTACATGCCAACCCACCAGATCCGCTCCACCAGCCTCGCCCTCGCCACCATCCCACGGATCCACAGAACAACCACCAGAGAAAGATCCTTCAACTACCTGGCGGCCAAGACCTGGAACACCCTCCCCACCCACCTACGACTCACCCAGGACCATCTCTCCTTCAGGAAGCAACTCAAGATCTGGCTTTTCGAGCAGTAGCAGCCCCCCCCCCCCCCCTAGCGCCTTAAGACCCTAGCGGGTGAGTAGCCTGCTTTATAAATACTCTTGATTGATTGATTGAATACTACGGTCTCCGGCCTAGTAATATAGGCCTGCTAAAATGTTTAAAATACTGACCTTTCCCAAAATACACAAGTGCTGTCTTCCTACCAGCTCTGGAGAAAGCCATTGATCTAACCTCAACTCAAGAAAACAAGTCAAAAAGCCAGGAATGACTATGTAAGTATTTTTGATGTACTTTTTTATACTCCACAGAGAATATTTTAAGACAGTGAACACAATTGCTTTGAATTTACTGTAACGTTACAAAATGGCAAATAAAGTTTAAAAAAAAGCCGAGAACAAGATTTCGCAAGCTTCTTAGCAGCTACATTCAAGAATCTCGCTAGCTTGCCTGCCAGTCGCACCGAAGCTTGCGCCAATAAAGAAATAACAGCTAGTCGACATGACTTGATTTGGAGAGGTCTTAGAGAAGGAAGTGAGAGTCTTTGTCTGTGTATTAAAAGGGCAGGCAAATGGACATTTTTCTTGCCACTCAGAAGTTGCCCAGTCCTACTTCCAAGGGGGAATACGATCCTTCAACATGAACACATGTGGTAAGTATGACTTAACACAATTGGTATGGTTCAACAAAGTTTATTCTTCTTTGAGGGAGAGTGGCAGGAACATGACCAAACATCCCAGGAGCAACTGTCAGAATCACATCACCAGTCTCTCACCTTAGAAAGTTCCAACCTTGGAATTCTTCCCCACGTGCTCAGTAACAGCATCGTGCGACGGGAAGAATGCCAACATGAAACATCATCCCTTTTTATACATAGCAGCAGAACTGAAGGCAACATGTCTATGGTATAGTCATCCAAAATACAAATTACTACAGTATAACAGAGGTGATGATTAAAAATGTCTGGGGATAGCAACATGGGAACAGCTGGTAAGTGAGTCTAATAATATAATAGAAAATGTCAACACTTCATCAAATTACACGTAAGAGAACACAGAAATAATGCGTTGGAGGAGTGTAACCCCCAGGTTAACCAACAATGTAATCATTATACTTGACAGGTAATTTGACCTGTCTACCCCAACGCATTACTTTTGCTCCACCTTCAACTTCTGAAGCAACCATGACTCTCTTACCCCACTGGAAACACAACACTCTCCAAGTGTGCCATCAGTTTGTGTATCATCTATTGACACTGAGGGACTCCTCTCATTACTCTGCAAATTGGAATTGGACTCCCTGCTTACATCATCCAAAATGTTCTCATCTCAAATCCATGAATCCAGGGAACGGTCATAGCCCCTCTTCCATCACAAGAGGTTGTGCATTTGGCCAGTTTGCTGAAATGCCAAACCTTACCATCTTCCAATTTAGCAGAACAAGCGAAAACTTTCCTCCCTCTCAATGGTTCCGAGAAATGGCTGCTCCCTTTCTTAACTAACTTACAGAACTTGACCCGCACCCACTCCGATTCACACAAGGGTACAATTTTGGCATTCCTCTTTTTGTCTCCATACTCCTTGTACATGCTATGGGCTTTCTCCAGATTAGTATTGACCCCAACAGGTGACCATTTACAATGCAATTCCTGAGGCATCCATGCCGAGTTATCTCTGGTGAAGGGATCTCTACCTCTCAAAATTTTAAAGAGGCACTACCCTGTTACAGTAGGAGTGACGCGATACGCCCACACCAACTTATTAAGTTCTTGGTCTCAATTTCCACCAGAATTAATGGCTGCTTGAATACTGCCCATAATGACTCAGCTGAACATTTTCAACAGCGCCATTACAAGGAGGATGATACACTAGAGTCTTTTCCTCCTTGATGCCATTCTATTCAAGAAACAAGTAAACTTTTTTGCAATGAATTGTGGTTCGTTATCGCTCAAGAGAGCCTTGGGGATACCCTCTCTAAAAAATTGTTTCTAAAATGTGTCTACAGTGGAAGCATCAGAAGATTCACAGATCCTCAACTCCAGCCATTTATAATGTATGTCAAACAGCAAGATGTATTTGGGTACCCCCTTACTATCTAACACAGGACCCAGGATGTCAATAGCTAGATCCTCATGTTTCTTGGCCTCTGGGAAGAGCGCAGATAGGTACAGATAAGAACCCCAAGCTGCGTATGATAGCATGACCGTCCACGAATGCCATTTACTTGCTACAGTAGCCTTGTTGATGGCAAATGATGAAAGTTTGACTGCTTTGTTTGTGATACGTTTAAAAGTGCCATAATCCATAGATATGTGCCAAATATCTTCTAATTGGAGTGTTGCAATTGAGTGCTGTATTACTGGAAATACAGAGCTCTTTATGTGGGCCTGCCCTTCTATTTCCACCCAACACTGATGGGCCAATAAATTAACTTCATCTTCTTTCGTCCTCCAGCAGAATTTTACCAGGGCCCCCTGTGTGGATGGGCCTTGGTGGAGTAGACCAAGTTCAAGTCTGATTTGGGCTTGCAACACATACTGTAGGGATTGTACATATGCATTTGTACACGAGATGTCACGAGCAGTCAAGTGTTCCGGGTTGCTCGTGGCAAGCTCGTGTTAACATAACATGTTGTGATTTAAACTAGCAATGGTGGTCGGTTATGCTCGTGATCTGTGATCCGGCATTACCGACTTGGAGCTTAAGGAAGGAGGATGGAATAAATATCCTGGATCAACTATTTGCCTTCTGTGTGATCATTTCGGAATTCCCTACACATACCATGGAATCACATAGAACTTTTTAAAGAAGCTCGATCGTAGGATGTGGAAGGCTGCAGTGTCTTTCTCTTCATGCAATGCCGAGCCATAAGATATTGAGGACATGAATTTGGCTCCCACGACCTGAAGGAAAAAAAGCGCTGAACCATTCAATATCTTCTGTTTCAAGGTTTTGAGAGCAAACAGTAGATTAATAGAGATAGATCTTCTGATTATTGATGCAGTTTGTGGGTTAGATGGGAATCTAGATGGACACAAAGATGCTTCTAGGTATTGGCCAGTTCTAATGTGTTGCCATCAGCCCACCAAGTGAATTAAGGCTACCTGTTGCCGCTTCGACATTTAAAGCAGAGGATCTTCATTATTCTGTAGTTTAGGTTCAGTCGCAGAATATTGGTATACCCCAGTAAGTGTTTTATTGGCCACTGAATCCCAATTGGGGTTTTACTAAGGAGGACAAAATCGTTGGCATACTGTAGGCTTCTAATTCATGCCATGTGCAACCTGGGAGGATCCCCCATGCACTAGGGCCAGGTGGCTGTTGTTGTCTGCCATGTAAATATTAAATAAACAGGGCGCAGGAAAGCACCCTCTTTTAATCCCATGTTTGTGTCGATTATATTGCTAATTCTTTAGCCGTCCCCTATCTAAATTTGCACCCATGTGTTAGAATATAGGTTGATTATTGTCTCCAACAGTTTCGCTGGTGTACTCCACCTTGGCATTTTTTTCCACAGCTGGGTTCTTGGAACTTTATCAAAGGCGGTTTTGAGGTCAATAAATAGGAGAACAGTTTGCTGGATTTGCAAACCGCTGTTCAGCCAAGAGGGCGATCACCAACAAGTTTGTTAGGGTGCTTATTCCTGCCCTGAAACCAGTCTAGGGTTTTAGGATTATGTTCGGCAATAGGCCCAGTCCTCTAAATCAATGAGCAAATTTGAGGCATACATTTTGGCTAAGGTGATTAGTCTATAGTTGGAAAGATTTGAGCACTCATCTAATTTGTAAATAGGCTGAAAGTTACTGCCACGCTAGGATTCCGGAACAGTGTTTGATATCATGGCATAGTTGAAACAAAGAGTTAGACACAAGGACCAGAAGCTGATATCCTTTTCAAATAAGGCATTTGGAAGGCCAAAGAGCCCTGAGGCCAGCTCTGACCGGTGCCTTTTTAGGTCGAGCTGGTAAGCATCCGTAGGATGCAGTCCAGATCGACAACTATAGTGATCTACTTCGGGGGAATGACTGGACAAGAGGGTGCCACGCGCTTTTCCTCTGGATTTAACCTCGTGCACGCTCACGTCGGCTCCGTCTACATTTGCAGCAACATGCGTGCGCATACACAGACACTCGCTCGCTCACATGCGTGGGCATACACACACACACACACACACAGACACTCGCTCGCGCACCTCCCCCTCCCCACAGTCATCAGCCTCTTTTAAACACACACACGCATACACACAGACTCCAAGAACACATACACACACTCAAGCCCCCCGCCGCACGCGCGCACACACACACACACACACACACACACACACACATGCCCCCCGCCCTCGCAGCTCAGCAACTCACCGGCTTCCTTGGTGCGGCGGCTCTCCTCGGCAGCTGCAGGGCTCCTCTATGGCTCTCCCTCACTCCTGGGAGCCTCGTGGAAGGCGCCGGCAGCAGGACTCTTCCTCCCTCCATCTCAGGGCGAGTGCACCGGGGCGCAGGGTAGGCTCCTGCCTGCTCCGGTGCTCGAAACAGCCGCGGCTCTTCCGTGGGAGGCGGGGTAGGCTCCCGCCCTCCTACTTCCGGTTTCCGGTTGTCCCGCCCGGCCTGCCTGACTTCCTGGTCGCAGGCTGGCGGCGATGTTTGGTTTGTCCCGGGCTGCGGCGGTGATGACACACGAGACGTAGGCTCCCTCAGTGTTTAATTATAGTTTTGAATTTAGCAGCATGCACTGGTTCGTGGGTACTTGAGCCCTCTTTTTTGTTGTTGTGCGCGAAGCAGCTGTGAATGGCGACTTTCTGGAGATATATATATATATCTATCATTGTGGAACTAGCATTGTACATTCAGAATGTCTTGGGTCATGGTATTCTCAATGACGTGAGGGAAAAGGTTGGCATGCACGGGCGGCAGGCTGGAAGAGGAGCGGTTCGTGAGCGCTGTGTTTCTCTGCTCTCCACTAGTGGGCGTTTTTATGACCCTTTATTAACTACATTTAGTCAAATTCTTGGCGTTGAAAAGTTTATTGAACCACGTTACTACATTATCCTAATGGAAGAAGCAGTTCTACAGGCTTGATTAGTTCACATCCCTTTTCCATGTAGACCGGTTGCACAGTTTTGGAAGATGCTTGCTACTGTGTCCCCTCCCGCTCAACCATATCTGCCCTTTTCTCCTGCATAAGACATTCTTTATCACTTCAAAAGTCTCCTTAAATTGTTCCTCTCCAAGGTGACACTTTCTAAGCTCATTTTGCTTGGTTTATATAATGGTTTAAAGGATCGGTGTGCACAGTTGAAGGTTGCTTGGAGAAACAAGAACCTGATTTGAAGGTAAAAGGTTGTTCCCTGCGTGCAGGCATATGTGCACAGTATCTGTAGGCACTGGTGCTGATGTTCATCACTTACACAGTACTTCGTGCACCCTTGGGTCCGGGCCTATGCCAAGGCAATCTCTGCTTTTATGAGGACGGGCGGGCGGGGGCCGTGCTGGCCGGTTAATGGGTGCTCGGGGAGACGTCTCATTCCATGGACGGGCGATGCCTTCTGCAGCTCCGGAGGAAGAGCCGGGAACCACTGGCATTGTTTCACCCGGATCAGCGATAATGTAAGTTACCATGTTGAGTATACTAATGAAACCCATGCAGCTATTTCTGTAAATACATTTGAACTGAATCTCTTGGTGCCTTTCAATGGGATGTATGTTCCCTGTTGGATACAACAAAATTGGGTATATCTATCATTTGTTGATATCTTCCCTGTGGTCTTTTTTTGATTGTCGGTGTCAACATTGGACATCATACTTTGCTTTCTAGTGGACTCAGTGGTCGGGAAACACTTTCAGTACACAGCCTCATTATTTGAACCATGGCATGCCACTTCATCAACCAACCATTGCAAATGCTTCTTTATGTCTCTCAACGAGAGTCTATTTACTACATTTCTGCAAACTCAAAACACGGAAGACCGCGAGGACAGAACACGGCGAATCAAGAGTAAATGAGCAAGCGGGTTCCCTCTGGGTAAGGGTATGCAACATGCGGTCCCACCACACACAAAGTGTTAAAGAGCTTCTGCAGTAACCCAACAGCATCACGTTGTTACTTACTGTGTCGCTTCTGGAGTTGAAATGCTGAACGCGAAGATGCCAAACACGAACCCGAAGACCACGGCGCCGGTGGTCTCCTCTTCCGTCATCCTTCAGTGGCTATAGAAGACCTGGGTGCTCTGCCTGTTCATCCTTCTACAGTTTCCCCCGTGCGGCTATCTTTCGGGGTCCCCCCTCCGGCTGTGGAAGAGGTGTGCTGGCACTCGCACGTCGCACCAGTCCTCCTAGGGGCGGGAAAGTCAGAGCAGCAGGGCGGCGCCTATCAGACAAATGGCAGCAGAAGCGCTCACCAGGACGCTTGCAATGCGGAAGTCTCAGGGCTTTAAGTGGGATGAAAAAACTGGGGGTCTCTCAAAGGGGCGTTTCTAGTGTAATTAGGGGCGTGGCTTTAAAACACACCAAAAATCTGTGTTTAGCATAGTGTGCCGCCCGATTTGTATTTGGCTGTTTGTCATTTCATCCAGATATGTGATACAAACAAGTAACATCATATCTACAACAAGTAAGGACTATTGGCTTTGTCAATGGTTGTTAGTTGCATAAGATAACAAGCACATTTGCAATGCAATAGGTCTCGCTTTTGAGAGAGTTTAAGCTATTGGCATTGTAAATGACCATGCCTTTCATTTATGTTTTAAAAACCAACACGTAAATAAAAGGCACTGCCATTTACAATGCCATTAGCTCAAACTCTCACAACTGCGAGACCTATTGCATTGCAAATGCTTGTTAATATTTGTGATGCCTGGTTGTCACTGATTGGCAGATGATGCGCCTCTGACTGGAGCAGACTTTGTTGCTTCTCCCAGATAAATAAGCCATTCTCTGCATATGATAACGGGGAGGGGAGTCCTGGTCCGCTAAGTTGGAAACTATGGTGATGTGTGTTGACCAGGCCGCCTTCGTAATATCATTGTTATAGTGTTGATTTCTCCCATTGACCAGTTTATATATTTTGGCCCCCAATAGTCTGGAGTTTGTTTGCTTGCTTGCATTTAATAATTGACCCAAAGGCTCATATTGAAGTTATGCTTCGCTGTCCAAACCACCTTTGTAGTTTGGGTTCATTTTAGTTATTTTGGACAGTTATTCTTGAGTGGTCCTCCTAAACTCTCTCTTTAGTTACTTCTTCATGGTGCGTAATTGTATTGTAAACCATTCGTCCCCTCTCTGGATATATACCTTGATGTGTTGGAGGATTAGTTGGGAAATTTGCAATCAGTTTCAACAAAATCCTCCCATTCCTGAACAGGCGACAGACCAGAAGTGGAACTTGCCATTTCCTGTGAGAGGTGGTTAGTGTTGAAATTCATGATGTTCCCTATTGTCGTGTCCTTCAATATGAGGCACCTCAAGTATACGTCTGAGCTGGTGTTGACAGTCGTTGTCCTGTGAAGGAGAGAGCTGCAGATTAAAAATGAGGACAAAATTATAGCTATCTGACCTTACTTTTATAGCAAAAATGGTAGCAAAAATGGTAAGCCTCTTGAATTGATTAGGTTCAGCCAGAGTATAGTCAAAAGTGGGTCCTGGCCTGTCTGAAACTCTAGTGAAGGCTGCCAGATTATCAAATGGACTTTTCCCATTCAGTGTGTAGGATCCCAGGGTCTCTAGGGCTGTTTTGCATGACGTGCCTTGTGATCCTTCTAGTATGATTTCCAACGATTTCCAGGATATAAGTTGGAAATTTAAAATATGAGCCTCGCAATAGAGTCATATTAAAATCACTCAATAGTAATATGAAATCTTGTGGAAATGGTGCATTCAAGACTTTCATCAGACCGATAATGGTATTAATCATGTCAAGTTCATGCTTGTGGGGAGGGTGAATGGACTGGTTTACAATTACTAGAGTGATATGCGGATCAACTACAATCTTACAACACTGAATTCATGAGCGGTCAACACCCCCTCCATCATGAGCCTACAAGATGTCAGTCGAGACGTAAATTGCCATGCCCCCTATGGCCCTTCCCGACTTCGCCTCTTTGGTTACTGTATTGAAATACTCCTTGGGCCTCATTTATGAGGCCATGTGTCACTTTTACGCAGCTGGTGAGTCACTTTTTGTGACGCACCAGCAGCGTAAAAAACGTGCCTTTTTGCACCAAATTTACAAAGTGACGCATCTTGGTAGATGATTCACTTTGTAAACCCCTGCGCTACATTATACATGCGCTAGGTATAATGTATGCAGGGGGCGTTCTGACGCAAGAAAAGGTCATAGAAGTGACGCAGTGAAATCTATAAGATTTCACTGCGCCACTTCTAAGATGCAAATGCGTCAATTTCTTATGCCTGCCTCCCTGCAGGCGTAAGACTGACGCAGGCCCTTTCACATGGAGCTTGCCCCATGTGAAAGGACACATTGCTGGAGTTGCGTCACTTTTGTGACACACTCCAGGAATGCGTCACTTTTGCGCCTTGCAGATACAACAGAAATACAGACGTATCTGTAACTCCTTGCGCAATGATGTGTCATACTGTAAATATGACGCATCATTGGTGTTGCAAGGAGGGCGCAATGAAAAGTGACGCATTGCTGTTTTGACGCAGTGATGCATCACTTTTCATAAATGAGGCCCCTTGAACCCCAGGATTGGAGTTGCCGACTGCTGTCAGGTTTCTTGCAGGAGTATGATCTCATGGTTGCGCCGAAATTATAGAAAATTGTCCTCCCCCACCTTTATGCCAAGGCCATTCATGTTACAGGTGCAAATTCTGAAAGACAGGTCATTTATGAGTGAGCCTTGCGGTATCTCTCATGCAACTCTGAGGGATCTGCTGTTTGTAATGCTGGAGATCCTCTGGAATGGCCTGCTGCTGAATTGTTTGAAGCTGAATTATTGACTTTGGTATTTGTAGTCCTTCCTTTACTGCTGTGGGGTGCTCCATGCTGATCGCCCCCTGCAACATACCTGTCGTTGGCAGGGGCAGAGGCATGGGACTCGAACAGCAAGCTATCACACATTTCCTCATATCTATTCCAAAGGTGCGAGTTCTTCTTTGTGCTGCCAGACTTGGGATGCAATGATTTAATCTGACCAGGTAATGGTAGTAATGTCATTTCCTGGTCGTGCAAGGTTGGGTCTAAATTCAACCGCTTCTATGCTATTGTCCTAATATGTATTAGACCTGTTCTGCTTCAAGCAATCTTAGCACTGTGCTCCAATTTAAGATGTCATAGAAGCCTCTTGATTTAAATTGTGGGATTAACTTGATCTTTGCGCTTTCTTGATTTGAAACGTCCTGCCCCTGACACTATACCTGAATCATGGAAATTCCCTCCGGTTCCACTGGCTGCCATACCTGGGGTTGAAAGGCATGAGGAGCAAAACAGTATGGCTGCAGGGCTCTTTGAGTTTTAATATGAGAATCCACTACAGTAACCCATCTTGGTGCATTGTTATCTCCTACCCAAGAGGGGTGACGTTTGTATGTTTCAGATTTGTCCTGAATGCTGGTCCATAATTTGGTGATTGAAAAAGGTCTATCCAGGATGCCTTTTAAACCCTGATGTAACTGAGGTATGGCTATGATGTCTACAGAAGAGGCCTTTGTATGGATTTTTAATACAAGCAGTTTTGAGGATTGTTGCCCAGAGTAACCAGTTGGTGCAGTGGCTACGGCTTGGTTCAAGGATTCTGAGTAATCTGGGGGCATATTATCAAGGGGGTTTATCTCCGCTTTTTTGTCTTTGAAAGCCAAGAAAGCGGAGATAAAATTATCTCCCTATTACCTAGCTGTTGCTAAGACCAGTAAGCGACAGCTAGTAGGAGATAGCGACCATCTTGGGCCCCACTTTGCATGTCAGTGATATTTATCACTAATGACATGCAAAGTGGGCGTGCCAAGATGTTAGAGACTGAAAACAGTCGCTAACATCGCTATCTCCTATTACCAACTTTTGGAGATATTCGCGCTGAGCGCGAATATCTCCAAAAGCTAACACCTGTCCCTGAGCAGTTCTTAGCCATGTTATCCAATGGGAGGTGGATAACATGGCTAAGAGCATTAGCTCGGTAATGCATGAATATCGCTGACTTTTCAGCGATATTCATGCATTGCGGCGATTTTTATCGCATTTGCGATAAACCTTGGTAATACCAAGATTTATTTGCGATAAAAATCACCGCTGCTCAGCGGTAAATTTTTGTCTCTAACCATGCAATAGCGATAATTATCGCTATTGCTTGGTAATATGCCCCTAGGATTTTTGGTGCTAGTGACCCAGAACAGCCACTCAATGTGGGAGCTGTGTTAGAATCCAAGGTTTTCAAGCGCTCCTCCCGGTCACTGGAATATCGGATATTGTTTGGCACTGTGCCTGTTCTCCTGTTGCTAAACCGTTGATATGTTTGTTTTTGACTGGAAGCTGCATCATTGGTCACTTTTTTTTCCTTCCGATTTTCTCATTCACTCACGTTCCCTCTTGAAAGTGAGGGTTTCGGGTTTGTAGGTGGTGTGATGGGATGATAGCCAATTCGTTTATTTGCAGCATCTCTTGTTCCAAGGCTAAATTTATATCTTGCTCCTCCTGCATAGAGAGTTGGAGCGAAGCTCTTATTGTTGTTGGGCCATTAAAACGGCCCTGTTCAGTGATAGCGCTCTTAATATCAGAAGAGAATCTTCTTTGAGATGCCTTCATTTCTTCCAGTAATTTTGAGAGTATTCTAGGGACTGTGGCATGAGACTCAATAACTGTGGTGCATTGACAAGCATGGTAAGCAGTAGATGGATCATGTTCTACTTTTTTAATGTTGGTGCTTAACTACAGCAGTTTCAGATCAACACCCTGGACATGCAAAGCAAGTGCATTGAGTAGATCAACTTGAATATCCAAGGTTAGTGCTGAAGAAATCACCTCCAAATTGCTCATTAGCTGAAGCCAAATACATGGGCCTGGGGGCGGGTTTGTGGTGCCTGTAGATGACCATTGCAGTGAAACGGAAACAATGTCATTTTGGGCCCTTTTATCTCCAAAGGCCAATGTGCATGGATCAGTTCATCCCATTGTCTGCTTCTCAGTGATTCTTCTGCCATGGGCTCCTTCCTCCTTGGATATGTGGGCCCCTAATGATAATTTGATTGGAGAGAGCAAATAGTTATAGTTGTGTGTTAGGGCAAGGGAGGGAGAAGAGCAGAACTGGCCTGTAGGTGACACCTGTGACTGTTTAAAAGTGCTTAACATAATCTCACGCCAAACTGAGGAGCCTTTATTGACCCCCTCCAATACTGCGTTGCTTAAATCATTTTGAGTCTGGGTTGGGCAAGGCTTTCCATGTATAGGCCAATCTACGAGCAGATGACTGGTGTGGGTTAAACCCTCATCTTGTGGGAGATCTTGGCCCCATGAGTACTGAGGAGCTGAACCGGTCATCGTGGGGCTCAGACTGTGGGGCCGCTGATTTGTTCCGTGTACTAGGACTTCCACCAGAACTTGGTCCCTGTCCTGGCTGTCAGATTGTGCCATTATGCGGATGGTATGATGTAACATCTTATGGCCCCTACTAGTTCCTTCCAGCCCCCGCTGTCTCCAGGGGGATGGGCTGAATCTAGCAACTAGATGCTATGAGCTGAGGGTCCAGTGTTGAGCTGGGAACTGAGGGCTGAGACTCTGGTTCTGCCAATGGAAAGGATAGGCCAGCTGAGTGGGAACCCCAGGCAAACTTGCTCATGTCCAGTGGCCACAGGCTCTCAGACTAGAACTCTCTCAGGCAGGTCCTCAGGCAGGTCCTTGGGTTTCTGGGCGATTGATGTAGCCTCTAAGGTCAGTGCTGGGGCAAATCTGGGGCAGAACTAGCAGAACACGGCGGTGAACAGTCAACGGATCTGCACCAGCTTGTCCGTACAATCTCTGACCTTGCACTGGATTCCAGCATCTTAGCAACTCTAGTATCGCCGCCTTGCTTTCCCTGGATGGAATTGTTCAACGGGATGCAGGGGAAGGGCATGAGCATGCTGGATTAAAAAATGAAGTGTCTTGCCAGGCAAGAGTAGGAGAGTAGGAGCTGCGTGTAAGCTGGTAGAGCGTCACTTACCGTCCCCTCAGTACTGGATTTAAGTCCAGGTCATGGCCTTGGAGAACAACCAGAATCTTCACCGCCCTATGGGGGCTGGCTTCTTTTCAAAAGAGCAGGTTAAGTGGGTCAATGACTGCAGCAATGAGGGCTAAAAGCTTGATGATGCTGAATATTGACCCCAGAGTCTATGTCCGAGCCACGAGGCCACAGAAGTCAGCAATGGGCTGACAAACAGCCCCCTGCAGTAGAACTAATGGGACTTATTCAGCCCGAGGTTTCACTAGTCCGATCTGGCCCAGTCAACAGTCGCAGGGCCTCGGGCAAGGCGCCGGGCAATGGTGCTGGGCAACAGAGGTCTAATAGCCACAATAGCCAACTATTCAATTAGATGTTGCTAAAGATATTTGGTTGTTGCCTCAAATATTATTCATGCAGGGGGTCGTGTCCTCAGATAACTTGTAGTTTCAACAACTCGTTGGTCCAGATTCACAGAACTAACTTAAGACAAAATCCTAAACTTACTACCATTTTCGTATTCACAGAAGGCACTTACTCATTTCGGTATTCACAGAAGATAAAAGTCCTAACTTTAGGACTCCTAAATGCCTTATGTGAATAACAAAAGTCTTAAAGTTAGGATTTTTCACTTGTTTAGGAGTCCTAAAGTTAGGAGGCCTAAAGTTAGGAGTCCTAACTTTACTACTCCTAATCTGAGAAAAATCGTAACTTTAAGACTTTCCGTATACACAGAAGGCATTTAGGAGTCCTAAAGTTAGGAGTCCTAACTTTACTACTCCTAAACTGAGAAAAATCCTAACTTTAAGACTTTCGGTATTCACAGAAGGCATTTAGGAGTCCTAAAGTTAGGACTTCTAACTTCTGTGAATACCGAAATGAGTAAGTGCATTCTGTGAATACCAAAATGGTAGTAAGTTTAGGATTTTGTCTTAAGTTAGTTCTGTGAATCGGGCCCATAGGCAGGTATGCTGAAGCCCATTTATCTTTCACTTATATGATTACTTGTTTTGTTCTTCAGTGAGGACATGACCGATCAGTTTTGTCTGGACCATCGCACTGGGGGCACAGCTAAAACTATATATGGTTGGTCCTGTTCTGTGATGGCACAGAGAAGGTAAAAACAAGATAAAAATGAATAAGTACCATTGACTCAGATTAATTAAATCCTTCTACTCATCACTTTTAATGTTGACATAGGCGATTCTAGTCATTAATTTATGAGACTCTGACAGCATTTAGACGCTTGTGGTCACATGAAATCTACCTGCACTGGGGTCTTACACAATGCATTATCAAGCATAAGCCTGTGACAGGCAGCAAGGAAACTATGTTACACATTATTTTATGAATAACCTGATAGCACATTTACGTTGGGCCTACTGCTAATAATCCGATCAAGGTAGAAGCACAACATCAGTGGCATATAAGGTTACAGAATAGAAATAGAATGACTCGTCGAGTTATACAATGATTGCTGACAAATGCAGTGTTCTGGGGGTAATATATACAAATATCGTTAATTAGGTGATCGTGACATCTATTAATAAAAGACCTTAGAAGTGTTATTTAGAACTATGTAAAAAACAAATTATTATAAACTGTAACATTAACAAATATGTCGTCAGGAATCTGCAAGACAGTTGGGTATCAAATGATATTTCAAAGTTACAAAACAAATAATCCCTTATTAGCATACTTGTTAGCACCCTTTCTATTTACAGGCACTTTTCTTATCCAGCGACCTGTATTCCACCATTGAATGCCTCAGTATAAAAAGAGCAATTTGGATATGTAGACTCGGACACTCTCTCTACTTTAACAGCCAGTAAGCAATTTTAAAATCTTGGTTTTGTGGTCAACGGTTTTATGTTTCTCCTAAAATATAGCATATGTATCACTTTGATCATCTGTGATTGTACATAGTTTCACACAATAACTGCTTACACTCTAACTTCATGAACTAAAGAAGAATCACGTACAGCTTCCGGTCTAGGGTAATAAGGCTCTATTATGACTACCATCATTTTCTTGAAGATTTCTTCATGCCAACCACACTGTCACGCTGAATATTTTTCAAATGAGTAAGTATATCCATATGCTTGTTCTAATGCTGTTCACAAATGCAATTTCTCTAACATATTGGTTTTCTAAAAGTTTGCATTAATTGTGTTTTGCAACCAGGTGCAACAGATAAAACCCAGCAATTAGGTTCTACAGGGTCAAGTCTTAAGATGATTGTGGTTTCTACATAAATTCTCAATTGATCAAAAATTGTTAATTTGTAAAGAAAAAAAAGAGCAACGGCCTAAAGATTTACTTAGGAGACCTCCACTGGAATTCCTGAATGATGGAGTTTATGAATGTGACGCTCTCTAATCTTGAGTCCGACTCATGACACTTGTTTCCACCACCCTACTCTTGCACCATCTTTATCTCAATGTTGAAGGCTCTTTTTCATCTCTGCTTCCTCTCTTTCTCACTATTTTCCTACTATTAACCTCATCCTTCTTTCTCCCTTACAGCTGCATGGCCCTCAGGAGATATATCTTATAGAATGCCACACCAGGCCATTCCAGGCACAAGAAACTCATTGTTCAGTTACAGTGAAACTCGGATAGAAAAGCAATTTCCAGAGAAACTTAAGAACTGAATCAATAAAATCAACCTAAATTACTGCACTTCAGTGCTTGGCGACTGAAGCAGCCAAAATTAAATTCCAGAGTTAGCATGAGCTGTCAGACTGATGCCTACATTAACTATGACTAACTTAACATTAACACACTTAATCTATGGTCAACTATAACGTGAGTATCACTAACTATGATCAAACTTAACATAGAAACCGAACTTTAGACATAAATATATGATGTGCAACTAATTACAAGTAAGCCTTCTGCTCCCCATCACTGCCAATTGCTCTCTCTGATAACTAAGACTGCCATAGTTCCATAGTGACATCACAACTTTAAATGAGGCTCTTTCGCAAACTCAACAATGGTTAGCACAGAACCATCTTTTATTGAATACCCTCAAAACTGAATTCCTGCTGATTGCCCCCCACAATCACTCTGCATCTACCTTGGACTGGCTAAAGCAAATCACAGCCCTTAACTTCATCCCTCATGTGGTTGATTGTGCTTAATCGTTAGGCCTTACCTTGGACAAATACTTTAATATTCAAGCTCACATCAGTGCCACTATTAGGGGTGCCAACTTTCATCTTAACACCCTCAAGAAAATCAAACATTTTCTTCCGACAAAAGACATACAGCCTGCAGTACAATCCCTGGTGATCTCACGTCTTGAATATGTTCTGGGGACCCTTGTGGGGCTGCCAAAAGCGAGCTTGGCTCCTGTCAGAGCCACTCTCAATACATCGGCCAGGCTCATCACAGGCTCCAAAAAACACGATCACATTACAACTGACTTTTTGCAGCTTAACTGGCTGTCTATTGAAGCAAGGATTTGTTTTAAAATAGCTTGCCTCGCGCATAAAGCCTTGCATTACAGCACTCCGGCCTATCTGATGAACAAGCTTGTTCTTTCTGGCTTGGGCCGTAACTTAAGAAGTACTTCCACACTTCTCTTGCAACCTCCCAAATTCAAGAAGAAAAGTACGCACAAACGTGCTTTCTCCGGACTCCCGCGTAGAATTTGGAACGCTCTTCCTACTGAGATTAGAGCCAATCCTTCCACTGCCTATTTCAAGAAACAGGGCAAATTGATTTTCCTGAGTGATCATTAACTGCATCATCATGTTCTCTTTTACATGTCCCCATGCTGACAGTCTTGACATTTATCCCAACATATTGTTCTCCATTTATTTTATGTTTGGTTGATAATTGTTATTTTACTGTAGGGCCTTCACCCTACAGTTTTGTCACTTATTTTATTATGTTGTGTCGAGTTCACTTTTGTTTATTTTGCTGAATGTTACAGGAAATATTCGACAACAGGACCTGACACCTGCCGGCACTGCCTCTTCTCCTGCATCTCCGACAATCCAGCTTGCATGACGACCACCACCACGCCTACCTTAACCATCCCTTACCTTTTCTGCTACCTCCTGCTCAACACACAATCTCTCTGCAAGCACGCCACCGAGATCTGGGACACCATCACCTCCCTCTCTCCAGACTTCATCTTCCTCACCGAGACCTGGTTCAACCATGCATCCATGCCAGACATCACCTCAGCCACACCCGTTGGGTACAAGATTGCACACCGAGACCGCATCAGCAAGCACAGAAGGGGAATCACCATTGTTCATCAGGAAACCATCCACTGCACCACCACCGCAGACCGACACCCGATCATAGAACACCTCAACTTCCATCTCTCAACTGATAGCAAAATCACCACCAGAGGCACCCTCACCGACAGACCCCCCAGGACCTACCCTCAGCTTCTGCAACGGCATTCCCGATTTCATCGCTCCACTATCCATCGAATCCGCAAACAACATCTTTCTCTGCAACCTCAATTTTCACCTTGACAACTCCACTGATACCAACCGCCAACCTCCTTGAATGCATGAGAAACATCGGCCTCATGCAACTGTTCAGTAACCCCACCCACATCGCAGGACACATACTGGACCCAAACTTCACAGCCAGATACAGAATTAAGTATAATGTAAAGATTTAAGGCAACAATAAATGATCCATTTTGCATGAATAGTAATTGAAACAAAAGAGAAGAAGAAAAAACATTTCAAATACTGCTTTTTATCCAAAAATACAAAATATGTTTTTATTACTAATATTTAATACAGTAGCAAAACCCATTCATAGTATCTCAATCATATCTTCATAGACACCAGACCACAGAATAGCTCAATTAAAAACATCCTCACAAAGGTGACAATGATAATACATTGATACAGATCTTCTTATTTAAAAACAATTATTAATTAATTTTTCTCATATGTGTTTAGGGCAAAACAATGTGCCACAAATTCAATCGGACAGTTGTTGTATTCTACGCGCGTTTCGGCACTGTGAAGTGCCTTCGTCAGGAAGTGGCCGCAGCTTAACCACAATGGGCCTGATTCACAGAATGAACTTAAGACTCAATCCTAAACTTACTACTATTTGGGTATTCGCAGAATGCACTTACTACTTTTGGCATTCACAGAATGAACTTACTACTTTTGGTATTCACAGAAGTTAGGATTTTGTCTTAAGTTTGTCTTAGGACAAACTTAAGACAGACTTAAGATAGACTTAAGACAAAATCCTAACTTCTGTGAATACCAAAAGTAGTAAGTTCATTCTGTGAATGCCAAAAGTAGTAAGTGCATTCTGTGAATACCAAAATAGTAGTAAATTTAGGATTGAGTCTTAAGTTCATTCTGTGAATCGGGCCCAATGGTATCTAGTGTTTGATAGACAGTCAAGACCATACATCATGTGGATGTCTTGTACTGGAATCGACCCCTATGACAGTAAAAAACGAGTGAAAAACAGAGGAAAGACAGAAGAAGAGTGACGGGGAGCTTGAAATGAGGGGAAAACGAGAGAAAATAGAGGAAAGACCCAGAAGGAGAGTGAAGGGGGGAGATAGAAGTGAGGGGAAAAAAACAAGTGAAAAAGGAGAGAAAAAGCGGCACTCGGGGGAAGGCCACCCTTAATGGTTGAGCTGCAAGGGAGGTAGAGCAATTTCACTGACAATGAATCAGTGGTCTTGCTGTGCTTGCAAGCTTTGCAAAGTCTGCATGTGTAGAACCCTTTGTACTGTCCTAACCAATCAGTCTTTTGAGGTGCAACGTGGCTTTGTACAAGCATGTCTTTGAGGGAGACATTCTTCTGAAAAGTGATGGAGGGAGCCTGCCCTACCACTTCTTTCAAAATGGGATCTAGTTTATAAATATTCCATCTTTGTTTGAGAATTCTCTGGAAGTTGCCTGCTTGGCTGTTGTACTTGGTAATGAATCTGATGGAGTTTTTCCTTTGTTCCTTCTTATTTACTTTTTCGATGGTTTATATAGGGCTTGAGCTCTACTGATCTGGGAGACTCTCTGCTCTGCCGTTCGTAGGGCTTTAGCAGGGTAGTTCCTGACTTTAAGTTAGCGGTCATACTTTTTTTGGTATTTTCATCGGACTCATCGGAGCTGCAGTTTCTTCAGGCCCTAAGAAACTATGTTGACATTTGCATGTATGTGTGTGTGTATATATGTATATATACATATATATGTGTGTGTGTGTGTATATATATATATATATATTCAATGAAAAAACCATTGGTTTTAGGCCATATATAGTTAGGGATTTGCATTTACAAAACCTTATTTTACTCGCATAAAACCATTGAAATTCCATATATAATTATAAGCGCTAACTATATATCGCGCACCCGCAATCCACTGCTGATGATGTCACATATTACATCATTCATGACATGGTTAGTGACATCACTGATGACATCACTGATGACATCTCAAATGACATCACTGATGACATCACTGATGACAACATCCAGTGACTGTATGTTTCTGTAAAGTTAAAATATGTCTTACATATTGAAGAATGAGTGGATGTATAAGTGTCTGGATGAAGGATTTACTAGGTGCATGACTGACTGAGTGAGTGATTAAATGTGTCTCACTGAGTGCATGGGTTAGTGACTAAACTGTTTTAATTTGTGCATCATTATATCTGTTGTTCTACAAACTGCTGCATATGTTGATC
Source organism: Lissotriton vulgaris (assembly GCF_964263255.1). Classification (NCBI taxonomy): domain Eukaryota; kingdom Metazoa; phylum Chordata; class Amphibia; order Caudata; family Salamandridae; genus Lissotriton; species Lissotriton vulgaris. The sequence goes on from NC_141696.1 coordinate 502,866,494, forward strand.
AGTAGCTATATGAGTAACTGTATGGGTTATTGATTGGTTGTCCAAGTATTTGTATGGGAAACTGAGTGTGTGTGTATGGGTGGCTGGGAGGTGTGTGACTCTGTACATAGATGTGTGAGTAGTTGATTCACTATATGTATGGGTTCAAAAGTGCATGTGCAAACAGCTGTATGGGCGGTTGACTGTGCATGAGTGTATTAGTGAGTGAATGGATATCTCAGTGCTACATGTCAAATTAAGTACATATGTAAAACACAGTACATGTGAGAGTTGACATCTATAAATAACTGTGCATAAGAGTCAGTAAATGTGTGAGTGGCTGTATGGATCATTGTGAACATGTATTAGAGATTGTATAAGAGAGTAAAGTAAATATGTGTTAGTATATGTTTGAATAAGTAAGGTGTGTATAACTGTATAGTTGAGAAAATGGAGGTGTGATTGATTTTTGGCATAACTGACTAGGTGTGTGAGTAACTCCATGGATGAGTGACAGTCTGTGACTGTCTGTTTACACTGATTGTATCTAAGGTTATATTAGAGTCTGAAGAGGTTCATGGTATTATCACATGAATGATATCATCAGTGATGTTATCAGTCATGTCAAATGAGATGTTTTCAGTGATGTCATCAGTGATGTCATTTGAGATGTCATCAGTGATGTCATCAGTGATGTCACTAACCATGTCATGAATGATGTAATATGTGACATCATCAGCAGTGGATTGCGGGTGCGCGATATATAGTTAGCGCTTATAACTATATATGGAATTTCAATGGTTTTATGCGAGTAAAATAAGGTTTTGTAAATGCAAATCCCTAACTATATATGGCCTAAAACCAATGGTTTTTTCATTGAATTTTCAAGGTTTTGTAAATGCAAATTCCTAACTATATATCCACTATAACCTATGGTTTTTTCTGTGAATTTCATTGGTTTTTTAATAGCAAATATGAAAAGCTTTAAAATGTCAAGTACGTGATAGATAAAAAAAAATTCGTATTTATGCACGCTGATGTGCTTTGAACGCTGCCCCCCCCCCTCCCCTCTTTTCTCTTGGTAGTACTCTCTCTTTGCAGATAGTGAACGGTAGTTAACGCAGGCCTTTGCCCCCGTTGTAATCCGTCGTGCCTGCTTGTCTCTCCATTTGATTGATTATTATCCAAGCATTTACTGTTTTACAGTTGATTCTCTTTGGTTCATTCTCTATTTACAAACAAGCACAAAGTCGCAATACTCTGTTTAGTCTTTGCAGATCGGGAAAAATCGTGTAAAAAAATAAAAGTAATCGAGCAAAATCAGTACGCCACTAATTGGATCTTTTTTTGACCTCGCTAAAAAAGAAATATTATAAACAACCCTTCATGAGAAATACGAAAATAGTGAGATGAACTGAGCTCCACACCATGAGGGCTGCAAGACAGCTCGGCTCCATCACCCATCCCGCACAAAATAACGACAAACCCTATGCAAATATTAAAAATATAGACAACACACCAGCAAAGAAACAGGGTAAAACATTTTATTAAAAAACTATTTACATAACGTTGGTTTATAAGATGATGTCAGTAGTGGACCGATGTGTGAATAGGTCGAAAGCAGCACAAGGCTCCAAGATCCGGATGGCAAGCTCCTGGATGTTGGGTGCCATAGTTCAGAGTTCTGAGTTTGAGCCTTTTTCAATGCCTGTGCTTTGTTGTTTCCCCTCCATCAAAAACAAAAAAAATATATAAAACTGTGCAAAAATACAAAAAAAACAAAAAATGTTTACAAAAGCAGTGCTTGTAAGACTGTCTGAAGCTTATTTCCACCTACTGCAGCTTCACTATTCTCAAAGTAAGTGAGGGTCGTTTGTGGACCTGACTGCATTTGAAAACAATGTTATATGGTACCTCCCTAAACCGCTTGACGGAGGCCCCCGAGGGACGGTGTGATGGCACGGACTCGGAGAAGACGCTTGGCTCCGACACCCTCCCCAAGTCTTATAGCACTGGTATAGCCTGAGATCGCCCCCGACATAGGCGGCCGGCTCCCGGGGTCCGGCGGAACTTTTTGCCTTTTGATGACTCTTCAATTCTGGACCTTGTCCCACAATCCGTTTGACCTGAAGACAAGCTGTAGTGGGGCACCCCTTTACCGTTTCAGTTGCCATTCCGCCCGCTTTTGCTACACTGTGCCTCTTCCGCCATTCAGCTGTTTACCGCCCGCTCTTGCGACTACAGCGTCTCGCTCATCATGTAGTTGAGTTGCTCCCGCTCTTGCGGTGCAGCGATAGGCGGCTGCCACAGGACTCTCAAAATGGCGGCTGGCTCTTCGGTTTTGGGCCGGGTCCACTAAAATGGCCCTGGGACACCTTTGAACTCGGACGCTTGTCTGCTAGGGCTTGGGTCCCATTCTCGAAAGCGTCCCCTCAGCCGTGAAGATTCTACAAAAGTCTTGGGGGCCTCCGACTCCCGCAGGCTTCTGGTGGGGAGCGGCTGCCATGTCTGCTCGTGGAATGGCCACGACGGAGCTACGAGATGGAAGTGCTCTCATGCTGACGCCAGCTTTAGTCTGAAACATCCAGAAACACTGTAGACTACCAATTTGATCAGTTCCGGTAGCGCCCCAACATGACCCGGAAGAGAACAACTTGCCCTCCCCTCTTTGACTGATGGTTCTTGTTGCCTGTCCCCTCTGTTGTCATTTAACAGAACTTTTTGGACTACTGAAAGGGGTTGTGTTCCGAACGCTGGTTGGTGGAGACATTTTGACTATATTCTTGACCTACGTTGTCGCGTAATGCGTTATATGACACGCCGCGTTAGCGCACCCGGAAGTGATCCGAGGCGCGGCGCGCAGCACGTAACGTAAGCATAACAGGTCATGTGACTTGTTAATAAAACTTTTCATTGGTTCATTTTACTTTTGTTATTTTAATGATGACAAGCTTGGTCATATGACCTAAAAATTACGCTTTTTATTGTTTTCGAACATTATTTTTTTTAAAACATATGTTATAATATTCCAGGCTAATGTACTTTCCCGGAAAATGTACAACTGTCCTGCAAGTAAAATATATTCCTTTTTCGAGAAAAAGGGCGTTTCTTCATTCCATGACGGAGCCGTTGAGTAAAAGATACTCGGCCTGCTGTCTTAGTCGCCGATACGCCTGATTATCAGATTCTTATCGATCACTTTATGTTGCAGGAGTGGAAAACACAACTGCCCTTGACCATTTATCTTTACTGCGTTCCTACATATTATACCTTTTATCCGTCATGTAATTGGACTGCTTTATTTCACTTGCCTTTTACTGATTCGAAAACAGTGACTAAAAGTAAAAACTTTACCAATGTAAATACTACTACCGTGTTTTGTTTTAAAAACCTTTATTGTGAAAATGTCAGTATACAAATACGGGCCTATAACCACGTGGGCCGGCCACGGAGCAAACTGAAATCGTATATGATGAGGAGACATTTACACTGTAGAGGAACGTAACGAGCGGGCCATTAGGTTGCAAGAACTAAGGTGTCTAACAGTTGCGGAATCGGTGGACGTACATTTTGTAATTAAAATAAGACAGGGCCACTTACAATAACATTTTCTAGATATACATTTGCGGGCAAGGAGTTACGAGTCCCATTTATACCGGCGCCATTTTGGGCGAGTCCGGGCAGGTCCAAGATATAGTCAAAATGTCTCCACCAACCATCGACCAGACCAGAACCCCTTTCGGCCCTTTATGCTACAAGATGGTGTCTTCCATTCAGAAAATATTGTTGGCAGCATTTTGAAAGGAAACAGAAACAGCCGTTCTCCTAGTGAGTTTCACATTGTTACATTTAGGAAGAATGTTGAAGAGTAGTATGTGGAAAATCTGAAGCCATTTTTCTACAAACTCTCAATCAGACTTGGATGGAAAAAAAATCCTGAAGAATGTACAAACTAAAAACCAATTTTTGTCTGTATAGCATCAACAGCAACGCTTGAGTCAGCTTTGTGTCAAGCCGCCATTTTCATTCAATCAATAGCGTCCCCCTGCACACATTCAGGGACCTGGTCGTGTCTTCAGATGAAACGGATTGTAGGAAAAGAAGCAGAAAGGAAAAGGCAAAAAGTTCCGCCGGACCTCGGGAGCCGGCCGCCTATGTCATGTGCGACCTTTGGCCACACCAGGGCAATAGTGAAGCTGCAGCAGGTGCAAATATGCTTCAGACAGTCTTACAAGCACTGCTCAGAACTCTCAACTATGGCACTCAACATCCAGGACTTGCCATTCGGATCTTGGCGCCTTGTGCTGGTTCCGACCTATTCACACATCGGTCCACTACTGACATCACCTCATAAGCCAACGGGGCACCCCACGCCGACTTTCGGCGCAGCATTCTAGGATGGCCACACCAGTGCGGCAACTTGCTGGACACCACCTCGGTGCCATCCGGATCTCGGCGCGTTCGAGTCACTGTACCGCAAGAGTGACCGCAACTCAGCTGGACACGCCGTCTTTCGGCGCAGCATTGTAGGATGGCCACACCAGTGCGGCAATTTGCTGGACACCACCTCGGTGCCATCCGGATCTCGGCGCGTTCGAGTCACTGTACCGCAAGAGTGACCGCAACTCAGCTGGACACGCCGTCTTTCGGCGCAGCATTGTAGGATGGCCACACCAGTGCGGCAATTTGCTGGACACCACCTCGGTGCCATCCGGATCTCGACGCGTTGTGCTGCCTTCGGCCTATTCGCACATCGGTCCGCTACTGACGCCGCCTCACGTGCCAACGGATTTTCTACGCTTTTTGTAGCCCTATGCCGCAGAACAGGTCATGTGACTTGTTTATAAAACTTTTCATTGGTTCATTTTACTTTTGGTTTCCTAAAGATGGAAGGCTTGGTCATATGACCTAAAAATAACACTTTTCATTGGTTTACAACATTTTTTTTTTCCCAAACGATGAAAGCCCCACCTTGTTTCTGGATCATTCAGACTGAAGCTGGCGTCAGCATGAGAGCACCACCATCTCGTGGCTCCGTCGTGGTCATTCCACGAGCAATCATGGCAGCCGCTCCCCACCGGAAGCCTGCGGGAGTCGGGGGCCCCCAAGACTTTTGTAGAATCTTCACGGCTGAGGGGACGCTTTTCGAGAATGGAGCCCAAGCCCTAGCAGGCAAGCGTCCGAGTTCCAAGGTGTCCCAGGGCCATTTCAGTGGACCAGGCCCAAAACCGAAGAGCCGTCCGCCATTTTAAGAGTCATGTGGCAGCCGCCTATCGCTGCACTGCAAGAGTGGGAGCAACTCAACAACATGGTGAGCGAGACGCTGTAGCCACAAGAGCGGGCGCAACTCAGCTGGATGGCCGCCACCTGGGGAGGCCCGTTCACGCCGCCTCCCCCACGCCCCCCCCCCCCCCGGGCCGCCGCACGCCAATTTTCGGAGCAGCATTGTAGGATACTAAAACCAGTGCGGCAGTTTACTGGACATCACCTGGGTGCCATCAACATCTCAGCGCGTTCTGCTGCCTTGGGACTATTCGCACAACAGACCGCTACTGACGAGGCCTCCCCCCGCCCCACCCGGGACGCCCCACGCCAATTTTCGGACAGCATTGTAGGATCCCAAAACCAGTGCGGCACCCAGGCGACATCACCTGGGTGCCGTCCAGAACTCTGCACGTTGTGCTGCCTTGGGACTATTCGCACAAAAGACAGCTTCTGACCATTGTTGCTTTTTTGGGTGAAAAATGTTTAAATGTTTTTACAGTTTTTGTTCCGTTCATTATAGTTAAATGTTAATAAAGTTTTAAAATCTAACTTTGTTGGAGTGCTATATATGTTTAAAAAATCGGGTGAATGGGGCCTTGAATCGGGTTATTGTCATGTGTGGGCTTTGCAAGTGTACTGCTACAAGATCGGACATTTCAAACTCAAATGCACGTTCTTTTTCTTAGCTTTCCGAAGCATGGAGCGCAATAGCAGGCAGAGAAAGGGTGATGCACGTGTTGAACACTGCCTGGCCTGGCAAGTTGCTGGCAGTCCCCCCCCCGCCCGCTCCTGAAAGAGGGCACACACACACCGCCGCCCCGAGTACTTCACAAATGTTTAAAAGACCATGCGCTTGTTCATGAGGCTTAAATGGTTTATCACCCCTTCTAGAACCCCTGCATCGACCCTCTGACGTTTCCTGGAAAAATTAGCACGTAACACAATACCAAGCCCTGTCAGCTGAAACCCCCGAGAAATCATGGGGCATATTATCAAGGGGGTTTATTTCCGCTTTTTGGGCTTTAAAAGCCAAAAAAAAAAGAGATAAAATTATCTCCCTATTACCAAGCTGTCGCTAACACCAGTTAGTGACAGCTAAAAGAAGATAGCGACCATCTTGGGCCCCGCTTTGCATATCAGTGATATTTATCACTAATGACATGCAAAGTGGGCGTGCCAAGATTTTAGCGACTGGAAACAGTCCCTAACCATCGCTATCTCCTATTACCAACTTTTGGAGATATTCGCGCTAAGCGCGAATATCTCCTAAACCTAACACCTGCCCTAAGCAGTTTTAGCCATGTTATCCAATGGGAAGTGGATAACATGGCTAAGAGCATTTGCTGGATAATGCATGAATATCACTGACTTTTCAACGATATTCATGCATTGCGGCCGTTTTTTATCGCATTTGCGATAAACCTTGCTAATAGCAAGGTTTATGTGCGATAAAATTCGCTGATGTGCGGCGATAATTTTTGTCTCTAAACAAGTTAGAGACAAAAATTATCGCTAGTTGTTGGTAATATGCCCCCGGGTTTTTGCTTGCAGGAATCGGGAGGCGGGAGACTAGCACTGAAATCAGTTGTCTCACGCCTGAATCGGGAGGGTTGGCATGTCTGGATACTCTACAGCTGGGGCCATAAACTACATCCGCAGGGCTAGGTGATAGCCTAGGTCCGGCCTGGACAATCGGACACAGAGGAAGAGGAGTGTCAGAGGGTGCGGTAGTGAATAGGGTGAAAGGGAGGTGTCGGGCGGGCACAGGGTGTGATTCTCAGAGAAGAGCAGCGCAGATGGGGGGAAGTATATAGCCCATGCATGAGAGAAAGAGCGGGGGTGACCAGTGCGTGGGGGAGATGCTTGCGAGGGTGGGGAGCCATGCTGAGGATCGGCGGCGTGCAGAGAGTGGCCCTGGTCAAGGCATCTAAAATGGCCGCCGTGCACGACAAAATTGTGTCATTGGACAAAAACGCAAGATGGCGCAGACAATGTTTATCAATAAGGATTCATTTATAACAAAATATTTACTCGCAGTGACAAAATGGTGGTCAACACTTCCTGATTTCCATCGAATCGAACGTTAACACACGTCACGCAGCAAAAAAAAAAAAAAAAAAGCTCACGCACAGAGCAGTTTTTAGCCATGTTATCCAATGGAAGGTGGATAACATGGCTAAGAGCATTTGCTGGATAATGCATGAATATCGCTGACTTTTCAGCGATATTCATGCATTGTGGCCGATGAGCGGCGATAATTTTTGTCTCTAAACAATTAAAACGAAGCACAAAATGGCGAATTCTCGTTTCGCTACCAGTTTGCGGCCCAGTTCGCGGCCCGTGAATCGCTTCTACCGTGAAAAATCATTTTTTTTTTATTTTCCCCACGGGACCCTTTAATAACCCCAACAACATTCCTAGGGGGTCAAGAGGGGTATACCTTGCCCCCTTTCAATAAATTCCCCCTTCGTTTTTCACCTCTTCTTCTCTCTCGATCCTGCCGAGAGATAAGATGGCGGCCGCTCCAGACTGTTTAGAATGTTGACAGACACCGGAGAGCCAATCAGCTTTCTGCGCGCAAAGTTCCGTTTCGCGAAAAGTAAGCGGACCGGATCGCTGCCCGGAGCGCTGTTACAGATATATATCTTGTTTTGAACATTAATTTCTCAAAAACTACTGGAGCACATATATTGAGACCTAGCAAAGGCACATCGGGCTAACAGTCCCTACAATTTTGCCAAGTTTCGTGCAAATCCATTCAGCCGTTCGAGCTAAAAGTGAGTCCAACCGCCCTATGGAAAAATGAATGGGAAAAACGCGTTTTGGGACCCCCCTTTTTTCTCGGCCCCCCTTGACGAAACCCCACCAAATTTTAGGGGCTGCTCAGAAACAAAATGTGCCATTTTCCTGAAAATTTCAGCCGATTCCGTCCACAAACGCCAAAGTTATTAGACATAGAATTTTCAAAAATCCCATAGGGAAATAATCCTAACTATATATACCTACTGGCGAACGCCAGTAGGTAATATATATATATATACATGAGAGATACGAACAACTTTAATTAGCTTGTTGCCAAATTTGCGCTTTATTTTTTTCATATTATGGTGCCGTCGATCATGAAGCATTTCAGCCATCGAAGTGGCCTTGGTCACATGATCGCGTTACGTGCAAGTGAATTTTTATGGGTGATTTTTAATAAATGTCTGACACCAATCACTGTATCTAAATGAACATAGACGACATACTATGACTAGGTGATTTTCCTTGTATATAAACTTGTACATATTTACAATGATTGTTCGACTAACATTGCTGTTAAATGTGCAAAAAAGAAATAATTAGATATAGTTCTATCGCACCTAAACCCAGAATACATATATATTATTACCTACTGGTGGTCGCTAGTAGGTAGTTATAGTTATGACCATGTTTCCATGGGAAAATGTGTTTTTGACTTGCCTATATCTAAGGCGCCAGTTGACGAATCAGCTTGAAAATTTCCCCAAAAAGTGCCCTGGTGATTGTAGCTGTGCATGAAAACTTTTGGAGCGATCATCAAGCGGGGGCATGGAAAGGGGGGGGGGTAAAAAAGTGCACTTCAGATGTTAATTCCCATAGGTGTTTTGATCACAAATACAGCCCGAACCACTAGATGGATTTACACCAAACTTGGCGGAAAGGTAGCTTTGGGTCCATAGATCACGCTTTCAGTTATGTGGAGTGGGGCCATGGGGCTATAGGGCCATGGTATGGAGAAGGTGGAAGGCCAGCAAACTAGCGCATCATGAGTACGGGGAAGGGTGTGAAAACTTGCTGGCTTGGAAGGCAAGGGTAGATAGCTCAAAAAGTATAGTTAAGGAGATGGTAAATAGGGAGACTGGAGAGTATTGGTCAGAAGAACACAACAATGACCTGGATTTTGTTAAGTTCTTCCAAGACCTGTATCAGAATGATTCTAAGGCTACATTAAATCAGATAGTTACCTGGCTCAGAAAGGACACTCTTCATATTTTGCAGACTGACCTGAAAATGTGTTAAATCATGAATTAAATATGGTGGAAGTAAGTGGAATTCTTAGGAGATTAATAAAAGGGGAAAGCAGTGGGCTAGATAGTCTGCTGTATGAGTTACACAATGCCCTGACAAGATGCCCTGACCTGCTTTCTACAGGAATTAAAATACTTTAACAACATAATATTTGAAAGTGTAGTTTTAAACCTGGCTAAAGCGAGACTGCTGCTCACTTGTTATCGGGTGCTTCATTTGCCGTTTTCAGTCCCACGCCTCACGGCCCCCGCTTCGCGGGCGCCGTTCGAGTGCCTGTCATCTTCCGATTGCCTGACCCTGAAAGGGAATCGACGAGGGAATCTGCAGAGTGTCAGGGACTGCGAGGACCAGCGGGCGCTGCGGAATCAAACTCGCCTCAGCTGGCCCTCTTCCCGCCCCCTCCCGCCGGACTTAAAAGTGGAGGCTTAATCTCAACTCTGTGTGCCTGCTAAAGCGAGACTGCTGCTCACTTGTTATCGGGTGCTTCATTTGCCGTTTTCAGTCCCACGCCTCACGGCCCCCGCTTCGCGGGCGCCGTTCGAGTGCCTGTCATCTTCCGATTGCCTGACCCTGAAAGGGAATCGACGAGGGAATCTGCAGAGTGTCAGGGACTGCGAGGACCAGCGGGCGCTGCGGAATCAAACTCGCCTCAGCTGGCCCTCTTCCCGCCCCCTCCCGCCGGACTTAAAAGTGGAGGCTTAATCTCAACTCTGTGTGCCTGCTAAAGCGAGACTGCTGCTCACTTGTTATCGGGTGCTTCATTTGCCGTTTTCAGTCCCACGCCTCACGGCCCCCGCTTCGCGGGCGCCGTTCGAGTGCCTGTCATCTTCCGATTGCCTGACCCTGAAAGGGAATCGACGAGGGAATCTGCAGAGTGTCAGGGACTGCGAGGACCAGCGGGCGCTGCGGAATCAAACTCGCCTCAGCTGGCCCTCTTCCCGCCCCCTCCCGCCGGACTTAAAAGTGGAGGCTTAATCTCAACTCTGTGTGCCTGCTAAAGCGAGACTGCTGCTCACTTGTTATCGGGTGCTTCATTTGCCGTTTTCAGTCCCACGCCTCACGGCCCCCGCTTCGCGGCCGCCGTTCGAGTGCCTGTCATCTTCCGATTGCCTGACCCTGAAAGGGAATCGACGAGGGAATCTGCAGAGTGTCAGGGACTGCGAGGACCAGCGGGCGCTGCGGAATCAAACTCGCCTCAGCTGGCCCTCTTCCCGCCCCCTCCCGCCGGACTTAAAAGTGGAGGCTTAATCTCAACTCTGTGTGCCTGCTAAAGCGAGACTGCTGCTCACTTGTTATCGGGTGCTTCATTTGCCGTTTTCAGTCCCACGCCTCACGGCCCCCGCTTCGCGGGCGCCGTTCGAGTGCCTGTCATCTTCCGATTGCCTGACCCTGAAAGGGAATCGACGAGGGAATCTGCAGAGTGTCAGGGACTGCGAGGACCAGCGGGCGCTGCGGAATCAAACTCGCCTCAGCTGGTCCTCTTCCCTCCCCCTTGTACTATAATAAGGCACTGAAAGTCGCGCTAGCGGGACGCGCGCGGGGCAAAGCGCGAAGCTAAGCCCGGGCAAAGGGCGGGCCCTCTGTGGCCCTCAGTGGCCGAGGTAGGCCGGGCTGGGCCCTGGTATCTTGACTCTCACAGTCGTTTTCTTAAGATATTAGTTTGCGTCATTTTATGGTATGTTATTGCAAATACGCCGATAGAAATATAGGCACGAAGTAGTTGTACTGTCAGTTTCAATCCCATTTTCATTTTTTGTGTGTTTATATTATTCTAAAATTGTGTTTTTAAAAAATCTGGGAGATTTATTGTAGGCTTTCATAGAATTCTAAGTATTATGGAGGTTAAGACATTACGATCCGGGAAGGTTGTAATGGAGAATCACGGTGCAATTCACGGCCCGAGTCACTTGAGGAAAAAACAAGCTAACAGTGCTATCCTGAAAGGTCAGATGCAATTAAAACAAATTTGGGAAAAAAGCTTGAATGGATCACTTGAAGTTGCCAGGAAATCAGATAATGATCCATTACAGCAATTAATTCCCTGCTTCAATAAGGAGGAAGGTAGTGAGGATGCCCCTATGGTGGAAATGAAAAGGTCACTAAGTCAGGCTAGTGTGGTAGACCTTCCAATAGGTTCTGAACATGTGGCTGCTGTTGACCCCTTGGTAATATCGCAATCTCTGCTACTTGATACTCACAAGGGGAATAATATACTGGAAGAAGATAAGGGTGATGTTTCCATAGCTACTAGTATTGACTTTGAACTTTGCGGAAGATATGTGGATAAGAAATCTCTACCTCCCATAGTAGTTAATAAAACGCCTAGTGGAGAAACACCTTCTGGTCTGCTATTATATAGCAGTACCCCATCCATTAAATCCACAGATAATTTGTCTCCGCTGGGTAACGAACAATCCCCTCACTTTAATCTATCTGGGATTTGTCCCCTTACATCCTCAAGTTATCCGAAAAATGACAAACCCATTTCAGAGTCACTCATAGCCCTTGAGCAAATTCTCTCTTCCATATTATTGCTAATGGGTAAATTTGCTGTAAATTCTGATTGTATTTTATCCTCTGTTACTGAAATACTTCAGGCTCTGTTGGCACAGAATGCGAAAAATGTTGAAAATGAATCTAAGACCTCTGTTTCCACTCCTAATCTTCCGCCTGTTGTACATCAAGAGGTTGTTTATCCTTCTGAAGGGAGGAGAATTGCCCCTTTGGGATTGCCTATAGAGGCGGAGATTCAGAAGTCCCCTAATCCATGCACCTCATCTGTCCTGCCATTGAGTATGGAACCACCACTGGTGGAGCAGGAAGAGGAAGTGTGTGAAGTAGCTCAAACGGGGGGTCAAGATCTTTTTCCCATTTTTGTGCAGGAAAAAAAGGAGTCAGAAGTTCTCTTGGGGTCTCCTCGAGTTCCCAAAATGATAACAAGAGGAAAAAAGGGGAAGCCTTTACGAAAACACAAAAAGAAAAGACCTAGACAAATTATCTTTCCAAAACATATAATAACTGAAACGCCTGCTCCCCTAGGAAGAGGGTATAACTCACCTCCTGTTATTCAGGATAATGTAGATGGGGAAGGTATCCTAAATGATACTAATGATACCAATGATACCCCACTTGTATTATCTACAAATAGGGTGGTTTCTGGATCAGCAATTGAGGCCCTTGATGAAGTATCTTCGAATAGAGTGGTTTCTGGATCTGTAATTGATGCCCTTGTTCCCCAGCCTATAAGTGTGGCTGATAGTCATTCTCCAATTGTAACAAGAGTATTTAATCCAATAGCTCCTATTTTCCTGCCTCAGACTGATGCAGCTAGAAATGTAACACGTCAGTCATCAAAAGATAATATTTCATATGTGGATACCTTGTCATTGGACTTTCTGCCATTACTTGACTCTGATTTAAGAATGAATAGATCTTGGCTACTTAGCTGTTTTAATGAAATAGAAAGCCTAAAGTTGGTCTTAACGAATGATATTGATTTAGTTCTACCTATAAGAACCACAAACGGCCAACGAATAAGGGTAAAGTTTTACTCAAAAATAATTGCTAATCTAGTCCTTCAACATGCAGAAGCTTTTCAACGTAGAGGAATTGACGTGTTACCTTTTGTTAATAAAAACTTATGTCTGTCTTTCTCTGAAAGAAATACAAGATGGTCCTCTGGTCAGGATGATTATCCTGTATGTAATAATGACCTGAAAATTTGGCTCTCCAGAGGCAAACGTATGGTTTCTCAGGTCTTTCCTTTAGCGGGGTGCACTGATAACCCTCTAGGTGAAGATGCTTCGATGTGGAATTGGTTACCGGGAGTTCTCTCAAACACCTCCTCGAGAAACCCACGACCATCTACATATCTTTAACCAGTGTTTAAAAATAGTTTCTTGGAATGCTGCTGGCTTGTCTAATTGTCCTGAGAAATTTGATTATCTTTTTTCCCTGAATGCAGATGTGTATTGTATCCAAGAAACATGGTGTGAAACTCTCCCCTATGGAGGGAATGATTACTTCATCCTAGAAGCCGCTGCAACGCCATCTAAAAGGGGCCACGCTAAAGGTGGAATTGCTTGTTTGCTATCCAATACATTACAATGGCAATTCTCACATTACAAGGATGAGAGTAATTTATTCCAATCCATAACCATTTCTAACCTGGATAATACCGTACAACGGTCGTCGTTGATAATATTAAATGCCTACATTCCTCCCGAAGATAATTTTACCCCAGTTTTAAAGCGTATGTTCTCCTACATAAAGCAGTTATTAGAGGTGGATGACCCCCCATACCTATTATTGGTGGGGGACTTAAATTGTAAAGTGTCCAATACTTCCCTAGACATGTTTAGAAACAAGGTAAAAGAAGAAGTATTTAATATTCCCCAAGCTCTCTTCCCTAATAAAATAAAAACGAATAAAAGGGGTAAGATTCTTCTTGGGGAGCTCAGTGCCGTGGAAGGAATTATTATAAATGGCAGAATGCCTTCTGATTCCCCGGCAAATTATACACATGGTTCTACTAGTGGTGAATCTATTTTGGACTATGCAATAACTGACTTCGACACGTTCTCTTGCTTTAAAGACCTGGTAATCTCCCATACTCCTTTGAGTGACCATAAAATTATTAAATTAACTATCTCATTAACACCTCCTGATTCTGACTGCTGGTCCCTAAAGAACAAAGGCTTCTCTATTAATTGCCATTCTGGGAGATGCTACTGGGGTTCCAGTTATAATAAGGATGTACAAAACATCCTTATCCAACTCTTAACTGAACTTGACTCTTGGCAAGGTAGGGAATTCAGGTTCCTTGAACTGCTTATTCAAAAAATTACTGAAATGGCCAGGAGTAGAGGAAAGTTTATAAAGAAATATTTCACTCCTAGCCCTCTATTAAAGTTAAATAAAGAGATTAACAAATTGGTAAGGATGCAATATCTTAATAGATCAGGAGAGATTGGGATCCAGTTAGCTTTGTTAAAGAGAAGGAGGGTGAGATTGAAAGCCAAGCTCAAAAGAGACAAAAAAGATATGGTTTGGATCAGTCTAAGAGAAGCATCAAGGAGTAAAAACTCTAGAGCTTTCTGGTCCATAATAAGACAAGGATGTGGTGTTGTTAAAACATCCACTCCTACTGTTATCTCTGAAAATGTCTGGACCTAATTTGTGCTCAACCTATATGCATGCAATGACGCAGGGGGTGATGCCCGGGTTCCAGACTGTAATATTGATCCTCAAATGGAACTCCCCACTGAGTTTTCTATAGCTACCGCAATTAAAAGTATGCGCTCTTCCGGGGCCATGGGACCGGACGAAGTGCCCATGTCTATAATTAAGCAAGACATAACCACTTGGAGCAGGATTCTTCTTCCAGTGTTCCAGGCGTCCTTTAAAAACCGATCAGTTCCCGATTCTTGGCGGGGAAGTATCTTGATTCCAATCTTTAAAAAAGGTGACCGTGATAATCCCTCTAACTATCGCCTAATTGCGTTATTAGACGCGATAGGAAAAATCTTTGCTAAACTTTTATTAATTTTAATAACAGACTGGGCACTCTTAAATAATATTATTCCTATGGAACAAACAGGCTTTCGAAAAGAGCATGGAACTCTAGATAACCTAACTATGCTACATGTAATCATAGACAAATATGTGCGGGTTCGTGGCGGGGGCATATATGCAGCATTTATAGATTTCTCCGCAGCGTTCGATAGGGTTGACCGGCCGACGCTGTGGAGAAAACTGACGTCACTGGGTATGCCGAGATACTTATTGGACTTAGTCAAGTCCCTACACTGTAATACTTGGTGTAGAGTGTTACAAGGTGGGGAAAGGGGACTCACTCAAGCAATTCCCTCCCGGAATGGTTTAAAACAGGGATGTATACTGGCTCCCACGCTGTTTTCCCTGTATATGGCCGACCTACCAACTACAGTTGCTGAATGTGAGGGTCTTCCCCCAGTTATTGGAGGGACTGCCATATCTATTCTAATGTATGCAGATGATATACTAGTCTTAGATCTGACCCCAAAAGGTCTTGCTAATCGTCTTCATACATTGAATGATTTCGCGGACAAACACTATATGAAAATCAATAGCTCAAAAAGCAAGATCATGTGCATCTTTGGTAAAAAGAAATGCAGATCTAGGAGCTATAATTGGTCATTAAGCGGTGAAAAACTCGAGGTAGTTAACTCCTATACGTTTCTGGGCAAAATAATATCTTCTAATCTTAGTGAGAAGCCTCACATTGAAAATAATTCTAGAAAAGCCATGGCCCATGGTAGGGGACTATGTTCCTTATATAATGCAACAGGGAAGAGGCATTTCTCTTCTTGCTTAGAGGTATTTCGAGCGAAGATTCCTGCCACCCTCCTTTATGGAATAGAATTGGTGGATTTAAAACAATGGGATTTTATGCAAAAAACGGAGGGAAAGGTATTAAGGAAAATTTCCTCTCTTAATTCAGCATGCTCCACATCCGCTTGCCGACTGGAATTTGGTCTGCGAAGCTGCTGGGCACAAGGGCTAGCCGCTCTTGTAAGGTGGGTAGCATGCTTGGCCAGAGGTAAACCAGGAACCCTACGTGAAATCTTAAAAAAGGAGCTTTTAGGTAACTTTAATGAGTTCTCGCAGCTGGTAAAAAACTTCAGAAAAGCTGTTTTATTATTGGAACTCGATGAAAATACGTTATTTTCTCTTTCTCCATCAGAGTTAAAGCTAAAACTAAAAAGTAGGTCCTGGGAAATGTGTTATAAGATGGATATACTTGAACAACAGAAGTATAAAGAAAGGGAAGCCTTGGTCCTCACCTATATACCCAAACAAGCACAACAATACTTAAGGTGGAATATCCCACATGGCGTCCGGAGGTTATGGTTCCTTTTACGTCATAACTTGATTCCACTTAATACACTCCTCGCAAAATGGTATGGTGTGTCTCCCTCATGCAACCTATGTAATAATGCTGCTCAAGACCTCAACCATGTATTGTTTATTTGCCCGATATTACGATTACTGCGCAAAAAATGGATAAAACCAATTTGTCTACAGTTGGGAATCTTGAATATAAAAATGTTTTCCAATGCTCTGTATTGCCCCCCTAACTAAATGTTTTGTTTCAGACTATTTAATTATTTTAAAGAATTTTTAGACATATATTAATGTGATTTTGGGAGACGCTGTTGAGTATATTATTCGTCTATATTTCAGTGCTTACTTTTGAAGCTGTATGTAACCTTTGCTTATTTTGTCATGATAATATGTATGTTATTTTATGTGGCCCTCAATGAGAGCCAAATCATAACAATAAAAACTTTGGAGTTACACAATGCTTTGAGAGAAGGACTCATCCTGATTTTAACTAAGTTACTAAATGAAATATATCTGGAAGGTTGTGTTCATCCTAGGTACTGGAAGGAGGCGGCACTTATTATAATTTTAAAACTAGGTAAAGACAATGGACTATGTGAATCGTACAGGCCAATATCAATACTGAATAAAAATTACAAGATCTATACTCACATTTTTGTAAAAATGCTGGAGAAAGTAATTCGGGCACTTGTGCATGAAGATCAGAAGGGTTTCATAAAGGGTGGTAACTATTTGAGTTAACTTACAATTTATTAAGTTCAATAGACATGGCATTGGATTCAAACTGCCCTCTTATTGTCATGACTTTCGATGCTACTAAGGCTTTTGGTAGGGTGAGCTGGCCTTTTTATTATATGAAGTAATCCAGCACCATGTTTTGGGGGATAACGTTTTAGAGCAATCAGAACAATTTGCAAAGACATGATGGCTAGGGTATTGGTGAAGGGAAATGTAATGACACAATTAGAGATAGAAAGTGGTACTAGACAGGGTTGTCCCTTATCTCCTCTACTTTGTAACCTTTATATCGAAACCTAGCACGACGGATCAGGATCAGGAAAAAAAGATTATTCCATTCCGATATCACAACTGGGTGAAGAAGGAGGCACTCTACATGGATGATCTCCTAACATACACACAAGACTTCAAAAACTCCTTCCCTGATGTTCTAAACATTTTAACCACATGGCTGCTGGGCGTTTTCCCCCGCTGTGCTGGAAAATGCCATTTTAGTGGCACCATGATGAGCTCAGCTCGTCATCAGCACAAGACACCCGTGGGTGATGACGAGCTGAGCTTGTCATCAGCATCGAAAGGGTTAAATGAGTTCAGGGAAGTCTCTGTTTATGAGATAACCCCCGGAGAAGATTGGGATCAGGTACTTAGGGATACAGGTGGTGAAAGACTTAGAAAAAATTGCCCAAGTAAAATTTAACAAGCTTTGGCTAGAAACAAAAAAATTATATCATGCTTGGGCATATCTCCAGATCTCATAATAAGGTAGAAATAACATTATAAAGTTGATGGTCCTCCCAAAATTTACATTTAATTTTAATGCATTTCCTTTGCGCTTCAGAGCAGAATGGTTCATACAACTGCAGGGGGTACTTGTCTAGCTTCATTTAGAGCCATAGAGGAGTGAGAATTTCTTCACAGAAGTTACATAAGTGCAAACTTGAGGGTGGGATAGCCTGCTCAGATTTACAACTACACTCCTGGGCATTATATTTGAGAAATATAAGGATTTTGTTAGCAAGAAGATTTCAATCATTCCCCACCCCCCCTCAACCATGAACCATTGGTAAACCACCCGGCAGGATGAGAGTTATTTTTGTTCAACTTTGGTCACTCAAACTACTTCAAGAATATCAGGTTGGAGACTCTGCAAGTAGCATGCAATGTATGGTTCTAGGTTAGGTGGACTTTGGGTATACCATATCATAGTGATTGGGCCCGATATGGGACTCAAATGGAATCCTGGTCAGCCTATTGGATGCCCTGGCATGGCCATTAAGGTAAGCTGGGATACCTAGAAGGGGTCAACTGATGGAGGGGGGTTCTCTAAGACCATGGGAAACATTTTATTGCCTCACAAACTATGAGCTTTCAAAATGTAAGTTTTACTAACTAATGGGCTGTGTACAGGAGCAGTGTCAAGGAAGGCTTGTAAAACAGAATGTGAAGACAAACTACAAAACACCCCTGTCCAAAAGAAAGAAGTATCCAAATGATGTTGGATGCTAGTTCAAAGCGAGGATGGATCCCTTACTCTACCTCTGGATATTTGGGAGCTGACCTGCTGTCTCTGGAGCTTCCAGATCTATGAAAAGTATCAATGTTGCACTTTGGGCTAATGTAAAACCTGCATCTCTGAAGAGAAACCATTTATTTTTATTGTAAAGGGCGTACTTGTCCCCGAAAAACCTTTTGAAACTGGGAGAGGAGAAGGCAAGGTGCTTTCCAAAGTGTAGATTAGAAAAAGCAGATGATGCACTACTATTTTCACAGTGTCTAGCAATCTAATATTTCTGGTAGGAAATGGGTAAGGTAATCAAGGAGATAGTGAAAAAAGAGATCAAGGTAAGTCTTGCAATGATTATTTTCAGCATCCTAGAAGGTGAAGGCACTAATAGAAAACTTGGGAAATCACAGTCACAATTGCTTTTCATATAAATACTGGTTGCATATAGAGTACTATGCCTGATGTACAATCTATCCCTGACAGGTTATAAATTGGGTTAAGGCTACTCAGCGATTTTGAAAAACTGGATTGCATTTATGCTTCAAATAATTGGATTCAAATATTGGAGCCATTCCTGTCAAAATGTAAGCACTAATCTAGAAGTACTATGATTAAAGACAGAAACCAACAAGGGAGGAGGACCGAGAAAGGAACTCCTAAGATATACTGAGTGAAGGCTTGTTCAGTAGTTTTTTACCCTATGCTCATAGCGGGAGGTCATGTAATACACCACACCTTTTGTCGTATATGAGGATGTCACAAGCTGATACAAGGGAAGAAATAAAAAGGGTGCAAGAAAATGTTTCAGAAGCAGAACAGCAAGGTTGGATCAGAGCAAGATGTGACAAAAACACATATGAGATTCGAATTTCAGCTGATGGAAGACCAGTGTTACCTTATAGTTTGTTTTTTCCAAAGACACAACACTTCCATGGTCACACACATTTGGGGAAGGATGCCATGACAAGGCTATTTAGGTAAAATTAGTTCAATACAGATATAGGATGCTTGTGGAAAAATTGTGCCATCATTGTGTGACATGTCAACAAATGAATGTAGGGAAAAAAACTCCTGATACACTGAGTCACATATAGAGATTCGCTAGCCCTTTAAACAGAATGCAGATGGACTTTATCAAGATGCCTGTTTGCAATGGGTTGAGAGATGACCTGGCTATAGTGTGCATCATCTTCTCGCGATCAGTGGAAGCAGACCCAACCAGAAGATATGACAGTCTCACTGTAGCAAAACTGGTATTTCGAGAATTGATACAAGGTACAATATGCCAGTTTCCCTGGAATCTGATCCAGTAACACAGTTGAACAAAGAGGTCATGAAAATGATATTGACCTGAAACTTCTGCCATTGTGGAGCAATTAAATGGCTGTATTAAGTCTAAATAGGCCAAGGTTTATACCTCAACAACAATGCAATGTAATGACGCTTTGCCTTTGGTACTGATGAGTACTTGAAGTATTCCAGATAGGAGTACTGGTTTATCGCAGCACGAGATTCCCATGGGGCATGCTATGAGACTGCGAGCAGGACTTGCAAATGCACTTGTGGTCATCACAGATGATATGATACTTGATTAGGAAATGGATTAAATGTTGTGGTGCATTCTGTCTCTCAATTCAATTCAATTCAAATTTCTTTATTCGAATTAAAAAAATTCATAAAAGTCATTATATGGCAAAGTATCATAAAATCCCATTTAAGAGACTTATACAAATTCTTCGAAATTTACAACAGATTATTTACCAATTAAAACAAACTAACAATTCATGGGTTTTCCATCATTTTACGAGTGAGGATAATAAGTCTCAGGAAAGTGCTAGTGCGAAAGACTAATTCTTCAGTGTCCAAAGAGAGCAGCAACAAATATGAATCTCCCAAGGAAAGGGGTCTGTGTTTTCTGAAATATGGAGTTAAAAACCATTTGATATATTTTAAATAAAATTTACAAAAGAAGAAAAAATGCAAGTCATTTTGTGTGCTCACTTCATCACAAGGACAGGTTTTACAATGCATTTTTGGACAATAAACCAAGGGAAACATAGACGTTTCCAGCCCTGAGGCGAAACAAAAGCGATCTTTCCCAATTAGACATTGGTAGAGTGAGATAAAGAGGTAAAGGATAACTATGTATTTCCTTATTCATATATACTACCACAGTTGATTTACTGAGTACCTTATTTGTTCTCTCTAAATTGTAAAGTGCATATAGTGCAAGTTGAAGCTCCCTCTTATCACTGGGCACAATACTAGTGATATCCAAGAAAAGATGACATTTGCCCACGCTACATACATTTTTGTACACTTCAGAGAGCAAGGGGATCTCCATGCCTTTGTCGCAACTGAGGCAGTCACTTATAATTTCTTGCGTCAAGGTGGCTGAGTTATTCCTCCAAATGGAGAGCCAAAATAACGCCGGTCTCGTCCCAATAAAATCACAGATAAAATGCTATTCAGTTCCCTGTGGCAAATATACTCTGAGGTGGAAATCGGTGCACCCAGGATTCTCCTACAAAATTGATTTTCTTCTAATTGGATGCAATAGTTCTGTCCCTCACCTGGTTGCAGCTGCTACACAGGATCTTCATTGTGAACAGTGCCACAACCTCAACCCAGGGGACTAGGTCATGATCAAGAAACACATTCAAAAGTATTGCTTGGAACCTAGATGGAAAGGCCCCTTTGAAGTAATCGTGGTCACTAACCTGCTGTGAAGTGCACCGGAGTTCCAAACTGGGTGCATGCATCGCACACCAGAAGAGTGAGAAATCCTTGTAAAGAAATCATGTTCTTTGAGCCTGAACAAAAAGCACTGATGGCTGATACCAAGATCACAACAATGGCGAGGAGAAGAAAGGGGTGAAGAACTGCAAACTGGTACACCAAATCAAGTGCCTATCCTTTCATAGAGTGGCATTGAGGTCTCTGACAAAGAAGAAGAGACTAAACCACAAATTGAGCAGATCACTGAGACAATATCAGTAAGGACAGAGGATCTAAGTGAAGGAACAAGCACTGAAACAAAACGAGTCACCCGTAAAGTTAAATGGCCTCGAAACTGTAATCAAAGATGACTGAGAACAAGTGTATCCATTGATCGAATCCCACCAACTATCACTGATGAGACAGTGTCGAGCAGGGGAAGTGACACAGAGGAAGATCAACAACGACTGAGGAGATAAAAATTGGCAAGAGTACCTTGTCAAAGGTATGCTGTACCTGATTGGAATCACTACATGAACAAGGTGGTGAATGCATCACTGTGTGATGTGAAATCTTAACTATTTGAACCTCCATGACATCACACTAATGTGGACAAAGCTGTTTGGCAAATATTTTTGGAGAATAAATGAGAGACACTCAAGAGACTCACAACTGCTTGAAAGTGCTAAAAGACTTAAACTCAATATTCATTCTCTTTTTTTATTTTAAGAAGACTTCCTGAGCTCAAGGTTGCAGTAGAAGTGTAGGGATAAGGTTTTAGAAGAAACAGAATAGGGCTAAGGATTGTGTTTACAAAGATTGTGGATTTTAAAAACTTTGTGAAAAGGGAACTGCTTGAACAACTTGCAAGGAGCTTAGTTGAAGGGAACTCTGAATTGAACTCTGGAACTGTTGCTGTATACTTCACTTGAAATGATCTGGTTTTAGAAAACGTGTTGCCTTAGAAATAGAGGCAAGATTATTATGTATTTAATTTTCAGCGTATCAGTACTAATGATTATAATGGTGCTAGTAGGGTTTCTTTTAACACCTGAGAAGGACATTAGCTCTACTAAAAAAACTACCACATTAGCACACAACAGATGAGGAGCATGAAATTATCATTTGCAAGATACAAGAGGTATGATTATACTACTAATGTTTATTCTAGGTTAGTGCAAGAATACACACAAGCTATGGATGCAAAAGACTGCTACGTTTGCCGTCATCAGCAGCAGAAGAATTTACATACCATCACATTCCATTATCATACGCAGTTTCATGTAGTATATTGCTTACATTGGTATATCATAACCTGTATTTGTAAAGTGTATGTTCACAGAGAAGGGTATGTTGGCGCTTAACCCCTTCAAGGCTGATGACGAGCTGGGCTCGTCATGGTGTAGCCTCCTCAAACACTGATGACGAGCCCAGCTCGTCATGAACAATGGGATTTAGAAATCTGCAGCACAGCAGCAGAATACCATGAGCATCGATGGTGTTAATGACAGATGCTTATTGTTACCCAATTCAATGGTATTCATTTTATTGACCTGAGAAGGATGAAAGGCTCAGTAGATCCACCAGGATTTTAAACTGTGACCATGAGGACAAGCAGAGGCCCTTATAATGGATGCATTAGTCCACTAAGCCATCAAACACAGCCTATATAAGCATACTTTGAATACTTTTATTCTAACCATAATCTAATACTTTCCAGATTACCACTAGTACAAAGCATACATTTACACCCACACACAAAATAAAAGGACACAACTTAGTATTATTTCAGACCTTCTACACCCTTAGATAGTGTTTAGGTTTACCAGATCCAAATAACCTGTTTAGTGAGACCATTTAAGATAGCCTTGATCATGACATTAGAGAAAAGGAACACTAAACTACACATAGTAAGGACAGAGAAAATGATTTTTTGAAAAATGTTTGGAAAAGGAGGAAGATGAATAAAAAAAGAAAATTACAGATGGCAAAAAGGGAAAATGTGTGTTTGCTAAAGGAGAACACACACAAGAATCAGACGTCGGTATTAGCAGTTCTGAACATACCTTTGAGTTAATGGGAGGCACATGGTAAATTTTACAAGGGAAAGAAACCGCAATTCCAGGTGTTTGTTTGTAAACAAGACACGTCCAGTTACCTGCTGATTGTGAGAGTATTTGCTATTCAGCTATAGATGCATTAATAATTTCACCAGCACTCAGACACACTCGTAGTAAAAGAAGATGGAACCCAGTACATGGGAGGCATTTTTGGTGCAATCATTCTACCTGTAGGAGTTCTACTGAATGACGAAGATTAGAAAACTCTTTGCAGTTGTTGGCAAGCTGGCAACTAGTACTTCTGGAGCTTGATTAGTTGTGAACACTGAGCTCGTAGCAATTATATCCACGATTTTGCTAAATTGATTAGCATTAGATATTTTACTCACAGAGAAAGGCGAAGTCTGTTGAATGCAGAAAAGTCTGCATTGCTGTTCATACATACCCGATGAAAAGAAGAAAATTCAAGAATTTGCAACGAACAGTTCAGACCAGAAACCTGAATTAGAGGAGTTAGAAACACCTAGTATTTTAGAAAACTATGGAAAGGGAAAACTTGCAATTGGAAACTGGTTTGCAACTGTAGGGGAAGGAATCCTGTAAGCTATTTTGATGTCAATACTGATTATAGGACTTTGTTTACTTTTCCTATTTGCATTATTCAAAGGCTTTAGATACTGCATTAACAGAAGGAGCAGAGCAATGAGCAAGAGAATAGAAAAGGAACTAGCATTAAATGATTATCTTAATGACGACTACAGAAAATCATTACAATTCAAAAGTTTGAAAAGGAAAAGAGAAGACTCAACTGATGATGAGAGTGCCCTCTAAGCAGTTGTTACATGCAAAATTGTGATGGTTAAGATAGCCATCACTTGGGGGATTGAGGGAAAGTTTTAATTAAAACGCAAAATAATACAGGTAAAGAGACGTGCAGTTATAACGTGCAATTTATATTGCACTGAGATGACATTAAAATGTGCAAACAAAAACAGTATATAAGAATACCTGTTTGTACTAGGCCTCAAACTGTTTACAGAAGGCTTAATTTATCCAGCAACAAAGCAAAATGTCCTGAGACATGCACAAAATGCTTAAAAGTTGACCGGATCTCAGGTTGGCTACAGTGGTGGTGATACCCATGGTTTGGGAAGCCCCCAGAATAGTGTGGGTCCTACCGTCCCATATCATTGTTAAATATGGAAACCAAAATATTGGCTACTATCCTTGCGATGCGTCTCCTAACCGTCATCACATACCTGATACATGGTGATCAATCCGTTTTATGCCGAGACTGGCCCCACAATATAATTTGCGAAGAGTGGCTAATTGGATTCGAGAGGAGGCCCATCTGCTCCTGTCCCTGGTCGCTGAAAAGGCGTATGACACCGTCCATTGGCCTTTTCTGAGATGTGCATTAGAGAGGTTTGGCTTTGGCCCAGAGTTTAGTGGGTGGGTGGCGCTACTGTACACGGCCCCAGAGGGTAGAGTTCGGGTGAATGGCGCCTTCTCAAGTACCTGGCAGATCCAGAGAGGGACTAGGCAGGGATGCCCCCTTTCCCCCTTACTGTTTGCCCTTATACTTGAACCCCTGCCCTGCGTCATCAGAGCTGTCCCGGGGCTGGGAGGGTTTGTTGATGAAGCTCGTCTGATACACGAGGAACGCATATCCCTGTATGCAGATGATATTTTACTCTATGTGACAAACCCAGCAGAGACGCTCCTCACATGTTACTGATATTCAAGGAATATGGCACCAGGCTGGGTATAAGATCAATTGGAACAAATCCACTCTGTACCCAGCTGGAGGTGTAGTGATGGCTCAGGCCTATCCCAGCTGCTTGAGATGGTCAACTGAAGGCTTTACGTATCTAGGTCTATATATAACGACAGACATGGAGGTAGGCTTGGCGCGCAACCTCCGGCGGGTTATCTCCAACTTCCAGGAGGATGTCAAGCAGTGGAGAAGGCTCCCGCTGACAATTATGGGCAGGGCCGCCATGTATAAAATGATCACACTTCCTCAATTACTCTATATTCTGCAAAACACCTACACCAAAATACCAGAAACTGTGTTTGAAACCATAGACCACCAACTGCGTATACTCCTGTGGGATGGGGCCCATCCCGCATTGCACTAACAACACTCCAGAGGAACCCCTATAATGGGGGTTTGGCCCTACCAGACATTAGGGCGTACTATAGATACATTTATTGTGCATTTGTATCAAAAGCAAAATAAAAATATTTTCCCCAAAAAAAAGATGACCTTACCCTGACATGTCTTTTAATGAACGCTTCAGATCATAACAGAATGCTTCTAATTAATAGTGTTTTGAAATGTTTTGCTAGAAACACTTTATCACCAAATAGGATGACTTCATATTACTTCATGTGAACTGCGTACCCAACAATAGGGGACATCCCCTCAGGCACAACTGAGTACCCCGTGAGGGGTTGTAAAAGTTATATTCTTTGTATAAACACCAATTCTCAGGTCAATGTTTACTTATTAACATTTATTTTTCTTCTTGAGCATGAGGAGTTCGAATCCAAGTATTTGAAAGGAATATCTTGTATAAAACAAAAATGGAGTGAATTCATATGAAGAAAAATAAATATGATATTTTTGCCCCACAACGTATTTCTATAGCATTTGGATTTCATAGATCCTAAATACAAATGTGGTATATTTTTGATTTATCGATTTTTTTCAAGGAGTTCGAGTTATGCGCCTTTCTCTGGGGCAAGTCAATGTGTAATAAACACTTTTTATAACAAAGTATATTGGTATAAAATCCCACATTGTCACTAGGATGTAGAGGCACTGTCAAGGTATCCATTTTAACTTGGAATTTCACAGCAAGAGTGTCACTTGGTTAATAATGAAGTATCTCTGCATTATCTGGACAAGGGCCGGCTTTAGGGCAGTGTGACCGCACTGGGCGCTGACCTGTTTAGGGGGCGCTGTGACCTCAGGGGGGACATATGCTTGGCAATATCTTATGATAGGAGCGATGAAGGGCATTTTTGCAGCTGGTAGTGAATGAATCCGAAGAAGCGGTTATGGGACATTGGGGCGCCAAAAGTGACTGTCGCACTGGACCTCACCAGCGCTAAAGCCGGCCCTGATCTGGACTAGTGTTAGCTGTTATGATCCAGTCCAAAATATACAATTTGTATAGGTTGGTAAAGTAGAACATTATTTAAAGTTCATTTTAGTCATGCCTCCAGAGTTTTTTATTTTTCAGATAGCTGTTTTAATTCATCATGCAAATATTGTACATTCAAAATGGGCCACAGAGAAGAAACCCAGAAAACCAGAAGTGTCTGCAACCTTTTCGAGTGATGACTGCTGCCCATTTACTGTCCATGTATCCACAGTCTACAGCTTTAGCTAAAGAAATGTATGAGAAATTACCCATGTTAAAAATATATTTTCGTCATTCTTTCTTTTGAATTAAATTGGTTTTCCTTATTTCACGTTCCGGGAGTAAATTGCAATTAATGGGTACATTGTCCCCCACCGGACATTAACATTTACTTTTACATTTACATTTATTTACCTTGTGTTGAAAATTAGGAACATTTTAAAACTATTTTTTTTTTAATTTCATAGAATATAGTTCCCTAGGAAAATTATTTTGCTCCTCCATTCCTTTTGTGAAAAAGATCATTGGTTTCACTTGTCCTGGTCTTCTGCACTAGAACTCCCTTGAAGCTTCAACAAAACTCTCTCCTAGATTTAAAGTTTGTGGTTGAATAAAAGACCCTCAAATCACATCAATGCTGCTTAGATGAAACTGAGGAAAGCAGCAGACATTATAGGTTGGCAAACATATTGCACATATGGGCATGCATTGCATACTGGGTCTGTAGTGGCCATTCATTAAGAAACTAATAACAACAAACACATAAGTTGTGATAATTATCTTTGTAACAGTTTGATAACTGAAGTCTGGTGTGAGGCAGCCCTCCTGCCAGGACTTCCAGCCTCCACATCCCGAAGCACATCCCAAAGCCTCTGCTGTGCAGCCGCCCTCCTGCCAGGACTTCCAGCCTCGAGCCGGGCCCTGTGGTTCATTGAGGTGGCCGTTTAGCCTGGTGTTTCTATTGCCAGCCTGGCTCTGCCCTGCGTGTGCCTACAGCCAGCTGCCTCGATCAGGCTTCCGATGCTGAGGACCGTTGCCCACATGCCTGAGATGTTTCAGACATCCTGCGGGCAGCTTGACACACTTCCTCAGGCCTGCACGGTTACACGGATGATTGGGTAAGTGCCCTTCTACTGCACCACCCTCATCTTTAACTCTGGAGATTTGAACTTGCCAAAGACGACGCTGGAGGTTCCGATTACTGCGGAGCTCCAGACATGCTGACTTGGGGGTGGGCCATGGCTCTTTGCTATACTCGGCCTGCTGTGTGCATTCTGTTGTATCTTTACCTTTAATTGAGTACATTCCTTGCTTAGAATGTAACTAGGTCATGGTTTGGAATGTATTGTTATTTGAGAGTTATTCAGTTGTAACATGGTCTATGAAGAGAACGACTTGCCTCCCTGTTGGCGTAATAAACTGCTTACTACTCGATTTAAGGAGTGCTCATCTTTACATTACTGGCGACGAGGATGTGAAACCTGGTTCTGGAAAATGTGTTGTGGAACCTGCTTCTGAGAAATGCTCTAACCAACTACCTCAAAATGAGTATGTTGCTTTTCGCAGCACTAGCGCTAGAACTAGGAGACCTCCTTTGTATCTTCAAGATTACTACCCAGAGTGAATTATTCCTTTGTTCTTGATAGTGAATTATTTCTCTTCCTTTCTTGTTTTTTATTTCTCTTTCGTTTTGTTATTATAATAAGGGAGATGTGTTGTATCTTTACCTTTAATTGAGTACATTCCTTGCTTAGAATGTAACTAGGTCATGGTTTGGAATGTATTGTTATTTGAGAGTTATTCAATTGTAACATGGTCTATGAAGAGAACGACTTGCCTCCCTGTTGGGCGTAATAAACTGCTTACTACTCGATTTAAGGAGTGCTCATCTTTACATTACATTCACTGCTTGACTGGGGGTCTATCTTTGCTTGTTTGGAACAGTGGTGGCGAGCAGTTGTTTTTGCTCCTCTGCACTCCCCTGATTGCCGGTCCAGCGCCCTAACTGCCTGCCATTTCATGACTCTATTAAACGGCCTTTACTCAAATTGGCTGCTCCAGATGAATCCTTGTTCCCTTATACAGATTTGTGACAGCAGAGATGATGGGTGTAGAATTCCTTGGTTATTAAGCATGTGTGGCAAAACCCACTGGTTGTGCCATGGCTTAGCGATAGCCTCATTTTATTTCTAGTAATAGGTTTGGTGCTAACATTTGATTGTCTCGAATACTATTGAATGATTAGGCTTCAAGTACTTATATATGAGATAATATAGGGGCGTATTACCAAGGGCCTTATCGCCGCTTTAGAGGGAATTTTTCCCGCTAAAGCGGCAATAGTTTTATCGCCCTATAACCTAGCTGTCGCTGACACCAGTTAGCGACAGCTTTAAGGAGATAGCGATCATCTTGGGGCCCACTTTGCATGTCAGCGATAATTATCGCTAATGACATGCAAAGTGGGCGTGCCAAGATGTTAGCGACTGGAAACAGTCGCTAACATCGCTATCTCCTATTACCAACTTTTGGAAATATTCGCGCTAAGCGCGAATATCTCCAAAAGCTAACGCCTGGCCAGAGCAGTTCTTAGCCATGTTATCCAGTGGTAGGTGGATAACATGGCTAAGAGCATTAGCTCGTTAATGCATGAATATCGCTGACTTTTCAGCGATATTCGAGCATTTCGGCTGATTTTTATCCCTTAGGAGATAAACCTTGATAATAGCAAGGCTCCTAAGCGATAAAAATAGGCGATGCACGGCGTTAAAATAATTGCCGCTAACCAAGCATTGCGATAATTATCGCTTATGCTTGGTAATATGCCCCATAATTTTTAAGTTGAGTGTGTAAAACAATGAATTCGTTGTGCTTGGTCTCTTACCATGACCTCAGTGTTCCTTCCTGATGTAGGCTCTGCTGATTGCAGCTGCCGCGTTACTGTAATACATGTGTTGTCTTGTACGCATTCATATATTGTGTGTTACTGTGTTGAGTATGGTGTATGTGATCAACATTTGGCCCATATAATGAGCTGTGTAGGCACTGTTATTCTGTACAGAGTTTTAGGAGAAGCGTTTGTCATTTCTCAGACATAGGCATTGAGATTTACCAATAGATCTGGAGGTGGTCGTGATGTTTTGCTACACCTGGGGAATGGACATGGCAGCCAATATGGTGGACGTGTAACAGAAGGGTTCCTAGACAACGTCCCACATTAGATCCGTATCATAGGCTAAATAGAGCTCTGAGGGCTATCCTTCTGGATAAATGGGAGTGACAGTCTGATATTCTACTGGATATGTGAGAACAGCCTCATTCAACCTCAGAAGGAGATGAATCCAGCACTAGCGACAGAGCCACAATGTCGATAGTCCCAGCCATGAGCATGTATGCTGAGTTAAGACTCAGCATGCATAGAAAGATCGCGTGGCACCAGACAGCAAGATTGAGGGGTGACCCACAGCTACTTCCCGCTCAAGGATATCTGCATCAGGAACTGCTGCTGAGCTTTTCGCCATGAGTCGGTTTGCCCTAGTTGTGGGCCAGGCTCCTGCTGATTTTGCCGCCAACATCCTGTGCCCTGCAAAGCAGGAAGACCGATCCAAATAGTGACGACTCTGCCGGACTGAGGGGCTGAGGTGCCCTTATAGCACTGGCTGAACAAAGTTGGGCTTTAGGGCAATGCTTAATTTGGTAAAAAAAATAAATGCCAGTGCTCTTGTCAGGAGGCCACTGCAGCTAGTTCCACACATTTCCCTTGCTATGCTGGCAATGACAGTGACAACACAACTACTAACCTTCACACTCCCACAAGTGTGACAATTCTAACTATTTCAGGCCCCAAGATCTATTAGAATGGCTTGTGTGGCAGGTAATTTTTTTATGTATATCGATTTAGTAATTAACTGTTCTTGTGGTCATCTCTAAATTTGCCAGACAGTGCCAGCTTGTGGAAGACTGTCACAAGCACTGGTGCTGACAATTAAGTGCCAGTACTGAACGCCGGGAAACCATGGCTCAAAATAAGCCTTACAGAAGCGGCATTTGGGAGACATTCCCCTGGGCTCATAGACGTTAAGTGTGCCTGACAACTGAGAACATGAATAAATCAGCATACCTGGGGCCAAAGAATTGACACTGAGGCATACCAACAGGCTTTTCTCCCCTATCAGGCCTCTGGGTGGACATCATGTGGGTGCTTCCAGGCCAGGTGCTATGAGTAGTTTGCTGTAGCAGACAACTTCAAGAGCACCCGGATCAATAACTAATGTCCAGCCCTCAACAATTGTATAGACGCTTGCCCTGCCTGCCCCACTGTGAATGGCCTTTTCTGTGGCACCCCTCGCTCTGGATACACCTAACAGTTGAACCATGCAATAAAACCCCTTGGCAACCAATGGAATATTATAAAGTTACACAATAAAGGCAACGTGTGAACACATATATTTGTGGTATTTATTGTTATTTTGTATGTCTTTGTAGACTAAATATTTTATTTATTATCTCATTAGACAGAAAAAATATTACAATGTTAATTTCATATAGGGTATTAGTAATTTAATTTTTATTATCAAAAAAGAGACAAGGAAAAAAGCACAACACATCAAAGATAACAGATACAAGTCACAAGAATCTCATAAAGCTGAGAATTTAACTTTACAACGGGAACAACAGGGATAAAAGACACACAAATAATACATTTAGTAGATCACCAATAAAGTGCAAACACGTAAGATTTCATATAATACATGTAAAATTAAAAAATATATATATACACGTTACAATCGTAATATGTAATAACTCCCCAAAAATGTTTTCCATTGTATTTGTTACAATTCATCTCTTGCATAATGCATCAAAACTATAATCGCTCTACTGCTATTTTGTAACTTCTCCTGTGTGCTGGTGGCCTCTGAGAGGGAGCAAACCCCACTGCCACTCTTGAGGTCGGCAGATGAGAAACATAAGGTGCTCCTCCCAACCTATAGTCAGAAGTAGGGCTTTGGGACATGAGGTGAGGTCTTTTGGGAGAAGATGTAGACAGAGTAGCAAATACCCAAGGGTTTTAAGGCTTTGGACAACACTTGAATAAGTATAGTTAATCTGTGGGTGGAGACACACTCGAAGCTCTGGACCTCTTGGGCTTCAAATTAAGGAAACAGTTTTGAAAAGTTGTAAGTGTGATCTCCACATAGAATTTATTCAGTTTTCCAGGATTAATATCCGTTTTATCCAGCTCATGGTATGGAGGACAGAGACATTTACAAACAGAAATGTCTCTGTCCTCCATACCATGAGCTGGATAAAACGGATATTAATCCTGGAAAACTGAATAAATTCTATGTGGAGATCACACTTACAACTTTTCAAAACTGTTTCTTTTGGGAGAAGAAGCTGCCAGACTACATGTGCTGCTGCAGAAAGTCTGAGTGCTCCCTCCTTAAATACATTGGTGCAGATTTACAAGCCCCTTGCGCTGCCAGTGCATCACGTTTTGTGATGCACTGGCAGTGCATTTCTCTGCCCCATATTTACAAGGACAGGATAAGCCACCCTGCATTGCTTTTCCTGTCCTTGTAAATACGGCCCCTTTATACGCAGCACTTTGTGTGAAAGGGACGTTCCATGGGTGTTGTTGTAGTTGTTCCCACGCAACACTCATGGAACCAGACACATTTCCAGATTTACGAGGATTCGTAAACCTAGAAATGCATCAGTATGGTACGCCACAAGGCGCAACGAGGAGAAATGTTTTCATTTCTCCTCGATTCTTCCTCTTTCAATGTGTGCTGCATTCTACAGCACACATTGAAAGAGGAAAATGGCTGTAGTGATTGCTTTTTGTGCAGGAAGGTGCACCTTCCTGCACAAAAACAATCTCCTCATGACGCAGGCATCCTTGCACCATGCTACAAGGGTGCCTGCGCCAGCGCATGGCAGCTGTATGTGTTCCAGCGCAGTAGAGATCACAGGAATGCGACATATCATTGTAAATATGCCGCATTCCTGTGCTCTGAAAGTGCAGCAGCGTGGCACAGCCAAAGGGCTTGCAGTGCCACACTGCCGCACCTTCTTGTAAATCTGCCCCACTGTTCGTGACCGGTAAGTGCCTTCCTTGCTCCCTTCTAGAAGGCACAGAACTGCAGAAATGTGGTGGCTCAAAATACCCTAACTTCTTCATCAATCAACTGATAACATTAGGAAAGTGTCATCCTCATCAGCTATGGGTAGGATAACACAGAGATTGCTGACACTGACAAAACCCAACACCATCCTAGAGGCCATTGATAGCAATAGTCGCAGTGGCACATGATGTAGGTCTGCTCTGCGATAACCACGTGAAAGTGGCAGCCAGAATGAAACAATCAGAGTGCACATTACAGCAACTACAGCCCTAGGCCACTGAACTGCAGCAACTGAGGAAGGACCTAATGGACTGGATATTCTTCGTGTAAGGCAGAGGGTAAGATGCAGATGGGCGGGCCACGTGAAATAACATCGGATTTTGGGGCTACCAGAAGGGTCGAAAGGACAAAATAGAGTTGAGTTTAAAGAGGAATGGATTAAAATCTGTGTGTCACCCCACAACCTTGCCTTTTTTTCTCTTTCGAGTCTCATCTCGAAAGCCTCCCCCGGGCTCTGGACCTTGCATCTTTCTAGTTGAGCCGCTCCATTACTGAGACAGAGATGAAATCCTAAAAGCAGCCAGACAAGTGGAATGGGAAAATCAAATACATGTCTTCCCAGGCTATACTTTAGACAGGCAGCACCAGAGGGCTTCTTTTGCAGGAGTAAAGCACAGCTTGTTTGATACAGAGGAACAAAGCTTTAAGTGGGCAGGCAGCCCTAAACATCAGGTGCTGAGATGGGTCCCTATCGGGCTGTCCATTTTTAGCCTCACCCTCGGGGTGAAAAAAAAAATCTTAACTCTACAACAGTACCACCCTTTACTGCCCTTGAGATGACTTCAGAGATGTGTTATAGTTGTATGTATGTATACTTGTAAAGCGCACTATCACCTGACAGGCATCTTGGCGCTGTATACCACTGTGGAACCCATCCTGGCTTTCCCTGTGAGATGCTCCCTACTGGGCACCCCCAAAGTGAAACCAGGCATCCCAGCACTTTAGGGCCGTTGTGGAGATTAAGCAAGCTATTGCCCAGAGTTGCAGAGTGGGGACCCATGATTAGAGTAGGCACCGAGGCGAGAATTATCGAGTCTGTGGACATTGAGCCCAAGACCCTGCCGCGTCGGGAATTGAACCCTGGTCCAGGCCAGACCTCTGCATCAGTGTCTGCCGCCCTAACCATTGAGCCACACTTCTCCACCTTCTTTGTGAGAAGCTGGGTTTCTGTTTCAGAAATCCCCCACTTTTCAGCAGACTACTGATGGACTTTTGACTTGATGTGCCCTTGGTCCCTGCCAATCGGGGTCCCAGGACCTGTGTTCCATCCCCAAAACTAACCCAAACCCAATTGGCATCTCTGGCCACAAGTCAGCCCCTGGTAAATGGTATCACAGGTACCCAGGGCACTGTGACTAGGGAAGACCTCTAAGGGTTGCAGCACTTATTGTGCCACCCTTAGAGACCACGTACCATTACACTCACACTGCCTTAGCAGGCTGCGTGTTTTGGTGCAGAACAAAGTGAAGAGTCGACATGGCACATATTCCTGTGTGCCATGCCTACAAACCACTGCCCTGGCATACATCCGTCACCCCTCTTGCTGGGTGCACTATACCATCGGTTAGGATACAGGTGCATGAGCCCTGTACCCCTACAGTGTCTAAGACCAATCTTAGACATTGTAAGTGTAGTGCTGCCATTAAGAGTATATGGTGCTGGGAGTTTGTCATTACAAACTCCACAGCACCATAAAGGCTGCATTGGAAACTGAGAAGTTTGGTATCAAACTTCTCAGCACCTACAACCCACACTGATACCAGTGTTGGATTTAATGAAAACTGCGCACAGAGGGCGTCTTAGAGATGCCCCCTGAAAAACGACCTACCACTAGTGTCTAGGCTAAGTGGCTGCTTATAGCTGCCACCACCAGACATTTTTCTGGACCCCTGGGTCGAGAGCCTGCTGCTCTTGGGGGCCTGAAATAATGCACATCCTGGGATGAGGTGCCAAGCGTCCTACCCCAGGATGGCCAGGATCCATGAAGGGGAAGCTTTAAAGGCTTGCAGCCTTTGTGAGCTTCCCCAGGCCACTTGTTGCTTTCAGCAACTGGTCCCCACTGGTTCTGACCCCCACTTTGGGCGAGAGAACCGGTGGGAAAAACAAGTGAGGAAGAGAGGTGTGCCCACCTTTGCCAACTCCACCCCTCAGATGGGAGAGGGGAGGTGAAGCACAACTCTCTGTCCCCACCATCTTGCAGATGGGGGGACTCAGCCAACCAGGGAAAGGCTTATGCCCCCCTCCCACTGGGGGGTGGCACAATAGGGGTGTGTACCCACCCCAGGGAAGGGACCCATTGGTCCCAACCTTTTACCTACCTGTAACACCCCTAAATCTAGTATTTAGGAGCACCACTGATCCTTCCTTCCTCAGGTCAGAAGAAACTACGAGAAAAGAAGAAGAAGGACCAAACAGCCATGCTGAAGCTAACAAGAGGAAGATGTCCACTGACTTGGCCCCAGCTCTACCGGCCTGTCTCCACCTCGATCCTGCTCCTGCAACATCCTGGTGTGTCCTGCAACAAGCAACCTAGAACACCCTGGAGGACATGCCTGCCTTCAGCCACAAAGACTGTGTCTCCTGTGAACACCAGATTTGTTAATCTCCAACCTCTGGCTCCGGAAGGACACCGCGAATCAGCACCACTCTGCAATCACCCTACACGGCCCGAGCTCGAGTTGGCAAACACCAAGAGGAGGTCTCCCGGGCGATCATGACCCAAGATCTGGTGTCCCCTGTCCTGCCTCAAGTCTCCAGCCGACACCTGCAGTCTAAATCCAGAAGGTCCCCCCAACCGCGACCAGGAGCTGGTAAAAAGATCCGACCCTAAAAGGTACCCCTGCACCCAACGCCCCACGGCCTTGGGAGGCCAAACCGATGGTGTCAAACCAACCCCCAACATCCGAACTTACCTCTCAAAGTAGTGGTCGCTCCCCGAGCCCTGCAATGTCTTTGCAAACCGTAGGTTTCCCATTGCAAACAACAGGGCGCCCGACGTCAAAACTGCAACCTGCACCCAAATAAAATTAAATTATTTTTTTAAATTTTTGTTGTGCTACTTTATCTCCCCATTTGTCCTGAGATAAGATCCAGGAGCTTCGCTCTCACAACCAAGTGGCCTGTTCATCAGCAGCCACCAACCGAAGGCCCCTTGTCCCCAATTGGATAATATTGGGCATCACCACTCTTCACCCTGCTGCCCTAGTGCCTCTGAGAGTCTAACAAGAGGGCATCCCTGAGCCTGGGGGACCCCTGAGTCTACCCCCAGAACCTCAACTCCCACTTCCGAATACTTACCCTAAAACCGATAACACTATTTTTCTCCATAGGATAATATCGACTGTTTTTCTTGGAAAAGTTTGTGTGTGTGAAGTTTGAAAACCTAAAGAAATTCTTTAAAATTGTACTATTTAACAAAAACGCTTTTACCTACCTGTTTAAAGGAAATGTCCCAGGGTAGTATCCAGGTATACTACAATGTTTAAGAAAAGTAATCTAAAAGGTAACTTACCTGGATTTTTCTGAAAAGCCCATTAAAGTCTGTTTACTGCCTTTACAAAGCATTGCATTTCTCTGAAACAGTACTGAAAGCCAAAACAAAGTGTATATACCATTACAACCCAAACTGTATTACAACTGTATATTTACTGCAAAGTACTTATTACTTACCTGGGTCAGGCTTGCTTGGTCTAGGAAATAAAAGAACTAAAATAATATTTCTATACAAAA
Organism: Lissotriton vulgaris; assembly: GCF_964263255.1. Taxonomy (NCBI): domain Eukaryota; kingdom Metazoa; phylum Chordata; class Amphibia; order Caudata; family Salamandridae; genus Lissotriton; species Lissotriton vulgaris. The sequence goes on from NC_141696.1 coordinate 502,902,759, forward strand.
ACAGTTGGTTTTAAGTTAAGTCTTTGAGTTTGTGAAATCATTTGCTGATTGAGTGTGTGCAACAAGTGCTTATCACTGTCCTCTGGTGCAAATTTTGCCTATTGAAAACACTGTCCTCTGATACTGCCTTACTGCTAAACCACACTACCTCAAATAGAGAGTAAAGTTATATCTACTTTTACCTCTGCCTACCTTTTGGGTTCCACTGGACTCTGCGCACACTATACCTCACTTTGGTATAGTATATACAAAGACAGCTTCCTACAACCTTGGGGTGGAAAACAAATCTTAACTTTACAGCAGTATTACCCTTCACTGCCGTTAAGATGATTTCAAAGAGATTTGTTATAGTTCTTTCACAGTCTCCTCATTTCCGAACTGAAGCATTTTCAATATTATGTACAAAAAGCCATAGTTATTGCTTATGTATCTTATGCGACTAACAGCCATTGAGAAAGCCAGTAGCCCTGTCTTGTCGTAGGTCTACTGTTACCTGTTGTATTATATATCTGGATGCAAAGACAGAAGCAGCAAAATACCAGCCGGATGGCACACCATGCTAAGTACAGGTTTTTTAGCGTTTGCATTTTTAAACCAAGCCCTTAACTGCATCGGCCATGCCTTTTAGAGAGACTCCCCAGTTTTTTCATCCCACTTTAAGCCATGCAGAGAAGTAATATTCCCTGCTATTTTTGGCCATCAAACGCATTTTTCCACAGACCCAGCAGAGGAAGAATAACGATGGATTGGCAGACGCCTCTGAGAAATGGGAACAGCAGAAAAAGAGACGTTGCAGCAGAAAGACCAGAAACAAACCAAAAAAAACAGAACCTTCGACTCGCAGTGCCTGCTAACATGCAAGCCAATGACAAATGCCGCTATGCCCTGGCACTGGTGGTATCAATCGGAGAAAGGAGGTCTGCCATACACTCGGATTAGACTGGATTCTTGAGAGAAGAAACCAGTACTTCCACGCAGGTATCCCTACAAGCAGGGACGGATTGGCACAGCGGGCAATTGGGCTTTGGCCGGTGTGTCAGTGGCCTCTGTAGGTCATTTTTTGTTCTGCCCCAGCCCACAGAGGGCACCGGACCAGGAGATTAAAGCAGCCTTGCTGGGGCCGTGTGAAAAGGCCCTGGGGCGACGATCATCTGTGGCCTCTTTTTGACCTCCTGCGTTGCTAATCTATCACCCTGATGGTGGGCTGGTGATCAGGTGTTTGCGAGAATCGGCCTCCTGAGGGTCAGGTGTTGCTCAGGCCATTGAGCCATTCTCACCTCGCACCCCTTGGGCTTATGCAGCCCAGAAGCAGAGTTCATATTTGACATGTTGCCCACAGCTCTTCTCATTCAGGGTAATGATTTTATGCTGGGGCATCATTTTAGAGGCCAGGTGATGTGATGGACGTAGGTCAACTTCACCTCAGCCCCACGCCCCTATGGATGGCCCGCAGATGTGTTCTCTGCTTTTTAATCCCCTCCCCTGCCAGCCCTTGCCCTGAGGCAGTGGAAGGTGGGGGAGCTTGAGTAATGTAGTAATACAAGGGGGCCTAGCAGTTTTTCTGTTGCTCAGGTATAGGAGGGCTGGGGAGTGTAGGAGAGTAGGGTCTGCTTCCTATGGTTACCCCCACTTTTTGCTGTTCTCTCTCTAAATTGATACCATGTACTTTAGGTACATACCAGAATGGTTACTGGGTCACCCTTGTGAGCCCCTGTATAGTGTACCCTAGGTACCCAGGGCATAGGTGCACCCTAGCCTACCAGGGACTGTAGCATGTATTGTGCCACCCCTGGTTTGCCTTACAAACTGACACCAGAGGGCTGTTCACACAGCCTGGGTAAGGTGGCGTAATCACTGCTTACTTAGATATAGTATACCTATATCTATATACCTATATAGACACATAAAGACCTATAAGCCACTCCTAAGGCAGACCTAGACAATCCTGGTGGTAGAGTGCTTGGTTTTATGTGAGAGGGAGCTGAGCCCCTCTGCAGCTTTCGGAACCACCATAGCCATACCATATACTCCTAAGTGCATTATAATCCTCACGGTCAATGCTAACTTTGGTTTGGCTTTATAAAAACATGTTGTGTAAGGTGTCAAACACTTTGGAATACTACCCCCCTGCCAGTTCTGGTGGTGGGGGTAGCATCCCACCCTTCTAGAGGGGGAAGACATGTAGTTACCTGTAAACCCGGTCAAAGTTAAACAGAGCCTCAGCATCACAAAATGGATGCTGCTGCCACAGACACAAGTCTGCATTCCTGCTGCTGGACGAAACTCCGGCAGGGGAGGCCTGGACAATAGGTTTCCTGTCCAGGGAGGTGCTGGCACCTCCACAGACAGGGTTTTGTGTATTGGGGCAGGGAGGGCTGCCTTCAGTGAAGGCTTTCCAGACACTGTCTGGGGCACACTAGGTGCTCCATGCATTTCCCAGTTCAAACCGGTTGCTGGGGCACCCTGCCCCAGCTCTGGTGCGAAACTGGACTAAGGGAAGGGTGTGTAACCACCCCCTTCTCAGGTCCACCATAGGAGGGACCTTACAGAAAGCCCAACCCCTAAACTTAGTATCAGTATAGGAACCCAGTCCCTAGGACTTTAGATTACCCTAGACGAAACTCTGAAACATAAATCCTGGACCTTCTACATTCCATTTCGACTGGAAGACAGGAGACATCTCCCTTGTGGTCAAGGAGGGACCACCCTGTTTAAACAAGCACCAACAGCAACTTTGCCAGTCTGCATTATAGAGGCTCCAACCGGATCCCGAAGAATCTGTGACACAGGACACAGACTTCCAGACATCTCTGTCCCCGACCTTTGCTCACAGCAAAGCTGAGATCCGTGGCGGACACGAGAGACATGGGACCGGAACTCCTGGACATCCTGCATTTTACAAGCTGCACTCACTTCACGAGGTAACTCAAAGTTGTGCATTGGGATGCTGGATGCCCCAAACCCAAGCACCATTTGCACCAAAGCTCAGAGGCCCCCACTCTATGAGTGTCCCATGGGCCCCACTTTTGCATTTCAGCTTGATGCGCCTTCCCAGTTACTAGTCAATTGGCTAATGAGCCCTCGGAAGACTCCATTTTGAATCTAACTTTCCTGGTTGCTTCAGGCCTGTTGCAGCTTTCCTACAAAGGAGAAACACCACAGACCTTGCTGGTCTGCACTGAAGCCAATCTTGACATCCTGCATGGGTTGCGTTTGCCAAAGCTTGTTGGGTCCAATCCGGATACCAACACCGCAGTAAACTAGATCCTTTGTGGGACAGTTCAAATCGAGCTCCTGGTTGTCGTTGACGCCTCCTGCACCTCGTGGCTGAAGAGACAAACTTCACCGTTTCACCTGAAATCACCCGACATTGGCTGGCAGCTTTCCATTGCCATCCTGGTCACTGGCAAGTGACCCAGACTTTGTCCCTTCTGCTTTCAGATTCTTCAGATCTTGGATCCGCCCTTGGATCCACCCGGACACTTTTCCTCTGGTCGCCTGCAGCTCTCCATTGAAATCGACAACGACACCCGACATCAAAAGACACCTATGCACCCGGCTACCGAGGGTGAGGTCACTCGAGTACTCTGGTAGTCCGAAGGGTATTGGCCCTCCTAGTGTCTAATTCTAAAAGGGTTTCATCGTGGTCCATCCGGAAGTATCCTTAAACTGTAAAATTGTAACTTGTTCGTTTCCCATAGAAAGTCAATGGTAACCCGCGGCTGTGTTTAGACACTGCACACGTCTCCTGTGGGCCTCCTACTTCCTAACCTTTGGTTGTTTAGAGTAGCCCCAGCGATTCCACAGGCCCCAGGCCTGCTTTTTAATTCTCACGTGGTTCTTATACCACTATTTTAGTATACGGTTTGTGAGGCCCCTAGGGCAAAACGCATGCTGTGCAACTTATCGTACGCTTATTAAGATTCTTATATTGTACTTTTACCTCTGACCTCATAAAGAGTGCAGAGGGGTTGCGTTTAGAATAAATACATATATATTTGATATATACCTTGTGTGGTGTCCTTTCATTTGGTAATCAAGGGACTATAATTGGTAAAACAACCTGCTTAACCCCTTCGATGCTCATGACGAGCTCAGCTCGTCATGAGGCCCAGTGAAACTGTGCTTATGACGAGCTGAGCTCGTCATGAACAATGGGGTTCGATAATGATCAGCACAGGAGGGGAAAACCTCTAGCAGCCAAGGTGTTAATATGCTCTCTGAAGTCTTAGCTTGATGACTGCTGGTTCATGTGTTGTGTGATGATCTGTTGTGCAGTTTAATTATGTGGTGTGTTGTTGAATTTTGTGGCGTGATGTGGTATTGTGTGATGTGGATTGGATGTATGTGGTGTGTTGTGTAAATGTGTTGTTGAGATAAATTATGTGGTGTGTTACTGAATTGTGTGGAATGATAATATGTGGAGTGGAATTGTGTTGCGTGGAACTGTGTGGCGTTGAGTGAAATTATGCTGATTAGAATTATGTGGTATGGTGTGAAGTGTATTTAAATCAAATGAACTCAAAAGCCATGTTGCCTTTCAGATACAAGCAAAGCAGTTGTAAAAATGTGAAAAAATAAATTAGACTTAGGGCTGCCTTTCATCCAACAGAGACAAAGTGCTTAATTAAAATATTGTATATTGTATTTATATAGCGCTTACTACCCCTGACGACAAATTGAAGTGCTTTGTTATGAGTAGCAAACTATGCTGGAACCCAAGATTAGAGGTTAATAGTAAATTAGTAATCTTTTTTTCTTAGTGCTTAAGCTGCACAACTACGCTGTTATACTGTACAGCGCTGATGACTTCTCGTCCAGACCTATACCAGCACCATCAAACATGACCGGAGACATTGCTGTACCGTTGTACAAAATCTGCATCTACGAAGGGTGCTTCTGAGAGCTACAATGCACTCCAAGTATTGCAGGGGTGCAGAGACGCCATCCAGGTGCACCCCATGAGAGCAGTGCTGTCTGTACAGATACCATGAAGGGATATGTGCTAGGAAAACAGTATTGTTCTGTACCGGTGCCATTTCATCCACATAGGTTCCAACGCGTTTAACCCGCTGAGCAATCGTCCGAAGTGAGAAGACGGAAGAGGTGAACAGGTGAAATAAAAAAGTAAATCAATAATCTGTAGATAAAAGAAATAAAATTCCATGTAAGTATGAGGTTTTGTTGGCAATTGCTTCATATTTGGTGCTACAGTATGTGTCTTACATATGGAGGGCATGTGAAGAATTGTGAGGGATTGTTACTCAGAAGGAATATTTAAACCAATATCACTAGTTGTCTTCAGGCCGATTGAACCATGATTCTGAGAACAGAGGGTGTTTATTGCTTCTTCTGGATTCTGTGTTGCATTTGATACTTTGGAAAAGTGAAGAAGCTTCCCTTTGCAGGTTTGCATGTGTTTTTCTATGACATAAAGTATTACTTATATCTCTTAAACTCATTATCTACCTATCTCTTCCTCTTTCTATAGCTATGTACCTTTTCTTCTGGCTAGCTGATCTTCCCGTCTTTACCTTATGTCGCTACCCTTAACTACCTGATTTCTAGTTCTACTTCACCAACCTCAATATACTGTCTCTTTACCTCTCTTTTCAGCTCCTCTTGTCCCCAGCCCCCAGTTGGTACTACCCAGCAGAACCAGGGATCGCTGTCTAACTAGAGTAGTACACACAAAGAAAGAGGGGAGGGAGCTAGATTTGATTTCTTTTGAGTGTTTTGCTAAATGTTTTATGGTTGATATGCAAAATATATTTCTATAGTGTTTGTTATTAAAAGTTCTATTCTCCAAGGTAGAGGTTCAGAGCTACCCTTCCTCTTACTTTTGTTATGACATGTTCTATTCCCAGAGATTCCAGTCTTATCCTTTTCCCTTGACTTTGTACTAGATTTCTGATTTATGTGAATATCAGAGTCAAGTGAAGAATATGTGATATACAAATCACTAAGGACGCGCTCCTTAACGTGAAACCAGGGGGTTTCTTCATTCTTTTAAATGTAGCTTTGTGGTTGTGCTTCAATAAAGTCAATCATATGTGTCTTGAGAATATCATATGTTTATTTTAGTTCATTTTCAGATATTTTCGTGATCCACAATGTTTTTTGAAAATTAATTTCACAGATAAATCATTTTAAAGCATTACTTCATGCCCAATGCATTTCGGGTTAAAGGGGTAACCCTTCGTCAGGGGCCTGTAACAATGAAAACATACAGGACCTTAGCAGTCAGCAGAACAAACCATAGACAACTCATAATAACATTATGCATTGTACAGGTACTATGTTACTTGCAAATATATTGCCTAGGATAATCAGCATTCAAAATTACATAAGCAAAAAAGTACTGTTTCGCTAATGAGAATATACATGAACATAGGCAAATGTTGCCAGCATAAACGAAAAATGGATAGCATGAAATGCGATTGCATCAAGACGGGTGTAATAGCGGGAGCAGTATTCATGCAAGGAAAATAAACAGTGAACAAACTGCTTACTGAAAAAATGATGCGTGGTGGTCTCGGCATCTCAAGAGTGCAAGAAAAGTAAAAAACTACACGATCTACTTACAAGGAGAGTAGCGCGCCTAGTACTCGACGTGCAATACACAGCACCGGTCTGGGTAGAGGGGAACCTATCCGCGGGGATAAAGTAGCTATGTGGGATGGTCACGTGGTCTACGCGATGTGAAATATATACAAGATCGAAAAATAGTCGATCAATGATATCGACTAATGTGTGCACACAATTAAGTCAACCAGTTGTGGGAGTTGTGGTGATGGATAAAAAACGAAAAACTTTTGTGTGAAGGGAAACGGTAACCAGACTTGAGAAATCAGATGGCGTGTCATGATAGGTTAACGTGATAGGTCACGTGATGTGAACCAGGAAATAAACAAACGGCGGTGTAAAATGCATGGACTGAAATGACATTTAGCGCGATCGTGATGAGAAAATACGAATAGACAAATGTAAAACGTAAATGAAGTGCGATGAGAATATGGGGTCTGAAATAAGAAAAGAGAGTATCATAATAGATTGCACGAGAAGTATGAGACAGCTGGTGCTGGGATATCGAACACAAGCATGAATGGGTGAACTCATAAATGAACATATCAATAAACAAATATACAAGTAAAATAAACTGGATGATTTTCTTAATTTTAAACATGATGATCATAAATGTCCTCAGAAAGTATAAGCATACTGTTTGATGAAGTAGTTTCAATTTGAATCAGTCTTAAACCAATGATGTAGAGGATGGGAGGGACCTCAGAGTTCCAAGTTGTGCCTAAATCTCATAGAACACATGAAAATTCTATTCTGTCATTTATCCCCGTTGGTTGTAGGGAATTGAGTATTTTGATCCAGAAGAATTCTGCTTGTAGACGCTGTTTCACAGGGTCCATATCGCAGCGCTGTGGTAGTATCTCCAGTATGGTAAACTTGAATTGCGCTATTTGGTGATTATTTTCAAGCCAATGGATGGCTACAGCTGATTTAATATTCTTCGTGCGGGTGTTGCTTTTGTGCTCAGACATTCTTACTTTTATCTTCCTTTCTGTCCGGCCTACGTAAAGTTTGCCACAAGGGCATTCGAATGGGACAACAAATATTATAATCAATGCAGAATTCTGAGGTCCCTCCCATCCTCTACATCATTGGTTTAAAACTAATTCAAATTGAAACTACTTCATCAAACAGTATGCTTATACTTTCTGAGGACATTCATGATCATCATGTTTAAAATTAAGAAAATCATCCAGTTTATTTTGTATATTTGTTTATTGATATGCTTATTTATGAGTTCACCCATTCATGCTTGTGTTCGATATCCCAGCACCAGCTGTCTCATACTTCTCGTGCAATCTATTCTGATACTCTCTTTTCTTATTGCAGACCCCATATGCTCATCGCACTTCATTTACGTTTTACATATGTCTATTCGTATTTTCTCATCACGATCGCGCTACATGTCAATTCAGTCCATGCATTTTACACCGCCGTTTGTTTATTTCCTGGTTCACACCACGTGACCTATCACGTTAACCTATCATGACGCGCCATCTGATTTCTCGGGTCTGGTTACCGTTTCCCTTTACACAAAAGTTTTTAGTTTTTTATCCATCACCACAACTCCCACAACTGGTTGACTTAATTGTGTGCACACATTAGTCGATATCATTGATCGACTATTTTTCGATCTCATATATATTTCACATTGCGTAGACCACGTGACCATCCCACATAGCTACAATATCCCCTCGGATAGGTTCCCCTCTACCGTGACCAGTGCTGTGTATTCCACGCCGAGTACTAGGCGCGTTACTCTCCTTGTAAGTAGATCGTGTAGTTTTTTTTACTTTTCTTGCACTCTTGAGATGCTGAGACCACCACGCGTCATTTTTTCAGTAAGCAGTTTGTTCACTGTTTATTTTCTTTGCATGATTACTGCTCCCGCTATTACACCCGTCTTGATGCAATTGCATTTCATGCTATCCATTTTCCATTTATGCTGGCAACATTTGCCTATGTTCATGTATATTCTCATTAGCGAAACAGTACTTTTTGCTTATGTAATTTTGAATGCTGATTATCCGAGGCAATATATTTGCAAGTAACATAGTACCGGTACAATGCATAATGTTATTATGAGTTGTCTATGATTTGTTCTGCTGACTGCTAAGGTCCTGTATGTTTTCATTGTTACAGGCCCCTGACGAAGAGTTACCCCTTTAACCTGAAATGCATTGGGCATGAAGTAATGCTTTGAAATGATTTATCGGTGAAATGAATTTTCAAAAAACATTGTGGATCAGGAAAATATCTGAAAATGAACTAAAATAAACATATGATATTCTCAAGACACATATGATTGACTTTATGGAAGCAAAACCACTAAGCTACATTTAAAAGAGTGAAGAAACCCCCCGGTTTCACGTTAAAGGAGCGCGCCTTAGTGATTTGTATATCACATATTCTTCAATTACACAAGGCACTGCAAGGCACAGTGTGACAAGGATAGCGCCATCCTCAACCCTTAAAAAAAACTACTCTTAATCGAGTGAGTGCATGGAGATAACAGCTACTGTATTCTAATATCAGAGTCAAGGACATACCTGGTTGGGTAAGCTATCTAAGTTCATTGTGCAAGGCGTTAAGTCTGCAAAGTAAGTATTCTGTTTTCAGAACTGCGGTGCTCCTTGTCTTTACCAATGTTACTGGCTCTATTAGCTTTAAAATGCTTAATTTACCAAACATCTCTCTACAAATGAGACCTCTGAGAGTAACAGAATGGTGTTTCCTGAAAGTGCACGCCACGCGAAAGTGGGCCCCTTTTTTTGGCAGTGTCCGGGCCAAATTGTTATCCCAATCGGACCTTGCCTGCAAGAGTGGGAGTCTCCTACGGCAGTGACTCTGCAAACAGCTAACAATCTGCTATAGGGAAGGTTAACATTTTGACTTAACCTGTAACTTTATTTGAAAATAAGGCAGATGTTAAATTAAGGATATGCACAGCTCATTTGCCATAGGCCAACATCCCTGGCGGGGCTGACTGAGCCAACATAAAAATGGCAGATTGTGCAGTGTGGTTTAGTTGGGGTAGGATTCATACCCCATCTCCACCTTATGGTTACAGCACACCACATTAGAAGATCCAGTATTCTATAACACTCTAGGCGAACACATCCATAACTACTTTATCAATAACACGGGTGCAACTACTTCAACAATTGACTGGATGTATTTAAGATGGTGGTTAGGGCGTACTTCATCTAAGCAGTAGCGGAAGCCCACAAAAGTCTGAGAAACAAATAATGACAGGTGGAAGATCTCTGCCCCAATCAGAAAAGGACACGCTGTCTGAACCCTTCGCCCCATTAAAAGAATATTCTTATTGATCTCATTTACTTACACCCAAATGAGCGAGAAAGAGCTAGAGAGAGCGCGAGAGAGAGTGCGCGCGACAGAGAGAGAGAGAGAGAGAGAGAGAGAGACAGAGACTACCCTTGCACATTCTCCCTAGCAAAATCACATCCACAAAACCTGGTGCATTGGTTTAAATACAGACGCCTAAACTTTTTGTTGAACTCCATGGACATCGCAGACATGAAAAAAATAATTGGTGAAGACACCACATCCACAATTTTGTAGTGGCATGCTTCATCGCTGGTGCCTTCTCTTCATCCGAGTAGGTTAGTACCGCATGGATCAACTCAACCATTGCTGGGAGTTCATTATAAAACATTAATTTCTGGAATGAAACAGGGATCCAGCCAATTTAAAAATACCTCAGGAATAGACCAAGGATTTCTCTTTTATTTTGAGGATACTCTGGGTATGGTTAAAAACGGTTCTTTTGGATTCGTTTTTGAAAAGCCATACTTTGTACATTTGGACTGACACGTTTCAGCCATCTTACATGCCCTTAATGGTCACTGTTTTAACAAAATGGGGTGACCCTGTGTCCCTCAGAACCTGGGTATACGTAATTCACAAACAAGTGGTTCTGTCGGGTATAGACAATCTCTTTGGGGTGGGCTGTAGGCAGCTCCAAAGCACAGAGAGTTTTTGCTTGTTTGTGTGCTTTGGAGCTGCCTACAGCCCACCCCAAAGAGATTGTCTATACCCGACAGAACCACTTGTTTGTGACTTAATGGTCACTGGCTTTCTTCAGGGCTATGGGGTTATCCCTATCTATTTAGTGTAATACTTCATGGAGAAAGAAAGGCAGCACAAGTCTCTTATGACAAAAGTAATTAACCTTCTTCGGTGATCACATGGGCCTGGTCGGGTTACGCACTCACCTGTAGTCACATATTTTTTTAAGGAGATGCACCTTGTGCAAACCTAGTTCTGCTCTGTAACACCTCCCTGATTTAATTCATCCTGATCAAAATGGGTTTGTCCCTGTGAGGAGTATGTCCCTTAATATTCCTTTACTTTAGATGCTATTTGAAATTGCCTCAAGCAGATGGCCTTGCTCGGCCTGCATGACTCCAAACCTAGATAAGACTTTTGATACCATGGACTGGAACTATCTCTTTAGAGTCCTAGAATAATTTGGTTGTGGGAGGCCTTTAACACGACTAATTAAATTGTTGTACATTAATCTGACAGTCAGGGTGACAGTATATCCAAACCCTTCTAGTCCATAGGGAACAAAAACAAGGCAGTCCACTGTCACCCTTGTTTTTTGGCCTCAAAATAGTACCCTAGCCATTAAGATGCAATGGGTGCGAATTAAATGGGTTATCCCACTGGGGAACAAAGTATTTGCAATATATCTTTATACTGACAATATGCTCCTCTACATTAAAAAAGTGCAGAAAGACCATAAAAGCTTAGTCAAAGTTTTGAAACACATCAACGTTACTTGTAAATTGGTGTAAATCTTGATTGTTTCTCTTTCTTCATACTTGGGATCAGAATTTATTATTCAGAGACAGCAACCTCATTAGGACAGTGAAGGAGAACACAGGTTCAATTCTGGAGAACTCCTCTTACCACTGTAGTGGGCCAGATCACACTCCCCAAAAAGAAATTGTTCCCACGCCTATTATACCATTTTTCAAACCATCCTCTCTACCTTTTGAAAAACATATTTTGGAAATCGGACGTGCTATTAAGAGAGCTCGATTGGTGAAGTGGCCGCCGCAGAGTGACCTTGGCCAAGCTCTAGCTACAGACACTTTTGCCCCCATTTTAGAGCACTTATATTCAGAAGCTCAGCTGCACTGGGTAAACCGCTGGCTCTCCAGCAGCACATTGGCAGGCATATAGTAGGGCTCACTGCAGTTGTTGTGCCTTTTTCTTCTACGAGCCAAGGCAAACTGCGGCTCAGCTTCCAAAGACGTGTGGTGCCCTTTGTGCCCACTACTCCTCTCTTGGGATTGCCAAGTGGTGTCGGTTGCTTCACAGCAAGAGAGCGTGCCCCTGGAGCGTGGCGGGCTTCACAACATTGGACGACCTACACCAGGGCAGAAAAGTTTCAACATTTGACTTTGCCCTTAACCACTTGGACGCTAAGGGAATCAGGTCCATTTAATGAGATTTCCATTGAAATGAATGGGCAGTGCATGACAAGTTACCCTTGTCATTAGAATCCAAGTGGTTAAGCAAACTAACCCCCAGAGAGGTCAATTTGTAACTCATAGGACAATGATCAATATATGTTGCACTAGCTGGGGTGTTGCAACGAAAGACGCACTCATTCAAACCCTGTTCACAACTGGTAAAGGCTGCCAACAGGGTTCTGGGGGCACACGTGCAGATCTCGTTGTAGGCCCTGCTTGAGGCCTGGGGATCTGAGATGGAGGGCATGCATGGCAAGGAATGGAACAGGGAAATTGCCTATCCTCATACAGTTTAAAATAATGCCAGGGTTAAATATATTGACTTCAGTCTGTTCCACAAAGCTTACCTCACTGCAGAGAGAGAGTAAATAAAATGTTTGTGGGCATGGGCGCAGTGTAACTCAGCTGCCAATCCCCACTGTGGACCTGCAACATATGATTTGGGGTTGTACCCACATAAACTACTGGTACAAAGTGGTCAATGCACTTGCTTCTGTTACTGGCTGCCTCAACCTTCACAGCTGGGAAGTCTGTGCTGTGAGCTTCTTTAAATGTACAAAAACTGCACCAAAAAGGTCAAATTGATGGCCCACTTCCAGGACCTTCCGCTCCTGTTGGCCAAATATACCATAGCCTTAAAATGGGGAGCAGCGACACCACTCTGTGTCGCTGCATGACATATGCCATGGTGAGGTGGGCCGACACTGAGAAAGCAGCCATGAGGAAAATAGATACCAAAGGCCTCAGGAAGCGACCTACTGCCAGTGGATGGGGTGTCATACTCTTTAGCTTTAAAAACACAGTGAAAGATGATGCACTGCCACAAAGGAATTCCAAGCAAACGCCCTTACTCTCCATGGGCAGAAGCACGCGCTCAATATAACTCTAGGGGAAAGGCACCAGTTGTTTCAGTGTCTTGATGATTGCATTGGGCATGACATTGCTAGGCTTCCAATCAAAATAAGTTAAACATGAAGCTGTAATGTCTGGAAAATAAAAAACACATGGTTAAAAAATGATGATTTCCACGCCCATATAGATTTGTGTGTAGTGAAGCATATTCATTTTTGATGATTTGAGGGCAGGACGTTTGAGGGTCTCATGCTGAGATCTCTGATACTTTGATCTCTCTCATTGTATGACCTTTTAATAGTTGTGTTGTCTAAATGTACGTAGGCACATGTTTCCTTTATCCACATTTTGGTGCTACTCATTAGACATCACAGTGTCTCATTCATCCTGATTATTCGGCTTGCCGATTCAACATGTTAGCATTTTACATTCTCTCTAAATTCTCTAGTGTACTTTAAAACACACTCCCCCGTCATCTGTTACCAATTATAATGCCAAACAAGATTTGTACATTAATTTGTCAGAATTACAGACCACACTTTTGTCCTTCGGTCTTGTAGTCTTTTAATCTTATGTTGAAATCCAAGCACACCAATAAGTGGGAAGGATTGTAATTAGAAACCACCTGAAAACTGTGTAAAATGTCTCTTTGTTGACATTTCATCCTCTGGAGAACAGGGTCACTTGCCTTTCCTGCACCTGTTTGAATCCCAGTAACATTAACCAGCGGCACCATGTGGCAGTAGCTAATTTTGTGGTCACATTTATATAAATTTAAGAGGCAACAGGGAGTATCTGGCTGGTGAAACATGTCTCATATATCAGTGTGTATATTGATGTTTTGTTAACACTCTAGACACATAAATGGGCAAGAGCAGCAACATTATAGTGGCTAAGTGCGTGTACACCTGCCATTAGGCCTCTAAGTGGCCATCTGTGGCCATAATGAAAAGGTCATACTGGTGATTAATTCTCATATTATTCCAAGCTTGCGGATAGTGTCTGCTTTCAAAACATGTACGGGGTCTGTCTGTTTAGGAGTTCATGTGATACGGTGTGTGGATCATTAATGTCTGTGAAATGTGCTGAGTGAAAAACATACATTGTATGGTCCAGCACTACGATAATTGTAACAAAAAGTTAAAAATACAAAGATGTAAGTGCTCTTTCAGTAGTTACACCGTATTATTTACTTGCCTAAAAGCAAACAACATGAACGTAATATAGCTTTGTGGCCTGCTGCTGGGAGTTATACTGGTCGTTAAAGTTCCTGAAAAAGAGTTGTTGTCCCTAGCTTCCGGCTAGGGCCCATTTCAATGGAGACATCCTTTAGCAACTGGTATAGGTAGAAAATTAAATTAAAACCTGGCTCTTTCCTTAATGTCAGCAGAATGCAGGCATATTCGAGTTTCTACTCTAACAAAGCGCCAAGACGCCTCGGCATTAGTGCGCTTTATAAGCAATGTCAGTCAGTCAGTAGAAGGCAATAAGGCTATTAGAAATTACATCCACTGTTGGCAGAATGTTCTAATTTGAAAAGGGAGAACAAGAAAGATCAACATTGGAATATTGAAGCAGAGGGCCTCTCACAGCATTTTTTGACCCAAAGCTACTTCATTGTCTTCAGTGGAACTCGCAACATTCCAATGTTCTAATATTTGCTAGAACAGATGTAGGTCATTATATTTTACAGAGTTTAATTTGTGCCTGTATTTACAAGGCCCTACTTTTCATATTCAGAATGTATCCCCACGCAAAGTAGAGACATTCCGAAAAAGAATAAGGAAGAGATATATAGGAAAACAGTGACAAAGGAAGTAGGAAGGAAATTACAGGAAAAGTGACGGGAAGTGCAGGCTGGTGGAAGAAAGAGGCATTAAGTGTTATCAAAAATAGAAAAACTTTAGAAGCTCACACTTAATGCTTTTACATTTTATATAGTTATTGTACGTCTGTATGTTGTGGTAAAATCCTCGCATGGTATAATACCAGAATATCAAAGACAAAAAATCTTATGACATGAATGTGTCCCAAATATTGTTTGCAAAAATATTGCCCCATGGGAGTTAATAATAGAAAATCTACACCCAATGGGACAATAATTTAGCAAATTATATTTAGGGCACATTATTTATGTCAGACGATATTTCTGGGTATGATATTGTAATATATAACCCATTGTATCTCAGTGAATAGCTAGTATTTCCTTGAATAACACACTCTCATGTGCAATTCAAACAGGAGAGCGATGAGACTCATTTGAACTTGAAAAATAAAGTCATGAGTGTGTAATCTGTGCAAAATGGATATTTTTATTGGCAGTGCTATCGCCCATTTCTCCACTAAAGCAATTTGTATTTCTGATGTAAAAAGTGGAAAAATGTCGAAGTAGTGACCCCTTCGACCACACAACTGTTCCACATTATTCCTTTTTTTTTTTTTTTTAATTTTTTCGTTGGCAAATTCAGATCACAAAACACGTACACAGAAATATGCAATGTAGATTGATATGATATGCATGGAGTACAGTATGGGAACATGTCATATGTAAAAGTGAATAACCAATATTATATCTAGAGAATATATAACATTAAAAAATTAAAGATATATACTTTTTTTAAACATAACCAAGACAGGACGCAAAAAGAAACATAGTATCAAAATACATCAAATGTCCAACACTTGGTTTCCCCTTTCAATATTATACCACCTAGTAATAGGTTCCCATATCTGTTTCCCTATTGCCCTCATTTTCCTGCCTCTTGTGGCATATATTGCAATTTCTTGTTTATAGATAGCTATAAAGCGACTAAGCCACAGATTAAAGGTAGGAGGCTCTGCATCTTTCCATCTGGCTGCCAAAATTATCCAAAGCACGGCGTATCCCAGAAAAAGTACTGCCTGTTCTTCGCTGTTGTGCTTCAAGGAGTCGTCATGGCCTAATAGGAGCAATGTTATAGAATCTTTTATTCGATGCCCAAAGATTTGGGTCCAATATTCCAGTATCATAGCTTTAACTGTTGCCAATGCAGGGCATTCAGAAAACATATGCAGGAGATTTGCAAGTGGCTGATTGCATCTAGGACAATTATCATCAGTCCTGAGCCCCCAAGCAAACAATTTAGCTGGCATATAATATAGGTTATAAATAATTCTGTAATATTGAGCCTTTAAATTAGAGGCTATAAAATATTTTGCTGAAAGGGTTAATGAGAGATCTATATCTACATTGGGGTTAGCTAATTTTGAGGCCCAAGATTGTTCCGTGCGTTCTAAGTCATCAGGGGTATTGGCCATAAATAACTGATATATGACTCCGATTCTTGTGGATTTTTCCCTATAATATCCAATAATGGTATATTATCTAGTAGAATTTTTGGTATAGTATTATAGATACTAGATGATATTTGATAAAATTTTAAAAAATCACAAGCGGGAATATTGTATCTTTCTTGAAAAGACTCAAAGGATAGTGGGAGACTATTACCAAAAAAATCACCTATTGTTTTAATACCTAGGAGCTCCCACCTCTGAAATCTACTGTCGTTAGGAATGGAGGAAAAATGTTTACATTGCCATAAAGGTGTATATTTCGTAAATGTAGGAATACCCAGATGTTTACAGATAGCTTTCCATACTGCTCGAGCGTCTAGAACTGTCTTTAATTTAATTTTTTTGTAGTATGATGGTTCTATCTGCCTTAAGAGCAGTCCCTTATGTTTTTCACCTAAACTAAGCTCATATATTGATGGAATATATGAAGTTATAGGGGTTAGGACTCCAGGTTTACCAGTCAAAAGAGGGTCCATATGTTGTACTAGTGTTGCCCAAAAATATAATCTCAAATTTGGTAGAGCTAAGCCACCTCTATCTTGAGGGAGCGCTAACAGGGGAAGGGCTCGTCTTATTTTGCCATAGCTCCACATAAACTTTGCAATAAGGGAATCTATAGTCTTAATAAAGTGTTCTCCAGGCAGTAGAGGGATTGCTCTGAAAAAATATAAAACCCGTGGGAATATGTTCATTTTAGCATAATTGGCCCTACCTATTATAGAAAGGTGTAAGCTGTCTATCCTTCTAAGATCACTTTTAATTTTATCAATGAGGGGAGAATAATGTATTTCACTAATCTTGCTTATCTCCGCAGAGAGACCTACTCCTAGATATGTAGCCTGTTTAACCCTAAGTGTACTTTCATATTGGGTATTATTAGTGGCTAATACCACCGTTTTATCTCTATTCAAAGAGTACCCTGAATACATCCCAAAAGCCTGTGTGATTGTCTCAATTTCAGAAACTGCTTCAGACGGCTTGGTAGTTATAACAGCAACATCGTCAGCATATGCCATGACTTTAGTGGAGAAAGATCCAGTAATAACTGGTTGTATTGCTGGTGAGGTTAGTAATTTCTGAATAAGGGGATCGATATATAGGACAAATAGGACCGGGGAACATGGGCAGCCCTGCCTTGTACCTCTTTGGACCTTAATGACCTCCGACTCATCACCAGATATAGAGATTTTAGCCATGGGGTTGATGTAAATGGCTTTAATGGCTTTAATAAAGTTGTTTCCAAAATTTTTACTTTCAAAGATATTCCAAAGAAACTGCCATGATACTCGATCGAATGCCTTTTCGGCATCGAGGAGGATCATCGACATCTCGCCCCTCGTGGCGCCCATGATGTCAAACAGGGTTATGGCTCTCCGAGTATGGTCTGTAGTGCCCTTGCCTGGGATAAAGCCATGTTGCCATGGGGATACAAGATGTTCGATGACCCCGCTCAGTCGATTTGCAAGTATTTTAGCATATAGTTTTGAGTCGGAGTTAATCAGGGATATGGGCCTGTATGAGGAAGGAAGGTGAGGTGGTTAACCCTTTTTATGAAAAATTATTATATTTGTTTGCTTCCATGACTCTGGAGGAGTTGTGTGATATTGTACTCCAAGAAACAAATCAAGCAGGAAAGGGATTATTTGATTGCCAAGGATTTTATATAGATCCAATGGGATTTTATCCGGACCCGCCGCTTTACCATTGGCCATCTCGGCTAATGCAATCTCCACTTCGGTGATCGTAATCTCTCTATCCAGATAAGTCTTAGTCTCATTGTCAATAATTTTATGTAGAGTCTGATCTGGAAGCCAATTATTTAAGAATGTTGAATTTCGTTATTAGGATATGATATATCGCTACCATAGAGTTTTTGATAATACTTTTGGAATACTTTAACAATCTCTTTAGAAGTTGTATGCACATTACCCTCAAATTCTATCTTCTTAATACTACCTAGTGATTGTTTTTGTCGAGTACGTAATGCTAGCTGCTTCCCCACATTTTCCCCTGATTCATACAGTCTAGCCTTATTAGCCTGGTAGGTTTCAGCAGCTTTTTGGATTAGCGTACTATTGATCTCATTTTTTAGGATCATTATTTTATTTAAAGTTTTCCCAGGATCTAATGTAGAATCGACTTGGCCTCTTCGAGACTGATTTATTTGTGAGGCATGTAGGGTCTCGAGATTAGAGAGTTCTTGCATCAGTTGTATATTAGTCTGCTTTTCCTTCTTTCGTTTATTAGCTACAAATGAAATAGTCTCTCCCCTCAATGCTGCTTTAAAACAATCCCATACTATTACACGGGATGCACTAAACTGGTTACAATCAAAAAAGGACTGAGTCCATGATTTAATATACGTTATGTATTCCTGATTAACCAGTAACCTCCTGTCAAAAGTCCATTGTGTTATTGGTTTGACTAAATTGGCAGTATCGAAGATAAAGGTCAGCGCATTATGGTCAGATATAGTTTTCGGGGATTTAGTTATTTCTATGATGTCCTTCTCCTCTATAGTTGACATAATATAATCGATTCTGACGTACTTATTGTGGGGGAAGGAGAAATAAGTAAAACCATCTGCATTTGGCCCCTGGAGTAAACCCCAGACGTCAACCAGATTATGACTTTTCATCATCCGACCCAGTGCGTTGTATACCTTTGGTTTATGCCCTTTACAATTTTGAGATAGGTAGTTCCCTGTGGGCAGCCCTATTTCAAAATTAAAGTCCCCGCAGAGAACCAATGAGCCAGACCAAGAGGCCAATTCGATTTCGAGCTCCCGAAAAATATCAGGATCATCTAGATTTGAGCCATAGATTGCACAGATAGTAATACCTACCTGTAGCTGAATTATGACCCATCTACCATGTTTATCGGCTAATTTACGAATTGGGGGACCTATTATAGGTTTGGCTAAAATGGCTACCCCTCTGGTTTTGGATGTTTGGGATGTAGCCGCCATTAGATTAAACCAGGTAATTTGAGTAAGTCTCTGTCAGTATATGCTATATGTGTCTCTTGGAGACATATTATATCAACTGGATTTTGACTTGTTAATTGAAATAACTGGGCCCTTTTATCTTTATGATTGAGGCCTGCCACATTCCACGTGCATAAACTTATTCTCCCCATTTATTAGCTTGAAAATCTAACCCAGATTTAATGTATTGGAACCTAAAACCTCAGTTTTTCTTAAAGTGCATAGTACAGTTTGGCTTTTTACAGTTTCGTTTTTTGTTTAAGTTATATTGATTCACAATGTACCATGATCTCTTTGTGCAACGTAACCGGTGACTGAATTTGTCAATTTTTTTTTTCCACCTTCCCCCCCCCTCCTCAATCCCCTCCCCAAGGCCTTCCCCAAGGCCTTCCCCACCCGCCTCCCCCCGCACACCACCCTTTGAGGCATGTAGACTCTAACTAGAGTCTGTAGTGATGGAGAGACACCCCTGCGCCGTGCCATATTATTACTTCCATGTTCACCTAATAACACATGTGCGGGCTAACAGAAAGGTATCAAACAGGAGACAGATAAAGCTAAAATAGAATAATCAAACTTGGACCCTATGGTACCCCCTGAGCCGAAAAGAGAACCCATAAATGCTAACCAATAATTCATTGAAGCGGTGATAG
Organism: Lissotriton vulgaris; assembly: GCF_964263255.1. Classification (NCBI taxonomy): domain Eukaryota; kingdom Metazoa; phylum Chordata; class Amphibia; order Caudata; family Salamandridae; genus Lissotriton; species Lissotriton vulgaris. The sequence goes on from NC_141696.1 coordinate 502,922,675, forward strand.
AAACAACATATTCTTATTCACGTTTTAAGTGACTATCGGAAAAAATAGGAGTTAATATCAAGCTTAGAACTTCAAAATTCTATTAAATATACTTATTCCTCCTATGTCGTTAAGCAAAACCCATCGTCCGGGGGTTATATAGTAATCTTAATAGACACTGTATTTAGAGTTCTTGAAAAAAAAAGGTACTATTAATTCATATTTAGGTCAGGCTATCTAAAAAGGCCTTCGCTTTGATTTCGGAAGAAAAAAATTTTACCTGACCATTATACAACACTTTGAGTGTAGCAGGGTTATTCAAATAAACCTTGGCTTTTTTGTCCAAAAAGGGTTTGATTAACTGTCGGAGTCGCCATCTCCGCTCCACAGTTGTGTGGCAAAAATCCGGCCTAACAAAGTATGAAATGTCACCTCGGGACCGATGGGCCTCAGGTCTCGCTTTCTCTGCAATAGCTTGACGTAACAGAAAGTTGCCGAAATAGACCAGTATCGCCCTAGGATATTTGTTTTGCGAATTGATAGCCCGTAATGTAGCTGGGGTTCTGTGGACACGCTGAACTTCTAGCTCCCAATTCCATGAGGATAACTCGGGAAAAGTATCTTTAAAGAGTTGAATCACAAAAATGCGTATGTTGTCTCCTTCACTTTTCTCCGGAACTCCCAGTATTCGGAGGTTGTTGCGGCGCATACGATTTTCCATCTCCTCAAGCTTCCATCTTACATCAGTCAGTTCAGCTTCGTGGGCATCAACCTGCTCTTTCACCACGGTTGCTTCAGCCTCGTTAACCACAATTCGATCTTCCATATCAGCCATTCTTGCATTGGAGGCCGCCACTGTTTTAGAAAGCTTACGCACCACTCCTTGTACCTTTTGTAGGGCTTGCTGAGCTTTCCGGCCATCTTTAGAAGTTTGTTCCCTATGGGATGCGATTGCCTGCAGCACCGTGTCCATTACCGCAGTTAAGGTAGTATCTTGCTCCTTCGAGGAAGAAGCCCCCTGAGAGCTGGGGGTTGTAGCAGGAATACACTCCCGGTGAGGGCCTGCTGTGCCATGATGGCTTCTTTTTTTTTAATCACTGCGTGCCTTCCCACTGTAGCTTCCCCCAATAGTTCATCTGCATCACTATCCTGTGTGCTGGTGCTGGAGCCTGTGTGCAGGTCGGATAGAGGGTCTAAATCAGAATATAAGTCATGGTGCCAGCCTAGATCCTCGCGACCTTCAGAGATAGTATAGAATTCTAGTGGTTCCAAATCCGTGTCAGAAGCGATTCCGGCTCCACCAGTATAGTCTGGCATAGGCAATGTTGACTCTTCTTCATTTTCCTTCTCCATTAGTGTGGTTGGTGCAGGAGTGCCTTGAGTATGGGCAAGTGTTTGTACTAGAAGGGGTGATGTTAATTTGCCCTCCACGTTAGCCAGGTTAGGTAGTGCAGAGTGCGTTTCAGGGCGTGGCTGGGCGGGCATATTTGCTATGTTACTTGTGCCAGTTGTGGGGGCAATTGTAGTAGGTGTGAGTATTGAAAGCTCAGCTATTATTGAGCCTGGTGCTTGAATCGGTATATTTGTCCCCGCTAGAATTACTGAAGCTTGTGTTTGTATCTGCACCGGTATTGCCATAGTATTTTCCACTACCGCTGCCTCTGTAGTAAAGCTCCCTGGCCCTTCTGTTATGGCTGTTGAACATTGCGGCGGTATGGACAGGCCAGCTGTAGCTGCGGCTGTACCTGAAGGTGGAAAACTTACTGTTGGGCTTACTCCTACGAATGGCTCAGAGCGGGATGCTGCTGCTGCTGCCACCGACGAATCTGTGTTGGAAAGCGCCGCCGGGGTTACTGGCGGCGCTGCAATCAGCGGTCCGCTTGTTGCGTGTTGCAAGGAGGGGGAGGGAGCAGCTCCGGCCGGCGTCTTCCGAAGCAAGTCCACAACGGAGGGACCCGGGCCCGGGGTGTTGATGTTTCTTGCTGCTTTTAGTTGTTTTGGTTGAAGCTGAGCCTGCCCCCCATCAGATCCGACAGCTTCATCCGTCAGAGAGCCAGCGCGTCTTGCTGCTAATTTTTGATCGCGAAGCGCTTGCTTGGCTGCCCGGGTCTTTGAGGTGGCTGCCACCGCTGCAGCATTTTTCGGAGCCATCAGTGTATTCTCTTGTATGCGGTCGTTACCAGGGGCACTTATAAGGGTCTTATCTTGAACGCCAGAGAGTTCTGTATTGTCACGGAGCTGAATGAAGAGCCTTAACACCGTAATGCCGAGAGCTGTTGCGATGCAATGGAGTAGTGAACGTGACTGCACCGGTGAAAATGACGAGTCCCCTGATGCTTCAAGGTAGACGCCACTCATTATTCATTCTTTTAACCTTGTAATGCCACAGTAGACTTAAAGCGATTATTTGCTGATGTCATCTCTCGCTGTATCTGCTAGTATCGTTTTCTCTGTGCTTCCATGGGTGCTACAAGGTCCTGACCCTTCTCCTAGCCCATTAGTTAGGCTCGGCACAGGAGAGTGTCTCACAGCGGACTAGTGAGCCGCCGCCATCTTGCCTCTCTCAGTTGTGCAGTTGCCGTTCCACATTATTCCTATATTGTTTTTTTTAATAAAGCTAACTGTTACATGGGAGGAATGGATGATGTGATTGCAGCATAATTGAGAACAAATCTAATTATCTATAAATCATTTCCTTTCCACGATTTTACAATACACACAGATATGAAGAAATAATTAAACGACATCACCAATGAAGATTTCTCAAATGAAACCACCACATGACATGATTCTCCACTTTCACCTTCCCTAAGCGATTTGAAGAGGACCAAAGGCCGAAACTGCACCTTGTGAGTACCATGCTAGATAAATACATCCCAGTAAAAAAAAAAAGCAGTAGAGTTTGTATACCACAAGACAAACAACTGACTTGCAAAAATATCAATTACTACTGGGTAGTTACAGGTAGGTCATAGTTTCAATAGGAAAAGTGTATTTTTGATTTATTTATACCCTTGGTGCTGTTTATAAAATTTGCACGAAACTCTCCCAAAAACACAATTCATCCACCTCAGCACCTGCCTGGAAAGTTTTCCGTTGACCCAACAAGTGGAGGGCCACAAAAAGGGTGGGAGGCCCAAATGTTCATTTAGCATTTTAATTCCAACAAGGAACTGCTCTCTATTACAAAAAAAATGGCTTAATGTAAAAACACCAAATTTAGCAAAAATGTAGAATTTTACTCAGAAAGCATACTTTTTGGTTTTGGTGTAAATGCTATTTTTAAGAATTTTGTGTTCAAATTGGGGCTTGGTTGGCCTTGAAGGGCTAAATAATGTAGGTTTATTTGAACTGTTGGTCCGGCAGTAAACCCAGAGTAAAAATAATATACAAAATAGGGCCCTCTATTTGTCCTTTTTGTCCTGCCACAATTTAAGTACGGCAGGACTGGGAGTTGCGGTGAACTCCCCAATGCACATGGCCGTAGGCTGTTCACAATAGAGGGGTCGGCTGAACATATCATTAAAAAAAGGGTTTGGGGCAGAGACAAGCACCCCCTTTTGTACCGCTTATGGCCGCCATAAGTGTGGCAGGGTATGCTCAGACGTGAGTCCCTTGCTCACTTTGCAACTGGATTCAAACAAGCCGGGCTGAAGACGGCTGGAATGCCAGAAACCGGTCCTCGGAAGCTTGTTTCCGGTCCAGGGAAGACATGGCTTGGCAGTTCGGGCTGGACTGTTCCCATGAGGCACAGGGTCAGACTGATTTGCATTTAGCCATGTCTGAACTGGGGTGGCAGAGTGGGCTAAAGAACGGTAATAGATTAAACCCAGATCTTTTGACTGGGTGTGAGTGTTTGATTGATTCAGATGCTCCGTCCATCACCACCCCCTTTTGTACCGCTTTTGGCCGCCATAAGTGTGGCAGGGTATGCTCAGACGTGAGTCCCTTGCTCACTTTGCCACTAGATTCAAGCAAGCCGGGCTGAAGACGGCTGGAATGCCAGAAACCGGTCCTCGGAAGCTTGTTTCCGGTCCAGGGAAGACATGGCTTGGCAGTTCGGGCTGGACTGTTCCCATGAGGCACAGGGTCAGACTGATTTGCATATAGCCATGACTGAACTGGGGTGGCAGAGTGGGCTAAATAACGGTGATGGATTAAACCCAGATCTTTTGACTGGGTGTGAGTGTTTGATTGATTCAGATGCTCCGTCCATCACCACCCCCTTTTGTACCGCTTTTGGCCGCCATAAGTGTGGCAGGGTATGCTCAGACGTGAGTCCCTTGCTCACTTTGCCACTAGATTCAAGCAAGCCGGACTGAAGACGGCAGGAATGCCAGAAACCGGTCCTCGGAAGCTTGTTTCCGGTCCAGGGAAGAAATGGCTTGGCAGTTCGGGCTGGACTGTTCCCATGAGGCACAGGGTCAGACTGATTTGCATATAGCCATGTCTGAACTGGGGTGGCAGAGTGGGCTAAAGAACAGTGATGGATTAAACCCAGATCTTTTGACTGGGTGTGAGTGTTTGATTGATTCAGATGCTCCGTCCATCACCACCCCCTTTTGTACTGCGAGACAAGCAAGGGGCCAGGCCCTACATCCAACCTCCTGCTGAGCACTGTTGAACTCCATATGCAGTGGCTGTTTGCCATCTGCGGGCATTAGTCTCAACTTTAACTATGCCCTGTGGCCAGCCCCTTACTGTGAGAAGCTGAGGTTTGGCCACCCTGGTTAGCATGACTGGCATACAAGCTGTGTGGCCAACCTGTTATCCCTCGAAAGCCCACTGAAGGCCTACCACAGCTGGGCAAGGCCAGGACCTGCAGCCAACTCTTGATGGGCACCACCAAAGGCAGTTGGCAGTGTTGGGTTGGCCACCACAGCGGGGTTGTGAGCAAAGCCTTGCGGTGAACTCCCCAATGCACATGGCTGTAGGCTGTTCACAATAGAGGGGTCGGCTGAACATATCATTAAAAAAAGCTGAAATTTACAGAAAAAAACAAAGGTTAAGATTGCATTATAATTATGTATGGTAATAAGATCTTCTCTCCCATAATTTTTTTTTTAAACACTGAAATTAACTGCAAAAATAAAGGCTACAGTGATGTTATAGTTAGGTATGGTAATAAGATCTTAGCTTATGTTAAAAGAAAACCGAAGTTAAATTCACTGAGAACACCAAAGGTTAACCCCTCCCATGCTCATGATGAGCTCAGCTCGTCATGAGCCATGGTGGCCCTGTGCTCATTGCGAGCTGAGCTCATCATGACCGTTGCACCGCGCCCACGCAGGGATAATTCCCCTGCTGTGCGTTCCATTGGAACAGGCGTGGTCTTGACGAGCTCAGCTCGTCATGAGCACACTGCCACCGTGGTTCATGATGAGGTGAGCTCGTCACGATCACCGGGGTGCTGCACGGCCCCCCTCCACCCCCAGGACAGCGGGGAATTAACCCCACAGGCAAGGGGTTAAAGTGATGTTATAGTTAGGAGTTGAAATATAATAAATCTAGGGCCCGATGTAGGTAGCCAAATACCGGTCAGTAACGGCCGAAATTACCGAATTTCGGTCGTTACCGACCGGTATTGGGCTTTCCAGATGTAGGTGGAATTTTTAAGGATTCAGTATTTTACTGAATCAGTAATTTAAGGAATCGGTAAAATACCGAATTCTTAAATATCGATTCTGTAAATTACCGAATCCTGATATGTAGGGAGCACTCAAATGAGTTATTTTCCCATCTTAGGATTCGTTATTTCCCACCAACTACAAGTTGGTGGTAAATAATGAAAACCTCTGAAAAAGCATTTTTTTTGCTTTTCCAACAGTGACATGTTGCAGACATACATGCCCTTAGGGCATGATTGTCTGCAACATGTGCACCTATACACAATTGAGGGGTGCAACAGGGTGTCAAAGTGACACCCTACCACCCTTCAATGTTTCCCAATTTTACTGAATCAGTATTTACCGATTCGGTAATTGACATTCATTCCTATGGGCATCCAGGCCCATAGGAATGAATGGCAATTACCGAATCGGTAAATACTGATTCGGTAATTACCGAAACTTACCGATTCGGTAATTTTTTACCTACATCCCAATTGCCTGTTCTTAAATACCGAATCGGTATGATTCGGTATTTAAGAATCGGTAATCTGGGATTACCTACATCGGGCCCTTAATGTTTAAAAGCAAAAAAAGACTGAAATTCATCAGTTTTAATTTAATGAGCTTACTATAACGTGTGCTCCGTCGTGCATTGCTTATGACATCATATATTACATCTCTCATGACATGTTAACATCACTGATGTTATCTCATCTCATCAATTTTTTCCAGCACCGTTTTTGTTCAGCTGATGTTATGCACATATTCTCGATTGCATATTTCTAGTAGGGCACAACTTTCTATGAGATGAAGGAAGCATAGCGCTACAAGAATGTTGGCTGAGCCAATCGTCTGCTGGCAAGATTGTTTCTACCATTCACAGATACAGATCTGGTTTGAAAGTGGTAATGCATGTAAATGCAGACATACAGATATACACACTTTCTATTTTACTGTGGTTAACTGTGCAGTATTTTATTCCTCAAGTCCTGAGACATAGTCAGCAGTTTGCACACTGACATGACACAAACTGTCTATGTGCATTTGTCGATAGATCATTTGTGGTGTGTCAATGTCTTTTGAGAGGATTGTCTGTGTTTGCCTGTGCTACAATTAACCCAGATGTATTGCATTTGCTAATGCTTGTTTTGTAAAGGCAGCCAGTTGACACACGAGTTGTACTGCACTATAAACGGTCATTAATGGGTACAATTGCATTGTGCCCTGGTTCTGTTTTACTGATGATGGGCATGAACCGTTGATATCATTTCTAAGCAAGTGACAAAATGAAATGTTGATTCAATTTTTTTTCTTTTTTATATGCTACATCCTCTGACAAAAAAGATCTACCCACTGATACTTGAATTTCAGTCAAAAGTTGAGCATCAACCAATCAGGATTACTCTGTTCCTGAACAAGGGTACAGAAAAGTGAGATATTGTGTTTTCATTTATGCCTTCCTATAATCTAATGTTCTCTTTAATGACCATTCAATCGATCATTTGCTTCGACTTTACAAGAAAGATAACATATTGCACCCATACATTTGTATCCCAGCATATTCATCTCCTTGTTTTAGGTCAAATGTCATGTGTCCAAAGACTCTTTAATTAGAACCTGAAATACGTATGTAGACTCCCCACACGCACACCCTCACACTGTTCCAATAGCGTGTTTGCACATCCCTTCATAACACTCATCCAAGGTTCATAAGGCGCAGTAAAAAACAGACGTCTCTATTACTCAATTTATGTTCGTCATGTCGCCAACCTGCGGAATTATGGTAGGAGTAATTCGTTTTGCAGAGGTTTGTACTCAAAGGACCAGATCACAAAACATTTTTGACTTGTGCTATTTTATGCCTTTGGTGATAAGTTAATGCTGTGTTTGTCCCAAACACTTTTTCCACCGTTTTCTGAAAGCGGGGTTCTAGAGGTGGTAGTGTGTGACAAGAATGTGTGTTCATATTTGTTGTATGGCATTTTGTTGTGGTGATGCATTCTGCTGTTTTTCGGGTGATGCGCTAATTATGCTGTATTATTGCATTCTGATGTTACATAGTAATGTGATAGTTCTGTGTTCTATTTTGACTAATTTGTTATGTTGTGTTATGGTTTGTGTTGTTGTGTTGCTCTGTGTTTGTTATTGTAATACAAGCTGTCCTTTACTTTAGATATGCCATCACATGTAGCTACACTTACAGCCAACAGCCGCAGAAGCCTTTATATTTCCAGCGGACAGCAGCCATGTAACATTGTGTAGGGTGGTAAAACAGACCTGCCACAGCTCAACTATTTTAGACATAGGTCACCCCAAGACAATGGCAGAGTTACCCCTAGATTCATCATCGGCATGTTTTACGAGTCTGTAATAGCGATTAATAAGGAATCACTATTACAGACTCGCAAAACGGAATTCATGTAGGAATTGCAATATTTATTGCGATTCCTACAGCTTCCTTATTTGCGTAGCGCCCAGCAGTGGAGATCTGTGCTATACAAGCTTAACGTACAAGACTTATCAAGGTCGACGGGACAAACTTCATGAACATAAAGAACTGATCTCCACAAAGTGACTTACGCGATCCCTTTGACAACCAAACTGGAACTTACACTCATATCAGCGTAACTGTCAGCATCTTAACTAATAGGATTGTTAACATTGCCGCATCATACCTGCTTCGCCCATTTGACAAGAACCCTTTGAAAATAAGACCTGCCCATCCACATCCAGATTGCCTTGAAAAAGCCCCCAGAGGGCGAAACACGTGTCGGCAGTGCAAAGCTGGAAAATTTTAATGTGTTTGAAATAAAGATCTTGAAAGAAATACATACGGTTTTGGATCCATGCTTTGAAGCTTCCCTATTACTTATGAACTGATTGTTGAAACCGGTGAAAAAGAACTATAATATTAATACTGTATTTGGAAACAAAAAAGAATGTTTGTTCTTTGATATTGGACTTCCAAGAGGGTGCTTAGTGTAACTTGGTCTTCTTCTGAGTATTGATACGAGCATTAAGTTGCTCTGTGTAACACCCCGGGTGGTGGGTGTCTTACCAGGTTCTCAGTGCACCTCTTCTTTTGACATTTCACACACGACCTGCCCAGAGGAATTAGTCTAAAACGGAAGGTGCGGACGTTTTCTCTCATTGAGAAACGCTACCACCAACATTACTGTATTAGCTTCCTTATTTGCGATTAGCTAATTGCTAATCGCAAATAAGGAATAACTCCCCATTCATTGAATGAGAAGACATATCAATGTGCGAATCGCTATTAGCGATTCGCATTTTGAGTTTTAGATTTCAAGGGTGCAGGGGTGTCCAAAGTATATCCTGTTGCACCCCTGAAATGATATTGGATGCTGGTGTTAAGCACACACATGTCCCAAGGACATGTGTGTGTGTGTAACATACAACTTAGATAAATGCACTTAAGTGCATTTTTCTAAGTTTCTGCTATTTACCACGAGGTTTGACTTCGCGGTAAATAGTGGCGCAATTTTTTAAATGTTTCATGAATTTTGCATTTGGGATGACGAATCCCAGATGCAAAATTTGCGCTTTCTCAGAATCTGGCCCTTTGCAAGCCGATTTTACGTTGATGAATCTAGCTGTAACTTAGAACTCCCAATGCTCACTTTATGTGAAATAGACTCCAGAGCACTGTATTTTGGCAGCAGCAGTGTCGAGCTTACTGAGTACTCTACATTTGAATATTTAAAATGACACAAGTACCAACATGCTGAAAATCTGAGGATTGGCTTTTCAGATGGTTGTCACAGTGGCCTTCAGGCCAACTAGTTCTTGGCTGTTCACAGTGGCCAGTTTGAAACAATCACATATCGCCAAGCATTTCAGCAACACATTTTGTAAAGGGCTGCTGGTACGGCCGAATTTTCATACACATTAAGAGTTAATTTACTGGATTCTTTTAAGTGGTTGAAGGTTGTTGCCATCAAAATAAAAAAGCCCTTAAGTGATTGTTGCTGTGAAAGTGCTGCCTCTAGTAAGACCGCTGTTCATCATAGGTGACAAAGAAGTAAATGTCGCCATCGGCCACCCGTTTGCTATCCAAGGAACAAGGCACTTTTTCTGATCGTTCAGGATGCTTTTGGTGGAGCTTGAGAAACTTACCGCTGATAGTAACTTGTAACGCTTGTAACACGATACCGTTCATCGCCATTTCCCCTGACCATGGGCCATAGCATGAGGGGTTGTGCTGGACTAGAGAACACCAAGGGTCGGGATGGCAGAACTGAGCGCCTCTTTTATGCACCTCCAGTCAGGTGCGCAACACCCATTGAGCTCAAAGGGCTTTACAACCCCCACCTCCATCCCCCCCCCGCCCCCGAAATGTTTGTCAGCCTGTCAGCCCGGCTGAGACAGCTTCCCGGGCACACTCAGAGCCGCACCCGAGTACTTCCCAGGGGCCTTATTTATGAAGGCCTTGCGTCAGTTTCACGCACCAGCGGTGTAAAAAATGCGCCTTGTTGCGCCATATTTAAAAAGTGACGCATCTAGATAGATGCGTCACTTTTTAAACCCCTGCGCCACATTATACCTGCGTCAGGTATAATGTAAGCAGAGGGGCGTTCCCCCGCAAAAAGCATCGTAATAGTGACGCAGTGAAATCTATGAGATTTCACTGCGTCACTTTTAGGACGCTGTTGCGTCAAAATCTTGCGCCTGCCTCACAGCAGGCGTAAGACTGACGCAAGCCCTTTCACATGGGGCTTTCCCCATGTGAAAGGACGCATTGCTGGAGTTGCGTCACTTTTGTGACACACTCCAGCAATGCGTCACTTCTGCGCTTACAGATACGTCAGAAATACTGACGTATCTGTAACTCCTTGCAACATGATGCGTCATACATTAAATATGACGCATCAGGAATGTCGCAAGGAGTGCGCAGTGAAAAGTGACGCATCGCTGTTTTCACGCAGCGATGCGTCACTTTTCATAAATGAGGCCCCAGGTCTTTAAAAAAACATTTACTTGCTAACGAGGCTTTGTTGTGTTTTCATCTCTTCTTAGAGCCCCTGCATCCCCGAAATTTTTAGTAGCTCCTCCCGAAATTTGCCTCTAGTTGCGCCTCTGCCTGCAGTGTATAAAGTGAATTCATTTAACCCATAATTTCTCTGAGTTAGTGCTTAATCTCGCAACAGCACAGCTCAGAAACAGGAAGAGGCCAACATTGCTCATTGTTTCTGAACCATAGTGTCTGAAAGTAAAGCACTAGCTCAGAGAAATATTGAGTAAACTGAATTAAATTTTACACTCTGCAAGCGCATAAAGCAGGCACTCGGCTCTTCACTAAGCCAGCAACACCCTTCATATTACGGATTCTGAACGCCTGTTTTACTGCCAAAATGGCACTTATTTGACTCTATCAGTGGTCAATTTGAAAAAAAAAATATGTCCTGGGGCTCTCGTCAGGAGGGAGGTTGCACAAGCCCATTTCTCATGTTAGCGCTGCCTAAAACAGAGTGGGGAGCAATTGTGGCGCAATGGCAAGAGCTGCTGACATCAGAGCTTGAGAAGGATTCAGTCTTGGCGTCAACTCCCACCCTGTGATTCTGGGCAAATCACATAATTCCCCCCATGCCTACCATAAATGAATGTGTCCTTAACTAGTGCTAATGAAAAGTGCTGGTGTTGATGATTAAGTGCCCATGCTGAGCACTGGAAACCACAGGCTCAAATTAAGCAATGCTCTATATTGCATGATATTCAGACAGTGAAGCTTGGGACTAGAAAGAGGCTTTCCCAGTTTCCAAGCTCCAACTCAGAAACTATTAGGTTAAAAGAATGCACATTAGACAGTGCAAGCGAATAACATAGGTGATTGGATCTTCGCTGAGCTGGAACAGCTGATTGTGACACAGCCCCAGATAGAGTTTGTGATACTGCCATTCAAAACTGAACATATAAGCTTCTGAAGCACATTGTATCTCTGACATGTAAGATCTCCAAAGATAATGCTGGTCGTCCTTATCACGTCCTTGTATTTCCATGAACTTACACTCTCTTCTGATTTCTTCTCACATCTAATTCTCACAAAGATCATGAACACTACTGGCCACATGCACTGTTTGCAGGGACCAGAGAGCGGTTTGCTAATTCTCTGTCCTACTCATTAGATCCCTTTTTGCACCTGGTAAGTCTATGGAGCAACCTGAACAGGTCAATGTACTCATTCTCCTGTATCCTATTTTTGTAGTATCTAAACAATTACTCATTAACACATTACACATTAACCCCAAATAAGGTATGTTGTTCTTTCCCTCCCACTTTTCTTTCTCTTTCTCTCCTTGATCTGCTTACCTTACCCTGACTTGGTGTTGCACTTTTGACACATATGGCCTATGTCTTTATCTTTATCTTTCTCTTCATCCCCTTCTCCTCTTGCTTCATCTTCCCTGCTTCCCTTTTCCTGGACTCCTCCTGCTGTGTTTCCCCAGTGTCTTCATGTCCTTCTTGCAAGCTTCAGATGCGAAAAAATTCCTAGACGTCCTAGGAATTTTTTCGCATCTGTTGCTACCCTGCCCTAGGAGTCTATAGATTTTCACTACCCAGGGGGTCCTTGTTATTCTCACTTCTTGCAAGCTTCCTCATTATCCTTCACATGCGTTTCCCAAGATTCAGACAATGTTTTCTTCGTCTCAGATCAACACATTTGTTTTCTGTTCACACACCCATGCAATGGTGTCTTCTCTGTTCCCCTGCTCAAACTCACTCTCCCTTAGATCTTACCGTCCTCATCCTAGCAACGCTCTCCATGCTTTCTTATGTCCCCTTAACTGCATTTCTTCTGTATCATCCCTAGGCTGGTGACACTTTGATTACTGACTCCCCGCTGCTGTTCCCTCGGGTTGTGTATGTCCCTCCTGCAACTCTCCTCCCTCCTACTCTCATGCTCCCCCATCCTCCATCCTTTTTTCCTTTCTCTCGTATGCCCAACATCTTCTGTCTTGTTCACCGCTCTCCAAAGCTTAGGAATGCTCTCAATTGCTAATCGTTCCTACTTCCCTCTCTCCTGCCATCCTGCCTTCATCCTGAACTCCCATCCTTTCCCCGGTCCGCTCCCATCGTGCTGTGTCTCCATCACCTTGTCACTTCACACTCACACCACCTCCACTGCTGACTGTAGCACCCTTTGTTCTACTTTGTTTCTCATTGACAAACCCTCGCTCATGTCTAGTCCACTTGCATGTGACTTTACACCCTTTGGAGAAGCAAAGCGATTAGGCGGTAAATTAGCGGCTCAGGCCCCCGTGAGTGGTATACCCAGCTCTGAGGAAGGTAAGGAGGTGAAGAGGTGAGGCTGTGAGGCGGTGCGGTGCGGTGAGTTGCAGTAGCCCCTGTATGTAGCCGACGGCTACCCAACACTAACACTCAGGGGCAGGGCCGGACTGGGAACCACTACCGGCCCTGTCAAAGTGCTCGGCCGCCCCCCCCTCCCCACTCGGGGGGGGGTTGGAGGTGCCGCCGAGCTCTTTGCCTGGGCCGTTTTTTGGACGATTTTGGTACAGGGCTATGCTGTGCTGAAAAATCAGCCCTGTAACAAAAACGGCCCCCAGGGGTCCAAAACCGGCTCCCACCCGTGCGGCGCACTGGGGCATTGCTCAGTGCCTGCTATGGCTAGTCCGTCTCTGCTCAGGCGTTGCGGTGCAGGTCGGCACCATTCAGCTTACCCAGCCACCTCTCCTCTGCCTTCGGCCAAATTGTTGACCAAATTGCCAACCCTACAGTTGGCCTCATTGGCCCACATCACCAGACAGCAGCCGGCTGAGAAGTTACTCTCCCTTCCACCAGCAGGTATGGCAAAGAGCAGAAGCCAGAGCTGATTGGAGGTGGAGCAAAGTTGAGAGCGGTAGAGTGGCCAAGACTAGCGCCGTTTTTCCTTGCGTCGGGACAGAAGTGGCTGTATTAGGCCGTTGTGGCTTGCTCCAGCAGAGGGACTGCTCCCACCCCGCTCTCCCGCACCGGCATGCTCGTGCCCACTACACATAGGAAGTGTGTGCCAGCACATAGCTAACCTCCTCTCCCTCGTCATTTGGCAACCAGGAGAGTGCACTACTGGGTCCAAAGAGGGTTGCACGAATTCGCCAGCATATGTGTGATCGTACCCCCCTCCATACTTGGCAAAACGTCCCAGCAAGCTATGGAGAAGGCTGAGGCAGCACATAATTCAGCAAAACTAAACTAACCTGCTGACTAAAGAAGGGTAATGAGGCCCACATCAGAAGCCAAAATGCAGCAGAAGACACGTCCATGCTACAGTGTCTTCAGGGACTGTCTGGGGCCTTGCAGAAATGGCTCCAAACAGTTGGGGTGCGGTTTGCAGGTTGAGAGCCATAAAAGCGGTTATAAAAACTACTGACGTGCCAAACCCACTACACATAATCAACCCTGTCAAGCAGACCACTCATAGGCAAAAAGGAACCTGAGGTATGGCAGGGTCAGACAACAACAAGCTATGTAGAAGATCCAGAATCAAAAAAAGCCCCCAAGGAAGATGAAGTCAACTAGTGGGGCGTCCAAAGCATCAAATGATGTCACAGGCTTAGCTAGACCACTAATATCGCTTTTTCAAGCTTCATTTGGGAAGTCAAGCTGTACTGGTAAATTTATATTTTTAAAGGTTCCAGCTGCAGCTATTTACTCCACAACAGAAAACATTGAGGTCTTGCCAAACCCCCTTACACCTCGAAAAGTGGACGCTTTAATAACTGATTCAGGCCAGCATCAAGACCTTATGGCAAAAGAGGGTGTAAGTATTAAAAAGCTCAACACCAAGTGTGCCTCATAGGGGGCAACAGCGTCCAAATCCAGGTTCAGGTGCACGTCCCAAACAACCAACAGTCAGCACTTGTGCCAGACCAAAGATCAGCCCAGGAACTGTCAGGATGTAACATTGACTTGAGACAAGTACCGCCACATGCCACGAAATACTAGCATTCAACACCTAGGACAGACCAAAGACTGCACTCAATTTGCTCACCAACACATGGAAGTCTCAACTCTAAGAGTGCAAGTAATTCAAGCAAAGACCCGGAGAATTATTGGCTTCACTCAACTTTGATAATGAATAATACCGAACTTATCCAAGCTCTGGGCGTTAAGACCATTAACTTAACTAGTAACATCGAAATATGTGCACCTTCACTAGTAGAGAACTTAAGTCAGTCGGGATAATCACCTCAAGCAACACCAACTAACACTTCTGAAACGAAAAACATGTCTTATTTACTTCAATCATAGCAATTCTGACCCATTCAGTACTATTGGATTGAGAGAGCGCAATTTGAATGCAAAGTATATAGTAACCATATCTAGACGTATATGTTATAAACGTAGGAATTAAACGCATATCGTAATGTAAAGTTGGCGATTATAGTATAAAGGCCAATGAATGTGATAACATGGTTTAGGAAATGTAAATGTATTCACATGTTAAAATGCTTTAGATTTAGAAAACCCGTATACATAATGGATATATATAGAAATGTGTAGAAATGCTTAGGAAATATCGAACGTGCACAGTAGAATTCGTGTACGTGTGTAACTTTAAACATGTGTAACTTTAAATTGGAAGAAGCGGCGAGAAATAACGTGGAAAGACGTAAACGTGGAGAAACGTGGATAAATGTATAAGAGAACTCACATAAAGATGTAACCAAGGGAAATGCATAAGTTATATTCTATGCAGTCGTATTCTATGTATTTCACATATTTGGTGTAGAATGTATTTAAGTATAACTAGGGCTTTTGCTGAAGTACGAATATATAAATGTATGCCAAAGGTTATACTGTGTAAAGGTTTTTGTAGGAATGCTGGAAGAGTTTAGGTCATTTGTGTTTGTAACCTAACTGGTCAAGAGTTCGAAGGAGCATAGTCACATGAATGTAATTTAGAGGGCTTGTGAAGGTCGTAAATAGCTTGATGTGGACATGAGAGCCGAGAAGTCTAGCACTTGTTAGATTTAAGGTGACAATGCCGGACGGAGCTTATTGCTCGAACGTGAGGAGAGACACTTTGAATGTAGACTATGTTTTGACAAGACCATTCACAGGACCTAGCAGGGTCAAGTTAAGAGACATAGAGTTAAGGCCTTGTCTAAATTCATATGTTACATGATCTGAAGGAATCAATAAATGTCGACGATGAAATGATGAAGATGACATCCAAAGGAGAAGGGTCAACTTAACGGACGACGCGAGGAGTGGACCAATGGAAGAAGCAGGAAGTTGACATCATCGGGGAAAGTCCGTGGTGGGCGTCAAGGGGCGTTCCAACCACACGGTGATTGTGTATTTTAGGGACAGCACCCCGGGGAGGAGGTAGCAATTGGGAGATTAGGAACAGCGAGACGAATTGCTCAGAGCAAGGGCGAAGGGTAGATGCCTTGAGCAGATGCGCTGAGACATCAGAGCGCAAGGGAGCAGTAGGCCGAGGACCCTTAGAGAGCGGATGGGTAGGCAGAGAGGGTACTGCTTCTGAAACTTAAGATTTCCTTTAGAGGCTAAAGAGAGTTTGAACTTCTTTGGAAGTCAAACTGCTGACACCTTTTTAGGGAAGAAACTTGCGAAGTAGGGTTGTCACATAGCATAGAGTAGGGACAGTTTTAACTCGATTATTGTTTTTATCTTACTGCAGATGACGCAAAAGGAACCACTTCACACCGAAGCTTAAGCGGCTGATATTGTAATTGATTTTGTATTTTGTATACTTTGAGATTTTATCCTGAGTGGATTGTATCGCATTCAAATTCAACCTTATATAAACTCTTAAAACTTTATCAGTTGTAAGTGGTTCTTCAGAGTGGCGTCAGTTAATGGGGTTTGTCTAACCAATGCGGGGGTGGTCCTTTCCTCAATGACAGATACAAGCGGTCCAAAACAGATGAATGGGATTCTTTATTAAATTTATCATAATCATAAATTGATATCAAAATCTCATTCCCCGCAGTTGGTAGCAGAGAAATGATGGTTATCTTCTTGAGGAAGACGACCTAGGCCAGGTTAGTTTACCCCAAGGTCCCTAGTCATCGTCGACCAGAAGAAGAATTGCAGCCGAAGACGGTGCTGACGGTGCGTCGAGAGAAAAGCAGCAGAGTCGGTCGAGAGTGAGTATAAGGGTCATGCGTTGTAAGATTGCGGTGTTTTATGTTGTTCCTGTGTTGTAATGTCAAGCGGAGTTGAATGCCTGTAGTGTGATTGAGGGAAAGTTGTGAGCGCGCGCAACTGGATGAAATCTTATGTCCAGAGGACTTAAGTGGTTCAGGTGTATCGAACACCCAGAGTAATTTGTCTACCATTGAAAGGGGGTCATGAGGTACCATTGATTTCCCGACAGACCGATGATAGGGGGAGCGTATGTGTGAGTGAATGAGTAACGGACGCTGGTCGTACGTTTACTGCATGTAAGTAACCTATCAGTTAAGGCAAGTGTCCGACCGTAAGAGGAAAGACGCTGTGCCAGTTGAGGTAGCAATTACAGTTAGACTGTGGCCGTACAGTCAGAGAAAAGTGATCGCTTGGACGGAAGTAGTCATTTTTCAGTGTATGAATGGAAACGCATATGAAATCGTGAACGAGTTGAGAAACGAGAGAAGCTGCTGAAGAGAGAAGTGACGTCAGCGTAAAGCCGCGCTGAGATTGGTCGGTTAGTGTAGAACCGTGCTGGGATAGGCTGATTAGCGAGAGTCGTACAGGGACTGGTGGTTGTTATCAAGACGCAAATAAGTAAGAAATATCATACGTGATCAAAATGAAGTGTTTTAAGGGTTTAGGAAAAATCTTTAAAAAGAAAAGGAGAAATTTATATGCCGGAGAAGAAGCTCCACCAGAAGGCACACCTGCATATCATATGGCAGTAAATGTAGGCTTACACTCGATATTATGGATTTCCGAGTGGCACAGGCTAACTGAAGGGCAAAAAGAATTAGCGTTTCCAAGATTTGGAACGTTTAAATTAGAAGTGTTGAACCAACTGAAGGCGACAATGCTTTCAATGAGACCTCTACCGAGGCCAACACAATTTGAAGCTCTTGGTGTGTGGTTTAGAACAGCACACGAAAGGGGCGTAAAGAGGCGCCAAGAAAGAGTGAGAAGATCAGTAAAGGCAGTGCAGGATGCTAAATGGGACGAAGAAGCTAAGAAATGGAGGGTGCAGAAGGTAGAAGCGGACAAACTGTTCACCATGATAGAGGCTACGGGAGAAAGGAAACCTCTAGAACAAGAAGATGAGGAAAGTGAGTCGGAGGAGGATCTAATAGAAAGGTTGTTAACAGATAGACCACCTCCATACAGCGGTGAACTTGCGAGTCCCATATTACCGCAAGTAGACGGAACTAGGTGGGGGGAATATAAGTCGATCCCAGTAACAGAGTGGGACGCTACTAAGACTGTAGAAATACCCCAAGCTAGTCCTGAACAGAGAGTAGTGGGAAGATTTGTGGTCCAGAAGGTGCCGGAGACGCAATGCGCTAGGTCATATCAAATGCCGGACGCTTTACAGGTCCCGGTCACCATAGGCCCTATTGTGTCAATCTATAACCCAGAAGGGGTCCAGCAGGAGGAACAGGCACGATGGGACAATGAAAGAGCAGAAGAGGAGAATAGGAATGCCACAATGAATCCCCACAGGCAGATACGAGCACCAATAAGTCGGAGTACCCCATTAGATTCTGCAACAGGTCCCAGAGTAGAACAGGGAGGTCTAAGAGGGCCAATGGATTTGAGGGGTCCTAAACCGAAAACCCATAAGGAATTAAGGGAATACCTGAGAGAATGGGACGCGGCCGAAGAAGCTCGGAATAAAAGTTTAGAAACGGGATCCGAATGGAGAGAGCAGGATAACAGGATTCTCTCTCATTGTGGAGCAGGCGAAAGCAGCCCCGAGTGGGAGAGAGGAAGCCAAGAGAGCAGAAGGGATACTTATCCTGCTGATAACAGCAATAGGCTAATGTGCGAAGACAGAAGTGCAGGGTGTGGCGAAGTGCCTCGCGTCACCTTCAGTGAAGGGGAACGTAGGACACAGGAGTACCAGAATACCTTTAGGTGCACACACCATGCCCCAGGGGAGAATGTGAGACATTGGAGTCACGGAAACATGGAGAGTCGCGAACCGTCTCGACATGCATCCGGGGATAGTGGAAGGAGTCATGAGAATTTAGGGAGTCGCGAAACGTCTCGCCATGCATCCGGTGATCACGAAAGAGATCACGGGAACACGGAAGACCGGCGAGGACCTTTCATTTTATTAAGCGACACCAGACAACAAGCAAGTTATAATGGGTTAGAACCGAACGGTGGATCCTATCTCACATCTGGAGAAACCGAGCCTAAAAATCGGAACATAGGGTTGGGGGACGGAGCATTATTCCACCATACCCCACGTGGAGATGGAAAGGCTTGGGATCTAGAAGGGTGGGAACGAAAAGATGGAAGGAAGACTCCTCATAACTCACCTGTGCTCAGGCGTAGGGCGCATAGTGGAGGTGAGAGGGATATGAGAGAGGAACATAGAACTGAAATGCTGAAAGCTGAAATAAAAGCAAAACGGCTAGACGTGATGAGTTTGAAGGCAGATCTGGATGAGTTGATTGATGGCACAGTGGCACTAGAGAGATTAGACTCGTATACACCAGATGAGATACTGTTTTTATCCAAAGATATTACTCGAAGAGCGAGGTCAGTTCATGAGAACTTATCTAATTTAGCAAACAGGTACATGGTAGACCTGTCACGAACTAAGGCTTTACAGAGTAACCATAGGCTAACTTGCACGGATCAGGATTTGGATGATCGCAGAACGATCGCGCTGAAAGTACACATAAGGGAATTGATCGTAAGTATCAGAATATGGAGAGATCTAGATAGATGGGAGGAAAGATGGTCCAGAAAGGGCTCTGTTAGACGGAGTGTACTTGAGGGCTCCCAGGACACAGGCTTGATGCGAATGGAAGCCTTCCCTTTGCGAGAAATCGCGAATGGAAGCTACGTTCATGTGCCCTGGAGTAGGGGGGATTTGGCGGCATTCACCAATTCCTTCCCAAAGCTTAGGGATAATCCCGTCGAGTGGTATAAGCAGGTAGAAAGATTTGTGAAGATCTCGAAGGTACTGTGGATCGATTTGAACACACTGTTCGATATCGTAGTACCCGGAGACCTATGGACGGCGTGCAAGCTTAGTGTTGAATGGCCCACTTGTGAGCCATCAAGAGACGCCAGGACGAATGGTCCATCTGATAGAGTCATGGAAAAATACGAGAGAGTAATAACGTGGCTAAAGGAGAAAGTGCCGGTGCAAGACATAGACTGGGTAAAGATAGATCGGACTACCCAAGAGCCGAAAGAGACAGTGCATGAGTTTTACGAGAGATTGCTGAAAGCATTCAAGCAATACAGCGGGTTAGATGTGATGGATCCCAAGGACATAGGACAGTTTGTTTCAAAGTTTGTCCTCGGATTAAGACCGGAAATATGCCTAATGATCCAACAGCATCTGATCTGTTGGCAGAACAAACCTTTAGATGAAATTCTGAGGTACGCAAGGTACTGTAGTGACGAGATAGACTCAAAGGCAAAGAAGCTTAAAGAAAAGTTAATGTTAGTGCAAATGCAAGCTGCTGGAAAGGATAAACCGCGGCAGCAGGGAACAGGAACGCAGGCAAAGAAACAGAATAATCAGAGCAGAGACGAGGAAGAAAGACCGAGACCGAGAATGGATATCGCGACACTGAAAAAGACGACGAGATGCCATCAGTGTAATGAGGTGGGACACTGGCGACGCGAGTGTCCTTACAATGTTGAGTCAGGGGAATTAGAGCAGGAGGAGGAAGAGGTCCAGAACAACGTGGTTAAGGGAGCCATAGTCCCGAAGGGCAGGTTTGTCAAGGGGGGGACTCAGACTCCTCGAGCCCCGTTTCCTCAACCACCTCGCATCTCAAACGGAGGGAAAACCTACAGACAGATGCCATTGTTTGTAGGAGGAGAGGAATGTTACTACGTTGATCCTCTTACAGGGCAGCGGGCGAATTGGAGGAAGATTGTACACTAGGAGCCGCCTTGGAGGTAGATCAGAGAGGACCATACGTAGAGGCTGAAATAGCGGGATGTCCTACAACCTTTTTGGTGGATACGGGGGCCACTCGATCCACGTTGAGATCGGCGGTAGTCCCGGGTCTGCCAATATCAGGAGAAACGGTTCAGGTGGTAGGAGTCGCGAACAAAAGGATGACAAATCCCTTGACCGAACCAGTGTCAGTAAGGATAGGGAATTACAGTGACGAACATCAGTTTGTGATCTGCGACTCTAGTCCTGTGTGCTTATTAGGGAGAGATTTGCTGTGCAAACTGAATTGCACGATACATTGCACACCTGAGGGAGTAGAAGTGCAGACCAATGATGAGGACGCTGATTTTAAAGTTGTAAACTCAAGGGAATGTGTGGAACTTTATCCTACCTTAACGGTGGAGGAGCTTCCGCAGGACTTGAGAGAGAAAGTCTCAGCTGAGGTATGGGATTTTACTGGGGAAGAAATAGGATTGATCAAAGGAGTGGAACCGGTAAAAATCTTGGTAAGACCCCATGCTGAGTATCCAAGAACACCACAGTATAAGCTAACGCCAGAGACGATTGCAGGAATAAAGCCTGTGATCGAATCCATGATTAAGCAGGGAATACTGAAGGAGATCGTGGGAAGTCCATGTAACTCCCCGATCATGGGTTTGCAGAAACCTAGTGGAAAATACAGAATAGTGCAGGATCTTCGAAAGATTAATAACATTGTTGTCTCATGTTGTCCAGTGGTACCGAATCCATCAGTGATATTGTTTCAGATACCGTTCCAAGCTGAATGGTTTACCGTGATAGATTTGTGTCAGGCTTTCTTTTCGATACCGTTAGACGAAGAGAGCCAGTATCTTTTCGCTTTCAAGCTGGAAGATCGCGTCCTAACATGGTGTCGTATCCCTCAGGGGTATACAGAGAGCCCATCAATCTTTAACCAGTTATTGAAACGAAATCTTGAGAGTCTGGTACTGCCCAAGAATTCAGTTCTAGTCCAGTACATAGACGACCTCCTAGTTGCGTCAGAAACTGAGGAAGCTTGCAGAGAAGACACCATCACCTTGTTAAATCACTTGGCCGAGAACGGACACAAGGTGTCTCCAAGTAAATTGCAATATTGTAAGACTGAGGTGCAATACTTGGGCCATAGGATCGAAAAGGGAAAGCGGAAGGTGTCTCCAGATAGAATAGAGGCGATTATGAAAATGAACGCGCCTACGACACAAAGAGAAGTCAGGATGTTTCTAGGCATGGTTGGTTATTGTCGACAGTGGATAGCAAACTTTTCACTGAAGGCCAAACCGTTATTGCAACTGACGCACAAAGGAGTAAGTGATCCGGTACCATGGGACAAAGATTGTTTGATGGCGTTTTTGCAGCTGAGGGAGGACTTATGTCGTGCCCCGGCTTTAGGAATGCCGGATTATAAGAAACCTTTTTTGCTTTACTGCTGCGAGAGAGAGGGATGCGCTTTAGCGGTATTAGCACAGGTCCATGGAGATGCGCGCAGGCCAGTGGCGTACTTCTCGGCTACATTAGATCCAGTAGCCGCAGCGTTGCCCGGATGTCTCAAATCCGTAGCTGCAACGGGTGTCAGCATTGAAAGATCTGAAAGCGTAGTTATGGGTCATCAGTTAGAAGTGTATGTACCACATTCTGTAGAACTGTTAATGACCAGGACTAAGACTCAGCATCTGATGAATAGCAGGCTCACACGCTACGAGCAGGTCATACTGGCTGCCGAGAATGTGACCCTAAAGAGATGCTCTGTCTTGAATCCTGCAACCTTGATGCCACTTCCGAATGAAGTGGACGACGACAATTGTACAGAGCATGACTGCCTCGATGTGACTGAACTATGTACCAAACCGAGACCTGATATCGTAGATGAGCCATTGGCAGACCCAGACGAAATTTTCTTCGTTGATGGTTCATGCGTAAGAAACGATGTCGGTCAGCTGAGAGCAGCTTATGCAGTATGCACGATTACCAGAGTTATAGAAGCCGCTTGCCTGGAAGGAGTACACTCCGCACAGGTAGCTGAAATTGTGGCTTTGACTCGTGCTTGCTTAGCAGGCGATAGACTTCGAGTCACTATATACACCGATAGTCAGTATGGTTTCGGCGTAGTTCATGATTACGGGCAGTTATGGTCTCAAAGAGGTTACATGACCTCCTCGGGTTCTCCTATTAGGAATGGAGAATTCGTGAAACTACTGTTAGAGGCTTTGCAAAAACCTATGGCCATAGCTGTGGTCAAATGTGTAGCACATACAAAAAATACGGATTTTGTATCACTAGGAAATAAATATGCAGATGAAGTAGCGCGTTACTGCGCAGAGCAGGGATATTCTCACACTGATGCAAAAGTGGGGGGAATCCAGGAAAGAACTGAATTGACCATGTTGTTAGACACTGTAGATACGTGGGATGAACTGAGAGCAGTACAGGAAAATGCACCAGATGATGAGAAAAAGGGCTGGGAAACAGCAGGGTGCGAAAAAAGAGAAATGAATTTCTGGGTTTCTGCCGATGGAAGGGCAGTCTTACCAAATGAACTCATTAGTCCAATGGCAAGGAAATTGCATGGATCAGCACACATAGGAAGAGATGCTATGGTGAGAGTATTCAGACAAACGTGGTTTAACCCTAAATTTAGAGTAGCGGCAGAAGCAGTGTGTCAGCGATGTACGATCTGTCAGCAACTAAATGTGGGAAAGAGAACACCAGTTACCTTGAGTCACATAGGAAGGTCTGGGGGGCCTTTCAATAGGATGCAGATTGACTTCATAGAAATGCCTCCATGCAACAGACTCAGATACGTGCTAGTGATTGTTTGCATATTTTCTAGATGGGTTGAGGCTTACCCTACACGTAGGTGCGATACACTTACAGTAGCAAAATTGTTACTTAGAGAGTTGATACCGAGGTTTGGGGTGCCCTCCTCTTTGGAATCGGACAGAGGAACTCATTTCAATAGCGAAGTGGTGAAGATGCTGTGTTCTGCTTTAAATATCGATCAGAAGTTACACTGCAGCTATCGACCAGAAGCTTCAGGGATCGTAGAGCAAATTAACAGTACTATCAAGTCCAGACTGGCTAAAGTTTGTTCATCGACATCCCTGAGTTGGCCAGACGCACTTCCAGTAGTTCTTATGAGTATACGTAGCACACCTGATAGAAGAACAGGCCTCTCTCCACATGAAGTGCTAATGGGGAGAGCTATGAGATTGCCATCGGTTCCGACTGCAGCGCTAGTGAACATCACAGACGATTTGATCTTGGACTACTGCAAGGGACTATCTGATGCCGTAAATTCTGTGTCCCTCCAGGTCCAGGCTGCAGAGGTTCCATCAGTACAAGACTTGTGCCATGACCTGAGTCCAGGAGACTGGGTCCTGGTGAAGAAGCATGTCAGGAAGAACTGCTTAGACGTGCGTTGGCGAGGACCGTTTCAAGTCATACTTGTAACGAATACCGCAGTGAAGTGTGGAGGTCTGCCAAACTGGATACATGCCTCACACACCCGAAGAGTGCCAACACCTCCAGAAGACACAGCTCCTCTCTCGGATGAGAATCCGGCGGGAAGCGGAGAAACCATAGAGGGGGAAAGCCAAGCTGTGGAGGTGATCGAAGAAGCTGAAACTGTGTTGGAACAGGGCGACGAAGGTCAGGATACGAGTGGGACCGAAGTTGCCTCAGGAGAAGAAAGTAATTGGGAATCCGACACAGATATCGAGCAGACTGAGAGTGACCAAGAGACAGGTCCTGGAACAAGGAGCGGAAAGACGGAAAGCAACGAAGCCAGTTGGCCGGAGAGAAGGAAAAGGCCAAGTTCGGAAAGGAAAAAGGAAAGAACTCTTGCCCCGATCGCTGAAGGATCGGACCAGGAGGAAGAAACGACAGATTCAGGAACTGAGAGTCCACGGAGATCAAGAAGGGTACGTGTGCCCTGCAGAAGGTACGCCACCCCAGAGTGGACTTATCTAGCAGATGTATTGGGGACAGAAATCTGGGAGAGTGAAGAGTGTGAAAGTAGTCAATCTCGATCCATTTGTGGCAGTGGAGATATGGATGTTGGCGCCTGGACTCGAGACTGAGGGGTTACTGACTTTCACACTTCCCATACCCCCACGTTTGAGTAAAATTCAAGATCTAGTGCTAAAAAGACTACAATTTCCAACAGTTGGTCAGCAAATGACAGAAGAAGAAGAAAAAGTTATTCGCTTTGAACTGTTAATTATTGTTGTGAAAGCTGCAGGTCCGAAAATAATTGTTGATGCATAAAAGACTTTTGTACTTATGTTATAAAGAAGAAGATAACCTAGCGCCGAGTGGAAAGAAGAATAAACTTAGGGATTACATTTAGAGGACGGAGAAGGGCTAGGGTTGTCTGCTGCTAAGAAGAGGAAAGACATTGTTGTGAAAAGATACCTGTTGATAAAAAGCACTTTAAAGACTGTGAAAGCAAACAAGCAGCCAAAGACTGGAAAGAGAACTTTCGCTAGAGAACGAGGTACGCTGTTTTGATAACATGGAGAACGGCAACCCAAACAGGAAAGCTAGATGTATAGTAGGTACACTGATAGCAATAGTGATATTTCTCATAATCATAGTAGTAACGATATCTTATATGACAGGACATGAAAATGATAAAAGAATAGCAAATGTAAAAATTGTAACGACTTTGAAACCTGCTCTCGTGGGGAAGAAGGAGGAGAGCAATGTTATACGTGAAAAGGCGTTACTTACAGATGAAGCTCGTAGATTACACATAGACGAGTCTCAGGGAAACTTTAGGTCAAATGCATATGCTAAATTATTGTATGAATATATCGATGCCATGGAGGCCAAAGATTGCTACGTTTGTATGCAATTGCCGGCTTCTGTAGACGAAGGCATTAGATATCACCATCTCCCATTGACTTATGGGATAACATGTAGTTTACTGCTTAGTATATTTTATGGAAGAGAAGGGTTTGAGTACTACTTTTCAAATTATGATTCGGTACTGCCTGAAGTTCCGAATTATAAACAAATGAATAAGTGGGACTACTACAAAAAGGAAGATAGACTGGCTAAATTCTTTCTTCCTTGGGACACATTAGATACATCATATGCACGTAGAAATAATCTGACTTGCAAGGTATCAGAAGTAGAGAAAAGGTTTATAGCACAAGTAGATGATCGATGCAGACGGCAGAAGATTCTAAAAATGTCAGGACAATGGAAAATAGACTGGACAGAAGAAGAGAAGGCACATAAAAAGAAAGGTAGCAATGGTCCAATAGCATTGGATAGAACACAGAAAGGAAAGTTATGTTTAACTCGAAGCAAAACGTATTATGAGAGTGAATTTGTAGGTGAAGTTAGTTGCGAGCACTCTTTTAGGTTAGAGCACTACACGAAGGATTTTATGAAAGGGATGCAAGCTATTCCGAATGTGTATTTTGTATGTGGGAGAAATGCCTATGTAAAACTTCCAGATAATTGGTATGGTTCGTGTTACTTGGCAATTGTCTTCCCCAAAATATATCATGCAAAGGATTTAGCGATCATAGAAGGAAAGGCTTCGAGGAGAACGAAAAGGGAAGTAGGAGATGCAGAAGTAGTAGGAGATGTATTTGGAGCGATGTTTCCATTGTTAGGTTTGATTCTTAACGATGTTAAGATTAGAAGGTTAGCGACAGTCGTGGATAGATTGTCTGCCAGCACTGCAAGATCTTTAATGTTAGTAGAAGGTGAGATGCAGTCGATTAGAGCGATGGTTTTACAGAACAGACTTGCTTTAGATGTAATATTAGCAAAAGAAGGCGGAGTTTGTAAAGCTTTGAAAGTTCAGGAATGTTGTACTTATATTCCTGATAATTCAAAACCACTTGAGAAAGTCATACAGAACATTACACAGATTCATCAAGAAATTGGAGATTTATCAAAAATAAATGTTTGGGGAAAAAGTAGGAAATGGAGTGGGAAAGGTTGGAAGTTGGTTTGCTAATCTAGGCAAAAGCATATTTTGGTATATTTTGAAGCCTGTATTAATAGTATTAATTTGTATAATTACATTATTAGGTTTAGTAAAATTGTATAAATGGTATAGGTCGAACCAGTTACAAAGATCGATGAGAGACCAAGAAAGGAGACTAGCTGTTCTTCAAGATCAACAGTATAAAAGTCTGAGAACACTTGAATCGATAAAAAGAGGAACTGATGTAACTAGTTCGGTATAAGTGATGTATTCAAATTGCTTTTAGTGATGACTCCTAAAAGTCATCAAAGGGGGGAACTGAGAGAGCGCAATTTGAATGCAAAGTATATAGTAACCATATCTAGACGTATATGTTATAAACGTAGGAATTAAACGCATATCGTAATGTAAAGTTGGCGATTATAGTATAAAGGCCAATGAATGTGATAACATGGTTTAGGAAATGTAAATGTATTCACATGTTAAAATGCTTTAGATTTAGAAAACCCGTATACATAATGGATATATATAGAAATGTGTAGAAATGCTTAGGAAATATCGAACGTGCACAGTAGAATTCGTGTACGTGTGTAACTTTAAACATGTGTAACTTTAAATTGGAAGAAGCGGCGAGAAATAACGTGGAAAGACGTAAACGTGGAGAAACGTGGATAAATGTATAAGAGAACTCACATAAAGATGTAACCAAGGGAAATGCATAAGTTATATTCTATGCAGTCGTATTCTATGTATTTCACATATTTGGTGTAGAATGTATTTAAGTATAACTAGGGCTTTTGCTGAAGTACGAATATATAAATGTATGCCAAAGGTTATACTGTGTAAAGGTTTTTGTAGGAATGCTGGAAGAGTTTAGGTCATTTGTGTTTGTAACCTAACTGGTCAAGAGTTCGAAGGAGCATAGTCACATGAATGTAATTTAGAGGGCTTGTGAAGGTCGTAAATAGCTTGATGTGGACATGAGAGCCGAGAAGTCTAGCACTTGTTAGATTTAAGGTGACAATGCCGGACGGAGCTTATTGCTCGAACGTGAGGAGAGACACTTTGAATGTAGACTATGTTTTGACAAGACCATTCACAGGACCTAGCAGGGTCAAGTTAAGAGACATAGAGTTAAGGCCTTGTCTAAATTCATATGTTACATGATCTGAAGGAATCAATAAATGTCGACGATGAAATGATGAAGATGACATCCAAAGGAGAAGGGTCAACTTAACGGACGACGCGAGGAGTGGACCAATGGAAGAAGCAGGAAGTTGACATCATCGGGGAAAGTCCGTGGTGGGCGTCAAGGGGCGTTCCAACCACACGGTGATTGTGTATTTTAGGGACAGCACCCCGGGGAGGAGGTAGCAATTGGGAGATTAGGAACAGCGAGACGAATTGCTCAGAGCAAGGGCGAAGGGTAGATGCCTTGAGCAGATGCGCTGAGACATCAGAGCGCAAGGGAGCAGTAGGCCGAGGACCCTTAGAGAGCGGATGGGTAGGCAGAGAGGGTACTGCTTCTGAAACTTAAGATTTCCTTTAGAGGCTAAAGAGAGTTTGAACTTCTTTGGAAGTCAAACTGCTGACACCTTTTTAGGGAAGAAACTTGCGAAGTAGGGTTGTCACATAGCATAGAGTAGGGACAGTTTTAACTCGATTATTGTTTTTATCTTACTGCAGATGACGCAGAAGGAACCACTTCACACCGAAGCTTAAGCGGCTGATATTGTAATTGATTTTGTATTTTGTATACTTTGAGATTTTATCCTGAGTGGATTGTATCGCATTCAAATTCAACCTTATATAAACTCTTAAAACTTTATCAGTTGTAAGTGGTTCTTCAGAGTGGCGTCAGTTAATGGGGTTTGTCTAACCAATGCGGGGGTGGTCCTTTCCTCAATGACAGATACAAGCGGTCCAAAACAGATGAATGGGATTCTTTATTAAATTTATCATAATCATAAATTGATATCAAAATCTCATTCCCCGCAGGATCAAGCAGAATCAATTAACGCCCCTAAAACATAATAAGAAAATATGACTCACCAGTTCTTACACAGGACCAGTTAGATGTGGCAGGCAGGAACCACTGTCAAATTCCCAGAATGCATCTAGGCAACGATAACTTCCAAATGGGATAATTTCCGGTAAAGTTAGGATCAACAACTGATATGGTCACAAACATTCTGATGCAGCACATAGGACTAAATTATATTTACCACTTCTATAGTCGACTATATCATATAAGTCACCAAAATAAATAAACGTTTCTCCTCTGCCCGATGATAACTCAGCCACAAAGGGCTACTCCATTCAGAATTTTTTTTTTTTAGAAAGGGTGGATTAAAAACTGTGGAAATTTAAGAAGTTTGAGCTCCTGTGTGGTGGATCATGATATCTTTGTAAAAGCTAAGGCTTCCTAAAATCCACACGGATTATCCCAAAATACCCCAATTGCGAATCTATTAAATGGCTGTTATCAAACCTCTGTAAAACGTGATCTAACATGTGGCAGTGGTAATCCACAACTTCGTTTCAGGTCAGCTGGAAGACTAAACAGCATTAAAGCAAATCGCTGCGACTATCGGGTTCCTGTCAGAAAATCCTAATTGGCAGATTTGCATTGCTGGATGTAACAGACACCATTTGATTTAACGATGCAGCAGGACTAATTGGAACGAGAGGTTCTGCATTTGAGCCTCACAAAAGCCTTCGCTTGTACATATAACCAGTCGGAATTAATTAGCTGGAGAAATCCAAAGACTAGCTCAAACTACTTTAATTTTAAGCAGATTGGAGTCACGTATCCGAAAAAGGACCATTTTAAAGCAATTTCTTCCATGACATAACTTCATGCCTTTGGTATCGAGAGCAAAACTAGCTTGCATTTTAGATCCACCTATAGGTACCTCCACCAGGCAGGCTAGCATTGGTTAGATGGCTTGACAGGTTAGTTTCAGAAAATATTTGGTCCATCTGTGTTATCACATGCTGGACCGTTTCAAACATGATATTACATTCTTGGATTGTCTTTAAATCAGTTAAAAAAATATTTCAAAAAAATTGGTCCTGGCTATTAGTTGGGGAAAATTCTGATACTTGCACAAAGAGGTGATAGAAAAATTATCACACCCCACTATTTGCTCTTGACAGACTTTACCTGGTAGAACATGGTGACATTTAGCGTGAAAAAAGGCCTGGTAAAAAGGCAAAACATGAGAATGTGCCACAATAAATATAGGTCTGATTCATGAAGCCATTTTAATACAAGAACTTATACTTACTTTTCAATAATGGCTGAATTTAAGCTGTCAAGACTCCACAAAAGGATTCCTGGCAGGTGCAAATTTTTTCACAACTGTACGATCCTCTATCCATGTACATAAACTTATACAGTAGAAAACACTATGTAAGGGGGGCTCAATGCTCTGTTTCTGTTCTAGGTGACTATCTTGGCAATCCAGTTTACTTTATTTTTGGATTCATAAAAATCATTACAATATTGACGTAAGAATAATAAATCATATCTCATTTAATGGTAAAGATGTTTACACACAATAGAAAGAATAAAAGAGAAATTCACTGATTTATAAATTCATGCAACATGGTTTCCTCGCAATCTATAAAATCCCAAATGCAGCCCTTGGCCCATTAATAGTGTCACGTGTGATAGCAATTAATGAAAGCTCGTGATTTTCGACAACATTAATTGCATAAATCGTGATCTCCACCTATTAAAATCTCGTAGGCTCTCTAGGTTCATTCTACTCCAAGTAAGACTGCATCAAAGTGTTTTGTTTTGAAGCAAAAGCCCCTTCCGTTGCGTTACAGTCAAAAGACTGTAATAATTTGTTGAGTTTTAGCATCATGCTTAAGAGAAAGGGACAGAACATCTAGTCCTACTAACAATCCTACTTACCTTTGCACAAGTCGACTTCAAAGGGTGCAGAGAAATGTGCCAATGTGCATGTTAATGGAATGAGAGCTGTCCAGTGCTATTTAGTCATTATTGGCTTACTGGCTCTCACACTGGGTAAGCCGTTTTGCCGCTCTTGTAACAAACTTGGTGAACCGGATGTTCTTGGCCATCACAAAATATGATCTGACCCTTTCTCGCACTGGTCTGAGTTTTTCTCTATCACTGGGGTTGAGGAACGTCCCTTCCATGGTG
Organism: Lissotriton vulgaris; assembly: GCF_964263255.1. Classification (NCBI taxonomy): domain Eukaryota; kingdom Metazoa; phylum Chordata; class Amphibia; order Caudata; family Salamandridae; genus Lissotriton; species Lissotriton vulgaris. The sequence continues at coordinate 502,953,490 of NC_141696.1, forward strand.
GAAAGCAAAAATGTTCGCCCCATAGCGTGGATGATAGAGGAAGCGATTTCTCCCCCCCAATTTTTTTTTCCAATGCAGAAAAAATATGGACATTTGTACACTGGGACGCATTTCTCCAGTGCACAATTGTCCACTGTGTAAAATTCCGCATAAGGGAAAAGGGAGCCCAGAGAATATGTTGGATGACATTCCAAGTCGCATACCAGGAAATATATTACTAGAGCAGCTCTCCAGAAATACTATGGAGATAGTTTCTGAAATCCCAAAAGAAGTACATCTACACAGCAGAAATTCTCATTATTTACAAAGATATGGAGTTTGTCTGCTCTCTTCTTGCGCTAGCTGGTGTAATGTCTGCAGACTAACAAGCACCAACACAGGCACTCTTGCACCATCGCGTGAGGGTGCCTGCATTACAGGTAGGATTGTTTTTGAGAAGGTAGAAATACCTTTCTGCACAAAAACATTCCTTTGAGACAGTTTACTCTTTCTGTCTGAGTTGCAGAATACAGCACATGTGGAAAGAGAATAATAACGAGGAAAAATAAAGATATTTCTCCAAAAGGAACAATCCTTAGAGGTAGATTCCTCTTGCTGTGTGTGCTGCGGAATGCAGCACAAGTGGAAAGAGAAAATAACAAAGAAAAATAAAGATATTTAGGAGAATACCTTTATTTTTCCTCATTATTTTCTCTTTCCTTGTAAGAGAAAATAACGAGGAAAAAAAATATACACCCCTAAACATTGTTTTTGTGCAGAAATGTGTATCTACCTGATCAGAACCAATGCGTTCCAAACAGTTGGGGAGGCTATCTGTCCCTATCCCTGAACTGTATAGGAATTGAAGAAATTTGGGACACGAGGCCAGATAGACATACTTTTGACAAAATTGCAAACAACGCGGTCAAATGGGAATCCTATCTGGAAGATAAAATAAATACCGCAAAAAGACGACACGGGTGGACTGTGATAAATTCATACTCCGGGATAAAACCACAGACCTACCTGGAAAGCCACTTTATTAGTTCCCTAAAACAAAGATATATAAAACATCGACTAGGACTACAGTTTTCAAAGGATTTGTTACCATCCTGGAAAAATTGTCACATTGACCCCCATTGTCGTTTATGTGGATATCAAAATGAAACATTAACGCACTTACTATGTGTTTGCCCGGCGCTTAAGGATTTGAGGAGACGGCTTTTAAAGAACATTTTTACCAAATTGAGCATTCGGACATGTAGGCAAGCTGTAATTCGATGGCTAGATGGATCATGTCCTATGTTGGCCTGCAAGGGGGGTCAAATATATGATGAAAGCCCAATCTCTCTTGCAGCAAGCTGAACATGGATTCACACCACCAAATTGAAATATATGACATTTACTTTGTCATTTGGCAAACAGTTTCTATTTGCTAATATTTTAACACATGTTTTATGTTCTAGGATGATCTAAATAAATTTTGTAATCATTTTTAATAATTTTATACAATAAAATTACCTTTGACTTTGACTTTGACAATGCTACCTGTAATGGAGGCACCCTCACTCAAAGGTGCAAGGGTGCCTATGTTGGCCAGCCAGCGCAAGGAGAGAGCAGGCATACTCCATATCTTTGTAAACATGGAGAATTTCTGCTCCCTCATTTTCGTACAACACAGGGCAGTAACTTTGCTTGTTGACCTGTGTTGCATGAAAGTTTAGTATAGGATGCCCCGGGATGTTTCCCACATGAGTACCTTGCAAATAAAGGACTGAAAACTATAAGTGTACTCTCCTTTTGGCAGCATGCTTCATATTGTCAGAACACCAGCACATTAAAATTAACTTTAAGCCCCTGAGTTGATTTGATGAAGAAGGCAACTGGGTCTTTTTGAATGAGTAATGGTTACCTGAATAGACATTCTAATAAGCTGTCTTTAAAATGTATTGAAGACATTTTGGAGAAGATCATGCAAATTGAAGATCAAATGGCTTTATTGTATCGTCAGCCTGTGCAAATTCCATTCACTAATGGCCCGAAATTGGACGATAATGGCTTATGTTATGCAAGATGCAGCCTCTCAGCCCTGCAGGGGCGGCTCTAGGCTCAGGGCCGCCCTGGGCAGGGAGCGCAGGTAGGGGGCCCCGGAAGAGGGGGTCCGGGCGGGGCAGAGCACGGAGGCTAGTGAAGAGGAAGGTTCAGGGTGTTTGGGAGTGGAACAGAGCCGGAGGCCGCCAAATCCCTGCCAGGGGCCGCCACGCAAATATGTATCCATCCTCAGAGGATTATTATATAAAGGATATATATTGGCGTGGTGGCCCCTGGGGTTTGGTGGCCCTGTGCAGGTGCACAGCTTGCACATGCCTAAGGCCGCCCCTGACCCCTGACATCCAAGTATTTAAGCAATTTAATGATACCAGCGGAAGTGGTTGTGGTGTTTATTTTAACTTCGGTGAGCACCATCAACTCATTGCTTGAGTCACCACAAGCTCTGGCAGTGCTTAATTTGAGCCTGTGGTTTCCAATGCTCGGCACCGGCACTTATTCATCAACACCGACGCTTTTATAGTCTGCCAAAAGGTGATTATCTGGCAAATTTTGACATGCCCATATCTACAGTTAAATAATAATCAATATACATTAGAAATGACTCCTACCTGCCACCCAAGCAATTCTGATAGCTTTGGGGGCCTGGAAAATTGTCAAAATTGTCACACTTGCACAATTGTGATGGTTAGTAGTTGTGTTATTACTATCATTGGCACATGAGAGAAGCAATGTGTAGCGCAAGCTGCAGTAGCCTCCTGAGGTGAGCTCGGACAATTATTTATTTTACAAACTAATCACTGTTGGACAGCTGTTACTGTTTGCTGAGTGCCCGTTAACAGCCCTCCTCTACATTAGGTCATAAGACTTTTTATGCTTTTGAACTGTTTTGAAAATCCTCTATGCATTCTAAATCATCAATTAAAATATCTTTATTCGGCCAATCATGGCCATAAAAGACACATATCAATACAATGAGTGGCGGCTCACAGAGGGAGTGCTGCGGGTCGGTGGGTGAGGTGGGGGAGGGGCATGGTGGGGGTAGTGGAGTCGGACATACCATGGCAAGGAGTAAATAAATAAATGAAACTATTTACCTTGCGCTCGCTGCATCGCCGAGTTGGCGAATTAACAAAGACATTATTATAAAAACCGATTTCATGAAAAGTAAAGAAACAAGATCTATCCTGGACCTTTGTAATTTGGAAAGCTGAGGACACGTGACAATGGGTGTCACATCCACACAGAGATTTACATAGAACAATACTGCTAGCACACCTATAGCGAAACCACAAGGAGAGGGAGTTGGTTGGCATGAATAACATGAGTAACTTTCAAATACAATGGGAATGGTCGCCCAGGTCTCCTGCAGGGCAATCATATCAAATGTGCTAATGAAAGTCCACCAGTCGAGATTGTCTACTTTCCCTATGAGTTCTGCAGCATTCCAACCTAAAAGAGAATAAGTGCGCACAGTGCTGTGGTCTACTAAGACTCCATCTAAAGGGGCAGTAATCTGGTCACTACCAATGTCAATGGGCAGGTTTGCCATGGGTGAAAGTCAATCAATGTGTGCAAGGGCGTCAAATCTGTTTGCTGAGGGGATTGTAAAGAGCGGAGTAGGCCGCTGCGAGGTGATTACAGGACCTTGGGGAGGAGTGCCAGGTCGCATTCCAAAATTTAAAGGATGATTTGACAAGGGGAGAGAGAGCAAGTACAAAAAATCATCAACAAATCTGGGTTGATTAAAGGGTGGAACCCTGGATCTGAATCTGTTCAGATTATAGGCAGTTGGAGGGTTTGTAGAAGAAGCCCATTGGGACCAAGTTAACAGTTCTCCACTGGGCAGTGGGTGAGCAAAAACCAAACAATAAATTAGACCAAAAAATGGAAACCTAAAATTGATGATGATACAGTGAGTGGAGGGACCTCCAGGGTCTGATAGAACCCATGCACATCCGCACACCATTAATATATCTTTGGCATTAGTTAGCGGGAACCCTTTGTGCTGAACTAACCACTCCATATTTTATTGTATAGCTCCTCATAAGCTTAGGACTTGTCCTTGCTCACGGGAGGGACTCCAATATGTACAGCCATATATGGACATGCTGCAGGTGGTAGATTGACTACAGAGTTGTCGGGCACCAACTTGCACCCTAAGGGGCCCTTGGTACAACACTAACATGAGTATCCTTTTGGGTGGCCCCAGTTAGCCTGGTCTTCAGGAGATTTTGACAGATATGCTCCTCGCATGGGGGATTTCTGACTTAAACTAAGCCTATGGGCACTTCAATGTTAGCTACCAGGACAGGAGCCTCACTGTTAGACAAAGTAGTGTTTGTGCATCCTAAAACAGGTGGCTGACTGGCCTTATCTTTACAAACTGGGGGTAATGAGCAATCGCACACCAGGGCCAAAGGTATTTTGGATTCCAGGGCGTCCAAACGTGATAGCAAGAGGGAATGTTCAGACTTAATCCAGGACTTAAACAGATCAAAAAAGCCTTCCAATTGAAGAAATGAGTTATCATTAGCTACATGCTGAGGGGTCCCCCATTGAGGGAAAAATACAGTGAAGGAGAAGACAGGACCTAGACTCATTGTTCTGAGAGTAAGTTGACCAAGGAGCTGGATCGAAGATGATATAATTGCAATACTGTGTGTGAGTCCCCCGTTTAAGCTTTCTTGGTAGGGCTACTATTTTTAAAGAAGAGTGGTTAGGGGACATCAAGGGATTCTGGTATAATAAGGCACACATGGCGAGGTGCCCGGCATGCCCACAACTGAGGCAGATAAGCAATCCTCCAAATGGCGGACTTGACTGACTGGGTCCAGCACTACAATTCAGATTACCACCAACGCCAGCACTTATGGGCAGCCTTTGCTTTGAGAACACAATCTCTCTGCTCTCAATGCTGATCACCCACTCCAGCATGCGATCAATGGAAGTCGTTTTTACGAGTGGGGTAGTGGCAGTATTTGGACCAATGGCCATCTTTTTGCCCATGATGGTTAGATCAATCCACAGTTGGCAAGCAGCACAAATGTAGGACAAGAGACTCCAATGTCAAACAATAAACAAGGTCACAAGATGTGCCCCACGAGCAATGAGAAAATACAAAATGAGGGCCACTATAAAAACAGTTACCTTCTATTACCTTCTACAGTAGTGAGCCAAGGGACCAAGCCCGGCCCACCTGCTTCTGGTCAATGACGGGCACAGATGGGCCTGCTCTACGCCCGGGCGCAGCCCATGCTGTGGGGTCTTAGAGTTGCTTTTCAGCATGTTGGCAGCTGGCCATGCCACCTCCTGCACTGCCTCTGCAAGCCCACATCGTGGCAGGTGCTGGAATGGGTGAAGGAGTCCCCTATAGAATGGATGGTCCATGGGGGCAAGAGAGCCCGTTGCTGAAGAGAGAGTGGTCCCCAATCTTCAAACTTTTTAAAATATCTATCTCTAATTTTTGAAAAAAGTAACAATTGCTTAAAAAAAGCTAACTAAGGATAATAAACTATTACCTTTTGTACTTAAAATAAAAATGGCTTTATATTCTTATTTTTTGTGTCATTTCAGTATTCAAATAAATTAATAGCCAATACAGTGATGACATTAGGAACTCTATGGTCCAATCAGTAACAACATGTGCTCTAGTCTTGGGAGAAGTCTGTGGCTTCGGTTAAGACTTTGGTGATCAAAACCTATTAACTCACACATTTGGTAAATATTGATCTAATGGGATTCAGTAACTAAATAATACTGATTATGAGTTTCTAGTGTGTTCCACTGATTCTTTACTGAACATGCGCTAAATGCCAAATGTGTGTTATTTACATGGTGCAGTAAATAAGTGACCTAATAAAGAGCACTTATAAAATCATCAGGAAGTGCCTGTTTTTAGGCACTGGCTGTTTCTGGAAAGAGAATATCAATATATATAGAGCATAACAACCCCAGAAGGACATAGAGGGATCCTAGAAGACCCCCAAAGTCCACCAACACATCCTTCTTGTGTGGAAATGTGCAGGCAGTCATTTGTGTGGCCAAACCTCATTAAACCAAGAGAAATAGAATCTATTGCCATCCTCTGATATCACTCAGTCGTCACAAGCAGAAACCTGGCAAACTCTTCCATCGTGGACCCCAGCAGGGTAAAAAAAAACGTACATTTAAAGATTGTGAGTTGGATTATGCTCAAGATAACTGGCAAACCCAATGCCATATTAACATAGCCATATGATATAATGTTGAGAATGCCAAAAACAGGTTCCAAACCTTGAAATGCTAGATGTGTAAGCAGTTCCCCAACACAAGCATGAAAGCATGGCAAATTGCAGTTGAACTCCCACTCAGGCAGTGGATACCCATTGTGGTTTCAAGATATCCCTAATGATGTAAGTATGTTTGTGTGCTGCCCATATCGAGACTATCTGGCCTCAGTCTCTCAGGCTAACTCACATTTAGTGGTTCCAGCCTTACTCCCATCCTACACTGTTGACTCACTTGTGGTAGTGGGTATGGAGCTTAGTTTTAATCCTCAGGCTGCAGGGTAAATTATAGCAGAAGAAAAATGTGGAAGATAATCCTATTTATGGCCTAGAAGTGCTGCATCCATGATGGTGTATTGCAAATTGGAAATATGAACTTCTGCAGTCAACCTGTGAGTGTTTCACCTGTTCACGGATATTTATGTCGGTCTGGAGGAGCATGCAGGTGAGTGTGATTTAAAAAACAATTACTCAAAAAGTGCATCCACTGGGTTTTTGTTCATTGTTGTGTTGTTCTTAGTTTTTTGTGTACGTCTTACCATCTTTTCATTAATTCCATACAGTTTTAGCTGCTTTTGATAGTAGGTATTTCAAGGTTTTATTTCCCAATAGTTTCCAATAACCCGTCATAGATGAAATTATGTTATTTACCACACTTGATTTTTCGCATGTGGTAAATATCACATGTGATAATTAGCATATGTGGACCACGGGCATGCTGTACTTAGCAGATGAGATACATAATGCATACAGTTTTTAAGTGCTGATGATCAGATGGGTCAAGGAATTCATGCATTAGTTACACTGGCATTTGGTAATTATCATTGTGCCTAACTCACAATTGAGCCCTTTGTGGCACCCATAAAGTACCCTACTCCTGACAACTTCCCTTGATGAGGAACGGGTCTCCAGCTTCACTACCAGTGTCATGCACCTCGCCGACCTGTAAGGAGGAACATGTGATAGCCCAGCGCCGCAAGCTCATCCACCTTGCTCTGGCAATGTGCTTCCAAATTCATAAGGGTCACTGAAGTAACATTGTGCGTCTTTTTTCAATAATTACGTTACAAGAAATGTCATCATATGACCCTGATGGCCTCACTGCACATGACCGTTCAGTGCCTCTGACCATCGTCATTTTACTAGAAGTAAAGTTATTGCAATGGATACAAATATTCCACAACAGTTATGAAATAAAAAAGAAACTACAGGGCTCATTCATGAGCCCCTTGCGACACTTTTTGTGCTGCAGTTGTGCCACTTCTCGTGATGCAGCGGTGGCATAACCAATGCACCATGTTGCGCCATATTTACATATATATATATTTACAAGATGCGTCACCTTGTAAACCCCTATGTCACATTATACCTGCATCAAGTATAATGTATGTAGAGTGGGAATTCCCTCGCAACAAAGCCTCGTAGGAGTCGCACAGTGAAGTCTATCAGATTTCACAGCTCCACTTCTAGGATGCCACTGCGCCAAAACCTTATACCTGCCTCATAGCAGGAGTTAGGGTGATGCAGTGCTGTGTGTATGGGCCTACCTCATGTATTGCTGGAGTTGTGTTATGCTTGCAACACAAGCTAAGCAATGTGCGAGTTTTGCACTGACAGATACGTCAGGATTCCTGACTCATCTGTCATTCCTTGCGACATGGAGCTCCATACAGTAAATACAGCACATCCATCGTGTCGCAAGGAGGGCTCAGTGAAAATGGTTGAATCGCTGTTTTCGTGGAGCGATGCAACAGTTTTCATTAATATGCCCCTATATTTTTTTCTTTGAAGCAGAAAAACGACACATCTATTTGTCGTCTTTTAGATTAAATACAGTGTGCCCATGACATTCCAGGCTTTTTCACTGTATTTAAGGATGTTCATCAGTGTTGCTGTGCCAGGTACTGCTCAATGTTCCTGGGTACCAGCATTAAATACCATGAGTGTTGTCATCACAGTAACAAGGGGTATATTCATGTGTTGTATTATTAGGCTTGGGTGCTGCCCAAAATATCAGTGTGCTGCCATGATATGTGGTGTGTGGGAGGCACCAAGCTTGACCTCACCAAGCAACAATCCTCACCTCCGATAGGACCAAACTATTGCAAATCCATACCTATCTCTCATACTTGAAGTTGATAGTTTCAAACCCCAACTCTCTACAAGCACAAAACGACTTCTGTTAATCATCAAAAGTGAGCCATTTTGCAAAATCCACAGGCAGGCCAACATTGTGACACCACTTAACACTTTTCTGCTGAATAAACTTTTATCATATCCTGACTAAGACTTCAGAACCATCTCCTAAGTCTGGGTCCCTTACCTCACGGCTGGAGGAAAACCTTGGCTGCGTTCTGTTCAATTCTCTGGTTCCACTGAAAAGTATCCTACAAACTGTTGCTCAAACTATCAATCTGTTATGGCAGTATAGCCCACTGTCCCCATCCTGACAGACCGGCACTGGCTGCCCTAGAAGACACGCATCACCTTCAATAACTGTTTAACCCACAACAAACTGTACACAAACCAACTTTGGAGAAAATGTTACCTTATGAAGGTAACACTGCAATACATTGGCAGATTTGAAATCGAGAAATCTCAGAACCAAACCTCGAAGAGAATTTCCTTGTCCCTCTTTCCAGTCTCTAATATCTTCTTATACATAATGCTGAACAATTCCTTTTCACCTCTGACTGTCTGGTGTATCAATGCTCTCTAGCTAGAATTCCGGTATATAGGTTCCAGCATAGAACATACATACATAAATATCTGCATAGAGTCAGCAGTCAATATTTGAACAAGTTATTCAACTTGAAATTTTAAAAGAGTCATTAGGAAATCTGAGTCGAAGAACTACTCTCAGGGGGCGTGGCAAGCAAGCGAGGCAAGATGGCCGCATGAGGCCCAGCTCCGGGACATAATGTGCATAATCCGGCCTGCCCGATAGTAGCTTTGTGTGTCGGACACGAATCCGCTAACTCCGATCTGTCTCTGACATCGGAGACCGAACATCCGGCCACTGCGGAGGAAGGGCCTAACAGCGCCAGGACCCACAGTGTTGCATGGGGCTGAGACGGAGCTCCGGACGGCTTGACCTGTACTTGCTGTGGCACCGCCGCTGGAGGGCGCCGCCGCTAGGACGAGAGGATTGCTCCCGCATTTACATACTGATGCCCCCTCGAACCAGCGTCTGACGGGAGCGGCCCTGAACTGCTTTGTGTGCTGTAGGCAGGCCGCTTGCCTGCTCCGACTTGCGGCCTGACTCGGACCGGGGGGCAGTTCTTGGTACTGTCTGTATCTGTTGTGCCTTGCTCCCCCCCTGCTCTCCCCCAGTGTTGCAGACAGTGGTCAGTGGCTGCAAGAGAGACACGCAGCCTCCCCGGGACCCTCGACTATGCCAACACGGTCCCCCGCGGTGCTGGAGCTACCCTCGAGGGTGCAGAAACGGGGCGGCAGAGCCTCCGTATTGTCATCGGGTGATTGTTGGGCCCATTGCACCGGAGAGAGGGATGTCCGTGGCCTCCGGGAGCCCAGGGGGGGCGCACAGACCTGGATTCTATGGGGAGATCCCTTTTGCTGCCACCATCTTCACGGCCGAAGTGGGGGCAGATCTCCTTCTGTAGAATAGCCCTACTGAGGACCAGTTGACTGCACACAGGGGCACTCTAGCACCTTCAACATCCACCGGATCCTGGCTCATTATTGGAGGTGGTGTGGTCGCTTTGCCCATGTACTTGTGGCCAGACTGGTAGAACATGGAGGGGGTCACGATGGAGCGTGTCAAGGCCGCAGGGGCCCGGAGATCAAAAGCTACGCAATCCAACAAATTGAACCGTTATACTGTCCCAAAAGACACGCAACAATCCCTGATGTCCAGGGACTCGGGCTCAGGGGGCTTGGGTGAAGAGGAGCAAGAAATCTTTCTAAAAGACGTAATGGATGCCATCACTGGTGTTAGGGCCTCCCTGGACACAGTGGCGATCAATGTTAACCTTATCAGGGCTGATATGGGCAAACTGAACGAGAAGGTCAAGCAAGTTGAACTTACCACTGCCAGTCTCGTTGGTGATGTTGCACAGCTTTAGAGAGAGATTTGCGTCCTTCAAGACTTTCGCAAACTTACTGACCTCAAGCTGGACTACTACGAGGGCTGCCTGTGCCGTAATAACCTGCACATCCTTGGGGTTCCCGAGAAATCAGAGGAACAATCCCCGGACCTCTTTGTCGAGGACCTCATTCTAAAACATTTGCAACCCAAGGGCCTCAGTAAGTTCTTTGTCATCGAACACACCCTTAGGGTCCTGGGCGGCAGTCCCAAACGGTGTGCTCCCCTGCGGCCCATGTTGGCGCGGGTCCTGAACTTCCGCGATAGAGACATTATCCTTCAAAAGTCCAGGGCGGGCGCGCCCCTGCGGTACAAAAACTCTGACATTTCCTTCTTTCCGGATGCAACGGCAGAGCCGGTCGTTTCTATCGGTCAAGCACCTCCTCAGAGAGTGGGGACTGAAATATTCCATGCTGTTTCTGGCACGTCTTCGTATCGAGGCGGAGGGGAGAGTGTGGTTGTTTGAGCACCCCGAAGCTGCGGCAGACTGGATCGAGAGCCATGAAGTGAGGAGCCAGGCCAACCGTGGCAGTGGTGAAAATGAGAACAGTCAACCAGCCTGAGGTGGTGAGCCATTTAGCGGCTGAGTCTGGACTAAGTCCAGGGGCTGTGAGGGGGTGGGCCTGGAAGGGGGGTCTCCACTTTCATAGTATAGGGGCTTGTGGACTCAATTGGACTGGAGGTATTTGCATTTGGGCGGGTTTTCATTTATTTTCTTTTTTTGGGGCCGGGGTAGGTGCGCTTTAGCTTCCCCCCCCCCTTCTCTTCGCCTTTCTTTCTTGAATCCTTTTCTAGGGCGACCGGCACTCAGAAGTTTTCTATGGGTAGTTTCAAGCCCAGAGTGCAGGGCAGCGGGGAGGGGGGCTGTTGGGTGGGGTGTTCTGTTATGTTTTTGAAACATTTATCACATCAGTGACTACTATTACAACATTGATTGAGGGAGTAGAAACACGTACTGTAATATGAAATTGTATAATCCGCAATGTCATCAGGTTGGAACAGTGGGGTTAAATTGTTAAGTTGGAATGTCAATGGAGTGGGGGACAAAATCAAACGTAGTGTGGTCCTTCAATATATAAAGCGCCATGCCCCTAATGTTATCCTACTTCAGGAAACTCACTTAATTGGTAATGTATGTAGGGCACTGCACAGAGGAGGTTATGCACTGTTGGCTCATGCAGGGTTCACACCGGGATCCCGAGGAGTAGGCATACTTACGATAAAGCCCTTTTCCTTGGTAGTGCAAGAAACCTGGACGGACAACAGAGGGAGATATGTTGGGGTTTCAGGCACCTGGGAGGGACACCCTATCACCTTCCTTTCGATTTATGTGCCTCCGGGCCTCCAAGTTGTCACGCTTAGGGACCTAGGTACACTGTTGTTAGGTATTCCTGAGGGCCTGTTGTTGCTGGGTGCTTGAATTCTGTGATTTCCGAAGATTTAGATCGTTATCCAAGCACGAACTCCCTCACTCATCCTGTTGGCTACCTGATTTCCTCGAATCCATGGGGCTGGTGAACAGCTGGAGGGCCCTTCACCTTGGCACTCTCCAATAAGCTTTCCATTCCGGGGCACATGGTAGCCTATCTAGGATTGATCATTTTCTGATCCCCACATCTCAAATTACCCATGTCCGGGAAGTAAAACATCTCGCTAGAGGCATCTCTGATCACTCACCAGACTGGCTTCATGCGGAATCCCCACAGACGCTTTGGGAGGCCTTAAGGCAGTAATTTGGAGCCAGGTCCTCTCCTTGATCTCGGGGACGAGGAAAGAGAGCCAGAGGGAGCTGGTTGCCCTGGAGGAAGAGGTAAGGTGGTTAGAAACAGAATTACAATCCGATATCACACCTGATAAGCTCCACCCTCTCAAACTCAAGCAGCAGGACTATAGGGCGCTGGCGACTGACCAGGCTAAGTCCCTGGGGAGAGCGGCACAGGGGTGGTTGTACGAGGTGGGTGACAAAGCTGGAAAAACTGCTAGCTTGGCTGGATAAAAAGATTGGGATAGTAGATTAGTAACAGAGCTTCCGAACAATTGGGCAATTTGTGGAGGTGTAAGGGGTTCGACAAATGGGATCTCAGAAGTATTTCCCATATTGTTGATCTGTGGAAAAAAAATATATTAAATCATTCGGCACATTGAAGCAACAGTACAAGTTGGCCGACTCGGAACGCTTCCGCTACACGCAGGTCAGACACGCATTACAGCCCGGGGTCACACTATCGGAATCATCCCCATTAGAAGATAGAATACTAGACGGCCATATTCCCGACAGTACCATTTCACTGATATACAACAAAGCTGGTCAACAACATTTCGTATTCTCTCCAGGCCCTCCAAGAGAAGTGGACCAGAGACGGCATTGAGATGGACGAAGAGGAGTGGCAGGAGGCTATCTACTCTCCCAGAGTGGTGGCAATACCTGCTCATCTCCGACTTGTCCAACTAAAATTCCTACACAGGGTATACATAACGGGGCAGACGAGGGAGACTGTAGACGAGGATGTGGCCAGCTGGGAACCTTCATTCATATAGTCTGGGAATGCAAGCTGATCCAACCCTATTGGCGTAACATCCATGACATCTTACATATTGTCCATGTTGCTCCGTATGGAAGCCCGCAGGTGTCTATTAAACATCTGGGAGCCTACAGATCTGAATGTCTACCTGATACAATGGGTCAGAATCAGAATTGCTTTATTCGATTTTGAAAATAAATAAAAAATCATAAAAGCAACAAGTATATATACACCATTTCATAATAAATAACAGCCAAAGCTTTTTTTTAAAAAAAAATATTAAAATAGTATTAAATTGGTACATTTGTCAATCTAAAGCATTTACTTTTTAACAGATCATAAAATTCCGTTTCCTAGGATACTTTAAAAAACACCAATCATGATCATAATACATTTTCCATTTTCCAATTGTTGTAAGCTTAAATACGCTGGCCGGCGATGCCGCCAGAAACCCTGTCTCAAGTATTGTTTAATCCATCTTCTGCGTTCATTCTCATAGAACTTACAGAATAAAATCACATGCGATCCAACCCTATTTATCTTTTTGTTCTATGGGCTTTGACCGCTTTATCTTGACTAGGTTTAGATTTGATTTATTTAATTGCCTGGTAACTTTTCCACCAAAAAACGATTGGTCAAGGAATTTGGAACTATGCCCTTGCGATAATTTATCATTGCAATCCACATTTCATGTGATTTTTACAATGGGTCACATTGGAACTGATGCTAGCCAAGAGAAACATTGCCCAGCGATGGGGCACCGCTACCTCCTATAGTCCAAACTGGGAAAAAGACTTGGATTGGGCAATGTTTCGAGAAAAAACTGTATATGTGGCCAGTGGATGTCCCAAAAAATGGACCCATGTTTGGGGCTTGTGGAACTCCTGCAGAGGAGATATATGTCAACCTCCCCTGACCCCCAATGCCGAAGATCCCCCTTCACCCTAGACCTTCCACATACTATTCTGTATATTGTGATTTAGCTACTGCTCCCATGAAGCCTAATGTACTACTTCCTCTGAATCATCATTGTATTGCTGATGTTTATTTCTCAATGAAAAATGTTTTACAAAAAAAAAAAAAGAACTTCTCTCAGGAAGGCTGATGACTGTTTTCCTAATTAAGGAATAACTGTCTTTGTCGTTGTAAACTGCTACAAAGCTACTAACTTTATTACCCTCCAGTGCTTACCCGCAATTTAAATCGGCAAATCATGAAATAGCCTTTCTTCTATCCGAATTCAAACACATTTTCCAACTGAGATTTTCTGTTATTTTTTTCATACAGAATTGCTATTTATTCCACCGAAAGTGCGAATTTCTTATTTTTCCACAAGCACTTTTTTCAAATTTAGCAAACCATGGCAAGATGAGTACATACAATATAGGAGATAGACAATGATGCATTGAACTCAGATCACACCCGACTGCAGCATCATGAATGATTATATAGTATATGGCCTGTATGTGAATGCTTATCTGGCATTCTCTACCAGTGTTTTATGTTGCTTGGTGATGACTCTTATTTGTGTAATGTTCTCAGAATGTTTAAGAATGAAATGCTGGGTACAGTTGTGGATGCTTTGTAACTGGTGGAGCTTCTTCTGTGTGCTCCACAACCGTGTAGCCAACCAATAAACTACTTAACTTATCTTGGCTCTAGCGTCATCACTACAAATTGTTGGCGATGATCTGGCTACACGGACGTACCTTCTGCGTGCTGTTGGAATTTCCATTGTTCCAGTTGCTGGATTTTGCCTCTGCAAAAGACACACAATTGATGGTCGGAATGCAGAACAAATCAAAACATTCACCCCCAGTCAAGAGATCTGGATTAAATCCATCATTCTTTTGCTCACCATGCCACCCCAGTTTAGACCTGGCCATATGCAAATCAGTCTTGGCCTCATGGGAATAGTCCAGCTTGAACTGCCAAGCCAGGTCCTCCCTGGACCCGGTTTCAGAGGATTTTGCCTCTGGTAATCACCCCTGACTGCCTTGTCAGCGCTTTTCTTAATACTTGGATTTGTTGCTGCTACCCGCTGAGACTCATGCACCTAGTGGAGCATGCCTTATGGTGAATTTAGTTTTTATCTCTCCTCCGATGTTGTGCACTGTATGTGTCACCTCTGTGCTTTACGACTCAACACGGAGAGATTTACACCTTAAAGCTGCCTTTGCTCTCAACTAACTACTAGGTGAGAGCTTTCCTTTTTGGGGTTTTGCACTTGGTAAACTGACTGATCGGTGGCACGCAACCCACGCGTCACTACTGTGCGTGATCTTGGAGATTGTCAGCGCGTCCACCGTTGTGTGTGTTCCCCAGCGTGTGATCACCTTTTCTGCTTGAGACATTGCCTAGACTGGTTTCTCCTTTTTGCACATGTGCGGCAAACGAGGAATCTTATTTGATGAACCTCCTTTCTGCTGCTTAGCAACGTGTTACTATTGGCGTCTGAAGAGCGTCCTTCTTGTTTCCAGGCACCGTGCTGTTACACACGCATTCTCTGAGTGTCTCTCTTGTGTCCTAGCAAAGTGTATCTACAAACGTATTTCGTGAATATGCACAGCATGACTGATCCATTTCTACGAGACAGTGTGTAATGAGACAACGCTCAAGGGAAACATGTAATTATCAGCAGCAGTGCTTTACTACCATCGTATCTTTGCCGATACGCATGGCGTTGTGGGTTGATTGTTTTATGGTGCCATTACATTACTAATTAACACGTTGTTCTGGCATGTCTCGCTGACACGCACGGCTTGTCATATTTTACTCCACTGTGTCACATTGGTACCCAGCAATACATTTTTTCACCGACACGCACGGGTCCATTGGTTTCAGTTCATGCCTACATTACCCAGCAGCGTGTCTTAGTGTATTCTTGCCGACACACAGAGCTTTGCAAAATCAGCTGCTCTATTTACACTGGCAAGATTGATCATTGTCTATACCATTTTACTCAGTGACAGTCTTTTACGTGTTTTGCAGTGTGCAATATTTTGTACATTTACATCTTACTACATTTCAACACCTCCTTTGTTCACATCTAATTCATTCAGTTATTTCTTTATTCCTTTTCTGATGCTCTTTTACTATTTCTTTTCCACTATGCAAGCAGTTACTCCACTGCAACCTTTTCTTGACAACCCTGGTGAACCACCAGTGTGATGGGAAGTATAGTTTTATGCTTTTGAGAACTATTTGGGTGCTATAGGGTCATCCAGATTTTTCACGGAAAGGAAGAAATATCTGCTACTACACTCTCTTGGTTATGAGGGTAGATCCATATTCAAACACCTTCCAGACATTCCTAGGGCTGATGGCGACAATATTGATGAATATCAGGAGACTCTCATCAAACTAAAAAATAGGTTTGATGAACAACCTAGCCTCATGGTACTTCGCCATAGGTTTTTTAAAAGAAAACAAAATGATGGGGAAGATGTAGATGTATATATAGGTTAGCCGCTGTATGCTTGTTTGAATGATTCACTGATCAACTTATCCAAGATCAATTTGTTTGTCAGTGTAAGGACAAACAAATAAGACAAAAGCTTTTAGCAATGGGTAATCCATCACTTGAAGAAACTATTGAGTTTGCTAAAAGCTTTAAAATATCTATTGTTCCTATAAAGGAATTTGAGGATAAGTCTTTAGAGCCCATGGGTGCTATTGCTGTAAGCAAACCTAAACAACAGAGTGTGTGTGCTGGGAACAGTGCTTCCAACAAATTTAAAGCCGGCGACTCTAATTCCTCTAGCAGTAACATTTGTATGCAATGTGGAAATCCTCCTCATCCTAAAGATGGGCAGTGTCCGGTAACAAATGTCAAAACGTGCAACTATTGTAAGAAAGTCAGACATTTTGTGAAAGTGTGTCTTAAACTAAAGAAATCAAAAAAAATCTGTTGTATGTGCGTTGGAGTCCGAAGAAGATTCTGAGTCTGAAGTTGTTTCAGTTGTCTTTGACAATCCTGTGTGTAGTCAAAGTGACACTAACACATTGGTGACTGGTGATCCTTCTAAGGGTGTTGATCCTGTTGCTGAAGTCAGTGTTGGGGGCAAAGTACCGAAATTGTTAATTGATTCTACAGCCAGGATAACCATGATCACAAAACAACAGTTTGATAAAACATGGAGTGACAGGATTTTAGAACCTCTCGACTGATACCCGGTTTCCTACGAAGGACGCTGCATTGAGTTATAAGGTTTTTTTGCAGATGATATGGAGTTTAAGGGTAAGAAGATAAGAGGGAAAGTCTATGTGGCCGTTAAGGGGCTCAATATACTTGGGTGGTTTCACCAAGGCCTTTTCTGTATTATCCTGAGGCCGGGTGCCAAGGAACAAATAACCGTTGCTAGTTGTAGTGACAATGGTCAAAAATGGAGAGGAAGTTTTCCTTTTGTTTTTGGCTATAAATTGGGCAAGATTCAGGGGTTCAAACATAAAATTATGGTCAAAGAAAATGCTATCCACCTGAAACATAAACTTAGGGGTGTCCCATTCAGTGTCAGAGATGATCTCAACAAAGAGCTTCAAGGCCTTTGCGATAAGGGAATCATTGAGCCCACTGAATCTTCATTGTGGTTGTTTCCCTTAGTGTGACTTGCAAGAGGTGTGGCCAGCTTAGGGTGTACTTGGACTTAAGATCTCTGAACAAGGAGATTTGGGTTTATTCTGATCGCTTGCCAAAGATCAATGACTTGTTTGCATGCATTAAGGGAGCCAAATATTCCTCCAAATGAGATCTGGCCTGCGCTTATCACCAGATAGAGCTCCATCCCGAGTCATGCCATCTTAATGCTTTTATTGCTCCCCTTTGAACATTTCAATACCGCTTGTGAAGACACAGTAGCTTTTGCATCTAGTTTTGATGGACGCTGAAGTGCACTATTTGGTCCCGGAAAAAGAGCTTCTGGCCTGTTTGTGAGCTATTGTGAGATTTCGGCCGCAAATTTGGGGTAAACCCTTCATGCTGCAAACAGATCACAAGGCGTTGGTTTCCAATCCCAGTGCTGGTGTCAACAAATGTTGTACACCTAGGATTTTGAGAATATTTTCCAGGTTGTTGCAATATCAATTTGATGTTTCTCACATTGCTGGAGGAAGGAATGGGAGAGCTGATTTCTTATCTTGTTTTCCTCAAAAGAGAGATGAGGGATGTGATGTTGTTTTCAGTGAATTGTTTGAAGATGACTTGTTCCCCCTCATGTTGTGAGACATAAAATCATCAGAAATGCTCATGCAGGGCATGTGGGGGACTCTTACTAAACACCGCATCCAAGAAAGCTTTTGGTGGCCATGGATTGATGGAGAAATCGAAGAGTTGGTTGCCAACTGCTGTGTGTATGGTGCTGCTGACAAGGCCTGTAAGAATGTATCTCCTCTTTTACTACCCATTGAGTGTCCCTCCGGACCTTGAAATAAAGTGAGCATTGATGTCATGGGTTCTTTTGATAATTTGTCTGGTGGCCACAGATTTGTCCTTGTACTCATAGACTATGCCTATAGGTGGCCTGAAATCAAGCTTGTGAAGGAGGCCAATGCTTCTTCTATTGTTTTCTTTTTATTTATATTTATTTAATTTATTTATTTAAAACATTTGTATAGCGCATCTGTCACCTGGCAGGAATCCTGGCGCTGAGAGATTACTCCTAAGATGAAAGTGAAACGGGGGCTAGGAACGAGTAACGGTGAGAGATTTAGGGGAAGAGCCAGGTTTTAATCCGCTTTCTGAAAGGGAGGAGTTGTGGGATTTGGCGGATGTCGACCGGCAAACTGTTCCAGAGCTTAGCGGCAGCCACTCTGAAGGATCTTCCCCCCCGTCCTTACCTTGTTGAATCTGGGTACCGTGACAAGGCAGGCAGAGGCAGATCAGAGAGTTCTGGTGGGGGTGTACCAGGAAAACATTTTTTGTAGGGATCTGGGGCCAGTTCCGTGTAGTGCTTTAAAAACAAGACAAAGTGCTTTAAAAGCTATTCGTTGCTTCAGTGGGAGCCAGTGTAGCTCGGCTAAGGCTGCTGTGGCCGAGGATCTTCTGGTCCATCCGAGAGCAAGTTTGGCTGCGGCCGACTGGACTCTTTGGAGTCTGTCCAGTAAAACAGCTGGGGACTCTAGCAGAAGTGCATTACAATAGTCAAGGTGACTAAGGATAGTGCACCTGACTATTAGTGCTCGTGCCTGTGTAGGAAGTAGTGGCATGATTTTGCGTAGAGAACGCAATAGGGCCGAGCAGGTGGAGACTGTTTTAATTACCTGCGTTTCCATGCTAAGTTTGTCATTTAACATGACGCCCAAGTTGCGGACACTAGTGACCGGCTGTGGTTTTTCTGGGGTTTCCGGGGGCCAGAATTCCGTAGGAAATAGACGAGGTATCCGGCTCCCGGCGCAGAACAATACCTCGGTCTTTGAGGAATTGAATTGCAGGGAATTATTGTGAAGCCAGCCGGCTGTGTCTCTCAGGCAGTCGTGGAACGATTCCATGGGAATTGCATCTTCCCCCTCCCAGGAGAGGATAAGCTGGGTGTCGTACGCGTAGTTTATGGTTCTTAGACTGTGGGATTTAATCAAAGTAACTAATGGTTTCAAATAAACGTTAAAAAGGATCGGGCTGATGGACGAGCCTTTGGGCACCCCGTGAGGTACCAGGGAGAAGGCGGATTGAAAAGGGGGGAGGGACACAGCCTGTTTCCTATCTCGCAGGTATGAGTGGAACCACAGCAACGCGGTGCCGTCGACTCCTGCCTCTTTGAGTCTTTTTAGCAGAATCGCGTGGTTGACCGTATCGAATGCGGCAGACAGGTCCAATAAGATCAAGGCCACTGCGTGGCCCCTGTCTGCACGCATACAAAGTTCTTCCATGGCTGTAAGCACCGCTGTCTTGGTGCCATGGGCTGGACGAAATCCAAACTGGAAGTCGTCCAGAATGTGATTCTGCTCCAGATGTGTCGATAGACAGGAGCTAACCCAGCGTTCCACAACTTTCACCGGGAAAGGTAGGAGCGATATGGGCCGAAAGTTGGATAAACACTCAGGGTTCAGTGAGGGTTTCTTCAACAGTGGGGTGATAAGTGCTTGCTTCCAGGGGGTAGGGACAAATCCGCAACACAAGGATTGGTTGCAGATCCTGCGAAGGGTGTGGAAGAGTTCAGTTCCGCACGCTTTCCAAGTTTTTGGAGGCAGTGGGTCAAGGGGGGACCCAGAGGTGATTCTGTGTGCCATTCTCTCGAAATCTGCTTCTGAAATAGGGGCGAAGACTTGCAGACATTCCCCGGGTAGGTGTCCTGGGCTCAGCGAACACCCAGGGGCGTAGGAATTATTTTGCGGAGGGGTGGTGTTTAGTTTGTTAATGATGGTCTCAATTTTTTCCTTAAAAAAACAGTGCGAGATTATCGCAGAGTGCCTGTGTAGGAGGGATAGTTTTTTTGGCACAGTCGGGGTGGATGAGGTTATCAAGAATCTGGAAGATGCTTTTGGGGCTATTTGCGGCATTGACTATGGTGGAGCAGTAGTAGGTGGCTTTGCTCTCAGCGATGGCAGATTTATATTCTAGGAGCTTGTTTTTCCAGATAATTTTATTTGTGTCGCAATAGCCGTGTCTCCACTTCCTCTCTGCCTGTTTACAGGCTAGTTTGAGGGTTTTCAGGGAGTCGTTAAACCATGGGGCAGAAGCTCTGCCTTTAGGTTTGCATCTTTTTAATGGAGCTAGGGATTCCGTAGTAGATGATATCCTCGTGCAAAAGGTTTTGTAGTTGTCTTCGACCGAGTTAATAGGGGAGAAACAGTCTTCCACATTAAATACGATGGTGATAGAGCTCAATTTTTCCAGAGCTTTCCAGTCTCTGTACATAATTTCTGATGGGGCGTTATGATTCATTAATCTAGTTTTTGTGCTAGTAATGTAGAATTCAAGAAGAGAGTGGTCCGTCCAGCTCATGGGCAGAACGTCATTCAGGTGTACTAGATGAGGACTGGAAAAGATGAGGTCAAGTCGATGGCCTGCTGAGTGGGTGGGTTGCTTAACCAGCTGGTAGAGTCCCACACTTTCGCAAGAGAGCAGGAGGTTTTCTAGACCAGTATCAAGATTTCCGTTTGGCCAAAGGTTGAAGTCCCCTAGGATAATTAGTTTATTGTGGGAGCTTGCCATATTTGTGAAGGTGGTGAGTAGTGCTTGCTGTTGTTGGGAGGTGAAAGTCCCTGGAGGACGGTAGCAGATAATTGCCGTAAAAATTCCTCCCGAATGGCAATTTATGGAAAGGCCAAGGATCTCGGTGCCGGCGACTGAGTCCATGTCTATGGTGTTAATATGCCAGGAGGCTCTGTAGATAATACCTACTCCACCACGTGGCCTTTGGGTCTGAGGAGCTGCAAAATTTTAAAATCCAGAGGACATGCCCAAGCTAGTTCAATATCACAATCTGCATGGGTCCACGTTTCGGTTAAGAAAAGGACATCCAAATGATGAGATTCAATAAGTAGATGAATTTCGTTGGCATGCTTTGGCAGTGACCTGACATTCAAAAGGCCTCCCAGGAGTAGACCTTTATTTACGAAGTCATGCAGTGGGAAGGCGGTGTCAGCAAAGATGGGCTGACCTTCGTGAGTGAATTCTCGAAGGTTGAGCAGGGTTTCACGAGTATAGCGCGGGGGCTGTGTGAAAATTTGGGCAAAGTTGTCTGCGCTAGTCGCGGTCTCGTCGCGGACGAGCGCAGACGAGCTTGCCTTAAGCGCGCCTTCGGCGCGCCATCAACGCGCCCGCTGCGCTCGTCCGCTGCGCTTCCGGCATAGACTCATGCTTTATAGTAGATGCTCGGGCGTCAGAGTGGGGGCGTGGCCAGCAGAGGTGGGCGTGTCTCTTGGCTCCCTCGAGCGAGGTAATGGCGGCAGAAAACAAGCGTTTTGGTCAAAGACAGCAATTAGATCAGCTGCTCGGCGTAGTTGGGGTGGGTGCCAGGGTCAGTGCAATGTGCAAAGAGCAGTTTTAAAATCACAAGATACAATGGTTAAAAAACGATTAAATTCAGTGTCCACGCTCCCGGCTTTTCGCCTCAGGAGTATCTCTATCAGTAGAGCAGCGCTAGTGATCAGCGCGCTCTATTTATATCTGTGAGGGGGGCGTGGCCAGCAGAGGTGGGCGTGTCTCTTGGCTCCCTCGAGCGAGGTAATGGCGGCAGAAAACGAGCGTTTTGGCCAAAGACAGCAATTAGATCAGATTTTAAATGAAATATTTTTGAGATAAGGTTTCCCTGAAACTCTGGTCTCTGACAATGGGACTCAATTTGTGAGTGGGGAGGTTGAAAGTTTCATTGCCTCTTGTGGGATTAGACATGCTAAATATTCTTTATACAACCCTGAAACAAATGGCCTCGTTGAGAGGATGAACCATGTGGTGGGAGAATGTATCAAGTGGCCAATGCTTCTTCTATTGTTTTCTTTTTCTTTTTCTTTTTTTTTCTTTTTTTTTTCATTAATTTTCAAGTGCATTTTTCCTAGGAAAACAATAAATGTTACAGCACAATTACACAAATTATATAATTTTTAACATGACAGATAAATTTACTGGTTACTAGTGGATAGATCACTGCATAAATGGCAAAGGATTGCATATTATCCCCCCCGGGTCTGTATAGCAAGTGTATTGGGACTAACGCCAGTGGCCTCCTACCGATTAGTCAGCCCATTTTTCCAATTTACTATAGGTTGCCATATCTTCCTGCCCAGAATTCTAGCTCTTCGTCCCTTTCTGTCATATATTGCTTTTTCCAAGTTATAAGTTGATAATAGCCTAGCAATCCAAGTTTGGAAGGTAGGTGGTGCCTTGTCAATCCATGATGTTGCAATACATATTCGAAACACTGCGGTTACCATAAACATAAACTCCGTGGGGGTATCAGCTGTCCCTAGCTGGACCCCTAACAATAATAGCTCATCTGAAAGCTTAATTTTTACGCCCAGTGATCCATCAATAAAGTTCTCGATGTCATTTTTTAAGGAATACAATTGCGGACATTGTGAGAACATATGGACAATGTCTGCGTTCGTTGAGTCACATCGCGGGCAGGTTATTCCCGTATTTCCTCCCCATTGTGCAATCCTAGCTGGGGTATAATATAGTGAATAGAGAGTCTTATAATGTTGTGACTGTAGAGTTGCTGAACATAACACTGTACGACCCAGGTCTAACGACATCTGAAATCCCTCTGGCTGTGATCCCACTTTTTCAGCCCACTTCGTGGCAAACTTAGCTGTGTTGTCGCTTTTGTATACATAGAGTTCTGCGTACAGCTGCCGAATTGTGCAGTGCGTGGATCGCTCTATGTAATCCATTATGCGACATGTGCTGAAGCCGAGTGTACCCCCCTGTTTGTTTAGTAAATAACTTCTTATTTGAAGATATTTAAAAAAGGTGTTCCTTGCTATCTTAAATTTATTTGGAGCTCCTGGAACTGCAGGATTACCCCCTCTTGATCCATAAGGTTCCCGATCTTCTTGATCCCTTTGTTATCCCATTCCCTCATAACCGAGTCCCTAAAAATAGCTCCAGGTAGGGATTGGTTCGTGTACAAACGTGTATAGCTGTTGTGACTCCAGGTAGGGATTGGTTCGTGTACAAACGTGTGTAGCTGTTGTGTTATTGTTTTCTTTTTAAATGAAATATTTTTGAGATAAGGTTTCCCTGAAACTCTGGTCTCTGACAATGGGACTCAATTTGTGAGTGAGGAGGTTGAAAGTTTCATTGCCTCTTGTGGGATTAGACATGCTAAATATTCTTTATACCACCCTGAAACTAATGACCTCGTTGAGAGGATGAACCGTGTGGTGGGAGAATGTATCAAGTGGGCAAGGTCTGGGAGCCATGACATTGTTACATCTTTACATGGTATGTTGTGGTTCTACAGGACCACTTCTCATTCTTCTACCAGAGTTTCACCATTTAAATTACTTAGGGGATGCAAAGCTAACCCAAGAGTCAGAAAAGGTTGGATGAACAAATGGCTCAAATCCGAGTCTGATTTAACCAAACTCATGGAGATTGTGAGATTAAATATGTCTGAATCTCAAGGTAAGCTTAAAACCTGTTATGATCATAAAAAAGGTGTTAAGACTGTTCCTTTGATAGTTGGTGATTTGGTCAGGATCAAGTCTTCTATCCATGTCATAAAGGGAGACAGCAAGTTTGGCAAACCTGTTAAAGTTGTGAGAATCAGCCATGAGGCTGTTCAAGTTTTGCGTGGGCATTGGTGGAATCTTGCCAAAATTGTTAAATTGCGGACTGGTACCGGAACATGTACAGGTAAAACTGTTGAAAAGGATGTTCTGGGTTCAGGAGATGTTCATGTTGGTCTCAGAAGGAGTCCCTCTCACTCTGAAGAGGTTTCGGAAGTAACTTTCCTTGTACAGTTGGGGCTGCTTTGTAACTGGTGGAGCTTCTGCTGTGTGCTCCACAACTGTGTACCCAACAAATAAACAACTTAACTTACCTTGGCTCAAGCGTCATCACTACAGATTACTATGTCTATGCCAACATTGTTTGAAACATTGAGGGCCTGATTTTATAGGAAGTAGAGCAATGTATTGCAGCAAGAAAAGTTGCTCTGTCACGTTGCATGAATGGAAAAGACCAGAACAGTGCCCGATCTTCGAAGATGTGGAACTTTTATCCCCCTCTCTGTGTTACCATTCTTTTGACAGCCGTGAACCATTGTAGGCACCCTGCACCATAGTGCAAGGGTGCCTACGTTCTCTAAAGAATAGTTTTTGCACTGGGAGGGGTCCCTTACAGTCCACAAAAATTATTTTCGGCTTTTCCCACTTTGTATGTGTGCTGTACAATGCAGCACACACGCAAAGTAGGAAAACGTTATAGACTGTCTTGAAGAGGCATAGTATTTTAGTGAAAATCTCTATCTATAATTCTTTGTTGCTGTGGATTTAAGTCAAAACACATGGGTGGTCACATTAGAACACACATGCACCACCTATGGATCCTCCTTAACAAAACGTAAAGCCAGCCATTGCATAGGGCAGCTTTGTGTTACTTTGAAAAATCCCAATTTTAGGACTTTCGGTATTCACTGAAGGCATTTAGGAGTCCTAAAGTTAGGAGTCCTAACTTCTGTGAATACCGAAATGAGTAAGTGCCTTCTGTGAATACCAAAATGGTAGTAAGTTTAGGATTTTGTCTTAAGTTAGTTCTGTGAATCGGACCCAAAGTGATTTCATGTGTTGAGCATAATAAGGAATGTATGGTCTGCCAAAATTGAGGAACCCCATTAATGATATTACATTCTTTAAAGTATTTGAGGTTGCAATTGTGCACACTTCTCCGGAAAGTGAAGCGGAAGACTCTAAGAAATGGACACTTAGAAATGCAATATGCGATCTCTGAAAGTTGAACTTATAGCCATATGCAATGAATCCTAAAATTATGTGATCCATTCTGGACAAGTGGGGGTTTAACTCATCATCCGTCAGGTAGATGTCATCTACATAAAATAATGTATCCAGGTCAATAACATGTAGAATTGAAACTATGTGGGCAGCAAATAATCCTGGACTGTTTTTATAGCCCCTAGCTAAGCAGGCAAAGCGACGCTGAAAGCCAAGTGCCGAAAAGGCTGTACAATCTCTGATCTTAGGTGCTAGATTAAGGCTGAAAAAAAACATTGAAAATATCAATGGTGTTTTTTATTTTTTATGGACTATATTGTTATTTAGTGCCGTACTGTGTGTGTTTTGTATTGCAAATGTGCACGTATGACTGCTTTAATGTTTGTAGTCTAAGAGTATTCAATATGAAGAATCCAGCTTCAAAACAGAAAATAGGGTATTATTCATCTGAAAAGCACAGGGTTCAATTACTCCCTGGTACTTCAATTGCAAGAGTATTTTTCTAATGGGTGCCTTAGCTTCTCATTTGATGGGCTGTTGTTGTTTCACTTGCGGACTGGACGTTATAGGTATGATATGGTAAGGAGAGGTCTTATTCCAGCCAACATGCTTGCGGTATAAAGGCAGGGCTTGTGCAAGATCCCATTCTGCTGCATAAGCTTGTTTGACCTCATCAGGGACAACAGCAGAAAATGAAGACAGTACTACATCCTCACCTTGTGGGGATGTTTGAAAAAATCGTGGGGGTCAAGCGACCTTCACTTAAAGGATGTCATAAGACAAAGTTACATTTTCCAAGAATATTGCTTTAATGATGCGCTGTATTTCACCCCAAATTTGTATGTCTCAATCATATAATCTATACGGAGAGTCTAAGCGCCTGTCTAGGATCTAAAACGCAATAAAACTCTCAGTTGCTTTCACTACCAGAAACTCGTAGAGATTCTGGCGCACTTGGTGACTTCTGCTGTGCTGTCAAGAAAGGTCCCCACCCAACTACTGTTCCGGAGGAGGGTTTTCAGTGTCTGTGGCATATTTTGTAGTGATAGTCACAACCTTCTTTTTACTTAAATTGGGGTTTAAATGGAGAAGATTTCTCCTCCTTCTTTATCTTTATGTCAGAGGAGTTTTGTGAGGTTTTTTTCTGTGTCAGGTACTCTTCTTGTACGCGCTCAGAATATCCTTCTCTCTCGTACTGCTTGTCAGATGTGTCCTGCAAGGAACAAGGAGAATGTGTATCAGAACTATGATACCTGTCTGGAGCCTTGATTTTAAAGCGATTGTGAAAATCGGACCACAACTCAGAAGACTCCAGCGGTGGAGAACCTTCATGAGGATTACCTTTCTGTGTTTGTTTAGATTCATCCCATAGTTTTTTTAACAAACTCACAGTTTTATTTGTCTTCCTTGTCAGTACTAGGTTTGCCAAGAGGGGGTTTAGTAAGTCTAATAATGATTGCGTCCTAAGGATGTGTACATATCAGCAATAATTATAGGTATCTCAAGTTCACAGTCAACTTCTGTGACTGCTGCAGGCCTCGGGCGTAAAACCAGAGATGCCGCTTCTCCTTTAATATTAGACAGAATCATTGAGGAGACAACAGGAACGTTTCCCATTTATTTTGTCCCCTATTCCAGGGCAGCAGCTACCCCATGCTCGTTCTTTATTTGTTTTAGCATGTCCGGCAGGAATGACAAGGAAGGAGGCCATGACCGATGGTATAGACAGTGCAAAGACTGTCCCCCAAGTTTGACAGTCACTTAATCCAGGATCGATTCTATGAGGTAAGCACAAAGTTAATGTTATGTGCTTGTCGTTTGGTCCTACAAGGGGAAACACAGTTTCAATTTGCTCTACCTTTTGGGCAATCCAAAATGGAATGTCCTCACAATTAGTGGGCACCTTTCCCATAATTGAACAAACAATTACAGGACTTCTTGTAGGCACAGAGGCAACTGGGCTTGTCCAGGCAGGCAAGACCATGGTGGTACAGCGAACAAACGGCATGAAACATTTTGAGTCAAGCCTCTATATAATGAAGCTAAAACCTTGTATAATGATTGTGTTTGCAAAAGATTAAGGGCTCTCATATCCTGGTTTGGTGTTTATCCAGGTATTGCTGGCCAGGTCGACTCATCATTACTGAGGGGACCCATGCTTGTAGGTGTATTCACCCATGGGAGGGTGTCAAAAAGCCAAATATTGTGTTCCCAGTAAGACAGTAATTTCCATGAGCGTATTGTGCTGGTAGTGCAGGATTAGTTTATGAATTAAATGTGTTTGAATCAGCATCCACAGCTGGAAAATCAACCCAAGAATAAAATACTTCAAAACAATAAGCATCAATTGCTTCTACCACAAAGATAAAAGCACCACCTTCATTAGTAAGTCCAAGATGCATCACATGTGCATGGACTGCAGATATAAAATTAACATGAATGACAACAGGGGGTGCAGCCATTATTAAAACAGAAATGAAATAAAGTGCAGCACAAATGGGTCTCCTTTTAAACTTTCAAACTTTAAAACTATATAGAATTTGGTGCTTCCTAAATACTGGGGAGGATTAATCCCCAATACCATGGATGTCTCCAGTGTTTGGTGTAAGAGGTATGATGGACACAGACAATGACCTATGGAATAAGTACCAGACCAAGCGTTTGTTGAGCCATGTTGCAGTTCTGTGTAAAAATATCTATGCCTTGGACCACAGAATGTCAGTATGTAGGGACTAAGTCACCACACCATATCAATACCTATGAACCCCAATCCAGACTAGCTCATAGTGCTTTTCCTGCTCTCATAACCTTCCCAGAGTGACAGGTGGGCTAGCACCCCCGAACACAACAGTCTATTCCCCTCAGTGAAACATGGAAGCCGACATCAAACTTTCGGTTTTTTTACTCATGCATATCCATAATAAGCAAAACAAAGACACAAGCACAGTTTACAATATGTATTGAAACTTTTCTGCTCTATTATAAAACATTTGCCCTGCAACCAGAAAACGTATGCATTCCTACAGAGTGAGGAGCATTACAAGTAAACTATAAACAATAAGAATCTCTACCATGGTGAGTTATATGTCTGCCTCAGCGTATCCTCACTATGGAAACACAGTGTTATGTTATAGATCTCTGGGATAAGTGGCAAACCCGATACCTGTCATGCATACATGTTATTCTACATCTCAGCTGGCACAGCTCCCTCATCTCAGGACATTTGCCCTGCTAGAGTGTCTTCTCTCTGTTTTCAAAATGGCACGTCTAAGTGCATATGTTGCCATGTTTCTTATTGAAAACAGCAGATGTGAATCCATGTTGTGTTTAAATGCCAAGCTACGTTTGCTAACCATTCACAGACAGACCAGACACAGTGCTGTTTAACCTGCTACAAGATGTTCGAATAGAGTCTGAACTAATAAAAAACACATGTGCAGTGTTTTTCTAAAATAATATCATGGCACAAAAATAAACATGCTAAGCATAACAAGTGCAAGGCAAAGCAGCCTAAACTGGCAAGCAAACTAAAATAAGAGCAAACTTAAATGGGTCCTAAAGGAAACACAGAGCACAAGATCTTCGGATAATTCACAACATAGTTGATCCATCTTGTGCTGTGGTACCGAATCCAGAAACAATTCTCTTCTGGATTTCTTGCACTGCAGAATGGTTTACAGTTATTGATCGCTGTCAAGCCTTCCTCACTATTCCCTTGCATAAGCACAGTCAATTCCTGTTCTCATCTGTGTTCAGAGATAGTTTTGACATGGTGCTGAGTTCCACAAGGGTACATAGAGAGCCCATCAATATTTAATCAAATCTTGAAAAAGAATCTTGAAACTCTGCAGATGCCTTGGAACTCAGTTCTATATTGATGATTTACTTGTAGCATCAAGTACACAAGAAGCTGTAAAACAAGACACAATTGCCATGTTAAATCATTTACCTGAGAATGGACATAGAGAATCCCTGAACAAGTTGAATATTGTCAAAAAGAAGTCAGATATTTGTATAGTTGTAAACAGACTTACAAAATGTGAACAACAGATGCTTGCTGCTGATAACGCAATACTAAGATTATGTTGCATTTTAGATCCAGCCACTTTTGTGCCCTTACCTGAAAATGAAATTGAAGGAGACAAGGTTGAATATGATTGTCTAGATTTTACGGATTTACCCACCAAGCCAAGGCCATAAATAAAAGATAAACCTCCTGATCAGCCAGATTATGTATCTTTTTGGACAGCTCATGTCTAAGATACGAGAGTCCTCCATTTTAAATCTATTGTTGCTGCTTGCATCGCCCCACTGATAGATGGCTTAAGATGCCTGGAAAATGCAGTTTAGGAGCGAACTAGGTTACATGCCTTGAGAAGGCCCTCCCTAATGTGGGTCATAAAGACTCACTTAGTTTAGCTGGGTGTACAAGTCAATGACTCTTGCTGCTAGTGTTCCTAGTTTGACTATGCCTATATCCCAGGTGGGCACAGATTCTCTTAATACCCAGATCTGAGGCCCATCAGTTGGTGGTATTTCGGAGTCTCTGAGAGGAGAAATGGCATACATTATGGGCCCAAGGAGATGAATACTTTCTTTGACCAGGTCATTGGCTTTCACATGCAGCCCAGCACAGATAATGAGTCATGCTTAAATCTTCCCCCAGAATGTTGTCAGTATGTTGCAATCATGTCAGGTGTGACACCCTTGTTCCCTTTAACATAAGGCCCTACCCTCCAGCTTAAGAACAAGGTGTGTCATTGGCTGACTTGTATCTCAAATTTTAACATCAGGGAATATATTGACATCATATTAGTGAATCTATCCCAAGGCACTTGGGAGGAGATTGCAAAGTGATTGAAAATACTGATTAACAGCAGGTACCTGAGTCTGGCCAATTGACTGATTTTAACTAACTCCAGGAAGCATTCTTTGAATGCTGGCATCAATGTTCTTCTGCTATTTTATTTCTGTAAACATTTACAACCTAGGATGAAACCAGGGCATCAGAGGCCCCCACCAATGGGATGCAAGTCTGTTAGATCATCTGTCCCCCATCACAAATATATTCCTCCCCTGTTGGATTTAGAGTGCAATGATTGATGCCAAAAGGATCCAGGAGTACCCTAAGATATGAACAAGTCATTATGGTTTATTCTTTAACTAGAGACTTGGTTTCTGAAGAAGGCTCCATTTTAAGAATAGTTTGTTGTACCATCTCTGGCATCAGGTCTAAATAGCAGGACCTAGTTTGGTTTGACCTATAACCCAATTTGATATTGTTATGCTGCAAGAAACCTGGGCCCTGGAGGATATTACGTGGGATGGCTTTAAGAATTTTACTATACCAGAGCACAACGTGGTCTTGCTAATATGATTCATGTTTCCAAGCTTCTTAAGATTATTCTGCTCTTAATCATAATAGGACCTAGATTTTGTGAATTGTTTTATCCAACAAGTTTAATGTTTTCCTTATAATTTTTTTTACTTTGTTGATTACTTGGGGTGTCACATGGAAACACTTGTCTAGGTGCTGCCAATCTTGAAATCAAGGCCTATTAGTCTTTTAAAAGACAATTATGTGATATTAGGTGGAGATTTTAATGCTAAACTGGGCTTCAATTCAACAGTTTCTGATCCTTTTTTTGCTGTATGATATGGCATTATGTGCTAAATACTTTGACCACAGGGGGTCACGGCTGTATAAGGCCTTATGTAATTCGGGTCTATCCAGTGTGGTGGACATTGTGGGTGATCCCTATGACAGCCATCCACCTTTATTGGTTGGGGCCAAGGTACTGCCATAGATTATACTTTTATTTCTAAGAATATGGAACGGTTTGCCTTTTTGGGGGAGATTAAAAATGGTTATAGTGACACAACGTCATTGAGTTTGTTCTTAACTTACCTGAAAGCTCCACGGCCTCTTCTGGTTTAACTGGCATGTTCCAGAAGGATAATAGGCTTTGGCCGAAATGGAGACCAATACAAATTCCCACTTTTGACACATTTATTATTTGGTTAGAATTTGAACTTATTAGTGTATGTTTTGTTAGTCAAGTAATCTGTCACCTATTGATCTTTCCGAGGCCTTTCAGATATTAAACCATTCTACTTGAAAATCATGCTATACGTCTCAGGGTCCAGAGGTAATTATGAATCTGGATGGGTTGATAAAGGCTGTAGGATTGCTAAACACAGACTTTGATACCTCCTAATGCCCGACCCAGTAATCAGCAAAGTAGTTCAGTTGCAAGAATAGAATACAAAATGGTCTTTAGGAACAGGTAATCAGCAATGTAAAGCTAAGGACACAAGGAGGTTTGGGGCAATTGCAAATGTCAAGCAGGTCCCATTACCTCTGTCCAATTGGCTTGGTTCTAGCATTAGCCTGGATACATGGGTGGACAACTTCAAACACATCTACTCATATGTACATAGTTCTATGGCAGTTTCTGTAGAAGATGCCGTACAGTCCCCTCTGGAGATTTCATTTGAGCCCTAAGAGGTCAGTGCCACCATCCTCGAAACCCATCAAACAAAAAGAAAACACCTCGGGTGCCTATGGATATATCACTAACATTCAGTTATAGTCACCCATGTCCTTAATGCATCAGCAGCTGTTAAAATTCCGACCTTTTGGAGGACTGCACTTATTGTGCCTGTGTTTAAGAGGGTAATAGACAGGACCCCCATTGCTACAGACCAATACTAATCTTGGATTCTATAATTAAGACTGTGGGGTTTATTATCCTGCACCGAATAGAGGACTGGCCCCAGCGAAATTATATCATAGGCCTGGTATATTATGGTATAAGGAAGGCCTGGGGACCTTAGAACAGTGTCTCAAACTAAATCTAATTAAAGGGAAGTGTGTTACTCTAAAGAAAAGTCCATTCAATTTAGCTTTTATGGACATAAGCAATGTGTTTGACTATGTTAATTGGTCTAAGCTGTGGGATATTTTATCTATCATTGGTGTGCCATCCCCCTTCATGGAAATTGTATGAGCTTTACATATGGGAGTTAGTGCCTCTGTCCGATAGGTAATTAGAGGTGAATGTACTGAACCCTTTGGTCTTTCTCTGGGAGTTAGACAAGGTTGGGTTTTGGCCCCAACTTATTTCTTTTATATATCAATGGTTTGAATCCATTTTTGGTTTCCAATGGGAAGGATATGCCACCGGTGAAATCCACAGTCCTACTGGCTCTGCTGTATGCCGACGACACAGTTCTGCTCTCCCACTCACCCGATGGCCTTATGGGCCTTATCAATGCCTCTGTCTAATGCATGGACAATCTAGACCTAGAATGAGGGAACTTTAAGAGTAGCTTATTCAGTCTGCACAGTCCAATAAGTTGTTAAATCTTCATGGCTTTGAGGAGTTGCCTCTGCACAGGTGGCAGAATTGATTACCCATATGAGAGCCTGCTGCCT
Source organism: Lissotriton vulgaris (assembly GCF_964263255.1). NCBI lineage: Eukaryota > Metazoa > Chordata > Amphibia > Caudata > Salamandridae > Lissotriton > Lissotriton vulgaris. The sequence continues at coordinate 502,986,244 of NC_141696.1, forward strand.
TTCTGCACAAATGAGAGTTACTGTATTCACAGAGTAAGTATAGCTTTGGTGTGGTCCATGACTTTATGGTCACAAAGGGGGTTTATCATCGGGACCCCCATCATGAATGGGGAATACATAAAATAATTATTGTATGACTTGGCAGTTAAGTGTGCAGCCCACAGACCTGGTAACGATTATGTAACAGTCAGAAATCGATATGCTGGTGAAACTACTTGGTATTATGCACTTGTGGCCTGTACATTTAAAGGAAAATATGCAAATTATTTTGAGAGGACACTGCTCCTTCTATGTTCTTGTCAGTAGCTGAAATTAAAAGACTGCAGGAAAAGGTTTCAGAAGCCAAACAACAAGGATGAGTCAGAGCAGATGAAAATGACATTTGGGTTTCAGCTGACGGAAGACCTGTGTTTCCAGATTGTTTGTTGTTTCCCATGACACAACATTTTAATAGCTCTGCCCACATCAGAAAGGATGCAATGGTTAGGCTGTTCAGAAACAATTGGTTCAACCCCAGATTCAGAGTCCTATAATATGAACTGTGCCACAGATGTGTAACATGCCAACAGATGAACGTAGGATGAAGAATACCAGTAACCATGAGTCACGTCAGAAGATCACGTGATCCACTTAATAGAATGCATTTAGAATTTATCAAGATGCTTCTATGTAATGGGCTGTAATGGGTCCTGGTCGTAGTGTGCATTTTCTCTCGATGGTTGGAAGCCTATTCAACATGAAGAAATTACAGTCTTCGCAATTACCAAACTACTATTATGGGTACTCATACCCAGGTACGGATATCCAGTTTATCTGGAGTCAGACCTAGGGACTCATCTTAATAATGAGATTCTTAGAATGCTGTGTGTGGCTCTTCAAGTGAAACAAAGATTACACTGTAGATATTGTTCTGAGGCTTTGGGAATAGTGGATCAGGAAAACAGAACCTTGAAGTCACAATTGGCCAAAGTTTGCGCTTCCACTTCTCTGAAATGGACAGATGAATTACCATTGGTTCTGATGAGTCTTCGAAGTACTCTTGACATGAAATCAGGATTATCACCTCATGGAATCCTCATGGTTTATGCAATGAGACTGCCCGTGTACCTTCAAGTGCACTTGTGAACATTAAAGTTGCCATGATACTCAATTACTGTAAAGGACTGGCTGACGTGGTCCGTTCTGGTTCTCACCTGGTTCGTTCTGCCACTGCCAATCCTCATCTGGAGCACTGAATTAAGGTAACCTTAAAGTCATTTTAGTCTTAGTAACTGGGTTTTGGTGAAGAAGTATCTGCAGAAGACCTGTTTGGAGCCAAGGTGGAAAGATTCCAACCATGTAATCTGACCACAAACACTGCTCTCAAATGCGCTGGCATACCTAACTGGGTGCATGCGGATCTATGACAGAATATCGAAAGTCAGAATATCGAGATACAAAAATATCGCCACAAACAAATCGAAGTGAACAATATCTTATCCTATCTACAACAAGGTAAGTACAAAAATATCGAAAAAAATATATAAATGTCAAAAATATATATATTTTTTTAAATATTGTTATTTTTATTTTAAAACAATATGTAAAATTAATTAAAAAATACTTAAAAATATAATAAATATAGTTAAACATATTTTATATAATTTAAAATTAATAAGTAATCTACATAATTTAATAAAAAATATTAAACAAATACATATAATAGATAATATAGATACTTACTTACTTTGATAAGCAGTTTTAATAATTATTGTAATAACTTATAAATAATTAAAAATATTATAAATTACAAATTCAACTATAAACATCAAAAATAACATAAATAAAAATGTAATATTTATACAAAACAAATTTTAAAAAATGATTTACTTTTAATATTTCTAAAATTAGTTATATGCTACATTAAGTAAAACAAAAAAAATATTAAATAACAGAGGAAATAAAATACTATTCCAACTCCCAAAAAAAAACAGTAAGGAAAATGTTGGATAGCGTGGGGGTAAAAATTACTATTTCCACTCCAGAGAGTGCAACAGTAGGGAAAGCGTCGGATAGCGTAGGGGTAAAAATTACTATTCCCACTCCAGAGAATGCAACAGTAGGGAAAGCATTTGATAGCGTAGAAGTAAAAATTACTATTCTCACTTCAAAGAGTGCAACTGTGGGGAATGCGTTGGATAGTGTATAAGTAAACATTACTATTCCCACTCCAGAGAGTGCAACAGTAGGGAAAGCGTTGGATAGCGTAGGGGCAAAAATACTATTCCCACTCCAGAGAGTGCAACAGTAGGGAAAACCTTGGATAGCGTAGAGCTAAAAATTACTATTCCCTCTCCAGAGAGTGCAACAGTAGGGAAAACGTTGGATAGCGTAGGGGTAAAAATTACTATTCCAACTCCAGAGAGCGCAACAGTAGGGAAAGTGTTGGATAGCGTAGAAGTAAAAATTACTATTCCAACTCCAGAGAGTGCAACTGTAGGGAAAGTGTTGGATAGCGGAGGGGTAAAAATTACTATTTCCACTCCAGACAGTGCAACAGTAGAGAAAACGTTGGATAGCGTAGGGGTAAGAATTACTATTCAAACTCCAGAGAATGCAACAGCAGGGAAAGTGTTGGATAGCGTAAGGGTAAAAATTACTAATCTAACTCCAGAGAGTGCAACAGTAGGGAAAGTGTTGGATAGCCTAGGGGTAAAAATTACTATTCCAACTCCATAGAATGCAACAGTAGGGAAAGCGTTGGATAGCGTAGGGGTAAAAATTAATATTGCAACTCCAGAGAGTGCAACAGTAGGAAAAGCGTTGGATAGCGTAAAGGTAAAAATGACTATTCCAACTCCAGAGAGTGCAACAGTAGGGAAAGCGTTGGATAGCGTAGAGGTAAAAATTACTATTCCAACTCCAGAGAGTGCAACAGTAGGGAAAGTATTGGATAGCGTAGGGGTAAAAATTACTATTCCAACTCCATAGAGTGCAACAGTAGGGAAAGTGTTGGATAGCGTAGGGGTAAACTTACTATTCCAACTCCAGAGAGTGCAACAGTAGGGAAAGTGTTGGATAGCGTAGACATTAAAAATAACATACTTATATAAATAAAAGTATATTTTAAAATATTACAAATATTATTTATTAAATACATCTAAACTATTTGCAAATACCAATAAATAAGAAATATTGAAAAAAATATTACCAATTAATAATTAATATCCAATAAATTAATTACCAATACACAAATATAAATGTAATAACTACATAATTACATATCAATTACTTTACACACTATTCCCCTATGAGCGCACAACAAACACCAATAATAAAATAATACACATAACATAATTATCAATTAATAAATTAATAAAAATTAATTACCAATTAATAAATATTAATTACCAATTAATTAATAATTAACAATAATATAATTACCAAAAAATTAATAAAAAAGTATTACTTAATTACATTCAAATTACTTTCCACCCTATTCCCCTATAAACCCATAACCCGCTACAGAACATAATTATAATTTAAAATAAATTATTAATTTATAAAAATTAATTACCTATTAATTAATAACTGATTTCTAATTCCTAATAAATAACTAATTATTTTACTATAGTTAAATTACTTCCCACCCTATTCCCCTGTAAACCCATAACCCGCTACAGAACATAATTATCAATTAATCAATTAATTAAAATAAATTACTAATTAAAAAAAATCACTTATTAATTATTAATTAATTTATAATTCCTAATACATTAATAATTAATTTACTACAATTAAATTACTTCCCACCCTATTCCCTATAAACCCACAACCCGCTACCATACTAAAATACAAAATGTACTTAAATTACATTTAAAAAAAAAACATATTAAATACATAATAATATACATAAAAATCATATAAAAATGGATATTAGTAACATCGATATTACTAACATAGATATTAGTAATATTGATATTACTTGCATAGATATTAACAAAATCGATGTTACTTACCTTCGATATTACTTACATTCGATATTACTTACCTTCGATATTACTACTTCGATATTATTGTCCTTTGATATTAACAATTCGATATTTAGACTTCCCACCGGTGCATGCATCACATACTCAGAGAGTAAGGTGCCCAAATGAAGAAATAGCATTCTTTGAGCCGAGTCAGAGTGCACCCGTGACAGCACAGCCAGATGAAAAAGAAAGGGTTAAAGAACAGCAAAATCTTACAACAATGCAAGTTCCTGAGATATCGCAAAGTGGTTTGGGAGTAACTGAAAAGGAGTCTGTTGGGGAATCATCAGAACAATTGAATGGCCCACATGAAGGAATGAGTGTGAGAAGAGAAAGGCCCATATGAATATGTGAATGGCCCAGTGGTAGGAGGCAATTCAGATTAAGTTATTTTGTTGAATGTATACCACCAACAATCATCGAAGAAACGCAATCTAGCAGAATAAGTGAAACAGAAGAAGTTCAACAGACATTAAGGAGATCCTCAAGCGCAAGATTATGTTGTCAGAGGTATTTCTCACCTGAGTGAACATATAATGCAATAAGTGTGCTGGATGGTTCAAATCATAGCCCAGAAGATTTGAGCTCCGAGTCATTTGTACCTCAATGACATGCCACACTGAAAAACAGCATTGAATTAATCAAAGTATTTGAGACAAATTTTACAAATTGAGAACTTGACAAACATTGAAATCTGAACTTGAAACTGAAAGTAAACTTAAGCAATAAATGTTTAACAGTGCGAAAATCAAGAAATAAAAACAAATAAAAAAAGAATGAATACAAACAATAAAAAGAAGCTGTAATCAGAGCTGGATACCTGGAGAGGGACTCAAAGTCCCAATCTGACTCACATCAAGGTGAACTCATACGTTCAAATGTAAGTGAAGACAAAGATTTAAAGAACAGCAAGCATAACGGAACACAGGACTGTGTAACACAATCAACCACTCAAACTTATAATCCATAGAGAGAGAGGCAAGATGGCGGCGGCTTGCTAGGCCGCTGTGAGGCAGCTCCCAAGCCAGCACATCGAAAGGAACAGCATAGAGAAGGAGAATCGAAAAAATGCCCCACTAAAATAAGTAACAACTGAAAGTGAGGTACTTACCCCATTTTCTTGCTGTTGTTGAGGTTGTTTTATGCCCAGATGGCGAACCCGGCGTGATGTCTGAGATCAGAGTTGACGATCAGCTGGACCCAAGTGTATTACAGCAGCGTTTCTCGTTCTGCACTTCACTGATCGGCGTGATTGTTTTGCGGTTCATAGCCCGCCTGCAAACCAGTGGGGGAGTGGCGCGAGTGAGACGGGACGGACCCCCGGAGTCAAAACAGCCGGCTCGGCATACGTTTATAGCTCCACCTCTAACGAGTCTAACGAGTCTCTCCGGCATCTCTTGTGGTATGGCCCCGAAAAACGCCGCTGCTGTAGCCGCTGCTGCAGCCAAGACAAGGGCAGCAAAGCAGGCACTTCTTCGAGACAAGGAGCTAGCTGCAAAACGAGGTGGCACACGTCTGGAGAGCAGCAGTGACTTTGCCGACCTCGATACGGTTGCAGGAGCTGGCAAATCAACAAAAGCTTCGAGACAACAGCCGAGTACACCCATTGCTGGTCCTTCTGTGATTGATTTGCTCCGGAAAACTCCCGCTCCAACGCCTGCTCCGGTCCTGATCCTGGCTCCTACACCACAAAACCCTGCAGTCCTGCCGGTAACGGATTCTATCCTGAGAGGCAATTCAAGGTCTACAGTGACATCTAGTGGGCAAAGAGAAAATGGCATAACCAAGGAAAAGGAGAATAGGAATATTAGTGTAAATACTCCAATAACTACAGGAGAGGATTCTTCAGTGAAAAGAATGGAACCTACAGTCGTGGAGGCAGGAATATTAGACCCTAAGGCTGGGGCGGATTCAGATGCAGGAATACAAGGTATGGAGAATCTTTCCTTGTGTGAAACTCCTGTTTTTTCTTCTGTCATGTTAACCTCTTTGACTTCAGTGGCACAGACCAGTCCAGCAGGCGTAACAGCATCAGCGCCAGTAACAGAAACAGGACTAGAAACTACACCAATAGTCCATGAAGCTCCAAAGACTGTAAATGTGCAGGAAATACTGCAAAATCAATCACCAAGCAATGCCCTTGAGAGTGATCTTGGGACATCAGACTTTAGAGATATCACAAAAAATCTGGGGGGCTTGCTGGAGGTCACTGATGGTAAGGAGAGGAGTGACAGAGAGGCAATAACTCCCGACCCTACCGACACTGATAGGGATCCATCAGACTTTTACTCACTATCAGAAGGGATAGAAGATGCAAGATGGTCAGAGGACTCTGAACTGGAAATCGAAACTAACACTGGCTCCGAGACGGAGAGTGACCAAGAGACGAGAACTGCAGATTTCAGGGAAAATAAAAGGACTATTATACGGAAGAAAAGGGCCCAGGGGCTGACGTGGGATTACTCCCCTTCGATCGCATTGGGGTCTCAGGAACATGCCACCGGTCCTCGCCCAACTCAACGGAGCTCTACACACCAACCGGATGCCACGCTTTCCACGGTAATGGATACAGTCCTCCAGGCTATCGCCTCACATCGAGAAGAGACATCAAGGGATGGACGCAAAGCACAATCAGCGCTACATAAGGTTCAGGGTGTAGTGCGTAAATTGTCAAGATCAGTTAATGCCTTCAACACCAGAATGACAGAGATGGAAGAACGAATAGTCATAAATGCGGCGGAGGCCACAGCTACACAGGAAAAAGTAGAATCTCATGAAGCAGAATTAAGCGATGTCAGATGGAAGCTCGAGGACATGGAAAATCGTCTACGGCGTAACAACCTGCGCATCCTTGGAATACCAGAAAATATTGAAGGTTCCGATATCCGAGCTTTCATCATCCAACTCTTTAAAGACACTCTTCCAGAACTCTCTTCATGGAATTGGGAGCTTGAAGTGCAACGAGTGCATAGAACTCCATTCACTTTGAAACCCACTAGTAAGCAGGGGAGCTATCCACAAGCAGTCCTTGTATTTTTTGGAAACTTTCTTCTCCGGCAAGCCATCTCGGAAAAAGCCAGGCAGAAGCACGCAGGACCAGGGACTCCATTTCCTTTTTTGTAAGACCTGATTTCTGCCACACGACGGTGGAAAGGAGGTGGCGTTTGCAGCAACTTATTAAACCCTTTATGAAGAAGAAAGCACAAGTCTACTTAAATAACCCAGCTAAACTGAAAGTTATATACACTGGCCAGACTACATTTTTTACCTTTGAAATCAAAGCCAAAGAATTTCTAGATAGTCTCACTTAATGACTCACTAGCGATAAAACTAGAATAGATGGTTTTTTGAGTAGCCATTGAATGAGAAAAAGAGAAAACAGAGAATTCGGATGTTGGACTTCAGTTAATCTAGAGGAATATAGAGAGCGTATTGGACTGTATTGAAACCCCATATGGATATACTAGATTAATTCGCCTCTATATCTCTCTCTATATTTATCTAAAAAAAATTCTCATTTCTTTTTTCTTTCATTCCCATCTCTCCTTCTTTTTCTTTTTTTTTTTTTTTACTGTGTTTATTTTCAGTCTGGGCCTGGCTTGGGAATGTCTCTCCATCACTAAAGACTCTCATAGAGTCTAATTGCCTCACATTGCGGGTGGGGGAGGGCGGGGGGTGGGTTGCAGGGGTTTGGAGGGAGCGGGAGGGGGAGGGGGAGGGTAAAAGGGGGGGAGAAAAAACTGTAAAAATGAGTGTGATCTGTAGTATAAAAAACCGCAAAGGAGTTTTGGCTATTCTAATTTTTTCAAATAACTGGAGTACTTTACCTTGTATTTTGATTAACCTAAACTGGGAGAGGAATGTAAATCTATATGATGAACTCAAAGTAGGATGGTTGTGGTATAAAATATATTATAGAGATGGTAATGGTTCAATTGGATATAATTTTGAATGGGGAGAGTAAAATTGCGATGTTGGAATATAGCAGGTCTTAATGATGGGAGAAAACGGGCCCAACTCTTTCAACTGTTACGTCAAGACCCTGTTAACATCCTCTGTATTCAGGAGACCCACATAGCTGGCTGTGATAAAAATTTGTTTAAAATTCCTGGGTTTAATCTGTTAGCAGCAACATCACAAACGTCTAAAACACGGGGGGTCGCAATCCTAGCTAGACCAGGATTGGGGAGTCCTAGACGCCAACTTGTTGATAAATATGGCAATTGGAATCAGATATAACCATTTGCTCACTTTATGGTTCAAATTTGGACGACCCACAACTCTTTATTGAACTAGAACTAGAATTGGCCTCCTGGGTCGGCCCACTAATTCTGTGTGGGGATTTTAATATAAATATCAAAAAATTAGTAAATAATCGACTCCCGCAGAATTATAGTGGCCGTAAACCCAAAGTTTATAAGGCAGTATCCCATCTGATGGACAGTCACGATCTATTTGATGTTTGGGATATGTTGAAGCATAATACAAACGGCTTTACCTATTATTCTTATCCCCACAACAAATATGTTCGGTTAGACTACATTATGACATCATTACATAAGACAGCCTTAATAAACATAATCAAATCCCCCAAAACCATCTCTGACCACAACGCACTAACACTAACTTTTGAACTGGATAGTTTTAATAGACCTAATATCCAATGGTCCTTTGACCGAAAGCTTCTTACTAACCCAGACTATATTAATCATATTACACTATACGCTCAATCCTTTTTTGATAATAATCAATACAGCGCACCCAGATTCAGTGTATGGGACTGTTTTAAGGCAGCAATCAGGGGAGAGACGATAGCGTTTGTAGCAAACCACAAGAAAACTCAAGATCGTATTAATAAACAACTAAACATAGAACTCACCAATTTGGAAATAGTACATGCCAAACAAATCCAGCAAGGAATATCAACTTCCGATACACTACAAAAATTACTGATTTTAAAAACAGAAATTAATAGCTTGCTAACTCAAAAAACAGCAGAAATATATCAAGCGAACAGAGCTAGAATCTATGAAGCAGGGGAAAAAGTAGGGAAGCAATTAGCTCTCAAAACTAGACAAAAACAAACATATAATAGGATAAAGAATATCGAATATGAGGGTCAACAATATACTTCCCCTAAAGACATTGTAGAAGTGTTTCGAAAATATTATCAAAAATTATATCAAAATGAGAATGAACATCTATCTACAAGAGATATGAAAATCTTTCTTAGAGAGTGGTTACCGGAACCAGGAATGTCTAGAATACTTGATCGAGTTGATAGAGAAGAACTGGAGAAAGAAATCACAATGGAAGAATTAGAAAACGCACTATCAGATCTAGCTAACGGGAAGGCGGCTGGGCCCGACAAGATCCCATTAGAGCTATATAAATTGTTGGGCAAACAGATACTACCCTACTTATTAGATCTGTTTCTAGGGGTACAACATCACTCAGCTGCACCAGAGTCATGGAAGCACACAAACATAGCGATATTTCCTAAAAAAGGAAAACCCTCCCATCTTCCCTCTTCATACAGACCCATATCACTCATAAACTCTGACTCAAAGCTTTACTCGAAGATACTTGCAAACCGTCTAAGGGGGGTCATCGAACACCTCGTATCCCCGTGGCAACACGGCTTTATCCCAGGGAGGGGAACGACTGATCATACTCGCAGAGTCATTGCCCTATTCGACATCATGGGTGCCACGGGGGGAGAGATGTCGATGGTCCTACTCGACGCCGAAAAGGCATTTGATCGAGTGTCTTGGCGGTTTTTATGGGAAATTATGAAATTTAACAACTTCGGCCCTGGCTTTATTAAAGCCCTGAAAGCTCTATATATCAATCCTAGGGCTAAATTATCTATTGAAGGTTTTGAGTCAGAGTTTGTAGAGGTACAAAGAGGTACTGTGGCAGGGCTGTCCTTGTTCCACGATTTTATTTGCCCTAGTAATCAATCCTTTAATTTTAAAGCTTCTTAATTCCCCTCAAATTCAACCGGTTAAGGTGCGTCCGTACTCTATTAAAATACTGGCAAACGTCGACGATATTGCTGTGCTCACAACCAAACCAGCAGACGCAGTAGCTGAAATAGAGCAAATAATTCAAAATTTCGGACTCCACTCTGGCTATTCACTCAACAGAGATAAAACCATGGTTTTATGTACAAATAATATCACATATGACAGTCCCTATAAAGTTAAAAACGCAATATATCTAGGTGTAAATATCTCTCCTGAGATAAAAGAAATTAACCGGCTTAATTATGATCCTCTGATCAATTCAATAAAAACAGATCTGAAGAGGGTAGATAACTTACACCTTTCAATAATAGGGAGAGCAAATTATATTAAAATGAGTATATTTCCTAGAATACTCTATCTATTCCGGGCTATTCCATTGATGGCTGACGGTACCACTGTTACAATCCTTGACTCATTAATTTCTAAATTTATTTGGAATTATGGTAAAATAAGGAGAGCATTACCAGCTTTAACTCTTCCCCTACATAGAGCGGCCTAGGTATCCTGAACTTGACATTCTATCTCTGGGCGACACTACTCCAACAAATGGGCCTGCTCTTTAAAGTGAAACCTTCCAACTTACCCATCATAGATTCTTACATCCCCTCTATTTTTGAACTTGGACTAGGAGATAAATGCCGAGGGCTATTGTTGAAACAGCTCGAAGCATCTTACTATAAGAAAACGAAGTTCAAGGTAATCGAAGATGCATGGAAAGTTTGGAAACTTGCCTCCAAACAACTAGGCATACCGAAAATAACAAGGTATATCTCTCTCTGGCATAGCAAGATCATATCATCATCTCTAATAGACACTGTCTCCAGGAGATGGGAGAATTCAGGTATATATACACTTGGTCATTTTTTCGGGCAGAATGTTGCTCCATCTTTTGAGGGACTACAACAGAGATTTGATATACCAACCACAGATTATTTAAAATATCTTCAAGTATATACCAACATTCGTAACTTTAAATCTACTATTAATTTAGATAGCTTTCATTTTTTTTCTATTATAGGGAAACAAGCTACTAGAATAGGTACTCTATATGATTTATTTTCTCAATCCTTTAATGATGATTTAGATAGTGTTGAGAGATCCTGGGCACAAAAACTTGGTAACCCAGATGTAGATATTAATTATTCTATAACTCTTTACACAACATTATTTTTAGCACCTAACCTTAAAGCACTATACTTTAAAACTATCTACAACCTTTATTTTACTCCGGCTAAACTTTTCACCTGGGGTATGCGAGTAGACGACTGCTGCCCCAGATGTAGACAGGGACAAGCAAATTTAATCCATATGTTAGCCGAATGTCCGAAACTAAACAACCTACAGACAATGATTGGAGGATTTTGGACTCAAGTTTTCGGGCGGAATCTCAGATCCTCCGCCACCCTATATCTTCTAGGTCACGATGAATCCTTAGGTCACAGCTTAGAGGAACAGAGGATTGTCTTTTTGGGTACTGCCTCTTTCGTATTATTCTGGCGGCATGCTGGAAAGATCCCAATGTACCCACCTTTCAGATGTGGCTTTGTCGATTTCTTGCCACTTATAAGCAGGAGATAGCTATATATCGCACAAGGGGTAGGAAAACCAGAGCCTGGGGCACTCATATCTGGGCCCCAATTTCTAATTGGTACTCCAATGTAAGATCCTCCCCCTGATACGAGAAGGGCCGACATGGGCTGACATGCTAAGAAGAGGAAAATTGTGTAAATTATAATTGTCCTTCTTCCTTTTTTTTTTTCTTTCCTTTTCTTCCTCTTCTTTGTTACTTTTTTCTTTTTTTCTTCCGTATGTATCTTGTTCTTAATAATTTTACGGATGTATTATTGCTTTATTAAGAATGTATTCTTTTTTGTAAAGAAAGTGGTTTTTTTTGTTGAATACTACAGATCATGCTCAATAAAAAAAAAAAAAAAAAAAAAAAGGAACACAGGACAAGGACACCAAAAATTCAGTATTTGCGAAGGATAATATATATATACATGACAAGGCTGTCGGAACAGGATACAGTATAAAGTGGAGTGTACTGTAGTGAGATTTAGTGCTCAGTGACAAGTGCAGTGCATACCATATATACAAAGTGAATGAATGTACACATTTACAAGGGGGAAAGGATGAGAATGGTCAGAGTATTACGAACACAATATCTCTGGATAAAAGAGCAGTGCTTATTGATTTGGAACCAGAGACTTAATAAGTCTGAACCATGTAGAACCGTTTGACTGCTCTTTTTGCCAGAGATATTGTGTTCCTAATACTCAGATCATCCTCATCCTTTCCCCCTGGATGTGCCAGCTAACACCTTAAACAACCTACAAAGAGGAAGATTCAGGGAAAAATATAGCTATCCACTGGATACAGTTTGTAAGGGGGTGTAGGTCTGTCATTAGTGATATCATTATAAGGGCCAAAGGGTGCACTTGATCAAACCATTTAACCAACTGCATATAATTTACCATGGAGGATGAGTGCCTGGTTGATAGCCTAGTGGTACTTGGTGACCATACTAGCCCCCAGGGATCTGGCATCCAGTTTAAGTACCATTCCACTGGCATTAGTATGTCCAACACCTCTCAGGATTTCACCTTAATAGGCAGGAGTGACTCTGCTCTAGACAAGATAGATTGACTGGACTGCCAGTTACCCGATAATTGACTCTGGTCCCACATCTCTTCTCCCCCAATGTGCTCTTACTGACACCCAAAAGCAAAAGAAACTAGTGTTGGATGGAATGCTGAACAATGCATACATTCACCCCCAGTCACAATGTTCTGTGTTTAATCCATCGCTCTTTTACTCACCACGCCACCCCAGTTTGGACCCAGCTATATGCAAATCTGTCTTGACCCTGTGCCTCATGGGAACAGTCCAGCCCGAACTGCCAAGCCAGGTCCTTCCTGGACGTGAAACAAGCGTCCTGGGACCCAAGCAAATTTTTACCCACATGAGACGACCCCAGCTAACAATGTTCTGAGACCAGCAGAGGGTAGCTACATTACTCCTACTGTTTCTCAATCTAACGCTCTGGGAGTTACTTTGACCTTTGCTAGAAAATCCACTTGCCAGATACACACTCTTTCACTGCTAATCTTATAGCAGTTCCAATTATAAACTCAATAGTGTGCAATTTGGACATAACGACAAGGGCACTGCTAGCTTCCTGGAACATGGTGTGGCTTCCTTCCAAGTTATCTTTACCTGCTTTGGAACAATTGAATAAGCAGTTTTGATTTCTGTATATTCCAGGAAACTTGAAACTGGTGTACAGAACTAATTCACAGGGTAGGGTACTTACGTTATTGTGTCCCTGCTATTACCAATCCCATAGGGCGGACATCAGGAGGCTTATTGATTTGGGCAACTATTACATTAACAATATTTATATCATCTACATGAGAGGTATCAAGGGAGGTCTACAGTCACCCATACTGAAAACCCTTGAGGTTCATTTGGACAAGAGGCTACCTTCCATCATTGAATCATAACAGTGACTACCATACTCCCTATGAGCTCCTGGATAGTGATGATGTCAGCCTCATCGTGGAGGAAGATGAAATGTGGGCCAATGTCTTTGCTGGATATAGCCTGTGTCAAGAAGTGGTCATGGGTAGTGCTCCAACTAAAGGCCCATATGGCCTGAGGGCTACTAACGGTAGAACGAAAGACGACAGACATGGGGCTACCACGTATCATAGACACAACTGTGCGAGTCGAATCAACTACATACTTGCATATCTCAGATTTTGGCACACTATTGAGGACAAGGAAGTCAAGGAGATATTAAAGAATAATCCATTGTGCGTCACCCTACGATCATTGTGCGAAAATTGGTTGAGTGACTCACACCCATGTTACCAAATGTAAGATGTCTTCCTTACTAACAATACGCATCGCCTTAAGTGGCATCATGTAGCTCTACAAACTGACACCCTTCCCTAAATAAACACTGATTTACAATCAGATTCTATCCAAATTAGGGATGAAGAATGGAACGAGGCCACTAACATCCACTTACATTTTTTTGAGCTCATTGTGCAGTACTTTACAGCCCTTTCTAAAAACCTCAAAAAGGAGTCCTAAAACCCCCACAAATGGTTTGACAAGAATTGTAGGCAGGCCAGGCTTGACCTGCCACATGCCATAAAGAAAAATGACCTGTGCTCAGTAAGCATGCTGAGGAAAATTTAGAAGCAAATCCAAAATAGGGCAAAGAGATACTGGGATGGAAATAGGTGGTGGGACATCAAAGATGCCTGCGATTAAAATGAATCCTATAAATGTTGGTCCTTGTCACTGCAAGGGGGAGAACTGGACAGTTTTACATCCGGATAACTACATTCCTCTACCAGTCTGAGATAACCATTTTTAAACTCTTTACTCCGATGATTCCAGGTATAGTCACTAGAATTCCCATTTGCAATTGGTACTATGAGTCACCAAGATCTGTTTGATATGGGTGAGGTTCGCACTTCTATAGAGGCTATAGTTTGTGGGAAAGCATCCGGCCCGGAAGCCATTCTGGGTAACTTATTTAAATATGATAAAGTGAACAGGACAAAATACATCCTAGCACTAGCTAACAAGATAGCTTGGGGTGCACCCATCACCAGCTCTTGGAAAAGCACAGAGGTGATGACAGTCTTTAGAAAGGGGGATAGGGACTCACCCACCAACTACTGGCCAATCAGTCTCATCAATGCTATACAAAAAGTATTCTGCTGCACGGTTCTGGCTAAGGCACAGGATTTTACAGCCAAAAAATGAATCTTAACATCTTACCAGCCAGGCTTTAGTGCCAAAATTAGCACAATAGACCAGGTCTTTAGTTTTATGATTTTATATTCAAAAACTGCTTTATTCAGCAAGACCAGTCATTAAGTTGCGTTTGTTGATTTAAAATCCACTTTTAACCTGGTCCCGTGGCACAGACTGTGGCACGTGCTGCACAATATGGGAATGCAGCTAGATATTCTTTACATAATTTTTCACCTGCATGAGGGAAACATTGCAACAATTCAGTGGGGGGAGAAGGGGCAGAAAATTGATCCATTTACAATTAACAAAGGTGTCCGGCAAGGTTGTGTACTAGTTCCCGCATTGTTTTCATCGTACCCGGCCAACACTCCATCTTTTGGAAGGTCTAACATTTCTACACTTCACTTTGCGAACTATACTTTCTTGGTGGCTAAAACACCCAGAGGTCTCCAATGACTATTACATAGTGTTGAAGAGTTTTGTACGACTCAGGGGTTGGAGATAAACAGCACCAAAACTAATTACATGTCAATAAACTCACATAAGACATTTAGCGGGAAGTTTTCCTCAGTTGGAGAGGCCCCCAAGAGAGTGGACATGTTTGAGTACCTATGAATCAAACTGGCAGTAAATATGACATGGCAGCCCCACATAGATAATATGATTATAAAGCACAGGCACATTTTTGGCGCTCTGTTGAAAGAGCACAGAGCATTTACCACCAAGGCGTTAACAGCTTCACTTCATATTTATGATTCAAAGGCTGTAGGGATGGTCCTATATGTGCTGAACCTCAGAGCTTCTCAAATACTTTAGAGATTTCGAGGACAGTACACACATTTCTAAAAAGTATAGTGCACTTGCTGCCCAGTACACTACTCCAACCCCAAAAATTTGATATGGGTAGAGAATCCATCAGGGACAAAGCTAGGCTGCTCCCGTTACTATATTGGAGGAGGCTAATGTCCACCCAAGAACTAGCCCACTACGCTGAAGCATTCTAGGATCTAGTTAAAATCTACAGCATCCATAAAATATCTTGGTTTAGAAATATCACAAAGCTGCTATCTTCTCTGAGTCTGCAAATAGCATAGAATACTACGGAGTGGCTCCTCCGCTAAGGCAGAGGAACGTTGCCCCACTGATTTCTCGCAGTGCAAGAAGCAGAAACATAAAATGGGAATAACTTTTTGGTTATTAGCATTTTATGTTTGCGTTGCCGGAGGGCGGATGGGCGGGACTGCTCTGCCATACGAGGAGGACAGGGGAAGAGTTGTGTGCCCAGTCCTGAGTGCATGAAGACTGTTTGGTGGGCCCTCTTGGGCAGCCCAAACCAGTCATGCCTACTTTTCCCTTCTCCATGCAGGCTGCAATGCAGCCTGCATTGAGAACATGCCCACCCAGCATTGTGATTGACTTAGGGGAGGAAGCCTGGCTGCCTGCTTCCTGTTCCTGTCTGAAGCAGGAGAGCTGGAACTGAGAAGACAAAGGACCTGGCCTCAAAGTAAGATTAAATTATCATTTTTTTTTAAATAACCCTCGCTCGACCTACCCCGCAAACTCCCCCCCCCCCCCGCCGAACGACCCCCCTCCTCACCCACCCCCTCACCTGCGAGTTATGCCAGATGCCACTGGGCCCAACTGAAGAAATGTTAATGGGAATGAGTAGCGCAGACTGAGACACTATTTCCCCATGGAGGGTTCTTGACAAACTTGTTTTTAGACTTTTAACCTGTTATTGCACTTGAGCCTTATTTGGATTTAATCACAGTCCCCTTGGACAGGAAACTGTATATTCAATTTATATTTGGTTCTCATCCCCTAAACATTTTCTCAGCAAAATGTACAGTTAACTGTGCAGCATCCACTATTTGCCCTGGCTGCATATCTGCAAAGGAATTAGCAGCACATGTTTCATTTGCTTGCCATGAATACTCTGGCCCGCGCTCAAGGTGGATTACGCCTGTTTGCAGGCAATTGGGTACGTGTTGCTATGAATCTGCACTGGGGATATTGAGAACAGATTCTAGACCTCTTTATGCCTGATTCGTTGCCTAGTTCTTGGGGTGCATGTGGATCATAAGAAGCAAGGCCCTAAAAAGGCGGGTGATAAATGCCTAAAATTGTTTGAAACTGCTTAAAGTTTATTTTCCCCCTTAGACCTGTTGTGACTTAACCATATATAGTTGCTACTTTTTACAGCATTTTATGCATTACGATTTATGATCTTAAATGTTGCTTTTTAAATAATGTACCACCCATGATAGTTAGAACTGGTGCAGAGAGAGGACTATATTACTGTTAGCATTTGCAATTGTGAATGAAGTATTTTTGCCTGGTTTGCTATGCCCTGACTAAAACATAGCATAGGCTGAATGCAAAACTCTGGATATTATTTTTGTGGATAGCCATTATTTCCATGGCTGCATGTTTTAAATGTTTTAATTATTATATTTATTTATGTACTGTACATATTTGCATGCACTTTTATGGCACTGCTTGCTGGAATAACGTATGTGAAATATAAAACAATACACATAATTAAGAAGATTTCTCAAGGCCCAAGGTTGCAGTAGAAGAGTAGGGATAACATATAAGAAGCTGATGAGGTAGGGTTAAGGATGACTCACAAAGATTATTGTATAAAAGCTAAATTAAATAACTGAAAGTTGAATCTTCAAATAAGAAAAAGGTTTTGCTTTTTCACAAGTAGAATTTAAACCAGGAACATCAAATCCACTTGCTGCTATATACTACTTAAGGTCTGACTATGGACAAACATGTGTTTACTTGCCAAACCTAGATTTAGGATTTTTGTAGGTGCCACTTTATTAGTTCTATTGATAGTAATCATAACACTTTTAGTTGGGCTTAATTTTACAGAAAGGATAGCTGTGCCTTTATCAACACCTGCTACTACAACACTCAGGGGTGCAACTAGACCAAAACATTCGGGGGTTTAACACTTCCAGCGGGGGCCGGCTCTAGCACTGGTGGTATCCAGTGTGACAGTCTTTTTGGCGTCTCCTGCCCCATGAACTCCTTCTCCATAAATTTCCTCGCTACCACTCTCCAGTGCACTTCATCTCTTTACAGCCTCCATCTGGCGTGCATTTCATTTTTTTACAGTGCCACTCATAGTTCACTCACACTCAGTTCTGTGAGTAAACTATGAGTAAAATACTTTACGATGAGTCTAAACTGCCATTTGACAAAATTCCGATCTCACACCAGTAGGAACATTAACCGCATCGATGCGGCGGCTTTTCCCGCTGTGTGTGGCATTTTTTAAGTTACCGCGTTACATGACGAGCTCAGCTCGTCATCAGCATCGAAGTGGTTAATCACCAGAGTTTTCTTGACATTTTCCTTGTTGCCTAAAAACAGCTGGATGCACAAGGAGGATCATGTGATTTTTAACCAAAAGTTATTTTTTAACACAGCTCCCCCCCAACCAAAGGCAGCAGCAGATGTGGCTGCACTGGTTTAATCAACCTTAAGCCAGCCCTGCTCCCAGCAATCAGGCAGGACAAGTATTTCTAGAAATGGGGTTCGAGCTAACCTCATAGCCATTATATGAGAAAAAAGAAGTAAGAAATTGTGCACTTTAAAGATATTGGACAAACCTGATAGTATAACAAACATGTTTTTCTGTAGATTTGACACTGTTCCGTGGCTTCAACTCATTGCAAGTACAGCATTTTTTTTTCTAACTCATTGTTGGCTGAAGGTACAGTTTTAGATTATCTGTGAGAGTGACTGGTGAGTACATGGTGAGAGGAGTTGGTGCGGTGATGGTGTGGCCCTATGAGTTCCGGCATGCTATTGTCCCTTTGTGCAGGCACAGTGAACAGGGTGCCTGTTTGAGTGCTGACTGAGAGGTTTGTCCATGTGATTGCAGGGTGAGAGGGGGGAGTGAAGAGTGAGTGGTATGACTCCTGGCGAGTGATGTGCTTGTTTGTATGTTGTGAGTGCAGGGTGAATGCTGTGCCCATGTGAGTGAAGGGTGAGCTGTGTGAGTGACAGGAGTGCCTATGTGAGTGAACAGGAAGCAATGTGACACTGTGAGAGTTGGTTGAGAGGAATAAGTGCAGTGTGAGTGATGTGACCATCTAAGTTTGGGTGTGGGTGAAAGTGCAGAGTTGGTCAAATTTACGCATGATTAGTGATGTGCTTGTTTGAGTGAGATTGCAGAGTGAGCAGTGAGAGTGACAGGTGGGTGAAGTGTCACATGAGTGCAGGGTAATTAGTGTGCTTGTGTTATTGCAGGGTGAGTATAGGGCAATCAGCGCAAGTGCATGGTGAGTCATGTGAGTGTAGTGTGATTAGTTTGAGAGCAGAATGAGCAGTATGCTCATGAGACCGGGGGTATGTGCAGGGAGAACTAAGTGAGTTCATGGTGAGTGGCATGAGTGCCGTGTGGTTGCTGTGAGTGCAGGGTGAGCAGTGAGCTTGTGTGAGCACAGGGTAAGAGGAAGATAAATGGTGTGAGTGCAGGATAACAGCGTGAGTGCCTGGGGAGCAGACTGAGTGCAGTGTGATTGCTGTGAGTGTAGAGTGAGTGGTGAAAGTGAAAGGTGAGTGGAGTGTTGTGTGTGTGCAGGGTGAGTGGTGTGCTCTTGTGTGTGCAAGGTAGGAGGAGGGTGAATGGCGTGAGTGCATGGCGAGCAATGTGATGGCTGTGAGTGCAAGGTGGGAGTGAAAGTGAAGGGTGAGACGGAGTGGGTTGCCTGAATGTAGGATCTATTCCCAGACACCTGGAGTAACTATGCAATATTTTAACATATCTGAGTCCCTATGCAAGCAGTCAATAACATGCTATTATGGGATCAATCAGGGATGAAGGTTTGAGGGAATAAGTAATGTGCTGATCCTGCAACAACCTTTCACTTTCTTGTGTACAGTTGCCAGTTAAATATTTTGATGTCCCAGCCAGTAGAGAAATAAGCAAAATCACCTAAAGATGGTATTTTTAACACTGATCTGTGCATACTTCAAACAGCAAATGTAAATAGAAAGCAGTCTTAAATGTGTTCTAGAGCTGCATTAATCATCCCTGACTAATAATTAAAGAACACCATGACAACATTTATTAACAACCCTATATAGTTTCAAGGCAAAGCCTTTGCAGGCTCTTTGGACAACAAATAGCTGGTATTTTTCTTTTGGAAAGGTGGCATTCCTACTTTTGATATGCCTTTTCATTAAATGCATTCTTCTATTGTGGCAGTCATAGTAAAATACGAGTGTAAGGAATAGGCAGAGTGGGAACAAAGGGGATACTGGAGCCAATGAAAAAACAAAGCCTCTTTAAACACCATAAAACGCATAAACATGGTCTTTTTAAGACCTGTGAAAAACTCGGGTGTGGTGAAGAAAAGACTCCAGACACTGCCCAATTGATGCCACAGCACCTCAAGCTGTAGCAGACCGGGCTGAGACACATGATGGGGATAAAGGAGGGGGGCTTAAGCCCTATTAGCCCTAAGGGCGTTGCACGCCTGACAACACTTGCATATACTATAGGTGAGCAAAAATTAAAGGCTACATTTGCATACTATTCAAAAGAAGAGTTCTCAACTAACTTTTATTCTAAATTATTTCAAGAATACACATAAGCTTTACAGGTTAAGAACTGTTATGTATGTCCACATTTACTTGCTTCAGCTGCAGATGAGGTGACCTATCACCACATCACACTGTCATATGCAATGACATGCAGCATTTTGCTTAGTTTATTTTATAAATAGGACATGATTCTTTAAAATGTTCCCCTTCAGAAAAGCTATGTTATGTTTCATATAGGTACCCTAATTTAGGCCTGGGTAACATCATACCCTTTCACCTACATCACCTCCCCTACACTACACAGTAATGATCCTTTTAGGATTGAACCTTTACCTAGTTCTAGTCCTGGGCATAGAAGGAGGGTTTCCCTGAACAATAGTGTTCTATGACTTCATGTTTAGACTGACATAGTATGAATGAATATTCATAAGGGTTCTTGGAAACCAGGATGGGGCTACATCCACCTGCATAATATCTACGTACAAGGTTCATCTCATATGTCATCCTCAAACCCAACAATGGCTAATACAAGCAACAAGGGACAAAGGAACCCTGGATACTTTTCTGTATAAATACAGCACCTCTTGCTAGTATTGGTCAAAGGGAACCAAGACTTGCAGGCCGACACACTGACCAGAGATGCTGAGACTACTGTATGCAGGCGCTCAAGCGGACAGTGGTCTAAACATCCTTTGCAGGGTATCCAACTCGAGAGCAGGACGGGGTCCCACACTCTCTTGCCTCAGGTACAGGGGTTAGACTAAACCTATAGGGATTCTTGGCTTCACACCTACTCACATGCTAGGTACACTTAGGCGCATCTAGATAGACATCATCGTGCATTTTATATCCATTTATGTGTTCATGACTATTTCAAAATGGTAGAACTGTACTATCCTTTTATATTCACGGTACTGCTGATCATATATCTCTGCTACTGTCTAATGGTTGTCACAGCATATATATTATAGACTAGAAGAACAACTGTGCAATAAATTCTTATTGTAACACACCTGAGTGTTTCTTCTGTGTAAACTCTCTGAGACCGAAGTAAGTGAGCACTCGTGACTGAACAAAAGTAGTACATTGTTTCCACGATCCTGAGGAATCAGGGTTGTCATGTTCTAAGGTTGCTAGAAACTATTCTCTCCCCGATAAGAGGAAATTCTAGTGGCACTGTGAGCTAGATAATGCAAAACAGGCTAACATACTCGGTGGGGGTGCTCAGAGTTAGTCTGCCACCAATCCTATAGTTTATGTTATCCAAATGTGCAAGCCCTGCATGGGTAATATAGGAACTGCACAATAGTATATCTTTAGATCACCAACAGTCATAGACACTGTCAAGACATACGAAAATAACTTGACCTGTTAAATGAGACCCTGGAGGAGGTATACATTATGAAATTGGAAAAAAGGAGGGCAAAAGTATTCCAAAGTAAAGACAAAGAAGATGTTTTAAAAAATGTTTTGGAAGAAAGAAGGTGAAGTTAAAATGAAAATGGTGCAAACAGAAATAAAATTAGATAGGGGACAAAAAAAGATATTACATGTTTATAAAAGAAGGAATCAATTTCGAAAGAAATAGATCAGGATTAGTAGGGAAGATGCAGCCATTCACTGGGTTTATTTTGTTTGTGCACAAGACACTTATTTACAGTTACCTACTGATTAGAAAGGTATATATTATCTAGTCTTATTGTTCCCCAAAATGTACCATGTAAATAACTTGGGGCCTCATTACGAACTAAACCTGGAAAGAAGGCAACTAAGAGCAGCTGAACGACTTTGGCACAACAACCCCTCGACAACCCACCTCGAACTACTCAAAAAGGAACGTAGGAAATACAATAAGCACATCGTGCATAAAAAATCCTCCTTCTTTTGCGACACACTGAATAATGCAAAAAACCGGCCCAAAGAACTCTTCCATATTATCAAACAACAAACATCCAAACCATCACCTACTGCAATTCCGGCCTCCAAAGACCTATGTAACAAATTTGCCAATTTCTTCAATGAAAAAATACAAAAGATTGAGCTCTCACTGATGGACCACTCGCATCCCTCAAAGGCAGGCCCGCTACTCATCAAAGAAGATATAAACCCACCTAGCCAATCAACCAACAACTGGCTAACCTTTGCACACACCACTGAAACGGAAATTATTGAACTAACTACCGGATCCAACCCCTCATCGCACCTTGAAGACCCCCTTGCCGCTCAACTGGTAAAAAAACTCAAACACTCCTTAGCCCCTATCTGGACTGAGATTATAAACAGCTCCCTGGAAACAGGAATCATGCCTGACTGCCTCAAAATAGGCCAGGTAACACCATTAGTAAAAAAGGCAGGTGCCGACCCTAACGATCTCAACAACTACAGGCCTGTCTCCAATCTTCCTTTCCTTACTAGAAAAATGTTTTCTCCGTCAACTCACCCACCATATGGACATTAACAACCTCCTCGACCCGCACCACTCAGGCTTCAGAAAAGGATGTAGCACAGAGACTGCCATCTTAAATGTCATAGATGATGTTCACAAATCACTGGACAAGAACCGCTTCTGTCTACTCATACTCCTTGACCTTTCGGCGGCTTTTGACACGGTCGTCCACAAACTACTCATCAACACTCTCCAAGAAAGGGTAGGAGCAAAACCGCTCCCAAAGAATAAAAATAGGAAACTCCACGTCCGACCTACACCCTATAATCAGAGGTGTTCCCCAAGGCTCAGTTCTTTCACCTGCACAGTTCAACAGCTACATGGAGCCACTCACCATCATCCTCAAAAAAGCCAACATTCCCTTCCACCTCTATGCCGATGACACCCAGATCTACCTAGAATCCTCCTCCATAGCAGACATGCAAAGACTAAACAACACCCTAAGAGAAGTACAAAAGTGGCTGTCCCGATACCATCTGAAAATAAATCAAGACAAAACGGAAATTCTTGTCAGAGCCAACAAAGAACAGACCCCCCAAATCCCGGAATGGATAAAGTCTATTGATGCGCTCGACTGTAATCTCCTCCCAGCAGACTCAGTGAAGTAATTGGGCATCACTCTAGATCCCAACCTAGATATGATCAAACACATCAAGAACACAGCAAGAGGTGCCTTCTTCAACTTAAAGCTACTGAGCAAAATCAAACCCTTCATCCCACCAACTGACCTTAAGCAAGCCACGCAATCCCTCGTGCTATCCAGATTTGACTATGGGATCGCCACCCTCACAGGCACGGCTAAACTTCATCTTGCTCCTCTCACAACAACATTAAATGCAGCAGCCAGAATGGTGACAGGAGTAAAGAAATACAAACACATCACTCCCACTCTAAAAGAGATTAAATGGCCCCCAATAGAAATGCGGGCCATTTTCAGAACTGCTTACCTCACACACAAAACTCTGCACACTGGCAAACCCACCTATCTACCTGCCAAACTCAAAAACGGGGGACAGACAAGAAACCTCAGAAGCACCAACTATCTGCTACTCATCCCCCGAAAACCTGCAAACAAAAGACCTTATCTAGGTCCTTTACCGGAAATGCACCCAAAATCTGGAATGCCATCCTCCCTATACATATTAGGACAAACCCTTCCTACAAAGCATTCAAGAGTCAGCTCAAAGCGCTCTTCCTCAATCGAGTCCTCACAAAGTGACAACGGACCTACTTGAATTTTCTGTGTACTAGGCTGTTATGAACAAATGTTGTAAAGCGGTCCGATGCCGCTGGGTCTGTCTAGCGCTATATAAAACTCCAAAAATAAATAAAGATGGTGGTCGGACATTGCAGGTGGATGGAGACCGGTCGAATTGTCGTCGGTGTTTCCACCAGCCATATTATGAGGAGAGCGACGTGTAGGCATTCGGAAATATGCCTTTTACATTTGCGGCTTGTTCTGCGGCTGGAAAAGGGCCACTGCACAAGCTGCAGTAGTAAAAGACATGTTTGCAAACATGACCGCAAAAAAGCTTTTTTTACAATGCACAACAGGCAAATTCCAATTCAGGAATTTGTTACTAAATCGCAATATACATTTGCTACCAAATGCTAGTTTGGAGCCAGATGTATGAAGCATTTTACTTCAGGCCCTTGAAGAGACCTGTAAAATGCTTTTTTGCATTTACTAACCCTATTTTGGAGTCTGTAACCTATTGCTGACTCGCAAAATAGGGTTTGCAAGTTGCTATTAGGAATTGACATGTTAAGGGTGCCCCTTCCTAAAAGCGAGTCACAATAGTATGTTTTTCAACCCTTCCTAATAGTAAGTCGCACTGGTCTGTTTTGCGACTAGGAAGGCGGTCACAAAACATTCATAGTTACTACCAACTTCAAGTTGGTGGGAAGTCATTCGCAAAAATGGAAGGGGCCCCTAAGGGACCCATTCCCCTTGCAAATGGGAGGCACGGACCACTGCCTGCCCTTAAAAAATGAAAAGAAAACTTTTCAATTTTTTCTTCTAAATTCATCGAGTTTTTCTTTAAGGAAAATGGGCTGCATTTGAAAAAAAAGTTGCTTTATTTAAAAAGCAAACACAGACATGGTGGTCTGGTTTTCCCAGCAGGCCACCATACCAATGTTGCTGCCCATTCCCAAAGGTTCATAAATTACTTCTTTCACCAGGAATATTAAGAAGGTAGGTCCTTTGGGACCCATTTGGAAATAGGTAATGTGTCTGAGATACATTAGTTTATTTAATTTTATGAGTCTCTAATTGGGAGTCTCTAAAA
Organism: Lissotriton vulgaris; assembly: GCF_964263255.1. Lineage (NCBI taxonomy): Eukaryota > Metazoa > Chordata > Amphibia > Caudata > Salamandridae > Lissotriton > Lissotriton vulgaris. Next base: position 503,011,364 of record NC_141696.1, read on the forward strand.
ATGACAATTAGAGACTTGCTAAATGAAAAGTTCGTACATCTGGTCCTTGGTATTTGAAAGTGGTGTACCTTCCAAATACTGAATCTGAATGGTATGTCTTAATTTTTTGTGATGAAATTCCAGTTGCAAAAGAGTAATACGTTACCACCAGTTTAAAGCTGGTGGTAAACCATTTGCAGAGGCTAAGGATTCCCTTTGGGACCCCTTCCCTTTTGAGAGTGTTAAAAAAAATAATTAAGAGCAGTAGCGGATGTGTTTTGTAGTAGAGGCGCGGGGTAGCTGGGAGGGGATGGGATCACGGGACAAAATAAAAAAAGAAATACATTTAAAATCACGTACCTGCAGCCAGCCACGTGGGGCTCTTCTGCTCCTCTCCTTGCAGGCGCAGGTTCCCAGCCTCCCCTGCTGCCAATCTTGATGCTGCTCTCATGCATGGAAGCAGCGTCTCGATTGGCCTGAGTGCTCTAAATTTGCATTCTCATGGAGACTGGGAGTCAGTGCCTGTTCTCTCCAACCTAGCAATGTATCTAGGTTGGAAAGAGCTTCAGTTCACATGACAGTTTTGCCGGCCTGAGACAGCCAGCCAAACCATCATGTGCACTGAAAACAGTGCATTACCCCTCTCCCTGTACATGTCATCCCGGGCCCCGCCCCCAAGAAAGGAAAAATAAAACAATAATAAAACGTGTTTAATATTGTTTAATTTTTGGTTCCCAGCAGTTTTGAAGCAGGGTTGCGAAGCTCCTCCACAATAGCAGAAAAACCGCCACTGTTTAAGAGAAGCAAACACAAGGAGATGATGGAAGAAGTGCTGAAACTTTTCAGACACCCACCCCAGTCACAGATCTGGGTTGAATCCATCATCTTTCTTTAGCTCACTTCGCCACCCCGGTTCAGACACCGCTATATACAAATCAGTATTCACCCTGTGCCTCATGGGAACAATCCAGCCCAAACTGCCAAGCCATGTTTTTCCTGGCCTGGAAACAAGCATCCTGGGACTAGTTCCGGGCTAACAGCCCTCATCAGCCAGGCTAGCTTGAATCCAATTGCAAAGTGAGCAAGGGACCCACATCTGGGCATACCCTGACAACTTAGGGTGAACAAAGTAAACACATGGAGATGATGGACGGAGTGCTGCAACTTTTCAGACACTCACCCCCAGTCAAAGAACTGGGTTGAATCCATCATCTTTCTTTAGCTCACTTCCCACCCCAGTTCAGACACAGCCATGTGCAAATCAGTCTTGACCCTGTTCCTCATGGCAATAGTCCAGACCATGACATTATAGATGCTACACAATGTTTATGAATAAGGATAAATTCAGTCTATATCATAATTAGCTGTAAACATCCTACTATATTCCTAAGTCAGTGTAACAGTTGAATAACTTGTTTGTTGAACATATCTCAGATTCACAAAGTGGAGCATCGCATGGGCTAATGTGAGAGTGTTCAAAATGTTATGTTTTTTTTCTAATACCACACACCCTGATCGTCTTGATTATATAACTGATATTGCTGCGATTAGCGTAGCCTTTCAATTAAAGGTCCATCTGCATAAGAAAGGGTTTTACTCTCAGAGCCAGTAGTAACTACTGGTGGGCCAGTGTTATTATTTGCATAAAAGGCTTCCTATATTGTACATATAGAGCCAGGGTGATTATGCATTTGCAGCATGTTGAGAAATAATCCTGATGTTTGTTCATTTTCATATAAAGATGCTTGGGGCCATTGGTGTAACACTTTACCTCATTCAGTGAATTGAGAGGGAATTGCTAGGAATAGCATTACTGCATGGTGCTGTTAGACTTGGCGTCGTTTCCCCTGACTTTTTGCCTCTACGTCCTGTATTTCTGATGCTGTGCTGGATTTCGTTTTACTGGCTTAGATGCTTTGGGCACTTTGCCACTACTAATCAGTGTTAAAGTGCAAGTGCTCCTTGTGTAAATTGTTGTAACAATTGGTTTACCCTGATTGGCATATTTGATTTACTGATAAGTCCCTAGTAAAGGGCCTGTAAATCAAATGCTACAAGCGGGCCTGCAGTACTGATTGTGCCATCCACATGAGTATCCCTGTGAAGGTATTTCCTACCTGCCACTGCAGTGTCAGCGCACAGTTGTTAACTGCCATGTCGACTTGGCAAGTGCATCCACTTGCCAGGCCCTAACCTTCCCTTTTGTTAATGTAAGGCACCCCTATGTTAGGCCCAAGGTACCCGCCTGGACAGGGTGCATTGTATGTTAACGGTAGGGCATGTATTGGTGTGTGTAACATGTCCTAACAGTGAAATACTGTCAATTTCATTTTTCACTATTGAAAGGCTATGGTAAACAGTCAAAATATCGAGTTTTTAATTTCGACCTACACTTATATCGAGTTGCTAATATCGATGGGACAGAATATCGATGTCCAGAATATCGATGGCCAGAATATCGACCCTAAGGTAAGTAATATCGAAATCACTAATATCGATAGCATATATATCGATGTAAGTAATTTCGATTTACTAATATGTTAGAAATATTAGTTAAGTATTTAAATTAATTGTTATAATATGTGTTTAATATGTTTTTATAATTTAAAAATATATAAAAGTAAATAATATGTTTTACTACCACAGCGGGTTGTGGGTTTATAGGGGAATAGGGTGGGAAGTAATTTATTTGTAATTAAATAATTATTTTTCAATGATTAATTTATTTTGCAATTAAATATTAATTGGCAATGATTTATTTTAATTGATTAATTGATTAATTAATTGATAATTTATGTATATTTTTAACTAAATTATATGTTTTACGACCACAGCGGGTTGTGGGTTTATAGGGGAATAGGGTGGGAAGTAATTTATTTGTAATTAAATAATTATTTTTCAATGATTAATTTATTTTGCAATTAAATATTAATTGGCAATGATTTATTTTAATTGATTAATTGATTAATTAATTGATAATTTATGTATATTTTTAACTAAATTATATGTTTTACTACTGGAGCGGGTTGTGGGTTTATAGGGGAATAGGGTGGGAAGTAATTTATTTGTAATATTAATTAATTTTGGGTAAAGGGGTATTTTTAGGGTTCAGGGTCAGTTTTCAGTTTTTGGGTAAAGGGGTATTTTTAGGGTTCAGGGTCAGTTTTCAGTTTTTGGGTAAAGGGGTATTTTTAGGGTTCAGGGTCAGTTTTCAGTTCTTTGGTAAAGGGGTATTTTTAGGGTTCAGGGTTAGTTTTCAGTTTTTGGGTAAAGGGGTATTTTTAGGGTTCAGGGTCAGTTTTCAGTTTTTGGGTAAAGGGGTATTTTTAGGGTTCAGGGTCAGTTTTCAGTTTTTGGGTAAAGGGGTATTTTTAGTGTTCAGGGTCAGTTTTCAGTTTTTGGGTAAAGGGGTATTTTTAGGGTTCAGGGTCAGTTTTCAGTTTTTGGGTAAAGGGGTATTTTTAGGGTTCAGGGTCAGTTTTCAGTTTTTGGGTAAAGGGGTATTTTTAGGGTTCAGGGTCAGTTTTCAGTTCTTTGGTAAAGGGGTATTTTTAGGGTCGAAGGTCAGTTTTCAGTTTTTGGGTAAAGGGGTATTTTTAGGGTTCAGGGTCAGTTTTCAGTTTTTGGGTAAAGGGGTATTTTTAGGGTTCAGGGTCAGTTTTCTGTTTTTGGGTAAAGGGGTATTTTTAGGGTTCAGGGTCAGTTTTCAGTTTTTGGGTAAAGGGGTATTTTTTGGGTTCAGGGTCAGTTTTCAGTTCTTTGGTAAAGGGGTATTTTTAGGGTTCAGGGTCAGTTTTCAGTTCTTTGGTAAAGGGGTATTTTTAGGGTTCAGGGTCAGTTTTCAGTTTATGGGTAAAGGGGTATTTTTAGGGTTCAGGGTCAGTTTTAGGTTTTTGGGTAAAGGGGTATTTTTAGTGTTCAGGGTCAGTTTTCCCTACTGTTGCACCCACTGGAGTGGGAATAGTAATTATTGTTAAGTAATTATATATTATATATGATTTATCATTTTATTTTTTTATTAAATATGTATTATTATTTTTTTTAACAATTATTACATATATTTAAATATGTTTAAGTAATTAATAAGTATTATTTACAGTTTTTTTAATGTTAGTTTAAATTTTAAAAAAATCGATATATTTAACAACGATATTTTTAACATCGATATTAATTTTTCGATATTTTGGTACTTACCATGTTGTACATAGGGCGTCGATATTTTTGCTATCAATATAATTACGCCGATATTTGTGTAGGTCGAAATTCTGTCTGTCAAAATTCTGTCATAGATCCGAAAGGCTATCTTGCCCATAGGCTACAATGGAAAATGCTTTGTAACATCTTACAAGTATAAATTCCCATTGGGACAAGATAGAGAGATAAAGTTTAGGCTCTCTGAACTCAGAATTTTTTAACACATCTTTTAGTAAAGATGGATTTTAAATTGTGTTTGAAAGTGGTACTTTTAGAAAGTAGGCATTTTATTGTGTAACCATTCTGTCTGCCTCTGCCTGTTTGTGTATTGGCTGTCTGGTTTTAGAGTGACAGGGGCTGAGGATGTGCATTCACTGTAGACAGCCACTGGGGGGATTGAGGTGTGCCTGGCCCTTCCTGGATGACTCAGAGCTGAGCTGAATAGAACTTGGCTGAATCCTTATAAGTGGGAGGATACTTCCTTTCACCTGAATATGGCTTGTCTGCCTTGCAAAATGCTGTCGCCACCACCTGTGGTCATACTGCACCAGTGAGGACAGAACTGGTTTGGACTGGGCTCAGAGACCTTTGCACAAAGAGAAAAAATGCATTTTTGGGGCATAAGTATTAGACCTAAAACCCCCGAGATAGACTACTTCTGGAATGCCAAAGAGAAAAGTTGAAGAGATGTGAGGAGGAGTACTGGCCCTTTTCTGTATGCTGTGGGGGGCTGGCCTGCAGTTGCTGCTTCTGCCAAAGAGAGGACTAAGACTGGAACTTTGCTTTGAACCTGCTTGAAGAAGATCTCCAAGGGGCTGTGTGTGGTGGCCTCCTGTTCTGAAGTCCCAGGGCCACAAAACTTTACCCCAGCTCCTGTGAACTCTGCTGCTGAGAGTTCTGATCTGCCAAAGGGTGTCTGTTCCAGTTCTGGATCTCTGGAGGCTGTGCTTTCTGCTTGCAGCTGTAAGAAACCTGAAGAACTACGAAAATCGACGCATCGCTCTTCTTGCGGCTGTTTTTCCGATGCAGCACCACTGTGCGAGAAGAATCTCCATGCATCGCTGCACCGCTGCAGAAACGACGCAGCACCTGTCGCCGCTGCAAGAACCGACTCATCGAGGGATCGCGGCTAAAGAAAATGATGCAGCACCACTCGTGGCCGCCACATATGTCGCCCCGCATCCCGGATTTTCACGCATAGTACCTGTGTGGCAAGTTTTTCTGCCGCATCACTCGCGAAACAGAATCATCTCGAAATTGAAGCATCACTTCCCCCTACAGACCGGATTTGTTGCATCACCTCTCCTGCATGCAGCAAAACTGTTGCATCACCTCCCCGTGGTCTTAGGAACTGACACATCTTTGTGGTTCGACGCTTCCCTCTCAGCAGCTGTTTGGCCTTGTGGATTTTGTCACTACTACAGGTCCTTTGAGAGAAATCACGCATCCATGGTTTTCTATGGGTCAAGTTGTTTGAAAACTTTTTAAAAGTCGTATTCTTATGACATGGATGTTGGAGTTTTGTCGTTTTGGTCTTGTTGAGTTTAAATAAAGATACTTTATTTTTCTAAACGTATGTGGTGTCCATTTGTGGTGTTTTCACTGTATTACTGTGTGTTTTGAGTACAAATACTTTACACATTGCCTTTGGGATAAGTCTGTCTGGTCATGCCAAGCTGACCAGGGGGTGTGCATGGGTTATCTAAAGTGTGTATCCTGCTTACCCTGACTAGAAGCAAGGGTCCCTATCTAGACAAAGCTACCTACCTCTGCCAACTAGAGACCCCCATTTCTAACGGGTGCAATGCCCAGTCTACCTTGTTGAACATTCTTGTCAGGATCAAGTTGCACCAATGTTATTGGGACATGTTCTGTCTCTGTCCTGTCTAGCTCAACAATCACTTTCTTTTGTAATTTCACAGTACCCCGCCCTGGCAAGAATCCATTTTGTTTTGGGAAAATTAATGTGCAAATAACACAGTTCTTAAGGCAAGTGCAATGCTGGTATACATTTTAACATCTGCATTTGGCTAAGAGATTTGACAACATCATCAAACTTAAATCTGTGGTTTACCATGATTGTGGCGTAATCCCAGGAAATCTGGAAGGGACCCCCTGATCAAATATCAGAAAACAAATTGAACAATCTTTGGATTCATGAGCCTTTTTTGTAGTATGGTAAATGTTAATTACATGGTTAGCATAGCTAAATGGGCTTTAAGAGCGGATGAATGGCCTGTGTAGTAATTCTTGCATGTTATCACTTAGGAGGTGGGGCGAGGGAGATACATATAACGTTTAGCATTATTTTAAAAAAAGCTCTTATTTTGCTCAAGCTCCTGGGTTCTTTACCCCATGCTCAACTGGTATTTTCTTCATATAGTTTTCTAAACAAAGAACAGTAATGTTCGACTTTAAATCTTGGCTGAACAAGCGACATCACTTACATTTCTACACGTGAACCTTTTTTGATCACGGCACAATCTCCCTATTGCAAATTGTTACATTAACTAAAGGGAAACATGAACATAATTGATTTGCAATCTGAAATATCTCCGTTATTTTATTCACGATGGTAAGTCTGTTTTAAACAGATTTTTACATATAGAAAAGACCTATCAAGAACCACGGAACCACCGTTCTATATTTTATATGTTGTTCCCCAGCTCTTGCTCTTGCCCAAAGCTCGTCTCAGAAGACAAAGGTCCGGGCAATTAAATGTCGTCTGGCGGAATACTAAGGATGCTTAGAGGCAGATTTACGTTGCCTGACGTATCTCTGCAAATCGGCAGAGATGCGCCAGGAAAGTTACGGCACGCAAGTTCATCCTTGTGCCACCCATGATGCGCCGCATTTACAATGCGGCGCACCATGGCGCAGGAATGAACAGATGCGTGTCGCATCTGGGCGTAAAGTTGGCGCAGTGCTGAAGTTGTGTTGCGTGCGGCACGCAACTCCAGCACTTTTCCAACTTGCCCTATCTTTAACGTGGTGCGTCAAGCCTTACGCCTGCTTCAAGCAGGCGCAGGGTTTTGACGCATCAGCGTTGGGAAAGTGACTCAGTGAAATCTTGTAGATTTCACTGAGTCACTTTTCAGGGGTGTTCCTGGACGGAACGCCCCCCCCCTGCACCGGATCGCCTACATGAAACCTGACGCAGGTTTCATGTGGCGCCGGGCCTTACACCGTGACGCATCTCCATAGATGCGTCACATTGTAAATGCCTCATAGGGATGCGCCACGTTTACGCCGCCTTGCGTGACGCAACAGCTGCGTAAACGTGGCCCAAGGGGCTTGTAAATCTGCCCCTACGTCTTATATAACCTCACGTCTCCTTAATCGATTGCCAGGCACTCCCTACCCACATTACCTCTCTTTTGCAGACTCCTACTTTCTCCCTTTGCGGCGTTTTTTACATCTGTTTCTTCCTCCGTCTTTCCACTTGTCACTTTTTTCTCTCATGCTCTCCGTAAATGTCTGCAGCAGAAAAATAAGTGCCGGTCCCAAAAATATGTGCTAATGGCCCCCACCAGCATTCATCGCTTCAAATTAAGCACTGGGGGCCTCATTTATGAGGCCTTGCGTCAGTTTTGCCCTTCCGATGCGTCACTTTTTGTGACGCATCTGCGGCGTAAAACATGCCTCCTGTTGCGCACTATTTACAAAGTGCCACATCTAAGCAGATGCGTCACTTTGTAAAGCCTTGCGCTACATTATACCTGTGTCAGGTATAATGTATGCAGGAGAGGCGTTCCCCCACAAAAAGCCTCGTAGAAGTGACGCAGTGAAATCTATGAGATTTCACGGCGTCACTTCTAGGATGCTGTTGCGTCAAAATCTTGCGCCTGCCTCACAGCAGGCATAAGACTGACGCAGGCCCTTTCACATGTGGCTTGCCCCATGTGAAAGGACACATTGCTGGAGTTGCGTCACTTTTGTGACACACTCCAGCAATGCGTCACTTTTGCACCATACAGATATGTCAGAAATACTGACATATGTGTAACTCCTTGCAACATGATGCATCATACAGTAAATATGACGCATCAGGAATGTCACAAGGAGTGCGCACTGAGAAGTGACGCATCGCTGCTTTCACGCAGCGATGCGTCATTTCTCATAAATGAGGCCCTGGGTTTGGTCCTGTATTGTATACTACCATAGCAGATAGCCCACCAGAGGTATTTAAACTAGCATTGCCAGGTATAGAGGACGAATTGTTGAATCTCTTAAATACTTCTTTATTAACAGGCAAAGTTCCGTCTTTCTTTAAGGAAGCTCGGCTGATCCCCCTGCTAAAAAAAGCTGGGGCGGATGTGAAGTGCCTAAAAAACTTCAGGCCCATATCTCAGCTGCCTTTTCTGACGAAGGTGGTTGAGCAACACGTACTCACTATCCTGTCGGAACATCTGGAGAATAATAACTTATTTGAGCCAAATCAAGCTGGGTTCCGTGCGAATCACAGCACAGAACTCGTTATGCTGTCTATTCTGGATGATTTGAGGAACAGGGCAGATAAGAAAACTCCAAGTGCCCTGGTGCTGTTAGACCTCTCTGCGGCATTTGATACTGTCTGTCATAAACAACTATTGTCGCGGATGATGGATTTCGGCATCGTGGGCATAGCACACGCCTGGCTCTCCTCCTTTCTCGAAGGGAGGTCTCAGAGAGTACAGCTTGGTGACCTTCTTTCCACCACTACATCGATCACCTGCGGAGTGCCACAAGGGTCTGCCCTGTCGCCCCTACTCTTTAACATCTATTTACAACCCCTGATTAGATTGCTCAACCAGATGTACTGTCATGTATATAACTACGCGGATGACACCCAAATAGTGATCCAACTTGACCAGGGTCCGGGTGGCCTCGTGAGACTGCAGAACATCTTGAAGCATACAGCCAACTGGATGTCCAGAAATTCATTAAAAATCAACCCGGATAAGACCGAGGTACTGCCTATCACCATCGCAGGGAACCCATGGATTGAGGATTTCTGGCCTAGAGAATTAGGGTCACCTCCGGAACCAGCTGCTGTGGTCAAGAGTTTAGGCATCCAGGTGGACGGCAGGCTGTCTATGCAAAAACAAATGAGGACGGTGGTTGGGACCTTTGTTGGCCTCCTCCGACAACTTAGAAAAGTTTCACCTTTGCTGTCCTTTTCCACTCTAAGGCGAGCAGTCTCCGCCACAATCCTGGCTAGGCTAGATTATGGCAACTTGCTATATATAGGACTGCCACAAAAACTCCTGTATAAGCTGCAGGTTGTCATGAACGACGCTGCTAGGCTTATTTTAAAAAAACAAGGAAAACTCATGCATCTCCCCTTATGCAAGAACTACACTGGCTGCCGGTTAAGCAAAGGGTGATGTTCAAAGGATTGTGCATTGTTCACAAAGCCCTGTACGGTAAGGCTCCAATGTACATGAAATCTCGCCTTATCCCCTATTGCCCAGCACGAACACTCCGATCCGCTGACGCCTCTCTTCTCATTCAACCACGTTGTATATTGGCCACAGTAGGTGGACGTGCCTTTTCATATTTGCTCCCAACAGCCTGGAATAAGCTGCCAGTTGAATTACGGAAGGAGACTAATTTGTTGGCCTTCCGAAAAAAACTAAAAACAGTGCTTTTCCAGCAAGCATGGGGTATTCTATAACTTTTTTATGAACAGTTGGTCTCCACAGTACTCGATGTTTGGACCCTGATCCCGATAAAGCGCTTAGAGACCCCTGGGTTATAACGCGCTATATAAATCAAAATAAATAAATAAATAGATAGAAGGCACCGTTTTCGTCCTCTAATTGATAAATACAGTGTTAGGCATTTAGGTTCTTTTCTGTAATTTCTACACAGAGATTAACGCTAGTTGGGTCTCAGCTATTTCTTTTTCCAATTGTATTGAATCACAAATGACAGAAGCTTCCCTCGATGGTATGATCAAATTGCCCAGACTGTACCTGAGGCAGAGGTACCATTGTTTGTTAAAACAATTGCATTACTAGTGGGATGTGATCAGATGAGAGTTGATGGGACAGGGCCAGGAAAAAAATCAATACTAGAGATAATTTCTATAATTCTATGCATGTTTTTTTTGCTTCATGGTATCTGTATCAGAGGCACTCTCATTTTTAACATTAGGTCTACAGGAAAAGCAGAAATTTATATTGTCATTACATTGCCTAAAGCATGATAATCCTAACATCATTTACAACAATTGCAGTCAGCAGGGGTAAGATAATGCCCAATTAATGAAGCTAAACAAGAAAATGAGTAAACTAAAGTTGCTACTAAACAAAGCTCTAAGAGAGCAATACAGGAATAACAATGATCATAAACACTCTAAGAACTAAGTGAATGAGATAAGGAGGTGCGACAGGGAACTGCTACATGCGAAATAGCGGGAGGAAGAAGCAAATAAATGAGTACAGGCACTCGAGAACATTAGCTAAAAAATCAGAGGAAATATTGAGCATGAATAAATAGCATGGAATGAGCCACACTTCAAGCAGAAGTTTTCAACATGTACCCAGTACAGTGGGAAGCGCATATAAAGTACTTATTTAATGATCCAGTGTAGTGTAGTTCCTAGTTTCCCACTAGGCCCTGCGCATTGGAATAACATAAACAGTAGTATCGACGTGGAACTGCTTATATTCCAGGCCTCCACTGACTATGCTAAACTTAATTGGGTTGTGTTACCAACTAGCTCAGAGGTCACTGGAAACTTTCTTCTCTGCATAGGAAGTGATCAGCTTCCTTGGCACAGACAAGAAGGGATTCAGTTTTCCAACTACCGTGCAACATGACAACTTTGCTCCTCAGATCAAGAGTCGATCTCTAGGGTCGTGTGAAACAATAGACATAGATTTCACTCAGTCAGTCTAGTGCAGTTTACTTTCACAGTATGTAGAGAATAGAGAGACGGGCGTTAGTCAATAAAGGGTTAACATTTATTGAACAGTCTTTCTTCTCGTACAAGAGAAATGTATTGCCACAATTGCAATAACTGTTATTATAAAAAGTACGTACAGTAAGATAAGTATTGCGAAATAGAACTGTAAAAGCATTGATATGGTTTCTTAGCCATACAATGGTTTAAAAGTAATAAAACATATATACAGTCATATATACATAGGCTAACATACTCAACTGGTGCTTCTAACTAAGCCTACCCCAGTGTGCCTGACCTAAGCCTAACACGTGAAAGGGGGAGTAAGTAAGTAGCTTAAGTTAAGTTGGTTTTGCCAAGGTTTGTTTCAAGAATTCTCGTCTAAGGGTTTAGTCAACACCATACCTCTGAATAGAATGATGGAGGATTGGTATCTCCTTCAGGGGTCTCTCTCCATATCCCAGTCACCCGCGAGGGTAAACCGGAAGCGCCGGGACTGGATTTCTCTGCACGAGAAATGCAGCGGCTTCTCTCAGCGCGTCGAGGAAGGAGGGGTGACAGCGTCCGCGGGCAGCTGGAATCGGCTGGATGTCTTCGCAGAGGACGGCTGCATGGCTCCTCAAGCGTACTGCACCATAGGTCGCGCTGTAGCGGCGATAATGGTAATCAGCAGCTTCACCACCACAGGATAGCAGGCTGCAGCGACAGAGTGCTAGTTTTTACCAACACAGGGTCATGCAGGCAGCTGGCATCAGCAACAGGCAACGAACTCGCAGTTCGTATCTCTCACAGCTCACATTGCTTAAGGCAACGTTGGTAATATTTATACCTGACAGGTGCCGGGTTTGACGCAAGTTTGCTGGACATAAGACGTCAATTAAAGATGTCACTAGGAAGTGACAGTTATCAGTTGCTCATTAGAGTTCCATTACTAATCAAAACATAGCAAGCGGGGATTTCCAGGTTTGCTAAGTTTTTATCTTGTTGAAGAACTCGGAGTGTTATCTAGGAATATCAGATAGTGACTGCTGCTCTGTCATTACACTAATTGGTCTCAAAGGAAGTAGCAGAGAGTCATGCTGGAATGTGGCTCTGTTCGTGTGAGGCCAGAGATGACTTTTCAGAAAATCGCACTTGAACGGTTATGCCAATATAGGGAATACATGGATTTATAGCCGAATAGGGGCATAAGGTCACAGTATCGATCAGGAACCTAGATAAGCACGCAACACCCACTCCACGTTTTCATGTCCATCAAAATTACTAAAACTAAGCAATAAGATGCATGTGTAACATTGCCCACCCCAAAATACATAAATGCATTCGTTCGAAATAGGCGTACTTGTAATACATGGAATTTAGGTACTGTACGTTTTTTTTTTTAAAGCATAGTAATCATTCAAAAGGTATTGCATATGAAATCAATGAACGATTATGCAAAAAGAATTACACATGAAGTATCTCTGACAGAAGAAATGCGAGATAAATCATCACATAAAAATGCATTGTAATAACATGTGTGCTAGAGGCTGGTGTTATGTTGTTATGTCTCTAGATGTGCTTAGAAATAGAAGTGTGAAGCTTCTGTTCTCTAAGAATAGTTTTTACGTTAAGCAAAGAATTGTTCGTGCCAAAAAGGAAGGGTCAATATTTTAAAAAATTGTCCAATTCAAAGAAAATAGATTTTCCAAAGCTCCTGGCAGTTTTTGTTGATCAAAACTGAAGGCCGAATTCAGAGTTCATGGGAACGCTGTGTGTCGGAAAGCTTTTCAAAAATGATTGTTTCTCTATGGGTGAGAACATCGTATCAGACAGGCTCGCAAAGAATTGGTCTACAAAATCAGGTGATAGTTCAACCAAATTAGATAGCGCTGTAACTTGGCAGGTGTGAGAATGATTGCTGTCATCGAAGGCAGGACCAGCAATGCTCACAGAACGTTGTACCTGGATGATGTTGCTTTTGTCACTCGCTCCACTGTTACCACTTGGCTGTAGTACAGGAGTCTCCACGAATGCCGTCATCAGGATTGGTAGCCGCTGGGGACAACACAATGCGTGAGCCGTTATTGGACTGAGCAAAGTATCGACGTCCATTGGTACTGCTGATGGAAGTGAAAGACAGATGTCCAACACGCATTCATCGCCGCAAAGCATACACCGTAGCACAGGTAAAATGCAATTTTGCCATATCGGTCTGAATGAAAGGAACCAGGTCATGTTTAGATCTCTCAGCCTGGCCAATCCGAGGACGTTAGTTATCCTGTCCCTGTAGCGCATTGCTAGGATTGTCTCTTCCATTCCCATGGGAGCTATGTCTGAGCCGAGGCTTGCCATAACGTAGCAGGATGGTCAAAAATAGAATCCCTGCGATGAGTCCCAAAAATAGTGGTATGCCGCCAAAGATGGAGTGCACAAAATTAGGAAAGATTCCCAAAATTGCCTGGAAGGGTGTTAGCAGTCCCGTAAAGACTGTCTTAAATATGCCTGGGATGCTTGTTGCACTAGACATGTTAAGGAGTTGGCTGAACATTTCTACGAAATGCACGGGGCAATTTGTTGATAAAAGGTCATGGACTTGAGTAGCCGTCCTTGCGACTAGAAGATCATACGTCTCTTTAGATGACGTTATAGGCACTGTTGTCTGTAAAAGCACAGATTTCATTTTGCTTAATGTATCAATTCGTATAGAATAGAGATTCAGATGAGGCCAGAGAGGAGTCACTATGTCTGGAGGCCCGCTCGGAAACAATGCTTGCATACAACATTTGACCATGGACGTTACTTGTACTAGATAACTTTTCCCTGGCGCGAGGCCACAGCACCTGTGATCCGTTCTAAGAATGTAACTCCCATTTGCGAGTTGCATAAAGAAGGGCTCTATCTGAGTTGCAGGTGTGACTAGCTGGTGGCATGAAAGGTTGTTTGAATTTCCATCACATGCTCCGTGTAAATTAATACCCTGACACAAAAGTATACCGCTTAGTGAGTGTTTACAGTTGTCACCACTAAGAAATACATTTCTGTCGCTGTCACTATAGCAAGAATGAGTGTATGGTCATTTCCATTCGGATTTTACATATCCCTTACCCAATTGTTCATATTGGCCAGCAGGTATGTACTCAAGGCATTTATGAAATCGGAAAGTTGTTATCGGAATTGTGATAATTCCGTGTATTATCCATTCAATGACAGGACTCTCTGACATTGTCAATGGTAATCTCTCGAGTTTTTCGATGCTCAGGATTGTATAGTCTGCTCCTTTCTGTGCCAAACTGATCTGTTTATCAGTAAGGTTAAAACCGGAAAATAATGACGTTGTGTTGATTAAACGCCAAGGCACATAGCCTGAACGAAGATTTTGCAGCGTCCAGCCTAGTTCTATAATAGAGCGTAATTGAGACTGGCCATGTTGTAACATTAGCAAATCTCTGTCTATCACATCAAAGGCAGAGGATACAATATTGTCCAAAGAATATATTCTGGAAGACAGAGTCATTAACCCGTTGTCTACTACAGAAAGTGATTTCTCCAAATTAATACGATCAATTTCTCGTATTTTTTCAGCAGTTTCAATTTGCTTTACTTTCCAAGCCTCGTTGTAAGCAGCATAGATACTGGTCGCTATGAAACGCTTTTGACGCTGTTTGCGTGGTCCAAGAATGAAATCGCGCAAATCAGCACCATCTTTTAGCAAAGACAAGTGTTGCTGAATTTCAGCCAGTGTGGATGTAGTTAGCCATTCTAGGCAGAGTTTCCCTACTCTGTATGTTGTTATAATCCCTGGATGTTGTCTCTGGGAGTATCTAGGGTCTAATCTGGTCATTTTTAACCCCTGTGTTTTATTCAGGAACCTATCTTGACAGCTATTTGTGTCTGTAGGCCAGATTAACCACGTTTTCCAATCAGGATGTGTTCTGTTGAAATGTAAAATTTGTGACACGTCTAACTCAATATCAGCTGTTGTATTTTCAGGTATTGGCTTTGGAATAGACGGTGTTTTCATTTCTTTGATCTTAGCTAGGCCAAGACAAGATGTTTGGTGTACAGTGTCATTTAAAAATAACATTTGTTCTGGTATCATGCAGGTTCTAAATAGTGCTTCAATGCCTTGCACCTGCCAATCTTTTGTACCCCAAATTGTTTTCGTTTCAATATTATTTTTCCAATAATCAAAACCAAATGTCATCATTTTGTCATAAAATGCTTCTGAATATATCAATTTAGAATTTGTCAGCATTGTTTTCATTCCTGTTTTATCTAACAGTTTATAATAAAACGTTTCTGCATCACTGGTGTTAAACCCTGAGAAGTATTTGAATTTCTCAAAAAATGCTTTAGAACTGCTTTTAGGTGGTGTAGCACAATGTTCCCATTGATTATACATAAAAACATTTCTAGGCTGTGCAGATTTATGCAAGTAATGATCCCCATAGTGGGTGTAACAGAATAACTGCTCATAACTAGATGAACCTTGTAAATAATCATGATCTGTGAATCTAGCTGACATTACTAAATCAGACATCATGTCATTAATACTGTTAAAGTCCCAATCATCAGAGAATGTACTAGGTGTCACAAAGTCACTTAAGGAAACCTTTAGTTGATGAGGATACTTCAGGATTTCGACCGGACCATAGATCTCATAGTCTGTTTTCTCCCATACTACCCCACCAGGTATTGGAATTGCTGTGACATTTACTGTTGACAGTTCTCTTTTCTTCACGTGGGATGATCTGTGTGGTTTCAGGACTAGGTTGATGTTCTGACTTGCTGTGTCCATTGTAATATATTTTCCTTCAATGAATTTTCCCAAACACAGTACCATGATGAGCCAAAGCAGGAGGAAAAATACACCTAGACCGAACCAGAACTCTAGCCAAGGGGAAATTAGGTAGATTTCCTTCAGTTGATGAAAGAGTTCCGTTGCTTTTTCTTTAAAAGACTTTTTTGTTTCTGGCATCACTTCGGGGTCATTTAAATCTTCAGAGAAGTTGTCGAAGTTGATGAAATAACCAGAGGCAGTTCTGTCAATTGATGGGATTGTTCTTTCAATCTGTCTTTCGGTAGCACTTTCTGATGCCACATCATTGTAGACTGGTGCTGTTTCATGACGAACTGTTTCAATCTGTGTTTCAAGAGGCACGAGTTCCATGGCATTATTGCATAGTCCTTCGTTGTGCACTGCAGGCTGATCGAATGTGATTAGTCTTTCAGTTTGAACCTCTTGGATTGTTGCAAGTTTGGGTATTCTGTTGTTTCTTGGGAGTCCACTGGGCCTACTGTTGATTATAGGCCACATGCTTTTGGTTTTACCAGATCGATAGACACGACTCTGTTCTCCTTTTTACCAGCAAGGGGCGGTAGCACAACTGATCTTGTTCCGGTGACTGCTAAGACAGGTACTGCTTTTCTGTAAGAAGGCCCAAATTCCTTCTTAACCGCGATCTTTTCTCTGACTAGATCCCCAATCTTTGGAATCCAGACAGGCCTTGCTGGGGCTGTTGCGGGTGGTGCCTCGTCAGTGGTACTTGGCTGTTGCTTTAACTTTATGTTGCTTAATGATTTTCTTGTTTCATTCAGTTCCTGTAAAACAGCCAAACGGTCTTTTACATCAAAGTGCGTTGTTTCTTCTTGTACCACTGACATCTGACTATCGAGGTCCTGAACGTTCATTCTAATTCCGAACAATAGTTCGTATGGGCTGAAACCTTTTAGAGAATTTCTTGGCATGTTGTTAAGACTAGTCTGGACACTTATTAAATGTTTGACCCACCCAGCGCCTGAACCTAATACCTTCGCTGTTATAGATTGCTTTATATCCCGGCTTTTTCTTTCTACCACACTTGTGCGACGGACAAGAATACCGCAACCCAATTCCCATGCTAGCCATGGCCTCCCTATAAGCTCGAGAGCTGAAAGCAGGACCCTGGTCAGAATGGAACGTGGTAATTGCGCATATACCGATATGGACTCGCAAATCTTTTATAACCGTTCTAGCGTCAGCCGAGCGCTGGAGGCCTCATTATTTAAGTGCTTTTCGTCTTAACTATTAATAGGACGCAGGATGGGGTGTAGGCAGCGTTATGCTCTTTCTGACTGGTAGCCGGTAGCAAGGTTCGCTACTGCGATCCCTATTACAGTTCTCACAGTTGTTTGCATATATTTGGTGTTCTACACTCATTCCCGGCCACCAGAATACTGATTGTAATTCAGTCAGTGATTCCTTGATCTCTCTGTGCCGTGGACCCAAACCCATATGTGCGTCTGCTATTAAAAATATTCTCCTGTTCATGTTTGGAATTACTCTATCCCCCACTCCAGGGATTCGAGCAAAAGGAACGGAGTTTGCATCGATTATGTATGCATAATTGAGTGGATAGTTTACGGGTAGTGCTGCACAGTCGCCTTTTACGGTCGTTTTTACTGCTAGCATGGTTTCCCCGTCTATGTACTTATCTGTACGCTTTTTTGTGGCTACGGAAGCCGGGTTAGTTGCTTCCGCGGTGGCTGTATTAGCCAATGAATTCCCTGCAACGTGAACGCCATCACGTTGAAGACTCTGTGCGTGAATCACGTGAGTCTTTTGTAGTTCTTTGTGTAAAAGAGCTACCTCGTTCCAGAGCTTTTTATGCTTTATTGTGGCACCTGTGTCATCTTTGTAGTCGTTTTCGATCCAACTCTGCAGTTTGTTATTGTAAGAATTGACGCAAAAATGAGAATCGCACACTATAAGTGTGGGGAATTCGCGTTCTGCATTTTCGAGCGCCATCTTTAAAGATCTGATTTCAGTTCTTTGAACCGAACAGTACTTTACTGATTCAGTTTTTGTTACTTTCGGTCTGAATTTACCGCACAGCCAACGACCTTTAATAATCGCACATGCTGCATTGTAGGATTTGCTCTCTACATTAAAATGCTGTACAAAGCTATCTGTATAGATTATACAGGCGTATTGTGGGAGAGGCAGGATTTCGATTGGCAGAGGATATTCTTCTTCATATTCTAAATCATTCAGTTCTTCAAATTGCGGGGCGAAATAGTATTTCACGTCTTCCGCTCCTAGAGAATCTATGTACTGTATCCATTTCGGGTCCAGTGACACTGTAGGCAGGTTTACTGGGCTGAATAGCGCCTCGAAGGCGGATTCCGCTGTAAGGATATTAATCCGTTTGCCGTGTGCTAGTTCTCTTTCATTTGCTAATGCAATTTGCACTGCTTTCACAGTTCTTTCTGTGTGACTGAATGTTTTTTCAGCTTGTGTGTACAAGTGAGATTTAATTGAAATTGGTACCTTTTCTCCCTCATTAGAGGTCAGGTATGTGAATCCGCATCTTCCTGGGATGACTCGGATTACAAGATCGCGTGTATTGTCACGTGTATCTAATTTTGTTTTTGCTAACATGTCTGTTTGCAGTGATCTCAAAATTTCTGTGTGTTTTTGAGTCCAATTGATTTGTTTAAAATCAGGTTTTATTAGTTCGTAGAGAGGTTTAACCCTCTGCGTAATTTAGTGTGTAAGTTCTTCCGAAATTCAGAAAACCTAGAATGGATTGTAAATTCTTCAGCGTTTTTGGAGCTTGGAGTACAGCGCACTTCTCTAAGAAGTTGTCCGCTAGGCTTTTCCCTTCACTTGATAATTCGTACCCTAAAAATAGTACTGTCAGATGGGCAATTCGGGACTTTTTAAAGTTGAATTTGTAACCCTCTGCTGCGAACCCAAGTATAATGGTGTTCACTCTTTTCAAGTGAGTATCCAAGTCGTCGTCTGTGAGATAAATATCATCTACGTAAGATAATGCTTCATCATCATAGATTTGTAGTAACTCTGTTACCCTAGCTGAGAATAGTCCTGGGCTGTTCTTGAACCCCTGTGGGAGTCGACAGAATTTTTCTGTGACCCAAATGCGGAGAAAGCGGTCAAGTATCTGCTTTCTGGTGCAATGTTTTGACAAAAGAAACCATTAGAAATGTCTAATGTCGTTTTATATTTTTTCCTAACTATGTTATTCATTAGGGCTGCACTATGCGAGTTTTGTACTGCAAAAGTTTTGCAACATGTATTAAGATGTCTGTAGTCCAAAACTAGACGATATGAATTGTCTGGCTTGGAGACAGGAAACAATGGATTGTTCATTTGAGAGGTGCATGTTTCAATCACCCCCTGGTACTCAAGTTGATCTAAGATCTCCCTGACTTGTTTTTTAGCTTCTTGCTTTATGGGATACTGCCGTTGGGCAGTTGGTTCACTTTTTAATTGGATTTTGTGAGGTGGTGAATCCTCATCCCATCCTACATGATTTTTATATAATGCAGGTGCCTGGGCCACTGCCCATTTCCTTGCATATGTATATTTTTTGTGAATCGGTATGTGATTCGAGGCGGCAGGAATAATCACTTCTTCGCCACGAGGGCACTCCCTGACAAACTCTGGGGCCAATCTTTTTCAGCTAACAGAATATCATAGCCTTTTGAGAGCTTATCCCAAAATAGACCCCTAATTTTCCTAGTCTTATCACCCTCCATACGCAATGTTATTTCGTATATTTTATGGGGCTCGCTAAGCCTGGCGTCGGCAGTTTCAACCTGAATGTATTCATTCGTGTCCACTGTCTCCAGATGACTCATCAAGATCTTCCGCGCTATACTGATTTCTGCTGCACTGTCCAACATTGTCAATGCCCACTCCCCGTTTTTCAACTGTGTCCTCAGTATTCTCGGCATGGTTGATTACTCTAATACTGGCTACCTTCTTTTTCTGAAATTGAGATTTCTTATTTTGAGCAGGTTCCTTGTCTTTGGACTTGGTGTGCTCTCCTGGGTCTGACCGTCCTCTTCTTTCCGAATTCTGTGGAAGAGATCGAGAGGGACGTGTATCAATACTTTGATATCTATCAGGTTTTTTTAGATTATCCCTATTTCTAAGGTTATTTCTTTTCTCCCGTTGGGGAGACTGGCGTTCTCGAGTCGGAGTTCTCTCCCTCCGTCGAGGAGACCTTCCTCTGGACTGGAAAACTTTTTCCTTGGGAGTGGATTGTTTATTTCCATCCCAGCTCTTTTTAGGAGTGTTTAAATTATTTTTAATAAATAATTTTTCAGGATTTTCGAGCAGTTGGGGCTTAACTGGTTTCCCACCCAAGCTGTCTCTACCTAATTCTTCATAGCATTTTTCTATGATTTTTGCAAGTTCAACAGGATCTTTTATATCTGTTTCCCTCAACTTCTGGCGGATCGCCACAGATGCTGCTTCTCCCCTAATGTTGGCTAATAATATAGCCGTGACCTGCTTGAAGTCTTTCAGTAATTTCATACCTAGATTTAAAGCGGGCTCTGGACCGAATTCATTTGAATCTGTTTTAGCACTTCTGGTATTACCGCCATAGACGGAACACCGTGTGTTTTTGTGTAAATGGAAGCAAAGACTGTACCCCAAGTGTCACAGTCCTCCACGTGTGGTGCGATTCCCATAGGAAGGCAGATGGTCAAGATTCTGTGTTTCTCAATAGGGGTAGTATCAGGAAATACTGCCTCTATTTGAGTGATTTTCTGGGCTAACCAGAAAGGAATTTGTTCCCGTTTTACGGGTGTTTTACCAAGACATGACTGTATGTTCTGTGGTGTAATTTTATTTGTGTTCCCCTGATGAGGGGTCAGCTGTGGTGTATTAACAGCTGGCTGGACTGTTGCAGTCCGCATTACATATTGGACTAATTGCCTATGTATTTTTATTAATGTGTTTAGCTGTGCTAGCAGCTCTTCTCTAGACATTCTTGCAATGTCAGGATGTGGTGTGTAGCTGGCTAGAACCGGCCACGTGGCTCCTGGTCTACCTAGTGGACCGAGCCTAGTTATTTGATCAGTGTGTTTTAGGGCGCCATTAAACCAGAGCAGGTGCTCTTGAAATTTAAGTGGGATTTCAATCTCCTCGAAAGGAGCGTACTCTCCCGGAGGTTCCTCTATTTTGTAATAGTGAAACTCCTGTGTTATAGCGTTTACCGCTGGAAAGTTTATCCATGAATAGAATACCTCTGTCTGCCGATACTCGTGAGCCTCTATCACGAAAATTACTGTACCACCTTGAGGTGTCAGTCCGTTTTCTATAAGTTTTAAAGTTATAGATCTTCTTAACTGGACCGGGATGATAATAGCACCCGGGTCTGTGTATTCGGGACCTTGCTGAGTCGCATCTGCTGCGCCCCCAGTGGTTCCGTTAATTTCTACTGACATTGTATAAATGCAGTTTTTGCAGAGTAGGTCTCCAAGGAGACAAAGATTAGATGCACAATATTTTGGAACACTGTATCCTTCAAAGTTGAATAAACCAGAGCTTTACATAGGAATCTCTTCCTACTAAGGTCGGGCGGATTTTAACCTTTCACCCACTCCAGACGTCTATTGGAGTATTTACGGGAGAAAGGGGTGTGAAATATGCACGACTGAGTTACTCTACAAGTCTTGCGTTAGTTTATCGCCTTACCAAACGTTAGGGCGCCATGTAGTGTAGTTCCTAGTTTCCCACTAGGCCCTGCGCATTGGAATAACATAAACAGTAGTATCGACGTGGAACTGCTTATATTCCAGGCCTCCACTGACTATGCTAAACTTAATTGGGTTGTGTTACCAACTAGCTCAGAGGCCACTGGAAACTTTCTTCTCTGCATAGGAAGTGATCAGCTTCCTTGGCACAGACAAGAAGGGATTCAGTTTTCCAACAACCGTGCAACATGACAACTTTGCTCCTCAGATCAAGAGTCGATCTCTAGGGTCGTGTGAAACAATAGACATAGATTTCACTCAGTCAGTCTAGTGCAGTTTACTTTCACAGTATGTAGAGAATAGAGAGACGGGCGTTAGTCAATAAAGGGTTAACATTTATTGAACAGTCTTTCTTCTCGTACAAGAGAAATGTATTGCCACAATTGCAATAACTGTTATTATAAAAAGTACGTACAGTAGAGATAAGTATTGCGAAATAGAACTGTAAAAGCATTGATATGGTTTCTTAGCCATACAATGGTTTAAAAGTAATAAAACATATATACAGTCATATATACATAGGCTAACATACTCAACTGGTGCTTCTAACTAAGCCTACCCCAGTGTGCCTGACCTAAGCCTAACACGTGAAAGGGGAGTAAGTAAGTAGCTTAAGTTAAGTTGGTTTTGCCAAGGTTTGTTTCAAGAATTCTCGTCTACGGGTTTAGTCAACACCATACCTCTGAATAGAATGATGGAGGATTGGTATCTCCTTCAGGGGTCTCTCTCGATATCCCAGTCACCCGCGAGGGTAAACCGGAAGCGCCGGGACTGGATTTCTCTGCACGAGAAATGCAGCGGCTTCTCTCAGCGCGTCGAGGAAGGAGGGGTGACAGCGTCCGCGGGCAGCTGGAATCGGCTGGATGTCTTCGCAGAGGACGGCTGCACGGCTCCTCAAGCGTACTGCACCATAGGTCGCGCTGTAGCGGCGATAATGGTAATCAGCAGCTTCACCACCACAGGATAGCAGGCTGCAGCGACAGAGTGCTAGTTTTTACCAACACAGGGTCATGCAGGCAGCTGGCATCAGCAACAGGCAACGAACTCGCAGTTCGTATCTCTCACAGCTCACATTGCTTAAGGCAACGTTGGTAATATTTATACCTGACAGGTGCCGGGTTTGACGCAAGTTTGCTGGACATAAGACGTCAATTAAAGATGTCACTAGGAAGTGACAGTTATCAGTTGCTCATTAGAGTTCCATTACTAATCAAAACATAGCAAGCGGGGATTTCCAGGTTTGCTAAGTTTTTATCTTGTTGAAGAACTCGGAGTGTTATCTAGGAATATCAGATAGTGACTGCTGCTCTGTCATTGCACTAATTGGTCGCAAAGGAAGTAGCAGAGAGTCATGCTGGAATGTGGCTCTGTTCGTGTGAGGCCAGAGATGACTTTTCAGAAAATCGCACTTGAACGGTTATGCCAATATAGGGAATAAATGGATTTATAGCCGAATAGGGGCATAAGGTCACAGTATCGATCAGGAACCTAGATAAGCACGCAACACCAGCACCAACCACCTTTCGCAACACAAAAGACAGCAAGTAGGAAAGCGAGCAAACGTTAAAAATAACCACAACTCAAGTATAAACGGTGATTGTCTCCTTGCGTGCAAATGGGGCACCCAGACCCAAGAGCATTGCAAGCAGCCATATTCAAATATGCCCCCAAAAAATGGGCAGAGGGAATATCTCCTATCTTTCAATCTTATATCCTCTGTGTATTAATCCCAGAAAATTAGAGAGGTTAAATGTTTGTGCCAATTCACAGAAAAGGAGAACGTACAAATCCGGAGAACTATGGGGCATATTATCAATGCTGGGGATATGCTATTTTCGCCGCTTTAGCGGCCGTTTTCTGCCGCTAAGCGGCGATAATACTATCGCCCAATTAGCAAGCTGTCGCTAACTGATGTTAGCAACAGCTTTGAGGCGATAGCGAGCGGTTTGGGGCCCGCTTTGCATGTTAGCGATAATTATCGCTAATGACATGCAAAGTGGGCGTTCCCAACCCGTTAGCGAGTGAAAGGAGTCGCTAACGTCGCTAACGCCTATTAGCAAGGCAGGCTTAGCGATGGAAATATTCGCGCTAAGCAAGAATATCGATAGAAACTAACACCTGCCCAGACCAGTTCTTAGCCATGTTATCCAATGGGAGGTGGATAACATGGCTAAGAACATTTAGTCGCTAATGCATGAATATCGCTGTATTCTCAGCGATATTCACTCTATCGCCGGAAAAATTATCGCTTTGGAGAGAAATGTAGCTAATAGCACGTTATCTCAGCGATAATTTCCGGCGATGCTTAGCGATAAAAAAATCGTTGCTAAGCCTAGTCAGCGATAAATATCGCTAATTGTTGGTAATATGCTTCTATAGGTTGATTGCATTACTGGGCATAGAGAAAAAATGCTACATACATATTTTAAATAGAGAAGTAGAAAAATGGTCTGAAGAAAAAATCTGATTCCCCCAAGTCAAATAGGTTTTAGAAAGGTTGCCCTATAGAGGACAACCTGCTCTGTATTTCCCATCTGATAAAAGAAGCTGCGTGGGCAAAAAATGCAATCTTTATACCTCTGCTTTGTTGACTTCGCTGCAGCTTTTGACAGCATATCACATGGCAAGTTCTGGGTCAAACTGGATAAAAGGGGTATATCATCTTGCCTACTCAAGGCCATGATATCATTATGTACAGGCACGTAGACACATATACAAAAGTAAAAGTGACTATCAGCTGACTACATCTACAAAAGTAGAAATTAACAAGAGCCTAAAACAATAATGCGAGATAGCAACCCTGCTGTTCAATCTACACGTGGCCGACCTAAAAAATTACCTAGAAGAAGCAAGAGCATTTCCCTCGAAACTAGCTATTCACAAAATACAGTGGCTGCAGTATGCCGATGACACATTGTTATTAGATCAGACACAAATTGGCTTCAACGATTGTTTGACATCCTGGCCAAACACTGTGAAGACAACTAACTGCAGATGAACAGAGCGAAAAATAAAGTGGTGATTGGCAGCTGCAGGATAATCAAGAGTGGAACATGGTTCTGCCGAGGCAACAAAATCAAGAAGGTTCCCTCACATAAATACTTTGGCATGTGGCTGGACAGTCGGGGACATCACACAGCACCCATACTCAGCAAGCACCCGCCCACTCCTTAACCATCAATCAATCAATCAATCAAAAACATTTATAGAGCGCGCTGCTCACCCGTGAGGGTCTCAAGACACTGAAAAGGGGGGGGGGGGGCGCTACTGCTCGAAAAGCCAGGTCTTGCGGTGTTTCCTGAAGGTGATATGGTCCTGGGTCATTCGTAGGTGTGCGGGGAGGGAGTTTCATTTTTTGGCTGCCAGGTAGGAGAACGATCTTCCTCCAGCGGTTGTTCTGCGAATCCGTGGGACGGTGGCGAGGGCGAGGCTGGCGGAGCGGAACTGGCGGGTTGGAGTGTAGAACGAGAGACGGTTGTTGAGGTATTCGGGCCCATGTCGTGGAGCGCTTTGTGTGCGTGGGTGAGGAGCCTGAATGTGATCCTCTTTTTGACGGGGAGCCAGTGCAGGTTTCTCAGGTGGGCGGATATGTGGCTGTGGCGAGGGATGTCGAGGATGAGTCGTACGGAGGCGTTCTGTATGCGTTGTAGTCTTTTCTGAAGTTTGGCGGTGCTTCCGGCGTATAGGGCGTTTCCGTAGTCCAGTCGGCTGGTGATGAGGGCCTGGGTGACCGTCTTTCTAGTTTCAGTGGGGATCCACCGGAAGATCTTTCGGAGCATGCGCAGGGTGTTAAAACATGATGACGAGACAGCGTTGACTTGCTTGGTCATCGTGAGCGAGGAGTCCAGGATGAATCCCAGGTTGCGTGTGTGGTCCGAGGGTGTCGCTCCGGAGCCCAGTGCTGATGGCCACCAGGAGTCGTTCCAGGTGAATGGGGATTGTCCGAGGATGAGGACCTCCGTCTCGTCTGAGTTCAGCTTCAGGCGGCTGAGCTTCATCAATTCTGTGACGTCTTTCATTCCTTCCTGTAGGTTGGTTTTGGCGGTGGCTGGGTCTTTGGTGAGGGAGAGTATCAGCTGGGTGTCGTCGGTGTAGGAGATGATGTTGATGTTGTGTTTGCGTGCGATGGCGGTGAGGGGGCTCATGTAGATATTGAAGAGGGTTGGGCTGAGCGAGGAGCCTTGGGGTACGCTACAGATGATTTCGGTGGTTTCTGAGCGGAAGGGAGGAAGGCGGACTCTCTGGGTTCTGTCGGAGAGGAACGCATTGATCCAGTCTAGGGCCTTTCCTTGGATCCCAGTGTTGAAGAGGTGGGTTATTAGGGTGCGATGGCATACAGTATCGAAGGCTGCCGAGAGGTCCAGGAGGATGTGGGCGGTTGTTTCTCTGTTGTCCATCAGGGTCCTGATGTCGTCGGTGGCTGCGATGAGGGCGGTCTCGGTGCTGTGGTTGGCTCGAAATCCGGACTAGGATGGGTCGATCGAGTTGTTTGCCTCAAGGAAAGCAGTCAGCTGTTTATTGACGGTCTTCTCGATGACTTTGGCCGGGAAGGGAAGAAGAGAGATGGGACGGAAGTTCTTGAGGTCTTTGGGGCCTGCTGTGGGTTTCTTCAGAAGGGCGTTGATCTCTGTGTGCTTCCAGCTCTCGGGAAAGGCGGCTGACGTGAACGAGATGTTTATGATGTTCCGGAGGTGGGGTGCGATGATGGTGTCGGCTTTGTTAAAGATATGATGGGGGCATGGGTCCGAGGGGGAGCCGGAGTGGATGGAGTTCATGACGTTGGTGGTGTCTTCCGTGATGATGGGGGTCCAGGCGCTGAGGGTGGTGGTGGGGGTCACTGGTTCAGTGGCTGGAGGTGGAGTCTGGGGTCCGAAGCTGTTGTGTATATCTGCGATCTTTCGGTGGAAGAATGTGGCAAGGGAGTTGCAGAGTTCTTGTGATGGTGTGATGTCGTTGTTGCTGGCGCTGGGGTTGGAGAGCTATTTGACGATGTTGAAGAGTTCCTTGCTGTTGCGGGTCTTGTTGTCTAGTCGCTCTTTGAAAGATGTCCTTTTGGTGGTGCGGATCAGCTGGTGGTGTTCGCGGGTGGCGATCTTGAGGGCAGTCATGTTTTCTGTTGTTCGTTCGTGGCACCAGGTTTTTTCAAGGGTTCAGCAGGATTTCTTTGATTCTTTGAGGGCGTCTGTGAACCATGGAGTTTTCCTGTTGCAGGTCATGCCTGGGGGTTTCTTCAGTGGTGCGAGGTCGTCGGCGCAGTTGGTGATCCACTATGCGAGGTTGTTGGCTGCGTGGTTGGTGTCAGTGGTGTTGGCTGGCGGGTTCTGGCTCAGCGATGAGAGGCATTTACAAACTAAAGAAATTTACCCAGAGCTCACATTCACAAGCGATCTTAAAGGTAGTGGTCTGCAGACAGCTACCCACTATAGCTTATCGTGCTATTACATTCAGAAGCAAAATGGTCAAATGGCTAGGCAGAATCAATTCATCAGCCATAACAAAATCCTTGCCCTATCAAATTGCACAACTCATGCCCAAGTACGCTTAGAATTCAATCTAACTTCCCAACAGCTAACACGAAGTGCAGATGATTTACCTTACTGCATAAAAGCGAAGCATTTCCCGTCAGACACATTAAAACGTATTCTATGGCCAGCAGTGGTGACTGCTGCCTAGCGGTGGTGGCGGGGTGGAGGGAGAAAAACAAAATCCACTTACCTGCTGACCGGACACCGCCTCTCGGTCCTCTTCCGTTGTCGACACGCAGGACACAGGAAGCAGGATGCACACAGAGTCCCCTAGCCAATCACGATGCTGTTGCCACCATCCTGAACGCAATTAGCGCCCTGATTGGTCTGAGCACCGTGGTTTGGTGGTCAGACAGGGACTATGAGCCTGTTCATGTTCTCCACCCAGACTATACAATACAGCCGGTGGAGAACATGCAAGGTGCACATGACTGTTTGGCCTGCCCAAGATGGCTGGCAAAACTGTCATGCACACTTAGAGAGTGCTCAACACTCCTCCCCCTGGCCCCAGCTTTGAACAGTCCAGCCCTGCCTTGCTACATATATGCCTTGCACCTAAGCAGGAACAGAAAAATAAAATGATAATAACTTTGTGTTATTATCATTTATTTTTCCTTCCTAAACTGCTCACACAGCAGTGGGGCAACACTCCTCTGCCATAGCAGAGGAGCCTTGGCTGGTGGCCAGTGATAAATAGGGCAGAATCTAATTGGAGTTGGTACATGACTAGTTCTCTGAGCACACAATATATGAGCCACAGGCCTCCCTGCAAAACGCATAGTAAAACTTGTTTTAAAACAAGCAAAGTTAACTCTTTTGCTGCGGCGGCAATTCCGCCACAGCGCTAAGGGGCGGGGGAGCCGCGCGTTGCTCCGACGCTGGTGACGAAACCGCTGTGCTTGTGATGGAGCGGTTCCGTCATGGCCCCGCCCGCTCAATAGAACGCACCGAGCAAGCGCAAAATCAGCGCCGCGCAGACTCTGCGAGCGGGCCGTGATGGAACCGCTCAGTCACCAGCACAGCCCACCCGAGGGGCGTGACGGAGCGGTTCCGTCACCAGCGTGGGAGGGGTTAATATCCAGGTACCAGAACATAAAAGCCCTGAAAGGAAAGGCCCACAGTAATTGGGCTATCAACCTATATGTCCTGGGATCACTTCCTACTTATCTATCCCATACACTGGCCAGGTACATGAAAACAAATTTAATAAAACTTAGACTCAGCCTGATCTCGAATAAATCATATTGATATGGAAGAAGATCAAGGGGTAGAAGCAGGTTATGTAGATTAGAGACATTAATACACATAATCTGCATCTGCAAACGCTACTCCCATACAAGAGATTTTGGCTGCACCCCCTTCTGTGAGTATTACATGTCTGCACAGGTCACAATGCGATTCTCTACTGCTTGAAAGACAAATCCACTCAGCTGTCAGCAATCCATGGGCATCCAGAGAATTTTTTCCAAGGGGAGCGCCAACTACTAAACTACAAAAACCAAACCTCTTAGGAAGTCATTTATCTTCAGCCAGACCAAAAATTAGGAGCAAAACACACATTGTATTGTGCAGTGGGAAACACGAACATCTGGGTAAGCATCACACAAATTGCCTTATTCTGCCCTGTATTGAGGAGGTTTCTTCCGAGAAATAAAACGTTACTTTTTGGTTTCACTTATCACAAGTATAAACTGAGAATAATGAAATAATCTCGAAGGGCACAATAAAAATATTTGTTTATTTAGCGATCTGCAAACCTCTTTAACATTGTTTAACAGACACAGATTGTGTTTACGACTCGACTCCCCCTGTTATAGATTAGACTGAAACATATAGTTTTAATATTTATTCAATAGGATGCGGCACAGCAACAAACTGCAACAGGCTGGCAGGCAGGAACAGTGCAACTGACCTGGTGCCTAGCAGCAGTGTACATTCTAAGTAGAATAAGAATGCAAGTGAAAAGATACAGGAAATTTAAAGGGGCATAACAGTGAAGCAAATGTACAAGGCAGAATGTAACACATCTTCTTTCATAACAACAAAAAAAAACTAAGAAAACAAAAGTAAAAAGAAATAAGAAAGAGATCTGCCAAGGAAAATTCAGGTAGTATAATCAGCTAACCTCCTAGGAGGACATCTGGAGTGAACAGACATCTTAACTCTAGAAGCAACATCACCATTGGAATTATACTGTAGATCGGGCACAGTAGCATTAGGCAAAGACGGAGAATTGGTAAAACCTTGCAAAGAAGGACATGTAGCAACACGTTTCATGTTCCACAACTTACCATCTTGAGTGATAACACTGTTACTAAAAGCCTTAACAACTTTCATAGGTTTACCAAATTTTTTTGAACATTTGGTGAGAAAACCAGGCTTCCTAATCCCGACCCAATCACCCACGCAAAAATTAGATTGTTTCACCTTCCACTTGTTGTCATACCATTCTTTGACTTTAGCCTGTTTGCACTCCACTCTTTCTACCACATCTTTAACCAGATTACCAGAAAACGACTTACTGGGACACTTGTCTTTAAACCACCAAGGGCAAATGTTAGAAGCTGGGTCACGTCCTTTTAATAAGCGGAACGGACTAACTTCTGTTGTAGAATGTGGAGTTATCCTGTATGACCAAAGTTTCTCTCTCAATAAATTTTTCCAGGAGGAACCCATCTTAATGACATCAGCAACAAAACCCTTCAGGACTCTGTTGAAACGTTCAACTAAACCATTCTCATGCGGTTCATAGACAGACAGTACAATGTCTAATATTTTGTAGTTTGAGAAAATTTTCCATCTCCAAAGAGGTAAGTTGCACCCCATTATCTGTTACCAACACAGACGGACACCCTTCTCTGGAAAGCACCTCCTTGAAAAACTCAATCACCATGTTAGTGGAAACCGACGAAACAAACTTAACCTCCGGCCACTTAGAGTGGTAATCAACCAAAACAAAAGCATAATGGGAATCAACAGGAAGACACATGAAAGGACAAGAAATATCGAAAGCGATTTTCTTCCAAGGTTCGTTAGGCCAAACGGAAGTTTTCAAAGGCGGAACATTGACCCTCAACATCTTCTCACTTCCCATACAAACCTCACACTCCCTCACCTTGCGATCTGCCATTCTATCAATACCTGGCCACCAAAAATAATTTCTAATGAGACGCTTCATGGCAGATATACCAGGATGCATTTTATGGGCAATATCTAAAATTAGATTTTGCATTTCAAAAGGAGGTACACATTTTCCAGACTTGAAAACCAAACCATTTTCTAATTGTAACAACAACAGTAAACATAGGAATGGTACCTTCCATTAAGTCCTTTTTATCAGGCCAACCCTCAAGAATGTACTTCTTAATAGTCTGTAAAGTGACAACATGATCATCTGCAAGATTCCAAGCTTCTTCTGAAATATCTTCAAAAGAACCAGAAATGACATCCTGTAAACAAGTAACAACTTCTTTCACAACAGAAGCTTCTTCACCAGAGGATTTACAAGGCATACGAGACATGAAATCTGCGATGACATTCTTTTTCCCTGGTACAAATTCTGTTGTAAAACAATACTCCTGCAACCTTGAAGTCAATCTAGCTATACGAGCAGTAGAACTCCATCCACCACCCGTAGAGAGAATGTTTACCAAGGGCTTATGGTCGGTTCTTAAAAGAAACTTGCTACCCCATATGCAATTGCGAAAATGTTCTATGGCCCAAACACAGGCTAACAGTTCCTTTTCTATAACAGCATACCTTCTTTCTGTCTCATTTAAAGTCCGTGAAGCAAAACAAACATTCCATTCTTCCTTACCCGAAATTTGAGACAAAACAGAGCCCAATCCATACATACTTGCATCCACAGTGATGATACACATTTTGTTCATACAAAAAGGTCTAAGAGTTGGAGCTTGCACAATATCAGATTTTATAAGATCAAAAGCACATTGTTGTTCCTGTTCCCAAACAAAGATAGCATTACGTCTGAGAAGTTTTCTTAAAGGCTCCATCTTGGATGCAAAATTGTATACAAATTTGCTATAATACTCGCACATACCTGCGAAAGAGAGCAATTGTTCCTTATTTTCCGGAGCAGGAGCATTGGTGATGCCATCAACATTTGATTTCTTTGGAACCACCCCATCACCTGATAACGTGTGTCCCAATTACTCAACAGAACGTTGAAACATCTTGCATTTGCTAAGTTTAAGTGTGAGACCATTTTCTCTCAACTTCTCACATACACGTCTCAAATGTTTTGAATGATCATCATTATTGTTAGAAAAAATCAAAATGTCATCCTGGAAACATCTGACAAAATCATCCAAATCTCTGAAAATATTGAACATGACTCTCTGAAATACAGATGCCGCCGATGCTAGACCAAACGGCATTCTAGTGTACTGAAACAAACCTTGTGGGGTGATAAATGCTGTTAAACATTTCGACTCTTCAGTTAGAGGAACCTGATGGTAGGCTGACCTTAAATCCAATGTTGAAAAGACTTTTGCCCCTTCCAACATTGACACCACTTCATTTATATTTGGAAGTGGATGACAATCCACAATAATACCCGCATTAAGAGCCCGAAGGTCCACACACATTCTCAAACTTTTATCGGGTTTCCTCACTAAAACGATGGGCGAAACCCATTCTGAAGATTCAATAGGTTCAATAATACTTTCTGCAACTAAATCATTTAACATTTTTTTAAGTTCCTCTCTAACATTTATTGGTACACTTCTTAGCCTTTGTTTGACCGGTATAACACCATTCTTGAGCTTAATCTTATGTGAATAGTCTTTGATCTTACCCAAAGTGTCAGAGAAAACATCTTTGAATTCATCTTTTACTGATATTCCTAACAGGTTCGAATCAGCCTGTTCCAGTGCTGCAAAATTAACTAAAACACTACTTAGAATCACAGGCTCTTCTGCACGAGGATTGAGAATAATGCCAAACTTCCACTGGTCTCTCCATCCCAGTACATTGACACCTTTGATGGCTATATATAGGCTATATATGCTATATATAGTTTGATACTCAAGCATTTAGTTTTAAAAGTAAGATCTACCACAAAAAAACCTACAATGTCAATTTTGTCCTCATTAAAACTCACTGCAGATATGTCAGAAGGACAAATATCCTTGATATTTAAAACAGAGTTCAAACGTAAATTAAAATAGTCTTTTGTGATGATGGTCCATGGAGAACCAGAATCAGCCATTAGTTCTAACTTGGTACCTAAAACTTCCACCTCACACAAAGGTTTTTTAACACAGATGAACTCATTGGTATCACTTATATTAGACACAGCCTCCATTATACATACTACAAAACCCTTCTTGTCATCACAGTGGTTCCCATTACACTCACATTTACTCAGTTTTGTACTTTCCTCCAAAAGTGATGCAATTTTGGTTTGAGAATTAGGAACACATTTCTTTACATCTCTACACATATTTGAAAAATGCCCTGATCTACCACACTTCCTACACTCTGTATTTATAGCAGGGCATCCACCATATGAAGCTAAATGTGATCTACTTCCACATCTAAAACATATGAAAGATTTATCAAATCTTCTAGGGTTGCTCTGAGGACTTATCTTATTGGAGTTGGAATTTAAATTAGAATGTGTATTTCCATTTCCAAAAGATTCTGTACGTTTTAGTACACACACTTCATCCACAGAGTCAGTCTTATGTTCCGTGTGCTTCTTGATGGTACTCATCCATTTTTCTGACTGTTCTAACGACTTGGCAATAGCAATAGCTTCAGATAACTTTGGATCACCTAATTCCCACAACCTTTCCTGTGTTTTTTTATTTTTAACATGTACAATAATCTGGTCTCTTATCATCTCATCACACATACTTCCAAAGTTACAATGTATGGATAAAGACCTTAACGCAGTAATGAATTCATCAAAAGACTCTGTATCCAATTGCGCTCTGGTATAAAATGTATATCTGTTTAGCGCAATGTTTGTGACAGGTTTAAATCTCTTCTCTAATCTTAATAATGCTTCTTTATAAACATTCGTACCTTCACCCTCCCCTACAGAAGGAGGAATTGGTGGTAAAGCCCTAAAGACCAATTGGCCCTCCGAGCCTAAACAATGTAAGAGGATGCTTTTCTTCCTCTCTGCTACCATTCGTTCGCCATCTATGACCTTCATATAATTTATGAACTCTTCCTTCCAACGTGTCCATGGAAGAGGAGGATCCCCTTTATGCTGTAAGAATTTGTCTGGGGGATCAAATTGCATAGCCATAGATTCAGTTTAAAAATAACTAAAATGAGAATAAAATAGATAAATTCTGCAAATGTATATAAAATGAACTTGTAAACGCCAAAAATGTGTGACCATCAATATTTCAGAAGTGTAAGATAATAAAAACGAGTATTTTCATCCAAGACATCCCAATGTCGATTTTATAAGTCAAAGTCTCACCTGTCTTCAGAAATATGAAAATTGTTTAAAATATATTAAATAAATGCTTTAGAACGTAAAAGAAAAGAAAATAAATGAATATAATGCAAGAAAATCTGCTGTATATCAGTCGTTCTTGAGCAACATCACTCGGTAACTGGTTGTCATGGGGATCCAGTATACAAAATGGCCGCCACGTTGATTTTGATGACGTTGTACGTAACGTAGCGTCAGATCAATTCCTATTTCCTGTTGGGTAGAGCGTCTCGTTGATCCGATACTTGCACACTCAAGAAGGTGACATCGGTCGCGAGGCAGAAAACCGTCCCGTGGAAACAATGCCGGCGCACACACAGCAATGATGTCACTCGCGAGGCAAAGCTGAAATCAGTAGCGAGGCAGGAGACCGTCTCGTGGAACAATGCTGGCGCACACACAGCAATGATGTCACTCGCGAGGCAAATTCAAAAGTAAGCCTCTTACTTTCAGTAAAAGTTTAAAAATACCTCAGAGTGGCAGAGAAATATCTTTAAAATCCAGATTTTCTGTACAGGAAACAGGATGGCTTGGCAAGACGATGAAAAGAAGTGCATGGAGCTGACCAGTGGTTGCCACGGGATTGCTGTTTGCTGCCAGTTGTTTTTGCCAAGGACCCATACAGCGCCTCGCCGGACCCGCTTCGCGGGTCCCGCAGCGCTAGTGGAAACTGTCATCAGGACTGTTGAGTGGCTGCAAGTTCACTGAGGGAAGCGCGGGGTAGGCAAGTGTGTCGGCGGGTCTGCGAGCTTACTAGCAGGGACTCTAGTGTCCAGGAGTCCCTGCGCGCCCAATCGGCAACACCTGGGCTGCTCTCCCCGCTGGCCACGCCCCCCGCCAACGGACCAAAAGCGGACTCGGTTTACAGGTCACTGGGACCCTCCAGAAGTGCTTGGAGCTTTCCAGTGGTTGCCACGGGATTGCTGTTTGCTGCCTGTTGTTTTTGCCAAGGACCCGTACAGCGCCTCGCCGGACCCGCTTCGCGGGTCCCGCAGCGCGGGTCCCGCAGCGCTAGTGGAAACTGTCATCAGGACTGTTGAGTGGCTGCAAGTTCACCGAGGGAAGCGCGGGGTAGGCAAGTGTGTTGGTGGGGCTGCGAGCTTACTAGCAGGGACTCCAGTGTCCAGGAGTCCCTGCGCGCCCAATCGGCAACACCTGGGCTGCTCTCCCCGCTGGCCACGCCCCCCGCCAACGGACCAAAAGCGGACTCAGTTTACAGGTCACTGGGACCCTCCAGAAGTGTGTGGAGCTGACCAGTGGTTGCCACGGGATTGCTGTTTGCTGCCTGTTGTTTTTGCCAAGGACCCGTACAGCTCCTCGCCGGACCCGCTTCGCGGGTCCCGCAGCGCAAGTGGAAACTGTCATCAGGACTGTTGAGTGGCTGCAAGTTCACCGAGGGAAGCGCGGGGTAGGCAAGTGTGTCGGCGGGGCTGCGAGCTTACTAGCAGGGACTCCAGTGTCCAGGAGTCCCCGCGCGCCCAATCGGCAACACCTGGGCTGCTCTCCTCGCTGGCCACGCCCCCCGCCTATCAGCCTATCACAGAGTGGCATAGGGAATAATAGTCTGTAGGGCTACCGCTTCGCGGGAGCGGGCCGGGAGAAGCCCGGGACAAGGGCGGGACCGTCTGTGGCCGTCAGAGGCCGGAGCAGGCCGGGCTGGGCCTACCCTCTTGGTTCTGCCGTTTGCCATCAAGACCCTAAGTTGTTAAATTGCCACATAGCTATTATCACATTCTAAGACACCATGCCGTCTCCGGCAAGGGAAAGCACCCCCATAAGACAGGCAGGAGCAAAAAACATGACCTTAGAGAATACTTCCCTCGGGCGGGGGGAGATGGGGACAAGGAGAACACATTAAGTCGGCTTAGAGCTGAGCGGAGACGTTCTTTAGATAATCTGAAAGGCAGACCCCTAGGAGATTATCCTCCCACACCTAGCGAAGACCTGACACTAATTGAAGATGTTCCAATCCTGCTTAGGGATGTTACAAAAACGCCCCCAGAGATACCTATGAGTTCAACCCCAGTGAGGAGCATAAGCCCAAGTAGGGGGACGATTGATTTAATTTCCCAACCTCCCCCAGCATCAAAGCCTAGGAAAGCCAAACCTAAACCAGCTGCAGCACAGGGGTATTTGGGTCCCCCCCAAACAAACGTAGGAGGAAGTCGAAGGGTGCCCAGGTTAAAAACAAACCCAAGATCTTCCATTCTGATTTTGAGAAGCCATCTAAACTTACCACACCGACTGTGACAGCGGTGGGCGACTTACATCCAAAACACCCTGCACAGGACGGTGTGGCCCCCATCTTGACTAAAGAGACGGCTAGTAACATTGTTAATGCCCCCCTTTCTGTTGCTCCGCTGGGTAATTTGGAATTTCTGCTTAGGTCACTTTTGCTACCTATTAGTGAAAGCATTAAAAAAGTGGAAATCAGATTAACCATTCTTGAGGCCACACTAAGCAGCATGAAAAACCCGGCCAATTCCCATGAAAAGGCTCTTAAACCTACTGCCACCCCAATAGATCCCAAAAATGTAACACATCTTGCTCCCTCACAGGTTGCCACTGCGGCCGCCCCACCACAAATCCAGAGGAATAACCCTGCCCCAAATAAGCTATCCAACCCTATAGGACCTATACCCCCTGCAAATGCAATTGCTGTTCCCCCAGTTCAGCCCAAAGACAGTGTTGCACCCACTCCACTAATGAAGCTCCCCTCCAGGCCACGTAGACCCAACTTACCACCAGAGGCGAATGACTTTACAGTAGTCATGGCGGGCGTCCCCCCACTAGAGGAAGGTGAAGCCGAGGATTTCTGTGCCCTAAAAACAGGGTGATTAAGTGGTTAAATCTGAATAGACCCTTACCCGTACACTTAAGCAATGAGATCATAATGGTCAGAAGGGTGCCTTGGATAGGGAGAACACGTAAATCCATCATAGGGGATTGCATATTGGTGAGCTTCAGGGATACTGGAACAGTTGCTCACATATGCCAGGGAAAGAATAGATCACAGGTGACAACAATCCAAACACTTCATGTGTCTTTCTTCTTTCCCCCCGTCTCGGCTCCTGTACATGGGACTCGTCCATATGACAATTGGGAAAGGGTGGGTCGAAGGGGTGTTTACCACAAGTTCAATCCCAGGCCATTATTTAGCCGCCCAGAGCCACCCTTCCACACATTTAATCGGTTCCACTGCCTGAATGGTCTTGAGGGGGTAGACTGACAAACAGATAATTGCATGTGGGGTATAGGGGGTAGAGGGGTTCTAAATGCTGAGCGGGAGAAGCACAGCCTTGTGTCATCAAGTTGCGCCCGGAGTCAGGTGTTGGATGATCCTAGGGCTGTAGATATTGCATGTATAGGTGATGCACAGGGACCGGTCCTGGGGAAACAAGGGCGAGAATCATCAGGCGGGCCTCAGGGATGTGGGGTCCACGGGGGAGAGGCACTAAAAATCATTTCATGGAATATAGCTGGTTTGGCTGGAAAAGTCAATAACAAAGAGTGGCTTGAATACATCAGAAAATTCCATATAATTTGTCTGCAGGAGACCTGGGCCCAGGAGAATAATTTCCATCTGCAAGGGTATAAGTGTTTCTTTGTACCTGTGCAAAAATCAAGATCAGGGAGAGCCATGAGAGGTTTAGCTATTTATACAGACCTGAGCCTCCCGGGAAGTTATGCTTGCCTTGATTGGAACTCCTACAGGATCCAGGCAGTCAGGTTCACTGGGAAAAGCCTTAGATTTGTTGCAGTAAATCTCTACAATAATGAAATAGCAGGATCTAACACCTCTCTTGTCATTGAATTAGATAACAGGTTGGGCCAGGTCATAACAGGTCAAAAAAATGGGCTTCCATATGGGTTGGTGGTCATGGGAGATTATACCTGCCATCTGTGCCCGGTACTGGTCCAAACAAACACAGATTGGTCCCGATGCCCTATGGAGAAGGGACCGCATTTCTCTCACACGCCGTTGGGCTTAGCTTTTAGAATGTTACGGTTTAAATATGACCTTGAACACACTATTAATATGGTAGGGATGCAGGAGGATGGCACACTCCCCCCTACATTTAAGGGTAGAGGATGCTCTTCCTTCATAGATTATATTTTGGTTTCAAGGTCCTTAATTAATAAGACAACCAGCGTAGGGATCGAATGGAGTGGTTTTAGCGACCACAACCCTCTTGTCTTGGAACTGTTGTACTTGGCAGGTCTAAGTATTAGAGCCCAACCCACCTTTAGTGAGAGAGCAACAGACCAGGGCAGGAGATTACAATGGGCTAAAATAGACGGGGAAAAGTTCTATAAGGGCCTGGTGGACGCAGGCAAACTTGCCATTAATGATTGTCTGGACACAGAAGTCCACGGACCGAGGATAATGGAAGCTTTCGACCAGATCGCTAATCTGGTTGATGGTTTACTAAAGACCAGTGTGCCACTCAAGAACCACGGGAACCCCCGATGGTTCGATAAAGACTGCTCCAAAGCTTTGAGGGAGCTGAAAAGCTGCCTTAAAACTAAACCAAGGGTCCCCCACAAAGTTAAAGAGTGTAGAGAAATTTATAAAAAGGAGATTAAGAGGAGGAAACTCGCCTTGCAGGCGGAAGCATGGGCAGATTTACGAGAAGCGGGGGAAAGAAAGGACCTAGCAGGTTTCTGGAAAATAATTAATAACCCAACTTTCCAGGAAAAAGATACCCCGGATATAGGGGCCAATATTCTCCCAGAGCAGTGGGTCAACCACTATAGGGGCCTGTATAATCATGAGCCTGGTTCCATTGTAGACCTACCGGCCAATTTAACTGAGGCCCCATTGGTGGAATTCTCCATTAAGGAAATCTTTGCAGGGATTGAGGGTCTGACCAAAAACAAAGCTCCGGGGCCTGACGGAATCCCCCCTGATCTGTTTTTGAGTAACATCGAACTCTGGGCCCCTCTGATGACAAGGGTAATAAATACTGCTATTATCTGTGGCCTGCCTCCGTCCTGGTCTACGGCAGTAATTGTGCCGATTTTCAAAAAGCGCAACAGGGATGATCCAAAGTGCTACCGCCCGATCTCCCTGATTGATGTGTCAGCAAAACTCTTGGGGAGGGCAATCCTTAATAGACTGTCCGAGTGGACCGATGAAAAAAAACATCTTCTCGGACACTCAATACGGATTTAGGGCAGGGAGGTCCACTAGTGACCAGTACCTGAACCTATATATGCTGACTGCCAAGTATACCATAGCTAGTGATGAATCCATCTATATGGGTTTCATGGATTTGGCAGCAGCATTTGACCACGTCAATAGGGAAAAATTGTGGGGCATGATGCTCAGTATGGGGATAGAGAGCGGTCTAATTAACATCTTGAGGGAATTGCATAGTGACACCACCGCCAAGGTCCGCTTTAATAGGGAGGGGGGACTGACTAGTTCTTTTCCCTGTAAGAGTGGAGTCCGACAAGGCTGCATTCTTGTTCCCTTTTTGTTTTCCCTTTATATTATTAATTTGGAGCAGTTCCTGTTAGGTCTGAAGGCAGATTGCCCAAGGGTGGGGTCGCGTCATATTCCTGTTCTGCTTTATGCAGATGACGCGGTACTGATCGCACGCACACCGAGGAGTCTACAAACCCTGATTGACGGATTTGTTAGGTTCATGAGTGCCTTGGACCTCTCTGTAAATCTGAGTAAATCCTATGTGCTTCTGGCAGGGAAAAAAACACCTCTAAATTTACATACAAAATAGGGAGCCAGATTGTGGAAGAGGTTAAAACGTTTCCCTACCTTGGTGTAACATTTGATGGTGCCCTGCGATTTGATACCTTGGTGGAGGAACGCTGTGGTAAAATGATTGCATCTAACGGGGCAATTGCTAGCTATGGCAGGAGGCTAGGAAGATGGTCCCCGGAACAGGTGATAAACCTGTACAGCTCTGTATCATGCTCCAAGGTAATCTACGGGGCAGAAGTATGGGGCTTTGTTAATACCGCTAGCATCCAACGAGAAGAAAATAAATACCTGAAATCACTTTTGAGGGTACCACAAAGTACTGCTGGTTTGATTGCCCATAGGGAGTTAGGGAGACCATATATAGAAGATCTGATAAAATTGAGGCCTATTATTGCTTGGCTAAAAATCTGGGTCAATCCTGAGGCGACACTAAGTAGAGAAATTTTATCGGACTGCCTAAAGAGGGACAAGTGTATGCGCATCCCTTGGCTCCTTTACGTGAAGAATACCTTAGAGGAGCTAGGTTTTGGGAACCTCTTTTCTCATCCTGTAACTATTGTAGCCCAGAATAAACTGCATGTAGGGAGAATTTTCCTAGAGCGGAAAAACCTGCGCAGAGATGAAGCTGAAGGGTGCAAAAAGACTGTGAGGGCCCATCACCTAGTGAAGAGCGTGGAAGGTATGGAGCCATACTTGTTTCTTATGTATAATGCACAGGATAGGTTCCTGATGTGCCGTTTCAGATTGAACCTACTCCCATTCTTGTTGGCATCACCAGCGGGGTTTGCTACATCAATAGAACAGAAGGGGCCCTGCGGCTGCGACAACAGGTCTCCGCAGGACTCCCTTCACTTGGTTTTACTCTGCCCCTTTTACTCAATGCCCCGACGCAAATACCTTGTAAATATTTTGAATAAAGCTAATCTGGTCCACGCTAGGGAGGCACTAGTATTCTTACAGAAAGCCGAGGAACCCTTAATACTGTGTAGTATTATGAACTTTATTAAGGTAGCATTACGATTAAGGCTTACTAGAGGAGAAGACTGAAATGTTTTTATTCTAACTTTTTTTTTTTTGTTTAAGAAATTTTTATTAAGCATTAAAGAGTGATACAAGAAATATGTCATGAAAAATTAGGAAAAAGTACATATGAGTGTAATAATAATTAAAGACATCAATCTACAGTAATTTATATAGAGAAATAAAGGTATGGAAAGATAGAAAGGGGAGAGGAGAGAGGAAAGGATCAGAAAGGAGAGAAGAAAAGGGAGAAAGCAGAAGACAGAAAAAGAGGAGAGAGGAGAAAGATGAAAGAAGAAAAAGGAAGAAAAATGGAGGGATCATGGGGGATGAGAAGCACGCGGTAAGGGGGGAGGATTGGAAGAGAGGTATGAAGTAAAGGGAAGCCATAATAAGTCAGATTTAATTTTCAAAGGAACAGAGGTAGAAGAGGCAATAGAAATTCTATGTTCGTCACATATATAATTCCACCAAGTGTGAACCGAGAGTTTCGAATTATCTTTCCAACACGATAAAACAACTTTAAATGCAAGTGCAATAAAAAGATCTAACAGTTTAGCCGAAGAAGGTGTAGTAATATCAATATCATCAGCTAAGGAACCTAAAAATATGTGTATAAAGGACAATTGTGAAGAAAAAGATAACATTTTCATGCATATATTCCAAACATTAGTCCAGAAAGACAAAACTGGGGAACAATAGTAAAGTTGGTGTTGTAGAGTACCAGGAACTGTGGAACAGGACCAACACAAAGGAGAAGATGTTGGAGAAAATTTATGAATAGTAACCGGGGTAATAACAACTCTGTGATAAATAAAAAGTAAGGATTGGGTAATGCGTGCAGCAACAGAAACTTTGAAGAGTCGAGACCATAAATGTTCCCATAGCGCAGTGTCAAAGGAGACATCCAAATCATTTTCCCAAGCAGTCTCCACTGTAGACTTAGTTCGGACAGAGCAATTAGATAATAAGAGCGAATATACAAGAGCAGCTTTAGGTTGTTGGGAAGAGAAGAGAGGGTAAAGTGGAGTGAGAGGAGTGAAAGAAGAAAAAGAATCAGAAGAAGAGGATAATGAGGATAGATGAGACTGAATAGCAGAGATTATAATAGAGTATTCAGCAAGAAAAGAAGAAGGTAAGTTAAACTTATTTTGTAGATCTACAAACGAGAGGAGATTAGAATCAAGAAAAAATTGATGTACAAACATTATATCCTTTTCTTTCCAGTGTTTAAAATAGAATGATTTACCTTTATATCTGAGAAATTTGTTGTACCAAACTACAGATGATAAAAAACATTGAAGAGGGGAAAGGGAGGAGGAAAAAACATTTTGCAAGGTAGATTGGCAATATTTCAAAATAGGATATTTGGATATAAAGGTACAATTTGACATGAAAGGAACATGTTGAAATGCGAAATCCTTTAAAAAAGAGCGTTCCAGGAGCACCCATTTAGGAACAGGAGTATCAAGGAAATCATAAGCCAAGGAGAAGGATTGTTTGATAAGGAAGGCAGAGTGGTAAGAGCAAAAATCAGGGAAACGAACACCACCCTCATTTTTAGGACAAACTAACTTATGTAATCCAATGCGGGGATGTTTATTGTTCCACAAAAATTTTGTACACAGTGAATTGATACGGGAAATATAGGATTTAGGAATTTTGAAAGGGAGCATAGAGACTGTATATAAAACATGAGGGGTAATCATCATTTTGATGGTGTCCAATCTGCCCCACCAAGAAAGAAATAAGGGAGACCAAATCTGTAGAAGTGATTGAATTTTGTTAAGTAACGCATCAAATGTTAATTTAAGGGTATCTTTTAGAGAGGAAGAAAACCATATACCGAGGTATTTGATTTTAGATGGGCACCATGCAAAATCAGTATTACTGAACATATATTGAAAACACAAAGAATTAAGGGGAAGCACTTCAGTTTTGGAGAGATTGAGCTTATATCCCGATATTGAGGAATATAACTGAACTTCATCTAAAAAGGGCGGGAGGGAAGATTCAGGATTAGACATGTAAATGAGGACATCATCAGCGTACGCTGAGAGTTTAGCTTCAATAGAGGAGAATTTTAAACCAGTTATATGAGGATTGGAACGAATACGTTGCAAAAAGGGTTCAAGGCAAAGGATAAATAATAAAGGGGAAAGGGGACATCCTTGTCTTGTGCCTCTTGTTAAAGAGAAAAATCTGGAAAATTGATTATTAACAAAAATACTGGCACGAGGGGAAGAGTAAAGGAGTTTGACTAATGCTATAAAATTTGGACCGAAACCAAACCAAGTAAGGGTTCGAAACATGTATTGCCAATTAATACGATCAAAAGCTTTTTCAGCATCTAGGGATAGGGCTGCCAATGGGATTTTGACATTTTTACTATAAGAGAGGACATTGGAAAAAAGACGTGCATTATCAGCAGCAAGTCTGCCCTTAACAAACCCCCCCTGGTCTGTGTTGATTAAGCGAGGTATAACAGAATCAAGGCGAGAGGAAAGAATTTTAGCAAAAATTTTACAATCATAATTAATTAAGGAAATGGGGCGGAAATTTTTACATTGGGTATGATCCTTATCAGGTTTCGGGATGATGACAATGAGGGCGTCTAAAAAGGACCCAGAGGCCTTAGCTTCAGAGATAAAGGAGTTAAATAATTGAAGGAGCTTGGGAGCAAAAAAAGAATGAAAGGCGGAATAAAATTCAATCGGTAGGCCATCAGGACCGGGGGCTTTTGATTTTTTAAGGGAATGAATAGCTGAGGTAATCTCTTGGAGGGTAATTTCACGTTCTAGGTGTGAAAATTCATCAGGAAGGGCTGGGGGAGAGGGAAGACCTTCAAAAAAAGTTGTTAGGTTGGCATCTGTAGGATGAGTATCATCTGTATATAAGGCTTGGTAGTAGTTGTGGAAAACTTCAGCAATATCTTCATCAGAGGTGACCAGCTTGTTGAGTGAGTCATTGAAAATTGGACCAACAGCTTTACGTTCAGATTTGATTTTCAAGTAGTTGGCCAACATTTTACCTGCTTTGTTCTGACCCCCATGATATTTAGATTTTATTTTAAGAAGAGTATGACAAGCTTCATTAGTTATAATTTTATTGAGATCAGTTTTGGCCTGAATCAGGTCCTGAAGGGCAGATGGGGATTTGGAGGAGAAATATGTATGTTCAAGGGTTTTAATATGTTTAAGTTGGTCTTCATATTTTTGCTTGTTAAGTTTCTTTTTGGCAGAAACATAGGAAATCGTAAAAGCACGAAGAGAAGCCTTAAAATCATCCCAAGTGTTAGGAATGGAAGTATCAACGGGGTTATTAAGGGAAAAATATTCATTAAAAAACTCAGTACATTTTTTCATAAAAGTGGCATCAGATAAAAGAAAAGAGTTAAATTTCCAGCGACTAAAAGTGGAGGGAGTAATGGATAAATCCAGGGTAGTGTAGACCGGTGCATGGTGAGAAATAAAGATAGAGCCAATAACAGATTTTTGAAGGGAGGGAAGGAGAGACTTACTAATCATAATATAGTCAATCCTTGAGCGTGTGTGGTGGACATTAGAAAAAAAAGTATATTCAAGTAAATCAGGATTACACACTTTCCAAGAGTCATGCAAAGGACGAGAGGCAATGGGAGATTGAAAAGCCTTATGGGTTTTATCAGGTTGGAATTTACTTGAGGACAATCGGTCTGAAAAAGGATCTAGCCATTGGTTAAAGTCACCAGCAACGATGAAATTAGGGCAGTCAATGGATGAAATAAGTAATTTAATGTCTTTCCAAAATTTGGGATCTGGACGAACAGGGCCATAAATATTTAATAAGACCATTGTCTTGTTCTGAATAACAACCTTTGCCATTGCCCAACGACCTTCATCATCATTTTGAGAGGAAATAATTTGAGCATTTAAAGACTTATGAAATAATATAGCAACCCCTCCTTTTTTGTTGACCGCAGGAGAAAACACAACCTGACCCACCCATTGTCTCTTCAGTTTAAGAGAGTCAATGTCCGAGCAATG
Source organism: Lissotriton vulgaris (assembly GCF_964263255.1). Taxonomy (NCBI): domain Eukaryota; kingdom Metazoa; phylum Chordata; class Amphibia; order Caudata; family Salamandridae; genus Lissotriton; species Lissotriton vulgaris. The sequence goes on from NC_141696.1 coordinate 503,055,729, forward strand.
AGTTTCTTGAAGAAAGGCAACCTGTGAATGAAATTTGGTTAAGTGAGACAATACCTTCTGACGCTTGACAGGATGACCAAGACCACGAACATTCCAAGAGACAAAATTACACATGTCGGGTGAAGGGAGGAATGGGCGGAGAGTGGATGCAACACACAGCAAGGAGATCACTACATAGAAGAAGACAAAAAATAACGGTTAAACTTTGGGGTAGGGGAGCGCTCATTTCAAGAAGGGAAAGAAAAGTCAAGTAGCATGGAAAAAAGATATACAGAAGTAAAGAAAACAGCAGAGGTAGCTTGAGAAGAAGGAAGCAAGAAGAGAGAGAGAAGAGAAAAAAAGAGGGAAGAGACATAAAGATGGAAAGAGAATGAAGAAACAGACCAAGGCACAAAGGCTTGATCTGAGAAGAAAACAGTAACCAAAACATGCGAGACGCGGGTACACCAGAGAGAGGACATGGCCCACGAGCAAACCAGATACGGACATATGAGAAAAGGATATACACGAGGATGTGAGAGGGAAGTTAAGAGCAAGGTAGGAAGGGGAGACACGTTAAGAGTGAATATATAAATTGGAGGAATGAGTTTAGAAAAGGAGAAACATTGAAAGACGAAAAGGCATTAGCTGGCAGTTTCCATGGTAGAAGGAGTGATACTCATCAAATAGTCTCGAAGTTTCTGGGGATCATCATATGACTTGGTACGCCCATTGTGTGTGATCTTGCAGAAACAGGGATGAAGAATTCCATATTGAATATTGAGTTGACGCATCGTGGGACGAAGGTTCAGGAATTCCTTACGACGAGCGTTGGTAGCAGAAGAGAGGTCTTGAGAAATGAAGATGTTGTGACCAGACCACTGAAGGCGACGTTTGGCCCTGGCAGCTTTTAAAACATTCATGAGTTCTGTGAACTCCAAGAATAGCATGATGATTCCACGTGGTTTGGTTGCGTTGGAATTGATACGGCCAAGACGATGTGCTCTCTGGATGTTGAGAGGATGAGTCGATGGGGAGAGATCCAAAAGTTCCTGAAGAAGTTTTCGAATAAAAGAGACCATGTCGGACCCCTCCAAATTTTCCGGAACACCATAAACGCGTAGGTTGTTGCGTCTATTTCTATTTTCCAAATCCTCAGTGTGCAATTTGAGTTTGTGGATTTCCTGTTCCAAAAGTGGAATCCGGGTTGAGAGGTCTTGGACATCGCTAACACGTTGCTCCAAGTTCAAAACCTTATTTTCCATGACGACCCATCGCTCCTCGATTTGTTGAAGCTTAGCGTTGGTAGCAGACATAAAAGGTTGAAGACCTCGCACCTCCTCAAGGATTGAGTCAAGAACAGGATTATTCGAAGTGTTAATGGGGGAGGGAGGGTCATTCTTTTGCCTTTTAGGTTTTGTTCCTGTTTGCGACAATTTCGGCGAAGTAGAGAGATTCGCCATAGTGCAGGATGATGGAAGGAAGCTGTGTCCAATGCTGTTGTCGACAATGAAATATAATGTGGACGCCCAAATGTAATAGGGGCACACCTTGTGGCAGAAAAAAGAGGATACTGAGAGGCACTGCTTATCAGTGCGCAGCTGAAAAAACGGCCACACGAGGACAAACAATAGGCATCCACTGACTTAAATAGTTGACATTATGACAAACCTTCATGGCGTTATGGAGTGTTAGAGTAAAAGAAATGTAGCGCCAAGACATTCACCAGGAAGCACGGACAACGCATTGAGGCAGTGGAAACAAACCGATGGTCGTTGGAGGCCAGAAGAACAGGAAGCTTGTAGTAACGCTGAGGTAAAAGTCAAGTGTGTGAGCAAAACATTAGTAGAGGGTAAATCACCAGAAGCACAAAATGGCGGTCGTTTCACCACACAGATAGGAAAAAACTGCGCATTTGAAATGTAAAACGGGAGCAGCGTTTAAGAATGCAGCAGAGTCCACAACCACTCATAAAAAACCTTAGGGACAGAAGTGGTACCAGTGCCAGGCTAGCGCCAGAGCGAGGAGCAGGGACAGCGTAGAGAAAGCAGACGAGCCGGCGGCATTCAAAATGGCGGCCGTTTGTAATTCGAGTTGAAGAGATAGTTACCAACAGGAATTGTTCGTGATACAGCGCTCCTTTTGGCCGGCAAAGTGCAGCATTACGAAGACCCCACCTTCCGATCCTGTATTCAGTGAAGAAAAACCGTCCGAAGGCGGTTTTGGTGATGGCTCACGGCATCCGCGGTTCGTCCGATACGGAGCTCACAGGAGAGACGTCCTCCACCGCCGGCGCGTAAGCCACGCCCTCCTTTATTCTAACTTTTAAGTGTTAAATATGGCTATATTGTTGTAGTTATGTTTTGTAAACTCATTGTACAAAGAATTCTGAAATGTTTAATGACTTTTTACTACGTAAATATGAATGTGCTTTTATGGTGTTTTTTAATCACCGAATAAAGATTCTTTGAATTGAATTGAATTGAATGATTTTATTCTTTTTTAAAAATCGAAGACTCGAAAATTATAGAAAGTTCTTTTAAAACAGGTTTTTCTCCACACCTGTGCCGCTAAATGTTGATGGAGAAATTAATCTTCTTTGTTGACCCTCGTCGCCAAAATATGTTATAGATTAGACTGAAACATATAGTTTTGATATTTATTCAATAGGATGCGGCACAGCAACAAACTGCAACAGGCTGGCAGGCAGGAACAGTGCAACTGACCTGGTGCCTAGCAGCAGTGTACATTCTAAGTAGAATAAGAATGCAAGTGAAAAGATACAGGAAATTTAAAGGGGCATAACAGTGAAGCAAATGTACAAGGCAGAATGTAACACCCCCATATGATGTTGATTTTCAAAATCAGCAGGGTTCTACAATTAGCAGGTTTGTGGGGTGTAGATGTTCATGTAAAATCGTTCAATTCTGTTGCACCTCACAGGATTTATTTCTCAAATTTGTGCATATAAACATCAAGTTCATTGACCTTTTGTTCAGCCCGAAAGCCCGGGTCTAAACTATTCCTTGACCATTACTTGAGCTGTATTTATTTGACAGTCAGGGCTTTTTTACGGGGTGTTTTTCTTACATGAAGTACAAAAAAACGAAAACTAAATAAATCATTACAGAGTCACTGTGTAATGATTTATTTAATTATTTATTTTTCGTATTTTGCACCTATTTTTCACTTGGTCCGAGGCTGCACTTTGTAACAGTAAAATGTAATAAAAAGAGGACACCTCCAGAAAAAGTGTTTCTTTCATCTTTGGATCCATTTCACAGGGGAAGGAATGAAGGAAAGTTAAGAAAACCGAGGGTAAAAGATGTTTATTGAAGCACCGTTTTCAGCAAGTGAGGAGCTGTGAGAGAGACAGAAAGGAAGGGAATAAGAGGAAGAAAGAGAGAGGGGCAGCTGACAGCGGCAGAGCAGGAAAAGTGAACACTTTGACCACTAATCTTATCTTAAAACACCTGCTGGCACCTAAGGACTCCCACGTGCGATAGAACACAAACAAGGCTGCAGGGTTGGCCAACCAGACCTTGCCTTGACATCCCTACCCCGCATCTCAATCTCCAGACCACAGCACTTGGAGTCTACTGCGCGCCTGCTTCAAAAGAGGCAAATGCAGGGATTCAAAAGTGAAGAAAAAAAATTATGACAGGCCTGCCCCAGGTGAGATCATTGGTCCATTCTCTCTGGGGGCAAGCCAGAAACAAGAAAAAGGGCCGTCATAAGTAGCGCATTCCCACTATGAATGATTGACGGCCGATCAGGGTGGCTGTTGAGACTCACCCCGTGGCTAGGAGCAGTCCGATGTCATTGCAGGTTCTAGAGGGATTCGTAGTGTGATTTATTTAATTACGTACTGCTGATTGGCTGCGCAGCTCAATATGACAAACACGCCACCGAAATATGAGACCTCCTCAATAGAACCACCCCGGACGTAGCGTTCTTCACTGAAACCTGGGCCAACACCACCTCGGGCCCAGACATCTCCATCGCCATTTCCCAAGGATACAAGATTCCATGAAGGATCGCCACACCCGCCCGGGAGGAGAAATCGCCATTGTCCACAAATCCACCCTCCGCCTGAGCACACTCCCAGATGAAACCACAGACCAGATGGAACACCTTCACTTCAAGATACTGACAAGCTCTACCACCACTCTCCGAGGAACCCATATTTACCGGCCCCCCTGGACCATGCGGACTGTTCACCAACTCCATCACGGACATCATCTCCCCGCATGCCAGTGCATCCACCAGCTATTCCCTGCTGGGAGACCTCAACTTCCACCTTGACAACCAATTGGACCCAAACACCACATCCCTCCTTGACAACCTCTTCAACATTGAAATCCACCAAATCGTGACCGAACCAATGCACTTAGCAGGACACACCCTTGACCCCTAATGGAGCAGGGGAAAAGACAAAAATGTTTGTGAACCCTTACAAAGTCGAAACCTCATAACAATAATATGTATTAACTGTGTGGAGCATGATAATTAATCGACCAAAAGCATACACAGAATTAAGTTACAAATGGGAAAACTAACTTGCTGGTCTGCAAAAACTAATGGACTAATAATGTGAAGAAGTCACACTAAAATAGTGCAATAACATATTTTTTTAATAAATAAAGGTGTTTATTTGTGCTTTTATGAGTATTTGTATTGCAAAACAAATATATTTGGTAAGTAAATGACGCATATGTGTTGCTTTGGCTATGTAACCTCTAACAGGGAAAATTAGAATGGCGGGAGGTAAACAGAAGGGCTAAAGTTCAAAATGGCGGATTATGCAAGACTCCGAGAAGTATGGCTCTACGCATGCGTGACTGTGCCAGAGATGCTTGAACGACCTGTGCTCGGAGTAGAGATGTCAAGGTCAGCTTGGCCTAGGACACCGGAGTTGCGCCAAAGGGTGCTTGACTTTGGACGCCTGGGAAACTTGCGTGCTGTAACTACATGATGTATAAAAGATACAAGGACAGGATTACAAATTGAAAAATGGACAATTTTGATCGTGTGGGAATATGCAAGGATGACATAGCGAAAATGTAAACCAGTTTGGACAAGGAGGACAGGAGGTGATCTTCACCACCCCTCTTAAGGACCAGTGAAAAATGAGAATGGACCTTAAAGTGTCAATTTTAAGTTAGATAGTTAGGTAAAAAGGGTATGAAAGAGCCTGTACGAAAGAAGGGTTGAGTTGGTTCCTTGAATTTTATTGCGCACCACGACCTGCTGTCGGACTGAATGAAATTTGGTGCGGAAAGACTTTTAAACTTTTTGGACTTTAAATTTTGATGGGGCAAAGAATTGAATGCTGAGTCCTGAAGGGAGGTAGTCATCGAGGAGTTTAGAAAGACAGTCAATTCAATGGTTCTTTATTCGGCATTTGACAAATACCATAAAAGTACATAATGAATGTTAAAATCCCTAAAATACAATTAATTAGCCCATAATTAAACAATTGGCAAACAATACATTCAGCACCGCCCTCTTGAGTTCCTTAGCCTTACAGAGACCTTGATGAAGTTCATAATACAAAACAGAGTGTAGGAATTAATAGCCCTTTGCAAAAATAGTAATGCAACCTTGGCATGTTTAAAATTTGCTTGTTTTTTAAATTCCAACTAAAAACCTACACCTAGGTAGAGTATAAAATGAACATAACAATACAAAATGGAGGGTATCCTGAGGAGAGCTATTGTCGCAGCCGCAGGAACCCTTCTGCTCAACCGTTTGTGTAAAACCTGGTGGGTCAGCCAATATGTGATGTAAAAGGTTGAGCCTAAAACACGTCATTAAAAATCTGTCCTGTACATTGTGTATGAGGGCAAGATAAGGTTCCATTCCTTCCTCTGTTTTCAATAGTCTGTAAGCACCAACTGTGGGTTTCCGTTCTTCTGAGGCAACCCTACATGCGGCTGCCCGTTCCCCCAAAATTTTTTTGACTCTCAGTTTGTCATGGGGAGTGATTTCATTGGGATTAGTAAAAAGATTCTTGCAACCAATGCCCTCAAAGGTGCCCTTTACATATTTTAACCAGGGAATACTCTTTCCTTTATCCCTTTTCAAACAGTCTGTGCTGATTTGTCTGCTTAGATCTGCCTCTGTGTTAGTCCAGATCTTAAGCCAGGCTATCAGAGGTCTGACCTTTATTAGGTCTTCAGTGTATGCTCCTCCTAATTCCTCATGTATAATATGGGTAGGAATACTTTGCGGGGTTTTGAGTACCTTTCTAAAATATTTGTTTTCCTCTGCCTGTAGCTGTTGAATATTTGAAAAACCCCAAACTTCTGACCCATACGCCACTTTAGAGCAGCAGATCAATCTCTACAGGTTCATAACTTGTTCAGGCGACCACCTTCCCAGCCTGTGTCCATAGTTCATTATTGCCCCGGTTGAGGACACCAATTTAGAGCGTTGTTTTTCTACTAGAAGTTTGACGTTTAACAACCATCAAATAACAGGCCTAGATAGGAGAAGGAATGAACCTGCCCTAGTTTGTGAGTGCCTATCTTGTGAGATAACTTCTTACAGGGTTTGACCCCTGTCAGCATAATGTGAGACTTATCCAGATTTGCAGATAAGTCTAGTGTATTCATAAAGCTGACAAACCCATCAATCAACCTTTGCAGTCCCTTGGGGGTGGGGGCTAACAGTACTGGGTCATCCGCGTGTAACAGGACTGGGACAGGGCGGGAACCTACTTTGGGGGAATCTACTCCTAGTTTGCCTAATTCCATGTCTAAGTTATTGATATAAAGGTAGAACAGAAAAGGAGCTAAAATACAGCTTTGCCTGACCCCACTATTGCATGGGAAAAGTGAAGTAGTTAAGGTTTTGCCAAGCACACACGCCCCCTTTTGGGGGGAAAAACATTACATTAATATCAATTGTCCACACATTTGGGGGGTGTACATCAACTGATAGAATTACGAAACTGTGTTCTCCCATTATTTTCAGTCTGGATCACAACTAGTCGTTCGGTATCCTGGGGTCCATGTACTTGTAAACAGGGGAGTAAGGTGGGTGATTACATAGTTTACAACATCCTAACCATGGGGTTGCGGGTCGGTGTAAGTGACTGTACATGTTGTTCCCCTATGAGGTATTGTAAGTGTGCATCCTTGTGATGGCTATCAGCTAGGGAATATGCGCCATGGAGGGTATCCTGCAGAGAGCTATTGTTGCAGCCGCAGGAACCCTTCTGCTCAACCGTTGGTGTAAAACCTGGTGGGTCAGCCAATATGTGATGTAAAAGGTTGAGCCTAAAACACGTCATTAGAAATCTGTCCTGTGCATTGTGTATGAGGGCAAGATAAGGTTCCATTCCTTCCTCTGTTTTCAATAGTCTGTAAGCACCAACTGTGGGTTTCCGTTCTTCTGAGGCAACCCTACATGCGTTTGCCCGTCCCCCCAAAGCATTTCTGACTCTCAGTTTGTCATGGGGAGTGATTTCATTGGGATTATTAAAAAGATTCTTGCAACCAATGCCCTCAAAGGTGCCCTTTACATATTTTAAGCAGGGAATACTCATTCCTTTATCCCTTTTCAGACAGTCTGTGATGATTTGTCTGCTTAGATCTGCCTCTGTGTTAGTCCAGATCTTTAGCCAGGCTATCAGAGGTCTGACCTTTATTAGGTCTTCATTGTATGCTCCTCCTAATTCCTCATGTATAATATGGGTAGGAATACTTTGCGGGGTTTTGAGTACCTTTCTAAAATATCTGTTTTCCTCTGCCTGTAGCTGTTGGATATTTGCAAAACCCCGAACTTCTGACCCATGCGCCACTTTAGAGCAGCAGATCGATCTCTACAGGTTCATAACTTGTTCAGGCGACCACCTTCCCAGCCTGCGTCCATAGTTCATTATTGCCCCGGTTGAGGACACCAATTGAGAGCGTTGTTTTTCTACTAGAAGTTTGAAGTTTAACAACCATCAAATAACAGGCCTAGATAGGAGAAGGACTGAACCTGCCTAGTTTGTGAGTGCCTATCTTGTAAGAAAACTTCTTACAGGGTTTGACCACTGTCAGCATAACGTAAGACTTATCCAGATTTGCAGATAAGTCTAGTGTATTCATAAAGCTGACAAACCCATCAATCAACCTCTGCAGTCCATTGGGGGTGCGGGCTAACAGCACTGGGTCATCCACGTTCAACAGGACTGGGACAAGGCGGGAACTTACTTGGGGGGAATCTACTCCTAGTTTGCCTAATTCCATGTCTAAGTTATTGATATAAAGGTAGAACAGAAAAGGAGCTAAAATACAGCTTTGCCTGACCCCACTATTGCATGGGAAAAGTGAAGTAGTACCCCCTTTTTTTGTTTATATGTTTTTATTAAGGTTTTGCCAAGCACACGCGCCCCCTTTAGGGGGGAAAAACATTACATTAATATCAATTGTCCACACATTTGGGGGGTGTACATCAACGGATAGAATTACGAAACGGTGTTCTCCCATTATTGTCAGTCTGGATCACAACTAGTCGTTCGGTATCCTGGGGTCCATGTACTTGTAAACAGGGGAGTAAGGTGGGTGATTACATAGTTTACAACATCCTGACCATATGGGGTTTCGTGTCGGTGTAAGTGACTGTACATGTTGTTCCCCTGTGAGGTATTGTAAGTGTGCATCCTTGTGATGGCTATCAGCTAGGGAATATGCGCCAGTTTCTGAACTTCCGGCTAGTAACTAAAACCTTGGAACCGTAAGGGGGGTTTTTCCTGGTGTGACGAGATATGCTAGTCGTGTATGGCGGGTCGGACTGGATCATGTGGTTCTGTTCGCGAAGGGTGGGAAAGCGCACTTTGGCAGAGGTGTTACAGTGCAATGCTTTTAGTATGTTAACTAGGTCCGGGTCAAAATCTAAACTCATCATCAAGGCCCACAGCTTCTCTCTGTTAACATGATCGAAAGCAGCAGAGAGATCTAAGAACTCTAGGTATACTGCCTCGTTGCTGGCTAAGGTGTATTTGGCAACCAGTAGATAGAGGTTCAAACATTGATCTGTTGTTGACCTTCCCTCCCGGAACCCGTAATGTGTGTCAGTGATAATTTGGTGTGCGTCAGCCCATTCCATGAGGCGATTAAGTACCACATGACCCAGCACTTTCGCCGTTACGTCGATCAGTGAAATTGGGCGGTAACATTGGGGGTTGTCCCTATTCCCTTTTTTAAAGATAGGGACTATTGTTGCTGTTGACCAAGAACGCAGGAGACCAAATTCAACCACCGCGTTTAAGACCCTCGTCAGGATAGGGGCCCACAGCTCCACCTTGCTTAGGTAGAGATCAGGTGGTATGCCATCTGGGCCTTGCGATTTATTTTTGGATAAACCTTGGATGGCCCCTACTACTTCCTCCAAAGTAAACTCAATCCTGGCTACCCACCGAGGGGCCGGCCCATCACCCTCGTTATTTTCAGAAGTATGGTTGTATAATTTTTTTTAATGATTGTACCATTGTTCTGGGAGAATTGTCATCTTGGGAACCTGCTCCGTGTAATTCTGTCAACGACTTTGGCAGACTGGTAATATAATTTCTAAATTTTTATTCCTTGAATATACTAATAAATGCTAAGATTTCGATTTAAAAAGTTATTTCTTTTTCTGACTAAATCTTAGATAAATGTTTTCTATATAAATATATACCTTTTTGTTATCATTTTAAATAAAAGTCATGACAAGTTAGAAAATAAATAATAATGGGAATATTGTGATTGAGCTGGTCTTAATTGCCATCAACTAACTTTTACTAGCTGGTCCATTGACCAAAACAGTGGGATGCCTTGATGTTATTTCCTAAAACTCTAGGGGAGGAGAAATTGTTTATAGATGCATATGTATATAATGTATAAATTTAAAATTTAAGAATAGGGAGCTCCACTGTCCAGCAGCTCCCCTTCTGTTTTCATTGATCCAGGGAGCAGTGTGGTGTGTGAATTGTGTGACGTGTGGTGCTATGGGCCCCACCGATCAGTAAAAATAAGTCAGCTTCTGGGTTAAGTGGGTGAGTTGGGAGGGTTGTTTGAGAGCCGCGCTGGACCAGATTTCTTGGTATCAGAGGTCTGGTTGCTATAGGTTAGTTTGGATAAGTAATGTATAGTTTGATCAGTTAGGTGTATAGAAAACGTATATTCAAGATTTATGACTAACACTTTATGTTGAGTTTGTATCAAATTATATGTAGTCGTAATTTGAAACTTCCAGGAAGTCGTAAGTTGGTCACTCTGTCTGTAGGCAGAGGAAATGTGTGTAACAAGAGAAGCAGCACAGTACATAGTCTGATTTCAAAGTGGTAACATTGTCATGTGTTATCTTTAGGGACGTTTCCCTGTAAAAGGGGTGAATGTATAGCGAAGGACACCTGTAAAATCTCGGCTCTAAGAACAGGATTCAAATGTACTCTGATTAACACCCCTGGGAGAGTAGCTGGTTTGTTACCTAAGCTTGTCAGAAAGGAAAAGTAGAGGGAAGTGCTGCTTTATCGGCGAAACTAAAATTCTGTGGTAGATCAGAGGAAAGCACTGTCTACTGGAAATACAGAATTCTTGTGTATTTGAGTAAACTAACTCTTTGGTTTTAGTGAAACAGACACATGGAAATGTTTTGTGTCGTAAATAACTGATTTAAGTTGTGTAAAATATATAAATATTGTGCTGATCAATTTTGTAAAGGAGGGGTCAGCAGAAGTCAGAGTAGAGCTGATATCAACAAGAGTCGTGCTGGGATAGATCCACGTGACTAAGATGTTTTGAGTACTAATTGGTGATTTAGCGAGAACTACGCAAGCATTGGTCAAAGTGATTGTGACGTGCTCTATTCTGATTGGTGCGTTAGTGTGAATCGCGCTGGGATAGGTCAGCATATCGGAGCAGTGTAAAACAGAGTGTACGGTTGTTTTAAAGGAAGAAAGTGCGTGGAAAAATGGATCATTATTATGGACAAGATAGAGAGAAACCTTCATTGTTTAAGAATCTTAAAAATGTATTCAAAAAGGATAAGGAAATAGTTACTAGAGAGGGAAAAATACTTCCTTCACGAAAACTCTTGCTTCATACATGATGACAAAATATCATACTTGTGTTTGGCTAGAGAATTGGGCGAAGTATACTAAAAACGATGGAGTTTTGGAGTTTACAGAATTAGGTTCATTTAGCCTAGCAGTATTACGTAATTTGAGAGAAAATATGATGAGACTCGAACCGAGACCTAGACGGACACAATTTGAAGCTTTGACGAAATTTGAAGATGGGATGCATGAGTTGGAAAGAGAGAGATTTGATAATGCAAATGAAAGACGATGTAGTTTGAGAGGTTTATGGGTAACGACTCATTAAGGTAGACTGAGAAGATGGCGAAACGCTGATATGTGGGATGGAATGTATCCGATGAGAACAGTTGATGAGACTATAGGGAGAAAATGTACAGAGAAGAGGAAAAATTTTGAATTAGAGAAAAGAAGTTGAAGGATCAGTGACACCAAAAATGAGGGTCTGGAGGAGATTCTAAATAGAAGACCCCCTCTGTATCAGCCAATTTCTGCAGTGGTGACACCAAATGCACCACCAATGGAGACTAGATTGACGGGAACCCCAAAACAGAATCCCGACATAAGAAGTAACTCAGAGAAACAAGAGTTAAAACCAGTTGAACATCCTAGTACTTCTGAATTAATGCGATCAGCAAATAAATTAGCTGAGAACATTCAAGAACTCACCAAAAATATAGAAGCTGTAACTGTGCCAGTAACTATAGGTCCTGTAATACAAGTTTTTGAAAGCCAAAGAATAAATGAGCCTTCGTTAACAATTCCATTGAGTCCAAGTTTGCAAAAAGTAAAAGAAAAGTTTTATCTTCACTTAAATGAAACCAGAAATCAAAGACCAATATACAGCATTCCTATGGGAGCAAAATCAGCATCTGAGACTCCAGAGAGAACTGTAGACACAATAGATTTGACAAAAACTCCGATAGGGCCAACAGCAGAAGAATTAAAAGATTGGGTTAAAACCCTACAGCAAAAAGATTTAGAACCTAAACTTCTACACATGGTTGGATTAAAAATAGATATGAAAGAATTGATTATTGGAACCATTGGAACTTAGAGACTAAAAACATATCAAGATGATGAACTCATGTTAATGTGCAAAAGCATAACATGGAGAGCTAAAAATCTGAATGACAGATTAGAAGAAACAGCAAATGAATTAGGAATAGAATTTGCAAAAATAAAATTTTTACCGAAACCCTATAGAGTAGATTTTACTGAAAAGGATATAGATAATTTGAATACCTCAGGAAGACTAACCCAAATAAAAGAATTGATTGTTTTACTGAGAAAATGGGGAGATGTAGATCGATGGAGAAGCAAGTGGATAAAGAAGAAGGAAGAGACCAGTGATAAACTTCCTTTGCATTCCCTGTTAAAGAAAAGGAATCTGTAGTGACCGAATTCCCCATGAGAGAAATACCAGGAGGAGGTTATGTGCATGTACCATGGACTAGACAGGATATATTGTCATTTACAAATGATTTTCCAAGATTGACGCAAAAACCTGTAGAATGGTATGGACAAGTAGATAGGTTTGTGAAAGTTTCAAAAGTATTGTGGGAAGATTTAGATGGATTATTTGACATAGTTGTACCTGCAGATTTGTGGACAGAATGTAAAATTACTGTTCATTGACCAAAAGAAGAATATCCATGCTAAAACAGGTGCACCAGGTCCGGAGGTAATGAGAAAATATGATCAAGTTATAACATTTTTGAAAAATAAAATTCCTCCAAAGGAAACGGATGGGGTAAAAACCAAAAGAACTCTATAAGAACCTAAAGAATCTGTACATGCTTGTTATGAGAGATTGCTTTTAGTTTTCAAACAATACAGTGGATATGAAACATTAAGTGATAAGGATATGAGTAATTTTGTATACAGGTTTGTATTTGGTTTAAGACCAAAAATAGGTGAAATGATAAAACACCACATGATATGCTGGCAGTCAAGTTCCTTGGATGATGTACTAAGATATGCAAAATACTGCAGTGATGAAATTTATGCCAAACAGAGCTTGTTTCTTTTCCAGTATAAGAATTGGCTTGGTAGTTTGGTCTGCCATGTTCCCATGATGCACTGGGCCAGGGGCAGATTAATTTGCATGTTGCCAGGTTCTGAGCTGGGATGGTGCAGTGAGCTAAAGAACGGTGATGGATCAAGCCCTGATCTGTTGACTGGGTACGAGTGTTCTGCTTAAATCAGATACTCTGTCCATCACACCCCCTTTTCTGAATCGTTTTGTCCACCATAAGCGTGGAAGGGTATGCTCAGACATGAGTCCCTTGCTCACTGCACAATCAGGATTCAAGCAAGCCGGGCCGAAGACGGCTGTAATGCCAGAAACCGGTCCCCGGAAGCTTGTTTCCTTTCCAGTAAAAAAATTGGCTTGGTAGTTTGGTCTGCCCTGTTCCCATGATGCACTTGGCCAGGGACAGACTAATTTGCATGTAGCCAGGTTCTGAGCTGGGATGGTGCAGTGAGCTAAAAAACGGTGATGGATCAAGCCCTGATCTGTTGACTGGGTACGAGTGTTCTGCTTAATTCAGATACTCTGTCCATCACCACCCCCTTTTCTGAATCGTTTTGTTCACCATAAGCGTGGAAGGGTATGCTCAGACATGAGTCCCTTGCTCACTGCACCATCAGGATTCAAGCAAGCCGGGCAGAAGACGGCTGTAATGCCAGAAATCAGTCCCCGGAAGCTTGTATCCTTTCTAGTGAAAGAATTGGCTTGGTAGTTTGGTCTGCCCTGTTCCCATGATGCACTGGGCCAGGGACAGACTAATTTGCATGTAGCCAGGTTCAGAGCTGGGATGGTGCAGTGAGCTAAAAAACGGTGATGGATCAAGCCCTGATCTCTTGACTGGGTACGAGTGTTCTGCTTAATTCAGATACTCTGTCCATCACCACCCCCTTTTCTGAATCATAGACTAAAATATGTCCTTGTAATCATTTGTTTCTTTTCACAATGGGTTGAGGCTTTCCCCACCAGAAGAAATTATGGAGTTACTGTTGCAAAACTTCTTCTAAGAGAAATCATTCCACGGTTTTGTTTTCCAGTGACCCTTGAGTCAGATAGAGGAAGCCACTTTCAGAACAAATTAATACAATTAATATGTGAAGCACTGGACATTTGTCATAAATTGCATTGTGCTTACAGACCAGAGGCTTCTGGGGTCGTTGAACAAGTAAATGGAACAATCAAATTCAGACTGGGAAAAATGTGTTTGGCTGCAGGACTGAAATGGCCTGACGCTTTGCCACTTGTTCTAATGACCTTAAGGAGCATACTAGATAGAAAGAACGGATTGAGTCCTCATGATATACTGATGGGAGGAGTAATGAGGCAAGCATTTGTACCAGTTGACAAACTATTGACTATAAATGATGATATCATACTGGATTACTGCAAGAGCCTGGCTGACGTGGTGACTTCTGTGTTCCACCAGGTTGGGATTGATGCAAGTACAAAAGAAAAGCATCCAGCTCACAGCTGAGTCCTGGAGACTGGGTTCAGATAAAAGTGCACAGAAGGAGAAACTGCTTAGTTCCACGTTGGGGTAGACCACGACAAGTTATCTTGGTCAGCACCACAGCAGTGAAGTGCACTGAAGTAAAGAGATGAGTACATGCAAGTCATACCATCAGAGTACCCGAACCTGAAATTCACCATCTTGAAGAGGAAAAGAGTAGTTCAGACTCTGACACCGAGGGCGAAACAGACCAAATTCCAGATTCTGAAGCTCGACCTATACGTCGCCATCTGGAAATATCAGACACAAGTTCGGCACCTGAAGGAGTGAATGAAATATTTGAAATTCCAGATCCTGAAGATCGACCTGAAAGTCGACTTCTGGAAAAACCAAGTACCAGTTTGGACATTGACAAATGACAAAAGGAAACTGGTAAAGATAAAAGTTCTGAAGTTCAAACAGGAAATTCTAAAGACAGGAACGTAAATCGTGAAACTGGTGAAAAGGAAAAAACTCACGATAAGGATGAGATTCCAAGTACCAGCTCTAAAGAAGTTCCTTACAAAATAACTGAACTGCTGTAAGAAGATACAGATTCAGTTGATTAATCGGAAATAATAAAGTTCAGAATAAGAGGAGCAGAAGAAAGGTCTGAAACCGAGTCTGATGACAGCGAAGGAGAAACAAAACTAAGGCGAAGCTCCTGAAAAAGAGCTTGGAGAGTTGAATGTGGAATAATAGAGCCTATAAATAAAAAGCCACATAAAGGAGACAACTGGCCTAAAGCTAAGGAAGGACTGAGATACAAATTAATAAATGTCAATAAAAACAAGGAGGAACAAGTGAATGAAATAACAAGCCAAAACGATCTAATAAGAGGAAATAAAGAGACTGTGCAAAGGCCAAATAGAGTATGGAGACCAAATCAAAAATACAAGTCACCTGAATGGATGTACACAGCGTTACCTACTATAGAGGAAGTAGAAAGTAGCCACGAAAGACAACATACTCTGTGTGAGTGAAAAGGTTGAATAAAAATAAACTGTGAAAAGTTAAATAAAGTCTAAACTGGAAACTGAAAGGCAACAAAACAAAAGAAGTGGGAAATTCTAAAAGAAATTGATATCACAAGGACACACATTTTTCATGTGCAGGAAAAAAAAACAATAATTAGAACGAAAAAGGATTGAAGGACATTTGTTTTATTGTGGAAAGAGCTGTGTAAAAAAAAGAAAAAAAACTTGAATTGAAAATGTCTACTAATAATGTTAATAGATCAAAATGTGCTATTTTTTCCGTAAATGGTGTAGAATGTCTTTAATGTGTACAGGGTTATTAATGTTAGTATGGCTTCTTCTAGCAGTAATTTCTTTTAAAACAGATTTTGAACATGATGCACACAATAATAGTAAAAGTGAAAAGATTCATAATTTTAAGAATGATGTGGAAACTGTTGATAATACTGATTTGCATAAAGATAGGTCTATTAATGATTTTTCAAAGAAGGCTTTTTCTAAACTTTTAAATGAATATGTAGAAATCATGGATGTCAGGAACTGTTATGTCTGTTATGTTATGGTATATCCATTTATAGCGCGCTCGGATACTCGTGAGTGTCCCGGCGCGATGCCAGAGGGGTACAGGAGGGAGCTATCACGCAAAGAAATGAGTCTTAAGTTTCTTTTTGAACACAGCTGGGTCCTGGATGGACCGCAAGGCTACGGAGAGGACATTCCAGGCCACACTTGTTTTCACCACAAAAGATCTGCCCCCTAGCCTCTGGAGCTTAGAGTGTGGGACCCAATCAAAGCAAAGGGACATGGATCAGAGTGCTCATGAAGGAACATAAAAGGAGAAGCATCTCCGAAGATAAAGAGGGCCATAACCGTGGAGAGCACAATGAGCCAGAACCAAAGATTTAAACTTGTCCCTGTCTGCCACAGGCAACCAATGAAGAGAGCGCAGTTGGGAAACCACACTATTCCTCACTGAAATGACCAATAAAAATCTGCCCACCGTGTTCTGAACGACCTGTAGTTTTTTAAGCAGGTAGCCAAGGGCACCAACATAGAGGGCATTGGCGTAATCTAAGCGAGACAGGATCAGAGCACATGTGACAGATTCTCTTGCGGCCTGCGAGAGGAGTGGAAAAAAGTTCCTGAGAGTCTTAAGAAGGCCGAAGCAACAGCCGGCAAGTTTCTTAATGTGTGTAGAGAAAGAAAGACTCTCATCGAACCACACTCCCAGATTTTTAACGGGCTGTTCCAAAGAAAGGGGCAAAAGATAGTTAGGCGGCCACAGCTCCTCTCGGAAATCAGCGGGGAACTTACCAAAGAGCACAATCTCAGATTTTTGTTCATTGCACTTAAGCTGTATGTCCACTGAGAAGGATTCTGAAGTTTTGTCCCAGGTAAACAACAACTGGGTATCAACCACATAGGCCATCACCTTAGCCCCAAGCTCCCATGCCAGATATACCAGTGGCGTACGTAAATGTTAAAGAGGAGAGGGCTAAGGGAGGAGCCCTGCGGGACTCCAGTGGTAAGCAGTTGAGGGGGGAAGGGGAAAGGAGGGAGCCAGATCTGCTCAACCCGCTCTTCCAGGAAAGACCTAAGCCAACCCCAAACAGCTCCCAACACACCAATCTTAGCTAGACTGGCGAAAAGAAGAGCATGTGGGACCGTATCAAACACCGCCGAGAGTTCCAGCAAGATTAATGCTGCCCTCCCGCCAGCATTGAGGCACTCCGGAATGGCCTCCACCACCTCTACAAAAACAGACTCAGTGCCGTGATAGGCTCGAAACCCTGATTGAGCTGGATGCAGAAATGCCTCAGACTCCTCATATTCTGTCTCAAAGACCCTGGCAATAGCCGGAAGGAGGGAGATAGGCCTATAATTACCCAGGTTAAGGGGATCCAGAGAAGGCTTTTTGAGAAGCGGCAAGATCTTCGCCTGATTTCACCCTTGAGGAACAGCCACTGTCTGTAAAGACAGTTTGATGATAGAGTTCACCTCTGTATAAACACTCTCTGCCACTGCTGCCAAAATCCTGGCTGGGCAAGTGTCTAAAGGAGAACCAAACTTGAGCCCCCTAAGAATTTTAAGAGATTGCAATGGATCGACTGCTCTAAATGTTGACAGAGAACAGGTGGAAGCAGCCAGTTGCACTGCCAGAGGCCCCCTCACGGCAACCATTAACAGAAGGAAATGTAGCCTGGATGGCCTGAATTTTATCTCTGAAGCAGCCTGAGAGCGTGTTACACCAGGCAAGGGAAGATGGAATCACGCTCGCTTGTGCCAGCAGCGACATAAAGCTCTGCACTATTGCAAAGATTTCTTTAGCATTGTTCCTGGCAAAATCAATGCAAGCTGCAAAAAATTGTAGTAAGTTTTTTGCATTACTCTAAGCTTCTTCGTGGCTAAAGGGCAGTAACTACTCCTGCGCAAAGCTTGTGACAAAATCTTGCTTTCGTGCTTAGCAGCTTTAAGAGTCAGGTTAAACTATGGTTTAGAGGGCGCATCTCTGGCAGGTCTGGTGGGCCGGAGAGAGGCCACAGAGTAGGCCGCCCGAGACACCCAACCAATAAACCCCAACATACACTCCTCCAGTTCACCTGACAAGTCGGGCCTAGAAGATTCCAGAGCCTGTCTGAATTCTAAAGGATCAATTTTCCCAAAAGCTGGCTTCTGGTAGGAGTGCGTCTGTGTCTCTGTGCTAGATACCATCCAGGAGAAATGGGATCTAAAATGATCAGACCAAGGCACCGGGCAAGGATCCCTTATAGAGATGGGGAAATTGGAACAAATTGGGTCCAATATAGGTCCGGCCTGATGAGTAGGAAGGCGGACATGCTGGTTAAGTTGGGCAGATGAAATATATTCAGCAGGTCAATTACCTCCTTGGTATCAGGTTGATCCAATAGCGTCCCCACAGGACTGGAGAAATGGACCCGCAGGTCCAAGGGGCCTATAGATCAGGGAGACTCCCAAGGTAAAGTGGGCTGAAAAGCGGATGCTAAAATCAAGCACCTCACAGCCTGCCCATGCAGTAGTGTCCCCCAGACGAAGTTACCATGTGTTTTTATATATCATGGCGACACTGCCGCCTCTCTCCCCAGACGGTCGGCTCTAGAGATCTTTTAACCTGCTGGAGTGGAAAAAGAGACTATGGGGTCAGAGTTGGGATCAAGCCAAGTCTCTGTAAGGAACAATATGTCTAATAAGTTGTCCTCCAAAGGATCAAATACATCAGGGTTATGTTTCCTAAGGGAGCGAATGTTGATCATAGCTGTCAGAATATGAGAGTCCTTAACCCGCTGTTCCGGTGGGCAACCTTCAAAAGCCAGGGGAGCAAGTCCCCACCCCAATTTGAAACCACATACTGGGCAAGTGGCTAATGGAGTCATTGCCACATCCCAGTTGTGAAGGTGGCAAGAGACCTCAGCATCCAGCTCTGTTAGCAAAGCTCCAGAATAGCATCTTTGCAGCTCGACTCACAAGGGCTTTCGGGCAGCATGGCTGGCGCGGGCCGCTTCCGGGCGCAGACGGGATTACCTTAGGAGCGCCTTCGGCAAACCAGCGGCCCGCCCGCTGCGCGTTCGTTCAGAGTGCATTCAAATAAGCCCAAGTGCTGGTGAGCTAGACTGCCGACTGACAAAATGGCCTCTCTCGGCAGCACCACAGAACTTCCAGGAAGTGAAGTTAGCCCCACGCCCCAATAAGCAGCGTCAATATGAGAAAGTGCAGCGTAGATTAAAAGATTCACCATTTAAAAAAAAATAAGGGTGTGAAAACAAACGGTAGGAGCTCAATGTGCAAAAGACGCAGTCCAGCAACAAAATTAATATAGAATTAAAAGCAGAGTGATTTCACAATATTTTAAAGTGCGGGTATGCGGAATGGAGAAACAAATGTCCAAACACACAGTCAGGCAGTAAACAAACTCGGAGAGAACTCCTCAGGTGCTGCGCGTCCGTACAGCGCGCATTCAAATAAGCCCGAGTGCCAGAGAGCTAGACGGCCGACTGTCTGCATGCATTTACCCGCATCTGTATCCGAGGGCATGACTTACCATCACCTTCCTTTGACCTATGGAATAACATGTAGTGTATTAGCTAGTCTATTTAAAAAAAAACAGGTAAATCAGAATATCATTATTCTGATTCTGATGACACGTTTGCAACATTGCATATTACACATGGACTGACCAAAATGAACAAGGGTAACGTTTTTGGTGAATATTTCCTTGAAACACAAGGACTAACTTTAAAATATGCTTTTAGGAATAATGTAACCTGTAAAACGCGCAAGGAGGAAAAAGTATTTTTGGACATAGTAGAAGAAAAGAGAATCTGATTTCAATGAAAAGCAACTGAAAGTAAACAAAAATCAAAAATGTGGAACTTTGAAAATGAAAACCATGAGAAGAATAATGTAAATGTAGCAATAGATATAGATATGCCACAGCAAGGGAAATTGTGTATTCACAGAGATAACACATTGTATGACAATTATTATGTAGGTGCAAGTGAATGTAAAGACACATACATTATCAAAGGGTGATGGGGATTTTAAGGTGCAAATGATCCTGTTTTTATTGGAATTTATTTTTTATGTGGAAATAATGCTTATTATAGATTGCCGGACCACTGGTATGGGTCTTGCTATGTAGGTTTGGTCTTTCCAAAAGTATTTCATGTAGATAGAGGAACTAATGGAATTCGTGAGATAGGTAGTTCATTAACACATAGAAGAAGGGAACGTTTCTCAGAAATAGTAGGAGGCATTTTTGGAGCATTGATATTAGCAGTGGGTATATCTTTTAATGCAAATCAAATACAATTCAAAAATTGTGAACAATAGTAGATCATTTATCAACAGATAATGCCGGAGGATTTTTAATGGTAAATACTGAAATGGTGGCTATGACAGTGAGTATGGTGATGCAAAATCGACTTGCTTTTGATATATTATTGGCAAAAGAAGGAGAAGTCCATGGAATTTTAAAGGTACAGCACTGTTGTACATATATCCCAGACAGAAATCAGAATATTCAAAGGTATATTAGAAACATTACTGAATTGCACAAAGAAATTACTCCACTGTAGGTTGATGGTGTTCTGGAGAAAGTTGGTAAGAATTTTTCTGCTGTAAAAAAGTTGTTTGTAGAAATAGGTAAATCAATAATAGGGAACGTATTAATTCCATTGACTGTAATAGTTTTCATAATACTAATGTTGAGATTAGAGTGCAAATGTATTAGAAAAAGAAAAATTAAGAAAATAAAAATAGAAGAAAACAAAGAAAGAGAAAGTGAAATGGGTAAAATTAAGTAAGAAGAATATAAAGATAAAATGTACAATAATACAAGAAGGCTGGATATGAAGGATACTAACCTGAACCTGAACCTGAAACATGTTTTTATTGAAATTTAATTGGGTGTTGTGTGATGATAAAATCACCAAAGGGAGAATTGATGGAGCAGGGGAAAAGACAATCATTTTTGTGAACCCCTTGCAAAGTCGAAACCTCATAACAATAATATGTATCAACCGTGTGGAGCATGATAATTAATCAACCAAAAGCATACACAGAATAAAGTTACACGTTAGAAAACTAACTTGCTGGTTTGCAAAAACTAATGTACTAATAATGTGAAGAAGTCACACAAATATAGTGCAATAACATATTTTTTTTATAAAAAATAAGTTCTTGCATTTGTGCTTTTATGAGTATTTGCATTGCAAAAACAAATACATTTTGGTAAGTAAATGATACATATGTGTTGCTTTGGCTAGGTAACCTCTAACGGGGAAAAATTAGAATGGTGGGAGGTAAACGGAAGGGCTAAAATTCTAAAATCTAACATCTGTTGCGTTTGTTTTCATATTAGTTCCCATTGAGGCACGTGCTGCCTAGTTCAAAATGGCTGATTATGCAAGACTCCGAGAAGTATGGCCTTGCGCATGCGGGACTGTACCAGAGATGGTAAATCGGCCTATGCTCGGAGTAGAGATGTCAAGGTCAGCTTGGCCTAGGACACCGGAGTTGTGCCAAAGGATGCGTGAATGTGGATGCCTGGGAAACTTGCATGCTGTAACTACATGATGTATAAAAGATACAAGGACAGGATGACAGATTGCAAAATGGACAATTTTGATCATGTGGGAATATGAAAGGATGACATAGCAAAAATGTAAACCAGTTTGGACAAGGAGGACATGAGGTCATCTCCACCACCCCTCTTGAGGACCAATGAAAAATGAGAATGGACCCTAAGGTTTCAATTTTAAGTTAGATAATTAGGTAAATAGGGTTTTAAAAGAGCCTGTACGAAAGAAGGGTTGAGTTGGTTCCTTGAATTTTATTGCCTACCGCGACATGCTGTCGGACTGAAAGGAATTTGGTGCGGAAAGACTTTGAAACATTTTGGACTTTAAATTTTGATGGGGCAAAGAATTGAATGCGGAGTCTGCTTACACTTACCTGCCGCCACCGCCGAGAGTCACAACACGCCACCAGTCCTTTGGAGGAAGCCGCCCACCGCCGAGAGTCACACCGGGTACAGCAAATCGCGTCGCCGCTCCGGGAGGACCACAACTCCCGGCAGGCACCGCGGCGGCACGAAGGAGTGACGCGGAACGCGCCAGCAGGGCGCAGGGCGCCCGATAAAGGGAGCAGCAGACCGGCAGAGCGGGGGGAACTGCTTACACTTACCTGCCGCCACCGCCGAGAGTCACAACACGCCACCAGTCCTTTGGAGGAAGCCGCCCACCGCCGAGAGTCACACCGGGTACAGCAAATCGCGTCGCCGCTCCGGGAGGACCACAACTCCCGGCAGGCACCGCGGCGGCGCGAAGGAGTGACGCGGAACGCGCCAGCAGGGCGCAGGGCGCCCGATAAAGGGAGCAGCAGACCGGCAGAGCGGGGGGAACTGCTTACACTTACCTGCCGCCACCGCCGAGAGTCACAACACGCCACCAGTCCTTTGGAGGAAGCCGCCCACCGCCGAGAGTCACACCGGGTACAGCAAATCGCGTCGCCGCTCCGGGAGGACCACAACTCCCGGCAGGCACCGCGGCGGCGCGAAGGAGTGACGCGGAACGCGCCAGCAGGGCGCAGGGCGCCCGATAAAGGGAGCAGCAGACCGGCAGAGCGGGGGGAACTGCTTACACTTACCTGCCGCCACCGCCGAGAGTCACAACACGCCACCAGTCCTTTGGAGGAAGCCGCCCACCGCCGAGAGTCACACCGGGTACAGCAAATCGCGTCGCCGCTCCGGGAGGACCACAACTCCCGGCAGGCACCGCGGCGGCGCGAAGGAGTGACGCGGAACGCGCCAGCAGGGCGCAGGGCGCCCGATAAAGGGAGCAGCAGACCGGTAGAGCGGGGGGAACTGCTTACACTTACCTGCCGCCACCGCCGAGAGTCACAACACGCCACCAGTCCTTTGGAGGAAGCCGCCCACCGCCGAGAGTCACACCGGGTACAGCAAATCGCGTCGCCGCTCCGGGAGGACCACAACTCCCGGCAGGCACCGCGGCGGCGCGAAGGAGTGACGCGGAACGCGCCAGCAGGGCGCAGGGCGCCCGATAAAGGGAGCAGCAGACCGGCAGAGCGGGGGGAACTGCTTACACTTACCTGCCGCCACCGCCGAGAGTCACAACACGCCACCAGTCCTTTGGAGGAAGCCGCCCACCGCCGAGAGTCACACCGGGTACAGCAAATCGCGTCGCCGCTCCGGGAGGACCACAACTCCCGGCAGGCACCGCGGCGGCGCGAAGGAGTGACGCGGAACGCGCCAGCAGGGCGCAGGGCGCCCGATAAAGGGAGCAGCAGACCAGCGTCGCGGGACGCGAGCGGGACGCCCGGGGCTAAGCCCGGGCAAAGGGCGGGCCCTCTGTGGCCCTCCGGGGACCGAGGAGCCGGGCCGGGGCCATACCCTTTACGTCCCTCTATCCATCATTCGAGCAGCTTCTTGCAATGTGAGTGAGACCCTGTTATTTTATTTTCATACTTCTCGTATTAAGCTAGCATCTAATCAACAGCCACTATGACTACTAAAGTTGTTACTATGGACAATTTCCTTATAAAGAAGGTAGCGCAAATTAACAGTAACAGGAGGGCTTCACTGGGTCTGGAACACTCACCTGCTATTATTATTGCACCAGAACCCCCAGTAACTGTTTTTGAGAATCCTGTGGCTAAGGAACATTCGGTCCCTGCAGGCAAAGTAACCATTGTAACAGCCATGGTCCATGCAGGCCAGCATGATGAAATTCCTTGTGCTCCTGTTCCCACAGTATTACCCATATCACCTACAGGATTACATGATCGTGCAACTAAAGAATCCCCTAGAAAATTTAAGAAAGCCCGAGTGAGACGGAGGGGGAAGCAAAGTAAGACAAGTTGTACAATTACACAAGGAGGGGGGAGGGTGCCTGAAACTGCACCTCTACTTCTTGAGCTGAGATCTTCAAACTTGGGAGGAATGGGGGATGCTATTTCACAGAGCCGACCCACAGATTCCGTGATGCTTATTGATTTTTCACAATCAGGGATTATAGAGAATACTGGTAACTTTCCCCTTGATCCCACTATAATGAGTAAGCATCTTTTGTCTAGTACGCCAACTAGCCCATCTTTACTAGATTCATCTACAGGGAATGATAATGGAAGGCTATCAGGATCACCAAAAATGCCCATTGAGGCATCTTCTAGGTCATCTATCTCACCCCCCACTATAAGAACAAGTAAAAAAAGGGGGGGTGAGCCATTGTGTAATCGACCTCGGAAGATAAGGAAAGGGGTAGTTCAGACCCCACAGTCACATACTGGGCAAACTTTATTAGGCGAAGAGGCCATGTTGGCCAAAATTTTAGAATTAATCAGGGGTGTGATGCAACCGATTTTGGATAAGACGGATCTAATGTCCACACACTTGAACATCATAGAGAAAAAGGTTGAACAGAACTCCCTCCTTTTACATGACCTAATAAAAGGCCCGGGAAAAGCTAAAACGAATCCCACAGTTAAGACTAACCCTCCTGCAAAATCTAATGCTGTAACGACTACTATAACACCAGCTCCTATAACTCCAGTAGTTAAGAAACCAGTACCCGCGTTAAAAAAGAAATCAGTGCAAGAAAAGGGAAGAGTGGGTAGCCCAACGATTTTGCCATTAACTCCCACGCTGCAACCGCCTGCGATTCAGCCGGCGGCCTCAGTAATTGAAGAACAAACCCAAAAATCTGGGGGAGCTCAAAATCAGGGAGGCAGAAAAGACCCTTCAACAACTAATCCGAGAAATAAGAATCCACCAACCACCGCCTTAGCAAAAACGAGCCATACTATAGACTTACCCCCAGATTCTGCCCCTTTTGTCATTGTGATGGCAGGGGTTCCAGAACTACCTGCAGGTAAATGGGAAGATCATGTTGCCTTACGGAACAAGGTCACATTCTGGCTCCGAGACAACAGACCGTTGCCTGCATCCATCAATGGAGAAATCCTAACTGTAAGGCGTGCCCATTGGGTGGGAGTCAGACCTAAGGATAGAAGTGGTGACGTGATAGTCATCAATTTTAAGGATTATAGGGCCGTGAGGCACATTGGAGATTGGTTCGATGCTAGTAGCAGCGATGCCATCTCCACACATCTTTTATCCTATTTTTATCCCTATGCACCGTCAAAAGATTCTAACAAACAGGGTTGGAATAGGCAGCCATTTAAGAAAACATCATACCGACAGCGGGGTCTTAGACAAGTGGGACCGTGGGATATGCCCGGTATAATGGGGCCACCACCTTTGATGGGTTATCCTGTTTATGTAAATGCTCAGGACCCCCATATCCACATGCAAAGGCCGGAGGAGTCCTATCCCAGATACCGGGTATCAGATTATCAATACCCCCCTATAAACAGCCTATACCCACCACACCCCGAGCCCAACCTGCTGCAAGGGAGGCCATGGAATAATAGAGAGTTCCACCCATCCATGTACAATCTACCTATTCAAAATCGCTTCCAGATTTTTAATGGTCTGGACGGGGTGGATTGACAACAAGCTCAGACATCCCAAGAAAATTTGGTTGGGAACAAGTTTCATTCTCCAGTTTTTCACCCCTTGATTAAGGACATAGTTCCCCTTAAAATCACTGAGATTGTGAGTGGGATTCCCCAAGATCTGCCAACTTTACAAAAGGCCCCTAATACTGACAGTTTGTTACCATGCAACAGTAATACCCTGGAACAGATGCAACACCCCATAGTTGATATCAATATTAGGGGAGGGGAACAGGCAGGTGAAGGCCTGGCCCAGAAAGAGAAAGATCCATGTGCACTGTTGTTTTGGAATATAGCAGGGTTTAGGCAGAAAATCACAAATCCAGCCTGGGAGTCAGTAATAAATGGTCAGGATATAGTGGCCTTGCAAGAAACTTGGATACAGGAATCAATCCATGTAAGTGGCTATAGAACCTTCTTTACACCAGCTGTTGGAGGTCATTTTGGAAGAGCTAAGGGTGGGTTGACAACGCTTGTCTCAAATCAACTTAAAATTAAACAAGCTCATTGCCATTTAAACTCCTGTTATTTCCAAATTATAACCCTACGGAATCATAAAGGAGCTGTAGTGTTAATTATTAATTTTTATAACAATGTCCCGAAAGATGATATTCTGGTTGTAATGAAGCAGCTTAAAGATGAAATTCAGTTAGAGGTAGACAGAAATGAAAGGGAGCTGATAATCATATGGGGGGGGGATTTTAATTGTTCATTATGTACTAAAAGGAATCAGGGCCTATGTGGCCTAATGATTGAGAGAGACATGCACTTGACACACTTTGATCACACCCTGATGGAGGACTTACTAAATGAACTATTATTCATGTTTGACTTGGGGTTTGCCAATAAATCTGCCCCAGAACCCACACCCTTTGCTCCGACTTTCGTTGGTAGAGGCCTATCGACAACTATTGATTTTATTATTACCTCCAGTAACCTCAATCATAGACTCATGGGGGTTACGAACATCCAACTACCCATAAGTGACCACCTTCCACAATCTGTTAAGGTAGCAGATTTGTTCCCAGACCCATCGACGGCCGCGCCTCTTATAGAGACAGCGGTTGATGTTGTCCTTGGGAGACAAAACGGGTACACACTTAAATGGAGTAAAATAATCCCCACAACCTTTTTTGAGAAACTATGGGAGATGTGCTCAAATAGCTTTATGATTTGCCTAAGTGAGAACTCTACTAACGATCAAATTATTGAGCACTTTGGAACAATAGCTACAAATATAAAAAGTAGCCTAAGGGTGGAGGCAAAACGCAGAGGCAAGGGGCCCAAGAGCTGGTTTAATACTGCATGTACAAGGGCTTTGAAAAATTTAAAACAGGCAGTACACAGATGCCCTAGGGATAAAAATGAAATAAGAGAGTGTAGGAACACATATACTCAGGCCCTGAAAGCAAGGAGAACCGCATTGAATAAGGAGGCACTAGATTCCCTCTGTGAGGCCTCGCAATCTAAAGATTCTGTTGCATTTTGGAAAGCAATTAACACTCCTTTCCCCTATGAAACCCATAAGGCACGAATCGAGATTGCAATAGATGAGGACAAATGGGTAGACCATTTTTCAAATCTCTATAAGGCACAGGATGACATCCATGGTGGGGGTATTAACTCTAGCCTGGATGCACAACAGAGTTACAACTTGATTACAACAATTGATGAAGTGCTTTTAGCCTTGGGGTCAACTAAATGCGGTAAGGCTGCCGGACCTGATGGGATTCCGGCAGACCTATTCAAAGCGAATATTGAAATCTGGGGGCCAATGTTAGTACAACTTTTTAATGCAGCTCTCTCATTGGGTCTAAAAGAATCCTGGTTCACCTCAATCATTGTCCCGATTTACAAGAAGGGGGATAGGAACAGCTGTGCCTGTTACAGACCAATCTCCCTTCTTGATTCCTCAGTAAAAATTTTAGGACGTGTTGTATTGGCAAGACTCCAAAGCTGGGCAGAGGAAAACGATATTATTAGTGATTTGCAATTTGGTTTCCAAAAAGGGATTGGCACAATTGAGCAAGGGTTAAACCTAATGCTTTTGCAGCATAAATATATAAGGATCAAATCCGAACGCTTGTATTTTACTTTTGTCGATCTTTCCTCAGCGTTCGACTGTGTATCACACTCTAAACTGTGGGATATAATGAAAGGTTTGGGAGTGGACAAAAACATTATCTGTTTTTTGAGGGAACTCTACAGTGGAGCTACAGCCTCTGTTCGTTATGGCAGTGGAGGAGAATGCTCCAGGCAATTTAGTATAGGTCGTGGAGTGCGGCAAGGTTGCGTACTGGCACCTTTTTTATTCCTTCTTTATATCAATGGTCTCGAGCGTCACCTGCTGCAGGAGTGTAGGGATATGCCCAGGGTGGGGAGGAGGGAAATCCCTGCGCTCATGTATGCGGATGACGCAGTACTCATGGCACGCACTCCCTGCGCTTTACAAAAACTAGTAGTTAGCTTTGAGAAATTTATGCTGAACCTGGATCTACTAGTAAACTGTAGTAAGACCTTCACAATGAATTGTGGCCTAAAACCAGGTAAATTAATGAAGCGTATTTTCTTAAACAATGTGCCGCTGGATAACACCCCAACCTTTTCTTATTTGGGCATTTTATTCCATGAGTCAGGTTCCTGGACAAGCGCTATTAAGGCTAGAACTCTTTTATTCATGAAAACGATCATGGCTTTACAGAACTTTGTTAGGAAACTGGGCAGGAAGCCGATAAAAGAAATGTTAACCATTTACAAAGCTACATGCCTGTCTGTGGCTATGTATGGCTCAGGTCTATGGGGATATGCAAATGTTGATCAAATCCAGCTGGTAGAGAACAAATTTCTGAGGGGAGTTCTAGCAGTTCCACAGTGTGCAGCCACATTTAATTGTCACGCTGAACTCGGCCAACCCTACATAACGGACATTATCAGAATCCAACCTATCCTACTGTGGCACAGGGTATGGACTACTAACGAATGCGTTATGAACCGTGCCCTGCTACGTGACACCCTCAGTTTGGACCATGCGGACAGAATGGAATGGTTGAGCTATGTAAAGCACTTTTTGACCGAGATTGGTCTACATTCATATTTCTCGGACCCAACCTCAATGGACACTATTCCTAGGAAGTTACTAAAAACTACCTGCCTGGACCACTTGCTGGATAAGAGGAAGAGAGTGGAAATTTTGAAATCCACAGTACACTCGCACCTTCCTACCCTCTGTGAGACTAATACTGTACGGCCATATTTATCCCTGCCCATGACTAACTATGATCGTTTTCTTTTAACTCGTTTTAGATTTTGTATATTTTTTAGATTAGTGTCTTTTCCATGTATGAACTCTTGGATTCATATTTTGCCCACCTGCTTATGTGATGGTACATCGCAACAATCTGATATTCATATCCTTTTCTTCTGCAAATTTTATACTGCTATACGTAGGAAAATTATAGTCCCTTTTTTAAAAAACATGAATTTAACCAGATGTCGCCCAGCTTTTTTAGAAGTACAGAAAATGGACACGATTTTAACTGTTACTGTGATTTTAAACTATTTAAAAAGTGTTTTTAAATTCAGGAAACAAATCCAAATTGAAACATCATAGACTCCCTATCGATCTACCTCACTGTACTACTAATCATGAGAAGTATTTATTGTAATTACTGTACTACTGTATTTTGTTTTGTGTTTGTTACTTTTATGGTTATTTGCTTTTAACCGAATAAAGTTTATTGACTGACTGAATGCGGAGTCCTGATGGGAGGTAGTCACTGAGGAGTTTAGAAAGACAGTCAGCCTGGGAACCTGCTTCGTGTAATTTTGTCAACGTCTTTGGCAGACTGGTAATATAATTTCTGAATTTCTATTTCTTAATATACTAATAAATGCTAAGATTTCGATTTTAAATGTTACTTATTTTTCTGACTAAATCTTAGATAAATGTTTTCTATATAAATGTATGAGTTTATGTTTTCATTTTAAATACAAGTCATGGCAATTTAGAAAATAAATAATAATGGGAATATTGTGATTGAGCTGGCCTTAATTGCCATCAACTAACTTCTACTAGCTGGTCCATCGACCAAAACAGTGAGGTGCCTTGATGTTATTTCGTAAAACTGTAGGGGAGGAGAAATTGTTTATAGATGCATATATATGTAATGTATACATTTTAGATTTAGGATAGTAGGGTGCTCCGCTGTCCAACAGCTCGCCTTCTGTTTTCACTGATCCTGGGAGCAGTGTGGTGTGTGAATGGGTGACTCGCGGTGCTATGGGCCCCACTAATGAGTAAAAATAAGTCAGCTTCTGGGTTAAGTGGGATGAGTTGGGAGGGTTGTTTGAGAGCCGAGCTGGATCATCCCCTCTTCACATCAGGAAACTCCATCACCTTCAGCCACACCACTGAACTCCAGTGGACTGACCACTGATACGTCCACTTCACCTTCAGAACACCCACCATCCACAGACTCCAGCACCTGCTCCCATAAAGAAACTGGACCACAATCACCGATGACCAGCTCACCTCCTCACTCAGCAATTCCACCCCAACCATTGTGATAAACAACCCCAACACCGCAGCCCAAGCCCTGCACAGATGGATCTCCGATAGCGCCAACACCATAGCCCCCCTCAAGAAAAACAACACCCAGGCCAAGAAAGAAAGATTGTTTACCACCAAACTTCGACAGTCCAGACGCACTTGCCGCCACCTCAGTAAGGCCTGGAGGAACATCAAATTTACAGAAGCACACAAAAACTTCAAAGCTGCTACCAACTCCCACCACCAACTCATCAGAGAAACAAGAAATAAAGTGATCGAAAACAGAATCTCCACACACGCACACAACAGCAAAGAACTCTTCAACATCATCAAGGAGTTCGCCTAAACCCACCAGCGAGTCGGTGGACATCCCTCCCTCACAAGACCTCTGCGACAAACTCAGCACCTTCTTTCGCCACAAAATCAAGAGTATCTACGACAACTTTGATGAAGACAAATAACAGTCTGAACCCCCGCCAACCCCCCCGACACCCTGAACCCAGCGATTGACAACTGGATGGCCCTCACCACCGAAGACACACTAAAGACAATGAAGTCAATCCATTCCGTGTCCCCCATGGACCCCTGCCCCCAACACATCTTCCACAGAGCCACCAACACCATCACACCCATATCCGCCACACCATCAACCGCTTCCTGGCGACCGCTTCGTTCCCTGACGACTAGAAAAACGCCGAGGTCATCCCGCTTCTGAAGAAACCATGGCGGGCACCACAGATCTCAAAAACTACATACCCATCTCCCTGCTCCTGTTCCCAGCGAAAGTTATCGAGAAAGCCATCAACAGCCAACTCAACACATTCATCGAATAGCACAACATCCTCGACTCCTTCCAATCCATCTTCAGAAAAAACCACCCTCCTTGCCACAACAGACGACATCCGCATCCTACTGGACAAACAGTAGCCCTCATCCTCCGCCACCTCTCAGCGGCGTTCGATACAGTCTCTCACCGCACCCTAATACGCAGACTCCACAATGCAGGGATCCAGCCCTCAGAGGTCCTCCCTCAGCTCTACGCTCTTCAACGTCTCCATGGCTCCAATCGCCCCTATCGTCAGAACCAACTGACTCCACTTCGTGTCATACGCAGATGACCCCCAACTCATCCTCTCCCTATCCAACGAACCCAAAACCACCAGACACAACTTTCAAGAAGGCATGGATGCTGTTGTCAAACGGATGAAAAACAGCTGCCTACAACTAAACACCAGCAAGACAGAAGTACTCACCAGGACCCAAATCCCGATGCCTGGAACAACACCTGGTGGCCCCCTGCCGTCAGAAACCCACACACCCCCACGGACCACGCACGCAACCTGGGAATCATCCTGAACTCCAAGCTCAAAATGGACTGCCAGATCAATTCCATCTCATCCTCCTGCTTCCACACTCTCCGCCTCCTACGTAAGACCTTCAAATGGATCTCCCTTGAACACAGAAAGACCGCCACTCACGCTCTGGTCACCAGCAGACTCGACTACAGCAACACACTCTACACCAGAATAAACAAGCTATCAAACATCCAGAACCCTGCCTCAAGACTGGTCCTCAACCTGCTAAGACACTGCCACATCTCCCAACACCTGTGCACACTCCACTGGCTCCCCATCGAGCCAGAGTCCCCTTCAAGATGCTCACCCATGCACACAAGGCCCTCCACGAAACCCCACGTAACCCAAAGGACACTACGATCAGCCCAGCTTTCCTAGGCTGTGGTGCCCTGCACCAGAAAGACCAGATCGAGAGGCAGCTCCTTCTCCTTCCTCACAGCCAGAGCCTGGAACACCCTTCTGCTCCACCTCCGACAGGCAACATCACTTCCCATCTACGTAAGAAACCTCAAAACCTGGCTCTTCGACTGAGCCCCTCCTTGATGGACTGGAACCTGCACCCCTCTACCCCCAGCGCTTTGAGACCCTTATGGGAGAGTAGTCACGCTTAACAAATCGCCTGATTGATTGATTGAGGCGAAACTACAGATAGTCTTCCAAATCTTCCCCAGACAACCACATAAACATCACAGCTCATCTACAGCTGTTATGCTGACAATGCAATTTTCTTTTTTTTTTGGTTCCCCATTTTTTCGACTAGATTTCCTGCAATAATTTCACTCTGAACACTGGAAGGTTCTAAACCCCTCTCAATGCATGGACATTGAAGACTGTATTTTAGAAGCAAGCCAGCAATAAAAATATTGAGAACCTGTGGAAGTATGCATCTATTTGACTTACTGCCCCACTCGCCCCGAACAGGAGTGACTTTGAAAGAATTCCCATGGAATTATGACATGAATTATACCAAAGCTGCAGAAGACATTGTTCAAAACAAATATTCCCGAGTAGGTTAAACTATTACTTCAAAAATTGACTAAATCACAAGTGAAATGTGGAGAAACATTGTTTACAACAAACCTTTTACCACGCACTACCATTACAATGCAGGTATTACAAAGAAAGTCATTACAACGACTTTCGCTGGAGGGCGCTGTTGGATAGGGAATAGTTTAATTTTCTATCCAACACCTGCCCTACTATCCACGGGGACTGGAGTTGGAATAGAAAATGAAACTATTCCACTATCCAGCACCCCCCCAACGTAAGTCGTTGTAACGACTTGCGTTGTAATGCCTGCGTTGTAAAGGCATGAGTGGTAAAAGCATGCGTTGAAACGTCACACAACCGAAATGTGTGTTGAAGTTCACAAGGAAGAGGTGCATATGCAAAGGTGAGACATGTTAAGAAGGTAACATGAAATGTCTCTGCAGGAACATAATTCTAAAATACTAGTTATTGAGGTAGATCTAGAGTACCACAGGCCAAGATAGTAGTTTTTGATAAGTCTGGTGGCACTGTTGGACAGTCCTCAAAGTGCTTTCAATATCCTGTTCAGTACCACAAGTTCAACTATTGTTATAGGCATCAGAGCAAAGTTTTATGATTTTGGTGGCGTTGTTACCTCTGTATGGTGCCAAAGTGATCAATTGCATGGTGGTGATGGTGTCTCCCTCCAGTAGGATTCGCCTACTTTGGCCCGTGGAACTAGCTTCTGCACGCTAAAAGCTTTTCAGTGGAAGAGTAGCAGTGCTATCTGGAGGTGAGCAACCCAAACCACCAGACTGCAATGCATACTTGGTTAGGTTTAGAGGGAAACCCAGCCTATGCATAATTGGTTTGATGTACTGGATTGAGAGGCGAAAGGACCTATCCTTACTGCACTGTGGCCCTGCCTGCCTTGCCCTAGAGCCCAGTGTTGCCTTAGCTTTCCAACCAGCATCTTTCAAACTAGACTATTTTGACCGGAGTTTGGTCCGTTCACTGCCCTCGTGACTGTTCTGTGGGTTATACCCCCTCCTCGTGAGGAAGTGGTGGTGGGGGGGCATTGATGGATTGTTCAAGTTGCAGAGACAGCAAGGCTGTCCAAATTTTGACCTATGAAAATGTATCATCTATGTAGGTAATGGAGGTTCTTGTATTGTTTTCCTTAAGGTTGTTTTGTTTTTTGTGAGTTATTCCTGCTTATATTTCATATTGTATCCTTAGCATTTTATATTTTTGTGCAGATAATTGAGTATTGATCATAGTTTGCCTATTATTGTTAAAAATGCAAAAAAAATTGAAATACAGACTGTCCCTTGTGAGTTGTGAGTATCTCAAGCGATCCAAGAGTGCCCCACATTCGGTGTGAGTAGCACACCCAGTCATGAGATCTCAACATGAGCCATACCTGCAGTATTTCACCCATTCTAGAACTCTCACAGTCCCGTGCCAGCAGTGCGCCAACTGCTGAACCACGAAAAGGCGCGTCCCCTATGCTGACCCTTAATAAGACCCCCTTTGTCCACAAGAGTCCCTTCCTGACAGCCTGATGGAATTAATTGGGGGAGCGTGAGCCCCCTCCCCACCAACCATTGTAGCCCTTTACGAACATAGTCCCCCGCATCCGAAGAGCGACATTTGGCAGAAGATCGTCCTCCCACCTCGCCGCCAAGACCTGGAACAACCTCCCCATCCCCCTTCAGCAGACCCAAGACCTGCTGACCTTCAGGAGACTCCTCAAGACCTGGCTTTTCGAGCAGTAGCAGCCTCCCCCTCCAAAGCGCCTTGAGACCCTCACAGGTAAGTAGTGCGCTTTACAAATGTTCTGATTGCTTGATTGACTTCACTGTGTCCTGCGGAATCACAGGAGTCTGAGGTGAGGTGTGATGCATGTCTTATGGTTGCTTGGCGTCTGGGCAATGAGAGAACCCCTGAGCTAATGATTGGCAGTGATCATGTCGGACAATGGAGAGTTCAAGAGCCTACCCTAACTTGCTGCTCCTGTCCCTTACTACTGAAGGGCCTAGTATTTGAAGTCCTTATGCTCCAAAAGAGACATTGCACCTTTAACTCAGCCAAGAACTTAACCAATTGGATAACCCATTAATCTCTTCCGTGCCCTGTGCCTTCATAGAGCACCCGTCGAACCTGGGCATGCACAGTCTGGTGTATTGTCTCTGCAAAAGAGGGAAATCTGAAAAGTAGCAATTCAACTTTCAATTTAGCAACCTCAAAAAAAATGGAAGGGTAAGTGGTGAGGCTCCGGGCAGGGCTAAGGAGACAGTCTGGAATGTCTCAACGGACAACCATCAAGATGTAAACCCATGTTCCTGGAGAGTATGGCTAAAATTGGCACCGAACAGAGGTGCATATTAGCAAGGGCCATATCACTGCTTTAGCTGCACTTTGTGCTGCTAAAGCAGCGATATTTTTATCACCCTATTAGCAAGCTGCCGCTAACAGCAGTTAGCGACAGCTTTTAAGCGATAGCGACCGGTTTGGGGTCCCCTTTGCATGTCAGCGATATTTATCGCTATTGACATGCAAAGTGGGCGTTCCCAAACTGTTAGCGACTGAAAGCAGTCGCTAACACAGTTATCGACTATTAGCAAGGCAGGCCTATCGATAAAAAAATCACGCTAAGCGCGATAATCGCTATAATCTAACGCCTGCTAAAAACATGACTAACCTGTTCATTCAATGGGAGGTGGATCTTCAGGTTAATTCCCCATTGGCGTTAATAGGTGATTATGGCTAGATTTCCAGCAATATTCAGGCATTTCGCCACTATCGCTGGATATTTTAGCACAATGGAGAAAAACGGTGCTAATAGCAGGTTTTCTCCGCTAACATATCCAGCGATAGGCAGCGATAAAAAAAAAAAGGATAAATATCGCTATTTCTTGCTAATATGCCCCGGAGTTCCCTATGCTACAAAGTGGTGAATATAAAAATGAGTCTAACTGAACACGTCGGTAGACAGGTCCAAGCTGAATAAAGATTATCTGCCCTAGCAGATAAGGCAGGCAGAGCAACTACTTCTGCAGAAAATACAATTCAGTCACTGATGGTTGGGTTGCAGGCTAAGCTGGAAGGCTTGGAGGGGTGCTTTATACAAACAAGCATAAGCATTCTCGGGATCAAAGAGAGCAAACGTTTCTGACATGGAAGCTTTTGTGGTGTAGGTCTTTCGCTGGCACTTCACTGTGGAACATGCACACCAGTTGCTGGCAACACGTCTACCCGCTGGCAGGCTTTCAAGCCCTGTCATTTCTCACCTGCTGGTTCAACACCTTTGACAGAGTGCTTTCGTTCGCCAGAGAGAAAGATTAATTGAAATTCGAGTGTTCAACTATATTAACTTTTTATACTACTTGAGGTGTACAAATGGCGACAAAATCATTTCAAGATGTCGATAAATTTCTGTGCGATCATGGTGAGTAATACGCAATGTTTTATCTGATGAAGCTGGTATTGAACTGAGTCTAAAAAGCATTTCTTTAACTCAGTCGAGGATGCCAAGCAGTTGCTATGGCGCAACCTCCCTCCTCCAGATGGATTATGGATGCAGACCTGCAAGAAGAGACACCTTCAGCTGAAGGTATGGGGAGAGTGCGGATGATGAGAGCTAGGTAGGGCCATCAAACACTAATGGGATTGTTGACTCTTTTTTTCTTTCTGTCCACTAACTTTAGGGAACAGTTTCTTTGGTCGTGATTTGAATAGTTGAAAAATGAGGGTGCGCCACCGGAGCGTCACTTTTTGCGATGCTCCTGTGGCTCAGGGGCCTGCTCTATATTTACCAGGCAGCGCTAAGCCACTTTGCATGGCTTAATTTGGCCTTGTAAATATTGATCCATTTAACACAGTTTTCTGCGTTAAAGGGGCATTCAATGGGTGTTGCGGTGGGCGTTCCCAGCAACACCCATGGCTTTGTGATACTGCCCCAGATTTACAAGGAATTATAACATCATGACAGTACCAAAAATGTACGCCTTCCCGAAGGCATAAAGGAGGCGCAAAGAGGAGAAATACCTCTTTTTCACCTCGTTTTTCCTTTTTCTGCATTTTGCAGCACACAAAGAAAGAGTAAAAAGTCTGTTGTGATTGTTTTTGTGCAGGAATCCCCTTCCTGCACAACAAAATCATCCCTGCAATGAAGGGACCCTTGTACCATGGCGCAAATGTACCTGCGTTGGTACAATGCAGCCCATTGTGCACCAGTGCAAGGGAAAAGGACAGGAATGCCCTGCATCTGATAGTTACAAGGCATTCCTGCCATTTTCTTTTTCTTAGGGCAGCGCAGCAGGAAGGCCTACAGCGCTGCTCCATGGCAAAAACTCATAAATTAGGTCCAGAGTCATTGCTAGATTGGCCAGATAGATAGCACAGTAAATGGCACATGGTCCAAAGTCTAAACCACAGCAGAAGTCCTCTCTCCCAATCTCCAAAATCCATAACAAGGTGGGGTTCGAGAGACATAGACAGATAAACATGCCTAACATATCTGTAATTTCTTTTTAAAGTAAACTGAGTTCAATCTCCATTAAAGTATCTAACCAAAATCTCCTGTATCAAACCAGATTTTCAATAGTTGCATAGGCTGTCGAGGACTGCAGAATGCAGCACACATAGAAAAAGGAACACGCATTGGTAATCCATCGGATTTGCCTATGTGATGAATAAAGAGCTGTTTTCATGAATTACCATCTGGGAGAAGGAAAGAGTACCCTGGCAGATAACATGGGAGTGGAGAGGATGTGGCTCAGTGGCCAGCACTGCTGACTCAAGACCTGGCCATCCCGGTTTGAGTCTTGGCAGCGCCACAAAATATCCTCTGATTCTATGCACATCACTTAATTTCTGTAGGTGATACATTTTTATATAAATATACTGCAATAGTAAAAGGCAAAACGTTATGAAAATATAGTTCCAAAGCAGATGTGAACAGTATTTCCACGGTGGGAAAATGATAAGTGAAGCAGACAAGGAAAAAGCATTGGGGAATGCAAGAAAATATGCTACAGCCAATAGAAATGGAGGAAAGGTAAGCGGCATGCACAGGAGCCAATGAGAAGCCAGCAAAGAGAGGAGGAGGGATGCAAGTCCCTTTTAAGGTGATATCAAAAACTATAGATTCCTCAAGCACAGCACAAGCGCTGTGCAGGTGAAACCTAAGAACGAGGAGAAATAAAGATATTTCTCCTCGTTGTGTCTTCCTTACGCCTCATACGTTTTCGTCACTGCCTCAGAGTTTTGATTTCTCTTAAATCTGGGATAGTGTCAAAAAGCCATGGATGTTGTTGAGAACGCCCCCAGCAACACCCATTGCACACCCTTTAACGCAGAAAACTGGGCTAAAGGGAAAAATATTTACAATGCAGCATTAAGCCAAAAAAAGTGGCTTAGTGCTGCCTGGCAAATATGGAGCAGGTTCCTGCGCCACCCGGCGTCACAAAAAGGCATGCACCAGCAGCACAAGGGGCTTATAAATAAGCCCCTCTATGGGCTTATTTACAAGCCTCTTGCTTCGCTGTTGTTTTACTTTTCGCATGGGGAAAAAATGACATACGGGCAGTGCAAGGGGCTTTGAAATGAGCCCCCATATTTTTTAGATAACCGTTAGATACAAGTGGTTTGTAAAACATCACAGGCAACTTATATTCAGAATAGTCTCCACCATTTAACAGAATAGTGCGTTGTTCCTGTATTGAAAACACATTATTTCGCTGACACTGATGGGGTGTGCTTGAACACGAATCTTCCACTATTTTTTTGTTCATTTGGAACCTTCTTCCTTCTCATTCCCATGCTCTCCTCCTCCTGCCATCTCACACACAATTCCTCATAAAACCGCACAAGGATTGTTGAAATGTGCAAATGATCAGCAGCTCTGCTTGGGTACTTGAACCATGTAAAAAATTACATTTTTCGACCGAACTGTCAAAATACTTTTCAAAGTTGGCTGGGTCAGTAAGTTTGACTACACAGATATGTTATTGTTGGTGAAAAATTACTTAACTATGGTTCGTATTGGCAGTAATCCACGTGTGAAACATATTCTTTTTTCTCACATTTGTCAGATTTACTTGAAAAGGCATTTCAAACACGACCTGGAACAAGGCATTAAAGAATCTTATGATTGATAATAAAGAATGTGTTTAAATTCTTGAACATTTTATGTCCATGAACATCTACGTTATGAGGATAAGAGGAAATACAAAAAAATACTCGTGGATTACTAAGTCATTGATACAATCTTCAACCATTCCTCCTATTAAACAAAACAAGATGGCGACTTAGATCAGATTTAGAAGACTAATGGTTACTTTAGCAGAGTCCAGCTGATTGCGAAGCAGTGTCTCCCCTGATCTACAGAGGCTAAGTTAATCAAGAGAGGATGGTATTGTCCATGTCCCGCTGACAACGAAGTAAAGGTATCATTGAAGAAGGTCTTTTTGAAATTCTTACTGAGCATTGGAGATTTCGGGTGGATTTCTGATCAAGGTTTTCTGAATTGCATCTGTATTTGCCCAGCAGCTGTTTTTTTTTACTTACATTTTTTATTGCACGTGAGAATCTGATTTCTGCACCCCTTTGAGTGGCAATCAAAAGTCCCATCATTTTTACCTTTCTACTTGACAGTTACCCTATTTTTCATGTTTCAAAACAGTGTTTGGGGACCCTACTTATGAGGGAAAAAACACATTGCGAATTGGTGCTCCTCTGGAGCATCTCTTGGATACACACTGAGAAATGAGATATGAATCAGTCGCCCCATCCAGAATTTTTAAGGTGAAAGTCCCCTTCACACTTTTGGCTAAAGCTTTGGCACTGGCAACATGATTACTACTTTTGAGTAGCAGTAGATGCATTAGGTGGAGCTGGCCATTTGACTCCCTGTGTAGAGTAAGCCATGGGGCATGTGACATCAAAGGCCACTTATTAGAAAATGGGGTCTCTAGTTGGCGGAGGTAGCTACCATTGTCTACATAGGGTCCCTTGCTTCTAGTCAGAGCAAGGGGGATACACACTTTAGACAGACCCTGATCACCCTCTGGGCAGCTTGGCACGAGCAGACAGACTTATTTCAGTGGCAATGTGTAAAGTATTTGTACACAAACACACAGTAATACAGTGATAACACGACAAAGGGACACCACACTAGTTTAGAAAAATTAAGTATCTTTATCTAAACTCAACAAGACCAAAAGGACAAAAATCCAACATACAGGTAATAAAATATAACTTTTAGACATCGTGACAGCAATAAATCCAAAGTATGGCGCCAGCCACGAGGATTGCAGCTTTGGAGATGGAGTCACATGGATTCCCAAACAAACAGTACCTTGGAAATGATGTCTGTGACAATGCACATGGAGGTGAGGCGTCGGTGCCAAGGTTGAAGCCGGATTCCTGGCTGCCAGTGAGGAGGAGAGGCGTCCTATCCACGAGGAGGTGACATGTCCAAGGACAGGGGAAGACGGTTGCATCAACGGTGAGGCCTCAAGTTCCATTGACAATGCAAAGTTGGAGTCACCCCCAGCAGTTATCGGCGCCACAATAACAGGATGCAGGCGCCGGAGACGGAGTTGGTGCAAGTGCTAGCGTCAGGAAATGCTAATACTGCAGGCATCAGAGCTGCGGTGCAGGCCGGGTAGTGAGCTGTTAACTTCACGAGCGGTGCCCTGGGCCTCGGTGCAGGTCGCAGCATCACCGAGACATTGGAGACAGGTTTTCTTATTTCTCTTCGGTTTCTTCCAGCTCCCAACAGTAGGAACAACCTCCAGAGGCCCCAGAACTGGAGTAAGCCCAACCTGGCAGATCAGAACTCTCAGCAATAGAGTTCAGGGGAGCTGGGGGTGAAATCTTTGTGTCCCTGAGACATCAGAGTAGGAGGCCAGCACACTCAGGCCCGAGTAGATTCTTCTTTAAGCAGGTTCAAAGCAAAGTTTCTGTCTTTGTCCCTCCTTGGCAGAAACAGCAGCTGTAGGCCAACCACACACAGCAGTACTCCTCCTCACAGCTCTTCAGTTCTTCTTCTTAGCAAGGAGTAGTCTAAAGTTCTAAGGATTTAAGTCTAATACTTATACCCCAAATGTCTTTGTCCCTTTTGTGCAAGGGTCTCTGAGCCCAATCCAAACCAGTTCTGTCCTCACTGGTGCAGTATGATCACAGGGGGAGGAGACAGCAATATGCAAGGGAGACAGGCCCTATTCAGGTGCAAGGAAATCTCCTCCCATTACTCTAAGTTCAGCCAAGCCCCATTCAGCTCAGCTCTGAGTAATTCAGGAAGGGCCAGGCACACCTCAACCCCCGTCCAGTGGCTTTCAACAGTAAAATAACCCTGGGCGTAGGACTACGCTACGCTTGCATAGCTTGTGCAATTAAGCGTTATGCGAATTGTACATAGCACTGTGCAAAATCGTGTGGCAGGCATTTTTTGCTTGCTCGCGGCCCTCAACGTCAAGTTGGTGACCGCGAGTGAGCCAAACAACATCCCGGCGAGACTTTTTCCTTGTTCGCGATCAGCAACTTCAAGTTGCCGATCGCGAGCGTGGAAAATAAACCTCCCGGCAAGATTCTCAACACGGGGAGGTCAGGTTTCTCATCACGAGAGGTCGCGAGCATACGCGACCACTCGCATTGAGAAACCTGACCTCCCGGCGTTGAGAATCTCGCCGAGAGGTTTGAGCTGCAATCCACGTTGAGAAAGCTGCTGCTCGAGTACAAATCTACTTGAGCAGCAAAAAATGACCACTTACACTATGCAAGATGTGGTTTGCAATGATTGCACAGTGCGAACAAGCATCCGGCACTGTGCAATCAGTGCAAACAGCATTTTGCACAGTGCCCTATGCAGTGCGCTTAGCTACGAGTAGCTTCCGTAGTGCGAAGTGCACTTCACGTAGCTACGTGTAGGGCTACTACGCAAACTACGCCCAGGCCCCAGCCCCTGTCACTCCAAAACCAGACAGTCAATCCACAAACAGGCAGAGGCATTCAGAATGGTTAAACCAGAAAATGCCTACTTTCTTATAGTGGCATTTTCAGACACACCAATTAATAAACATTTGCAATGCAATAGGTTTCGGATTTGTGGGTTAGATATATGGGCATTGTTAATGACAATGTCTTTTACTGATGTATTTTGGTTTGGAGTGTAGTGGATATATCTGTTGTGTACTGGAATTATATGGTTTGTATTGGAATTGTTAGTTGCGGTATTGTGTGTGTATAATGCATTTGTGTAGGGGAATTATGTGGTATGGTGAGAATATGGGGTGAGAGCTGCACATAATACATAGAAAGGAAGAAAGAGATAAGGTAGGTAGTTTTCCATGTAGTGGTGAATAAACTTGAGAAAGAGGAGCAGAAAGTGTGTGAGAAAGAGAGAAAGAAGGAGAGAGCAGACTACAGATGAATACAGAGGCAGCACATGTGTATGCAGGAGGCACCCTGAGAAGAGGAGTATACTGTGGATTTGAGGGAGGGAAGCCTTGAAAAGGTATGGGAAAGAAACTGTGCTTGAAGACGTGGAGTTAACCATATAAGAGAGGCGGAAGAGTACGCAAGAGAGCGGGAGAGAGGGTTGTGAGAGAGTATGAGAGAGAGAGATAGAGGGACGAGTGGGAGGGGCACCCAGGGTGTTGGGAGGGAGAGGCAAGAAGTGGACCAGTACACAGCATGATGAGGTACAGGAAGGTGGCATGTGTGAGTAGGGAAATGGAAAGGAAAGAAAGAGAATTGAAAGGGAAAAAGAGAGGTGACCATCAGAAGTTTTAAGTAAAGATCAGTTTTTTATGTCTGTTGAGGAATATAAAATATGTTTTCTCGAATTAGGATGCAGGACTGCAGAAAGAAAATTTTTTGTTTGTGCATATACAGCCTGATTCATTAAAGGTAATTTCGCTCGCAAAGAGCCAGATTCTGAGAATCTGGCCCTTTGCGAGTGCAATTTTTGCATTTGGGATTCATCATCCCAAATGCAAAACTCGGTAATAGCGAATTCGCAAATTTGCGAGGAATTACATTTAAGGAATCTCTATTTGAGATTCCTTAAATGCAATTCATCATCCATTTTCAAATTGCGAAATCGCAATTTCGTGCCTCTATTTACCGTGAGGTCAAACCTCGTGGTAAATAGCGAAAACTCAGAAAAATGCTTTTAAAAGCATTTTTTTAAGTTGCATGTTGCACAAACACATGTCCTTTGGACATGTGGGTGCGCAACACCTGTTTAAATTAGCATTTAAGGGGTGCTGGACACCCCTGGCACCCTTTAAATCGCTATCTAATTTGCGATTAGCTAATTGCTAATCGCAAATAAGGAATACTCCCCATTCATTCCTATGGGCCTTTTGGCCCATAGGAATGAATGGGGAGTTATTCCTTATTTGCGATTAGCAATTTGCTAATCGCAAATAAGGAATCTGTAGGAATCGCAAAAAATATTGCTATTCCTACATGAATCCCGTTTTGCGAGTCTGGAATAGGGATTCCTTATGATTCGCTATTTCAGACTCGCAAAACTTCCCAATGATGAATCAGGCTGTCAGTGTATAATAGGTACTTTGCTAGGTGCTAGAGTAAGATGTGTGTGTAACGTTATGCTTAAATGTGTGTTTTGAAGGTGTATGCTGGTGGTGGTGCATGAGGAGCCATTACTGGAAACAGTTTTCTAACTATATGGCTTTGATGTTGTTTTGTGAGCTTTATGGTGCAGGGCTTCTATCTGGAGCATGTTGTCTGCCGTGACCTTTTAGTTTGTGAGTTTGTAAACAATAGTGTTTGGTGTTCTAGTTGAGTACGTACTTCTGCTGGATGGCTGGAGAAAGTCCATATATAGGTTACTGGATGTATGTTGGTGGCATATGTAAAGTGTGTTTATAGTCAGGGTCATTGGAATTATACAGTCAATGGAGGATCAAATTATGCTGCAGGTTTGACAAATATGGTAGTAGTAGTATCACATTATTTATGCATTTTACCAATTATTTATTCTGTCATGAGAATGTTGATTTTGAGTTTGAACTGTAAGAGAAAAAAGAAGGTTTTCTATAAAAACCATCTGATATTTTAGAATAATGTGATGGTGGGTGGTGCAGTCTGAGTAATTAATATTTGCTTCTAGTTAAAAAGGTATTGCATTGTGAGAACTGTAATATTGGATCATTTTAATTGAACCCATTTTTGTACACCTGAAAGCGAAACATAAATCAAAAGTCAGAAACTGAAAAAGTTGTGCAGTGAAATTTAGTAGGTTGTTAACCCCTACTTAGGAAGAGACATGGCCTGTACTAGTTACAAGTCTGGTGTGCCCTACAAGTAGTCATGGCTGGCTCGCCATTTTAGGTCTTGTAGGCACAATCTAATAAGTAGTTATACTCCAAGTCCTGGAGTCTTTACCAATATCTTTAAACGCTTTTGTAGAGCATTGTGGCTGATGTGCAGCATGTTGAAAAGTTAGATTTTAAAAAGTGCTATCAGCATTTTTGTTACATTATACATAACCAAGAAGACATTATGTACAACTGAACGATCCAATTAAAAGAATAATTAACGAAAAAACGTCTTCTAGTTTTGTTGTCCTTGGAATACTAGCAACTTTTTTCTGCCTGTTATAATGATTGTCTGTTATCGTTTTTTTGTGGTTATGGGAGCTGGCGTGGTATAAGCAACGGAAAGGTGGAGGTTGGGAAATAGTACCTGAATTACAACACGTGCAGAAGACGGACACTAGGGGAGAATCATCAGATGACAAGATTTTGAGGGCAGACTGAGGTGGTGCCGAATGATGCTGAGGTGGTTATGTGCTGGTGGAGAGGTGATGCTCAGGTGTTGATGAATTATACTGAGGTGGTGCTAGGTAATGCTTAGGTGGTGGTACTGCACTGGTGCTTAGGGGGTACCGAATTTGTTAGTGGGCTGAGGTGGTGCTGCGTTGGTGCTGAATTGCTGCTGAAGTGGAGCTGTGCTGGTGCTGAGATGGAGCAGTGCTGGTGGTGAGATGGAGCTACGCTGGTGATAGGCGGTAAGGCTGACAGTGGCAGTGTCTGCCGACCCCGCTTGATGCCAGGTATAGTGGAAATACTCTGCTGATGCTGTGTTGCTGAAACGCTAAGCCCTATAGAGACATTTTTAAAAAACGCTGATTTTAAAGCTGACAGAATTGTTTATTTTAAACTGTGTTTTAGTTGACCCATAATTATAATACTTCCTTCAGGGCTTAGACGCTCTTCTTAGGCGTTGCCAAGGGTTAAAACTTACGTGTACACTCAGCGCTCTGTGTTACAGCCTGCCCGCCCTGGTCTGACTCGGTATCCAATACCGTTGAGCGGAGGGCGGGACAGGTACGAGCCTGAGTGACACACTTCCGCTTTCCCGCTGTAGCACTGAGCGGGTAGCGCTCTAGCCTTGCTGCAAC
Source organism: Lissotriton vulgaris (assembly GCF_964263255.1). Taxonomy (NCBI): domain Eukaryota; kingdom Metazoa; phylum Chordata; class Amphibia; order Caudata; family Salamandridae; genus Lissotriton; species Lissotriton vulgaris. The sequence continues at coordinate 503,100,636 of NC_141696.1, forward strand.
TGGGGCTATTTAGGCGGCGAGGAGGCGAGGCAAAGTGCGGTAAGGCTGACAGTGGCAGTGTCTGCCGACCCCGCTTGATGCCAGGTATAATGGAAATACTCTGCTGATGCTGTGTTGCTGAAACGCTAAGCCCTATAGAGACATTTTAAAAAAACGCTGATTTTAAAGCTGACAGAATTGTTTATTTTAAACTGTGTTTTAGTTGACCCATAATTATAATACTTCCTTCAGGGCTTAGACGCTCTTCTTAGGCGTTGCCAAGGGTTAAAACTTGCGTGTACACTCAGCGCTCTGTGTTACAGCCTGCCCGCCCTGGTCCGACTCGGTATCCAATACCGTTGAGCGGAGGGCGGGACAGGTACGAGCCTGAGTGACACACTTCCGCTTTCCCGCTGTAGCACTGAGCGGGTAGCGCTCTAGCCTTGCGGCAACTGGGGCTATTTAGCCACTCGTCGGGATCAAGCGCGCAGCGATTGCGCGCAGGGAGGCGCCTTTTGACGCGCCGAAGACAAGTCAAAGACCTGCCCGTCTGCGCCCGTCCGCGCCAGGACGGGGCCAGGGGCCATGGCGGTCTCACCAAACTCCCCGCTTGTCCCGCTCCCTGCCAGGATTACCTATTCAGCTCAGGTACTTAGGGATCTACGGACAGTCGATTGTCATGGAGACCTTCACCTTATAGTAGAAGGGCCTTTCACATGCCTATATTGCAAATCCCAGTTCACTACTCTGAAGGGAGAAAGCCCTGAAAGATGTGTGAAAACCCATACACCATCTTACAAAACATCTAAAATTGCTGGTCATAAAAACATTCTCTGCAATGTACGCTCTTTACCTAAGCATACCTCTGAAGTATGGGACCTTATCTCCACGAATGAGCCTGACTACTGTTTCATGACTGAAACTTGGCTTAAACCCCATTCCACTCCCTCCATTACATTGGCCATTCCTTCGGGATATAAAATGATCAGGTTAGACAGACCTAAGAAAATAGGTGGAGGAATTGCTATTGCTCATAAAAATCATATCAACTGCTCTGTTTTGGCAGAACTCTGCACTCCGGACATTGAATTGCTGATTTTTAAAACAATTCATTCCACCAAACAAACCAGATTAGGTGCCCTGGTTTATCATCCCCCTGGACCAAGCTCTAACTTTGTCAACATACTGTTGGAAAATCTTGCGCCATATGTTCAAAAAGATAAAGAATTCCTGCTAATAGGTGACTTTAACCTCCACTGTGAACTCACAAATTGTAAAGAAGCACAAGCATTTCTCAACGATCTCTCACTGCTAGGTCTCGAACCACACAATGTGGGCCCAACTCACGTGGCCGGACACACCCTAGACCTGATAATAACCAATTTCCCCAGTGTTACATGTCTTCCCCCTACACAGGTCAGCTGGACTGACCATTTTATCCTTGAGTTTTATACTCCCTATCCTGTAACCACTATCCTCAAAACTACCAACATCCCTAAAACACGGCGGCAATGGCATAAAGTTAATGAGACCTCCTTTGCAGAGAAATTTGTTCAACCCTACCATATCATTCCTGAAGATATCAACAAAGCTATTGATATGTTCAGCAAAGCCACTAAAACAGCCATAGATGAGATAGCCCCCTTAAAACAATTTAGACCCCGACCAGCCAAAAAACAAGAGATCTGGTTCTCTGAAGAGCTCAGGAATCTAAAGAAAACAGCCAGGAAATTAGAAAAGATTTGGAGATCTACCCATCTTGTAACAGATAGGAAACATTATTGGGACGCTTTAAGTATATATCATAAAGCTATTAGAACGGCGCGAAAAACCCATATTACCACCCTTATTACGGCTGCAGACAACTCCCCCAGGGTATTATACCAGGTCCTACACTCTTTCACTAATCCTACAGCATGTGAGAGTGCAGACACTTCGTCACAACTACTTTGTGATAATATATCTCAATTTTTCTCTAACAAAATTGATCTCATCTATGCGAAAATAGTCAACTCTAACAACAAGTTGACTACCAATGCAGCCCCTATCTTTCAGGATTCAGAACTTGATAGTGGCCCCCATACTTTAGACTTCTTCCCCCCTATCACTCCTAAAGAGGTGTCTCTGCTCACGATGCAGATTAAAAGTGGAAGTCCTGATGACATCATCCCGGCAAGACTCATGCCCACCTTGCTCGGAATTTTATCTCCCACCATCGAAAACCTTGTCAACTTATCCCTCTGTACAGGTTCTGTCCCCAAACAGTGGAAACAGGCCTTAGTTAGGCCAATCAGGAAGAATACCACAACTCCGTGGACTGATCTATCAAATCTCAGACCTATCTCGTTGCTACCATTCCTGGGAAAGCTCACTGAGAAATATGTTAATCGTCATTTATCCAGCTACATTGAGAAAGCTGGCGGCCTAGACTACTCCCAATCTGGGTTTAGGCCGAAACACAGTACAGAGTCCACCCTCCTGTCTGTTACTGACGACCTGCATATGTTTCAGGACAAAGGCTACTCGGTAATTTTGGTGTTATTAGACCTTTCAGCAGCGTTCGACACCGTGTCACACAACATCCTTATTGACCGGTTGTCGAACGTAGGGGTTAAGAACAAGGCCCTTGCTTGGCTAAGGAGTTTTCTTACGGATCGCACCCAGACTGTCACCATGGGTGAATATCGATCAACTGAGGTAGAGATTACGAAAGGGGTGCCACAGGGCTCCTGTTTGAGCCCAACACTCTTTAACATCTACGTGGCACCCCTGGCAAGAGTGATGCGCACATTTGGTTTCATCCCCGTGTCATATGCGGATGACACGCAGCTCCTCTTTCCCTTTCAAAATCTCACCACGGAAATAAGAAACTCCTTCTCCGCTGGCATGAAAGCCGTCGCACAGTGGATGTCCACCAACTTCCTACAGTGCAATGTCAACAAGACGGAAGTAATGCTGTTTGGAGATGCCAAATTGCTGTGGACCCCTGATTGGTGGCCATCTGATCTTGGTACTGTTCCGGAGCCCAAACAGATCGTCAAAAATCTGGGGATACGCCTTGATCACGACCTTTCCCTCAAACAGCACAGTAACATGGTAGCTGGCTCATGCTTCCACACCATCAGCATGATGCGCAGAATTTTTCCCCCTGTTACCGGATTCCTTCAGAAAAACCCTAGTGCAAGCCCTTATATTGAGTCGCATCGACTACTGCAACGGATTGCTTCTCTCTGCTAATGAAGGAGTTCTAGATAGGCTCCAGGTGGTCCAGAATACGGCAGCTCGCCTTGTCCTAAACGCTCCCCCCAGAACAGCATCAAAACCTCTACTACAGAAACTACACTGGTTGAGTATTCGACAAAGGACCAAGTTTAAGATATGTTGCATTATCCATAAATGCTTAAACGGACATGGCCCCACATACCTGGAGCAGAAATTCACCCCCTACACTCCCTCCAGATCTTTGAGATCTAGCGAAAACTTTCTGTTGGCAGTACCTCGTGTAAAAAAAACAGACACAGAGGGAAAGCTTTATCTGTTGCAGGGCCCACACTGTGGAACAAACTTCCTCTGGCCCTTAAGCTCTGCACAGACCATTTAAAATTCAGGAAACAACTGAAAACCCTGCTGTTCACTGACAAAATCTAGTCCCTTGCCCCTTCATCTGCATACATATTTGAACTCTATTTGGTATCACAGCGCAGAGATACTCCGGTTGGAGTCGATTCCAGCGCTATAGAAACCCATAAATAAATAAATAAATAAATAGTGCATTGATGCACACATGGTGCTGTGCTGATGCAGAGATGGTGCTGTGCTGATGTGGGTATGGTGTTGTGCTAATGTTGATATAGTGCTGCGCTGGTGCTGCACTGGTGATGGTGCTGTGCTGCGGCTGAGATGGTACCGTGCTGATGCTGAGGTGGTGCTCATGTGATGCTGGGTGACACTGAGGTGGTGCTGAGTGATGCTGAGGTGGTGCTGAGTGATGCTGAGGTGGTGGTGCTACACTGGTGCTGAGATGGTGCTCTGGTTGTGCTAAGTGATGCGAAGTTGGTGCTATGGTGAGGTGATGGTGTGCTGATGCTAAGGTGATGCTGCGCTAATGCTGAAGTGGTGCTGCGCTAATGCAAATTTGATGCTGAGGTGGGGTTGCACTGGTGCTGAGGGGGAGCTACACTGGTGATGGTCTACTGATGAGGTGCAGGGACACCTTAAGGATTTCAGGGGCCCAGGGTCAAATGTATTTTGGAGGCCCCTTTTTCGGAACACCTTTGAATTTATGATACAATTTCAGCTCTTTCATGTATTCTTTGGCTTGGTCACTAGCAGTGTACAGGCACACTCGTCCAAATTCTAAATGTGTTTACATATAATACTCACGTATAGTGATGTGTGTTTTCAATATTGTAACACAGCAGCAGCTCAACAATATTACCGAAAATAATCCCTCTGACACCCTTTACTTTTTGTCATATTTGATCTATGAATGTTGCATTAAACATAAGAACAACATCGTCTGCAAAATGTCTATAATCGACTCTCACACATCAGTCACATTAAAAATAAATGAAAGGGAACAGTATTTAAAACAATTAATTTTGGAATTATTCAAGGTCATCAGAGCAAGACTCTGCAGAACAGAGCTGGCTGTATCAGGGGCCCCCTAAAAGGCGGGGGCCCTGGGCTAAAGCCCTCTTTGTCCATGCCTTAAAACATCTCTGATGAGGTGGTGGTGCTGTGCTGATATGGTGCTATCTTGATGCTGAGGTGGTGCTGTGCTGGTGCTGAGGTGGTGCTGCTCTGGTGCTGCGCTGGTGCTTAGATGGTGCTGTGCTGATGCTGAGGTGGTGCTGTGCAGATGCTGAGGTGGTGCTGCCCTGATGCTGAGGTGGTGCTGCACTGATGTTTCGGAGGTGCTGCACTGATGTTTAGGAGGTGCTGCAGTAGTTTATTCAGTGGTACTGAGTGATACTGAGGTGGCTTTGAGGTGTTTGTGTGGTTGTGCGGAGGTAGTGCTCAGGGGGTGCTGAGTGATAATGAGGTGGTGCTGAGTGATGCTTTGGCGGTGCTGTGCTGGTGCTCAGGTGGTTCTGAGTGATGTTGAGTTGGTGCTGAGATGATGCTGCACTGGTGTTGAAGTGGTGTTGACGGAATGCTGAAGTGGTGCTGTGTTGGTGCTGTGCTGATGCTTTTGTGGTGCTGAGGTCTGATGCTTATGTGGTGCTGAGGTGGTGCTTCGCTGCTGCTGTGGTGGAGCCATGCCTGTGCTGAGTTTTTAATGTGCTAGTGCACTGATACAGAGGTGGTTCTGTGCTGATGCTGAGGTGGTGCTGTCGAGTAATTCTGAGGGGATGCTGTGCTAGTGTTGAGTGATCCTGTGGTGGCACTGAGTGATGCTGTGCAGGTGCTGAGTGAAGCTGTGCTGGTGCTGCGCTGGTGCTCAAGTGGTGCTGAGTGATGCTGAGGTGGGGCTGCGCAGGTGGTGCACTGATGTGGAGGTGGTGCCATGCTGATGCTGAGATGGTGATGTGTTGATGTTGAGGTGGTGCTGCACTGGTCCTGAGATGGTGCTGAGCTGGTGTTGCACTGGTGGCGGTGCACTGATGAGGTGGCGCTGTGCTGATACTGAGGTGGTGCTTTGATGGTGCTGAGTGATGCTGGGGAGAGGCCTCAGTGGTGCTAAGGTGGAGCAGAGAGATGCTGTGCTGCTGCTAAGCGATGCTGTAGTGGTGCTGAGTAATGCTGAGATGGTGGTGCTTAGCTGGTGCTCAGGTGATGCTGAGCTGGTACTTAGGTGGTGATGAGAGATGCTGAGTTGGTGCTGTGCTGAGGTGGTGTTGCGCTGGTGCTGTGCTGGTGCAGAGAGGGTGCTGTTCTGATGCTAAGGTGGTACTTCAGTGGTGGTGCTGAGTGATGCTCAAATGTGGTGCTGCTCTGATGCTGAGTGATGCTGAGGTGGAGCTGTGCTGAGTTGATACTGTACTGATGCTGAGGCAGTGCTGCCCATTTACAAATGACCCACTGTGTTGAAAACAAATCCTCTATATGCATCTGAAAAACATCATCAAGACAAACGATAAATGGATGGTTATACAGTAAAAGAATACGGCTAAATTGATATTTCTATTTACTTCTGTGCATTTCCACAACAAGTTTAAGAATATTGGCATTGTCAGAAAATACACAAATGAGGTTCAAAAGGATAGTGTGTGCTAAGAATGTGGCATTGGTATTTGACAAACAAGATGTAAACTCAATATACTGCATTATTTAGTGAATAATGGTTATTTATTGGCTGGATATAAATCCTACGAGTGTAGGCATGTCTTGCAAAAGGGATGAAGAGGATGAATGTCAATTAACATGAATGACTAGCAATTTCAGGTCTGCTATGGTCCTTGCTAAAACCTTTCAAAGGTTATGCAACTGGTGGAGTATGGCTGATGTACCAGACACTGGTGAACATGAAAATCCCGACAGGCCTCATTAAGAGGTCTATGGATGTAGGAATGTTAATTTAGCACCCCTTAGGTAGCAATACAAGGGTTCCTATTAGTCCAGGTTGTACCCCTTGAATCAGTTGAGGAATTATGGGGGGGGGGTAGTGTTAATAAAAAAGCAAGTAATGTAGGGTTCAAACCTTCCTGGCTATTCCTCACTCTCTCCCGAGTTTCATCAAGGAGGTTTCAGTTGTTTTATGTAACTGAGCTCTGCAGAGGAAACGTGAGTGTTGTATTCGTTGGGGGCTTATTCTAGCATCATTGGAATGTGTTGTCATTCTTTATTCTGTATTCTTTTTGGGTGTTCTATGATGGGCGGTTGGGAGATGGATTAGAGAGAGATACCGAGGCAGAGTGGTTGTGTAAGCTGTCATCTGCTTATGATTGAAATAAACAGCTTTACTGAGAACCATATGATGTCTATCTGGATTACATCATAATTTTGACGACGAGGATGGGTTAAGGACAGCGTTCGCTTTGACTTCAAGGTACCGTTTTTTTTTACTTATTGTCGTGCATGAAAGCACCAGCAGCTGAGTAATTTTATTGTGCTTGTGATTGACAACATTTCTTTCAATTTGCTACGATAAGCTAATGGAACATTACGCACCCATTGTCTTACTGGAATAGCATCACTCTTGAGTATGATTTTATGTCTAAAATATATATTCACCAAGTTTCTCCTCAAAAACTTTTGGATACATTCTCTTAACACTAGTAACAAACGTTTCATTACAACCAATCCATGGTAATGGTAACTGAGCAGAGCTCAACTACTGATGGAGCTGGATTAACGGTCGCTCTCAACAAGGGCCTAAGTAGCAGAGACGACGAACAGCAGTAATTTACTGGCCATTGTGGTGGCACCTCATACAATTCAAGGGACAAGTAGGTTTCTTTCAAAGGAAAACAGCCATGACTGGAAAAAAAACATTCAAACATATCAAAATGAAATTTCCTATGCAAATGAATGCAGTACAATGTATGACCTGTTCGCATACATACCTCATGGTTGGATGTCATTGCCCAACACAGTGGTATTTAAAAAAAACATTAAACATCTTACAGAGACTCATAAAAAGTGGCTTTCATCATCATAACCATTCCTAATTGCTCCTTTGAGCTTTACTGTTTAATCAATATTCCATTAATGAAAACCTTATTACTCTACTCTCAATCAGCACCCATTGTTACCTGCAGCTTGCAGAAAACAGATTCCCGAATAGCTCCTTTCTAAACAAGAGATGGGTATTTAATGAAGGAAACGTTTTCCAAATTTCTACTTTCTAGCAACAACATTTAGTATGTATTCTTCAATATAGACCGCCACATAGGACAGTCGATTAGTACACTTGCAATTTCCAATAAACAAGTTCGCTCTGGAGAGAAAAACTCACACCCCCTTAAGGCAACCTGGCCAAAAATAAACATGTGACTTAAAACTAAAAGGTCGCCAAGGGATGCCTCCAATATGAAAACAGGAGCCTCCTAAGCTTGCCAAGTACAGTTGCTAGAACGTCAATAAAGACAGGTAGTAGACAAGGGAGTGTCTGCAAAACCAGCCAGGCAACAGACAACCATTCAATGTTGAGGAACTAGACAAACAGCAAATATTCAATGTAAGAACTGGCAAGAACACACCGCTGGTCTTCACAACCAACCTATTGTCACCATCAATGTACAATACTCAGATAATAATTTGAACGGAGAGGTATCCATTAATAAAAGAAAAATCTGACATCAAAATATGTACTCCTAATAGGTAGGGTACATCAATATCCCTCAGGTGTCACACACACCACAGTGTTAAGTGTTCAGCACTCTAGACAGTTCTGCGAGCGGCTTAGTTGTCAAATTAACGCTAGTCTAACTGTCAAAGTGGAGAGCTTAATGACAAAAGAAAGCCCCATCTTAATCCAGTGACTGTGCCCCTAACCTGTCAGTCACCTGGCATACCAGGGGGCCACATTAGTTTAGCGCTTTGGTGGCTCAGTTTTTCATTTCATCCTAAATACCCAACGGGAATGACAGTCTGAGGGTAGATTTTTAAATTTTATAAAACTGTTCCCTGGCATCTGAGGAAGATTGGGAATGTTACTATTTAATAAATCTGCATCGAACTCATATGTCTAGGTGCACGCTACTAGCACCGGATTTAAAAGTAATTCTTACTGTCGTATATAATTTCTGTTGAACTAAAATTATAACAGTGGGTCGTTGTGAACCCAGTACCCACGTCCATTTCGTTTACAACACACCTCGGCCTGGATTATGCAGCTGAAAACTGCTTGCAGTAAAATCATTTTGTTAGCCAATCAATTTAACTTTTTTTTAAACTATATCAAAAAAACTGACTTGATAAAGCTCTTAAATGCTTTCACACAAAGTGAGAGTTGGCTAGAAAGAGTATATTTTCCATGAACTTGGGAACAAATATTCCATCACATTGACTGTTTGTCCTTACTACCTACCCTGCGAGCCTTGTCTGGGCGGGTGGGACAGGGTACCCGGTGGAGACCACACAGCTGGCGATAATGCCAGCAGCAAACACGCAGGAAGTCTGCCCGATGTCCAACTGTTTCTTCCGCTATAGTACCTGCACATAAATGTAGGCACCTATCCTGGAATAATCTGAGGCTTCCCAACCAGAAAGGTATGGCGATGGCGTAATACTTCGCTCGGAAAAGAGAAAGTTAACACAACTGCTTAAAAAATGCTTTTCACTACCCAATAAAGGAATGTACTCGTCTCTGCGTCCCTTTCTTGTCTGAAATCTGAGCACCTCTGGGGCGTCTTTGAATACACTATCAGTTTGGTTTTAATCAGAGAAGACAAGAAATAAAGCTGCAGAGCGGGATCTACTTTACCCTACCCCCTCCTCCAATGGGCACTCCCGCAGAGCCTGAGAGGCAGCAACGAAGTGAAAGGTGTGCAGACTAGCCTTTGGTAACTGCAGGCTACATTTGGCCTTAAGTTTCCCTGCTCTCATTGGTAAAGCACTCAGTGAGGCTGGTGCCGATTGTTAGAAGGGGCAATCTCAGGGGAGGGCAGGAAGTGTACCTAACCACCCTGTGACCCACCTCTCCTAGGAATACAGGCAAGCACTGGTGGGAAACCCTTCTGGGGTAGAGTCTTGTATCTGAGATCGTACGTGCTGAGCTAGCACTACTCGACAAAGAGACACCACACCATAGGTGCTGAAGAACGTATTCTTTATCTAGCAAAACATCAGGATCTTTATGATCCGCAAGGTTCGTATTTACAAGTAGAGCAAGGGCTCATAGAGTCTCGACAAGGGTAGGGGTAGCGGGAGAGTCTTAAGGTTCAGGGTCAATGCAGGTGCGTAATCGGCGCGCAGCTCTCAATCCTCGAGCCGGGGGATACGGTGCGATCTTGGGTCCAGCCGGACCAGAACAGTTGATGAGCCGCGACCACGTCAGCTGGGCTCAGATAGGTCAGGCAGATGTCCGTCTCTGCCAGGTGGGAGCCGCGACGTCGTCAGCAGGGCTCAGGTGTTCTCAAAGTTGCAAGGGAGCCGCGACCACGTCAGCAGGGCTCAGATCGTTCAGGGAGAAGTCCGTCTCTGCCAGGTGGGAGCCGCGACAATGTCAGCAGGGCTCATCAAGGTTCCAAGGTCCGAATAGTTTCTTCTTCGATGTTCTGTTGAGCCGCGTCCGGGAGTCAATCTGCTGATAGTCCCACAGCGCCCCCCTGTTATAGGTCTGCTCCTCTTTGATGTCCGGAGTCTCTCAGGCAGGGGTCTTAGCACCTGGGGGTCGCTTGTCGGGGTTTCCTGCCGCGCAGCCCTTTTGATCCTTTCACGTTGGGTCTGGAGGGATCCCAGACACACAGCAGGCGTGGAGCCAGCCCTCAGGGAGGCCGGAGGGGCGATCGAAACCCATCTCTCAAGGAGAGGCTGGAGGTGTGATAGAACTGCTCCTCCCTCTCTCGCTTCCTGGGAGCTCTCTACCCCCGAGCCGGGCATGGTGCGTCTAGGGCCGAGGTCGCGCTGGGGCCGGGGCGGCCATTTTAGGTGCAGGGGAATGGTCACCGGAGGCCTTCGGGCCGATAGGATTTGGATGCGTCCGGGACCGGGAAGATGGGGGGTGAGGACGGGAAAGTCTCTTGTTGTCTGTGGGGTCATGGGTCAGGGTCGGGTCGCTACGTGTCAGGAGGGGCCCCGTCACGAGGCCGGGTCTAACACCGATGTTGTTTGAAAGCAAAAAATATAAAGGAGCAGTTAGTGCTCTGATCCCAGAAGATAAGTGCATGGGATCTCTGAGTCCAAAGGAGGCAAACACTGATTGGAACAAGCCCACAAAGCAGCACCGCTCTACTCTGCCCCCTCCTCCAATACTTCTGTATCGCAGGTGCCGACTGGAGACCTGGGGGGTTAGTGTACGAGCCTCAGGGGCGACTCAACATCCTGTTAATCTGGGCAGATCAGGTAATCTCCCCAGTGCCCTCATTCTATAATTACTATATAATTCTATAAATGCACATAAAAAAGCAGCAAGACGGAGTAATGCAAATTTAAGGTAAATTAAACAAGCTTTGGTCAATGCAGGAAAATATGCTACAGCCAAAAGCACTGGAGGAAAAGTAAATGGCCCACACAGAAACCCATGAAGAGGCAGGCAAGACGGGGGTGGGATTTAAACCCTTTGTCGTCCATACCTAAAAAAAAAATCCAATCCTCCTTAAAAGGAAGCCCAAACAGAGCAAATATCCTACTAGAAAAAGCCCAAATAATGGTGGAGATCGAAAACTGTAAAAAGACAGATAAAAAAAATACAAGCAACTGAGCAGGAGCCATGGTGGTAGGGGAGACAACAGTAAAACAAAGGCAGCAGTATTACAACTGTAGCATTAATAGGAGGTTGGAGGAAGAATACTATATTTGAATATAAGCAGCTAGGGCACTGAAGCTAAACACAGGCAAACAGTAACAGAGCAGGAAACCACAAAAAAATAGTTCCCAAAGAACAGATGAATAACCATGGTGTAATGTGACAGTACCAAGTCCCTGTTCTGTGGGAGGAACAGAAAAGAGAAAGGAGGGGCACAGAGGTAGGACTGACCACTAGCAAGCAAGGATTTTTAAAGGATACTGACATAGACAAATAAAAAGCTTTGGCAAGAAAGGGGACGGACTTCAAATCCACAGACTGATTACAGCAGGTCTCAAAGAGACAGTGCATTTAGTGTTTAGCTCGACCTAAAAACCATCTTTCCTAAAATATGTGTTATTAAACTATGAGTTCAGAGATCCTAAACTTTACTTCTCTATCTTGTCCCAATGGGAAGTTATACTTGTAAGATGTTTCAAAGTAACTGCCATTCTGTCCTATGGGGCAGATAGCCTTTCAATAGTGAAAACCGAAGTTGGCAGTATTTCACTATCAGGACATGTCACACACAGCAGTACATGTCCTGCCTTTCACATACACTGCAACCTGCCAAGAGGGTGCCTTCGGCCTGCCATAGGGGTGCCTTACATGTAAGAAAAGGGAAAGGTTAGGGTCTGGCAAGTTGGTGCACTTGCCAGGTCAACATGGCAGTTCAAAACTGCACTTAGAGACAATGCAATGACAGGTCCTAGACATGTTTACAGGGCTACTCGTGTGGGTGGCATAACCAGTGCTTCAGGCCCAATGATAACATTTTATTTACAGGCCCTGGCACACTCAGTGCACTTTAGTAGGAACTTACTAGTAAATCAAATATGCCAATCAGGGAGAACCAATTGTAATAACAATTTACACAGGGAGCACTGCGACATTGAGCAGCAATGCCAAAGGGCTCAAAGCATCTAAGCCAGCATAAAATTAAATTAGGCACAGCATCAAAAATACAGGAAGTAGAGCCAAAAAGTCAAGGGAAAACACGCCAAAAATGGCAAGTCTAACACCACTTTTTGTTTGTTATTTTTGTGTTTGGATATTTGTAAGCAATATTAGCCTAACGTTTTGCAGTGCACATCGCAATCATTGGATCAAGTGTTGACTGTAAATGCTTCAATAAGAATAGTGGTGCACCTGTCAGTAGATAATCCATAGCTATTCAGGGACAAATAAAAAAAATGGCAGTGGCAATATGCATGATTACAGATACCAACAGAGAACAACCCCACCCCTTATTATTTCCTATGCTATTCTTTTGTTCATGGGTTCTCTGAAGGGAAAATGCAAGGTTGCTCAATAGAAGATCTTCCTGGAAGATGCACATAAGCAGTGACCGGTGTAATCTATTGCAGGGAGTAGATTTTCCAGCACTCTTTTCTTGGGAGGGAAATTGTGCACAAGCCAGATCAAATCTTGTTCATGCACTGCCTCTGTTAGACCCTGGGGCCTCAACTTTAATACAAAAGCTAGAACCTACCTCCAGATTATTACAAACCCTTGGATCTACATGAGTGTAGACTCTTCTGCAGTTGGGTCTCCTAGACTGTACAGCTGGGTGTTGCCCGTTACTTCCTTGGTTGGAAGAACCCTTATTGGCCCTCTGGAAGCTTTGTATGTATGCTCTTCAGCTAACCAATTCACTGACAAAGCAATAAACGAGCCTAAGGAGTTTGGAGAGCCCCATGTAACACCTTACAGCCTTTTCTACACCTCACAGACCACCGCAAGATTTACAGAAATCGCAATTGAGGAAAGTTCAGGTGACTCTCCTTGGTGAGCACACTCCTCCTCTTAATCAATCTCTATTATATTGTTTAGTCAGAACTCAGATGGTTTGCCAGCTAGCTTGCACGGGAGAAGGACATTTGGCCTGAGAGAACCCTTTTGTTCCTGGGGATGCACATTAATTTATTTGAGTTGGAAAGCGTTCAGTTCACCTTAATCATCCTGTTTGGTCTCCCCTAAGTATGGAACCTCTGACCAGGAGACTCGAGTGCTCCTAGGTAGAAAGATAGCCCAATTTTAAGCAACCAACACCAAACCCCAGGCCTATGGGCAAGGCTTTAACTCACTGGACCCTGTAAAAGCATATTGATAAAATCAAGAAAAAGTGTAGCAGGCCTTACCTAAATAGAGTCGTGCTCCCACATCCTTGGAGTTGGAGGCCATGCAGCTGCTTGTCGGCCTGAAATTTCTCGCTGGCATTAAAGGTGGCTAAAGCTCATCAGACAGGAAAATAAGTAGTTTCACCATCCTTAAATCAGGTGGGTAACCAAGAGTTGGGAAGATGGAATTCTTGCTGAATTTTGGCAGGTTTCCTGTTGCCAAAGCAGCAATGTTATGTGAGACTCATAGTGCTACTTTGAGGTCAGTCAGTTCTAATTGAAGGGTCCTTACGGATAGGGATGTAGAATTAGCACTGGTGTAACCACATACCTACCACAAGCAATATCACTAATACCTTCAAAGCAGGCTTGAAAACCATCCAAGATGTGCGGTACACAAGTCAAGACACACAAAGGCTACTGAAGAATGTGTTTACCAAGTTTTCTTAATATAGTAAGTGGTAAAAAAATCCAATTACTCTTAACACAATTGCACTATTCGACCCCTATGCTATGATTAGTATAATGAGACATCCTCTGTATAAGCAGTGTAACATACTTAAGATGTTTTTTACTTTAGGTTTTTAACATACTTCATCAATCAATTGATATGTATTGAGTCAGATAGAACGAAGATGGATTCAACCAAGATCTAATAGTGACTTGGGGTCAGTGTCTGAAAGGCTTAACACTCTCCCCATCATTTTATTGTGTTTGCTTTGTTCACCCTAAGTTGGTAGGATATACCCAGACTTGGGCTCCTTCCTCACTTTGCCACTGGATTCAAGCTAGCCTGGCCAATGAGAGGTGTTATCCCGAAACTGGTCCCAGGAGCCAAAGAACGATGATGAATTTAACCCAGATCTAAGAGTGATTGGGGATGAGTTTCTGAAAAGTTTCAGCACTCTGACCAACATCCAATTGTGTTTGCCTGAGTCCAATAATAGCACACACCAGCTGACTCTAGATTCATCAATTGTTAGAGTGCAATTCGTAGTGGCTATAGGAAGCAAGGGAAACCACTCAAATGTTTCTTCTGACTAAAGGCTTGACCTGTTGTTCATAAGTGAAAATAAGACGAAGTCTTAAGGTCCCATCATCCGAAATCACCATCCAGGAGCAAGTAAAACATTGAGAAAAAAATAGTGCATTAAAGATACTGTAGGCACCTGCGAAAAACAGCATAGTGGACAGTGAAACAGGAAGTCACCAATCACCAAAATCAACATCAGACGCAGCATTACTATGAAGCACAAGAAATAGCCTATGGCCGTGCTTTCCTCATTCAGGAAACACAGTGCAAAGAAAATAGCCACAAAGGTAGTCCTGTAGAGTGTCATGTACTGTGTCAGAGTACAGTAGCGAGGGAAATATTGCAGATAAAGAGCCTCAGGATCACATATTAGGCCATGTTTAAATAGCAGTTTTGTTCTTTATGGAGTGCGACCAGTTGCCCGAAGAAAGGGAGTGCTAGATGCAAGAACTCAGCTTTTCTTTTGTGTTTACATCTGCTCCCCAGCACTGCATATCGGATGTATGACGGTACAATGCGTACTGCTACAACGCGTCCCTTTATGACGCAGTTTTAACAATGCAAGTCGTTACAATGACTTGCGTTGGGGGGGCGCTGATAGTGAATAGTTTAATTTACTATTCCAACACTAGTACCCGTGGATAGTAGGGAAGGTGTTGGATAGTAAATTAAACTATCCCCTATCCTAGAGAGCCCTCCAGCGAAAGTCGTTGTAACGACTTTCGTTGTTAAAGCTGTGTCGTAACGGTACCGCGTTGTACCAGTTACGTTGTAAAGGATGTTTCCCCTGCATATCATTTTCAGTGAGGGCGATTATAAGAAGGGACACACTTATAGAGAGTTACTATGCCTCTCACCTCACCTCTGTTAAGTTCTGGGCCCTAGGCCTACATACAGGTTGAATGACAACACAGACACTGGATTAGGGTGCTGTGAACTAGCCACGAGCACGTACACTCAGGCGCGATGCTGAAGAAGTCCGGACCTTTCAGATTTGCTCCAGTTGAGTGATATTCCACTTATGTGATGTTAGTCGGTCCAGCGTACTCTTGCTGTGAGGCAATTAGTGTTTTATAGTTCAAAATAGGTGCATCAGGAGCGTAGGTGGAGTCCATTGAAAACACCTGACGATAATGTCGCTTGATCCATTTGACAACATTCTTGGCATTCTGTGACCTGTTGAAGTCTCGGTTGTATGGCCTGGCTACCTCCTGGAATCCATTGGTGGGACAATGTAAAGTCCATCTCTTAAGCTTGGGGAGGTCCCTCGGATGATTTGCCATGGGACTGCATATGGACTCTGACTTCGGAGCCACCGCCTAGTCACTCATGCAAACTGCAGGGGTGGATGTGTCCTGGTCAGAACATGCTCTCGCTACCAGGATTAGGACAGGCGCCGGTTAAACAGATGGTCACTGTATCTTCAGATCGTCGCTCTGTATGGAAATGGTGCAAGACTCTAGTTGTGGTACTTCATGCTTCAGGGATGGTAGTGATGCACATGGCAGATGATGGAGTGGCTGCCAAGAGACGACTTGTCCAACAGGTGGCTATGAGTGGCAGTGATATGGGGTGACTGGCGAACCTTTACAGTCATGATACTCATCGTACACTTGGTGCAGCTCTTCTTATTTGGCATGTGTGTAAGTAAACAGGCATGCCCTTTCCTTTAAGCAGCCGGCGACAGGTGGCTGGACGGTCACTGTGAAGAATGACGTCACCCCACCCCCGTGGCTGTTGTATATTAGAAGGTGCATTCAGGTGATGGTACGAGTACTCGTTCTGGTCCCCTTTTGTTGATTTCTACTGCGCACCTGTTGTTGTCTGCTTTGCTGGGATAGGACTTTCACCGTCCTATGTCTGTCCACTCCTTATCTTCCCTGAAATGTGGCGAAGGGCCACGCAATGCAGGTTGCTTCAACACCTGTTCTCAAATGTGGTGAAAGGCCACGCGATGCAGATCGCTTCAACACCTGCTCTGAAGAGTGGCAAAAAGCCACGCAATGCATGTTTCTTCTTTACATGTGCTGAAATGTGGCGAATGGGCCAAGCAATCTCACAGGGACCCCCTGCTCACTCCGCCATGTTCTTTGTACTTTGCATCTTCTACCGTAAGGGACCACTCACCGATCCGGTCCTTTCAAATAGGACTGGGCATCTTCTCAGGTGCGTCAGCCATTTCAGGGATGGCAGTGGAGGTAGGTGTACTGTGATGGATCAGTTCTGTAGTGCCTTCCATACCCTTCTTCTCCTTGATGAAGTCTTCCGGCAACAACTCTGGATCGCTGTGGGAGGTAAGTATCTCCCTTCTCTTGTGCAGTTGTGGCAGCTTGCCACTTGGAGTGCGGGAATCTCCTTCTGCTTGTAATGTATCGATGCACAGCACAGTCGTAAGGCAGTGTTGGAGGCACTCTCGAAATAATCTCTGGCCCACTGCTGGGCAATATTGGTGCAGGTAGGGGGACCACGATCTCTCTCCTTCCTGCGATCGGGTCACACGGGGCCCCTCTCTCCACTGGGATATCCTTGGTGGTTTGCTTCACCTCGCGGGAGTCCGGACAGGTTCTGTTCTCTGCATCAGCTCTCCTTCTTGCACTGCCCAGTCCCTCAGCTTGGTGAAGGGCTGCGGGGACATCGGACTGCATACAGCAAAACAGTCTCTTCTCACTCTTCTTTCACATTGAGGAGATGGTGCCCCTCTCTCTCTTTCTACGGGCTGTTATGCTGTAAGTAGGTGCGGGACATCTTGTACTGGGATCCTATCCCAATAGATAATTGTGTCGTGTGCTCAGCAAACACACGCGGTTAGACCCCCTCATCGCCATTGTTACGTTCTGGGCCCTATGCCCAAATGCGGGACGAATGACAACACGGACACTAGATTAGGGTACTGTGAACTAGCCACGAGCACGGGCACTTGGGCTCTTTTATTTGCGGGGTCACCTGACTGGTGACACCCGTATTAGATGGGTGAGGCTGTGTGTGTGTGGGCCAGCCCTTGAGGGAGTGGCTGGGAGACACACTAGACTGTGTCCAGCAGTACACAACAACCTCTGTCTTCAGTGCTGTCATAGCTATCAGTGGGCACATGCTGCATTGATATCAGGACCCAGCAAAGGACAGAGCCCTGCCGCCCCACTGCACCAGCTACATCTGTCTTCACCTTTAAGTTCAGGCCCTCCAGCAGCTACACCTCACGCCATCCTGCAACAGCACCACCAGCAATTAAGTACCAATGCTATTAAAGAGTTGGTGATGAGAAGCTGCACTATCAGATTCACCGAACAGGCCATCAGGAGGCGTATTGATGTGAAAGAGACATACAGGACTGGACACGAGGGAGGCCTGTAACTGCACAATCTTGCTAAATGTGAGCAGTGTGGAGGGTGCACTGCTTAGCTGTCCAGGGCCGGCTTTATAGCTGGTGGCGCCCAGTGACACAGTCATTTTTGGTGCCCCCACACCACATGACCGCCTCATCTCTCCAATCATAAATTATTGCTAAACATAGCACCCCCCCAAAGGTCGGCACCCCCTCCACAGGTCAGCGCCCAGTGCAGCTGCACCAGTTTTGCTGCCCTAGAGCCGTCCCTGTAGCTGCCTGCTCACCTGCCACAGTACCTGATTTACTAATGTTATGCAGGCAGCTCTCGCCCCACCCTTCCCTGATCACCAGATGAATGTGCAATCTTCCAGCTGTGACGTTTTCTACCCACTGGACCGACCTGAGGCTGCAGTCTATGGATTCTCAGGTGCATTTGTAGGGTAAGTGAGCGATCCCATTTCAAGCTACACCACTGCTCTGTTGGAGCCCATGGTGAAATCCTCTGTCACTGGCTGATATCTAAGGTGACAGCTGAATGCACAGGAGCTGTGGATGTGGGTAACAGCATAAAGTAGGAAAAATCTGCCAATGTGGATCCTTATTTAACTCACCTACTCCCACGACCTGCACCCCCAAAATAAAAGCAGGTTCTTGCTAACCAGGACTATTGGGACATAGGTATCCCCAGTGGCATATTATCAAGAACGGCGATAAAATTATCGCCGCTTTAGCACCAGAAAACTGCTGCTAAAGCGGCAATAATGGGATTGATAATATGCACTGGATTATTCCAATAGAAGCCCATGTTCACACCAGAACATGGACTTCTATTGGAATTCTCAAGGGCATATTATCAAGCCCATTATCGCTGCTTTAGCTGCAGTTTTCTGCCGCTAAAGCGGCAATAATTTTTTACGCGGTTTTTGATAATATACCCCTGAGTACGTGTACTTCTATAATTTGAAAAGGACAGTAACTGCACCTCTCATCACTGGTGCAATGCTTTTAATGGGAGATTACCTGCACTTCTCAGCCTCAGAAGCAAACAGGTACTCAGTGTTAGTGAGTATCAGCACTTCCATAGCTCCATTTCAAGCACTGGGTATTCCCTCTCCCAGTGTTCGCAGAGATAGCCCACTTCCACTTCTCTTGTGCTATGAATACTGTCACAGAACCAGGCGCCCAGCATTTTAAAAATATTTCCTTACACTCAATTCATATCATCCCATAGATAGCAGCAGTCATTATTTTCTTAACAAAGTCCTGAAGAGTGACTTAGAGTTGGCCCTGATTTCATGGGCATCCGCAGGGGGGAGCGAGGGGGTGCGCTTGCCCCCCCCCCCGGATCACCGGTCTGTCCGAAGCTGCCCCAGTGACAATGTGGTATTATCACTCAGGCAGCGCACAGGGAGGCCGTCAACATTCTTTTTATGGATGCCTTTGGTCCTCTTAATTTTCACAATTACAGCAGGCTGTGCTGTTCCCCTGCGAGAAGCCCCAGGAGTTTAAACGTTCTCTCACTTGGGGCCTCTTGCACCTCTTTGAACTCTAGAGGCGGCAGCAGCCCCCCCCCCCCCGACCTCGAGCAGACTGTGGACAGGCCCATTGTCATTCTGTCTGCTGCTGATCATCACATAAAGAAGACAAGGGGCAGTCTGCCTTTAACGTGCCTTACAGACAACCTACCTGTGTTTAAAAAAAAAAAAATGAGAGTGTCAGCAAACACCGCCGCAGCAGTGTGGCCAGACACTCTGCTCTATGGGAACTGGGTGATTCACAACAAAGCCTCATTAAAGTCTTTTAATGACCTGTGAAGTACTGGAGTGAGGCTGTGTGTGTGCCTGAGAAGCTGGGGTGAGGTGACAGTGGGTGACAGACAGAGGGTGACAGACAGAGAGTGACAGAGGGAGGAAGACAGAGGGAGGGAGACAGAGTCAGACAGAGGGAGACAGAGGGAGGGAGACAGAGGGAGGGAGCTAGAGACAGAGAGAGATGGAGACCAATAGGGCCGGATACAGAGGGCGACAGACAGAGGGAGGTGGCAACAGAGGGAGGGAGACAGACAGACAGGGAGGCAGATAGAGGGAGACAGAGGGAGGGAGACAGACAGACAGAAAGAGGGAGGGAGACAGATTGAGGGAGACAGAGGGAGGCAGACAGACAGAGACAGAAAGAGGGAGGGAGACAGAGAGAGCGGGATAGAGAGGGAGGCAGAGAGAGAGGGAGACAGAGAGAGAGGGAGACCGAGAGAGAGGGAGACAGAGAGAGAGGGAGACGGTGGGAGGGAGACAGAGGGAGGCAAAGGGAGTCAGAGAGGAGACAGAGGGAAGGAGAGGGAGAATGAGAGAGAGGGAGACAGAGAGTGAGGGAGACAGAGGGGGAGGCAGAGTGAGGGATTCAGAGGGACAGAGTCAGAGGGACGGAGACATAGGGACGGAGACCGAGGGAGGAAGACAGAGGCAGAGAGACCGAGAGGGAGACAGAGGGAGGGAAACAGGGACAGACAGGGACAGATAGTGAAAGGGACAGACAGACAGATAGAGGCAGAGACAGGGACAGACAGATAGAGGCAGAGACTAAGACAGACAGATAGAGAGGGAGACGGAGAGGGAGACATAGGGAGAGAGAGAGAGAGAGGGAGGGAGACTGAGGGAGGGAGAGGGAGGGAGACAGAGAGAGAGAGAAAGACAGAGGGAGACCGAGGGAGACAGAGGGAGAGACAGGGAGACAGAGAGAGGGAGAAAGATGGAGACAGAGAGAGAGGGAGAAAGAGAGAGGGAGACAGAAGGAGAGAGACAGAGAGAGGGAGACGGAGGGAAGGAGACAGATAAAGGGCGACAGACAGAGGACGACAGACAGAGGGAGACAGACAGATGGAGGGAGACAGAGGGAGGGAGACAGAGAGAGAGACAGAGGGAGGGAGACAGAGGGAGGGACACAGAGACAGAGGGAGGGAGACAGAGAGAGAGGAGTACAGAGAGGTAGGGAGACAGAGAGAGAGAGAGACAGAGGGAGGGAGAATTTTTTTGTTTTTTTATTCAGCCATTTTTAGTTTTTCCCTCTGTTTTATTGTAGTTGCCAGGTCGTCTGCTGTGGTGCCTCACAAGATTTTTCTCTCCCCCCCTATGGATTTCTTTGTTTATTTAAGCTCTTTGTCTTATTAGACGTCCATGCCTGATTTAGAGTTTGGCAGACAGTGACTCACCACAAGTGTGGCAGATATCCGTCTGCCATATCAAAGTGCATTTGACATAATGCACTTGTAATAAGATCCGTCAAGTTTGTAACAGAGTACCCATCAGCCAAACTTTAGTTCAGGAGCTTGCTTACAAAATGCCTAAGTCATAGGTTAGAATTCCATCTAAACACGTACCCACCAACACACTGTCATGCACTGAAAAAATAAAAATGCCTAAGGGCTGTGTTTTTACTTTACTTGGAGGATACTTTTTAAACTTAGTAACAGCTGTTTATGCTAAGTGGGATCTAGGATTGCATGGATTCCATTTTTGAGCTCAGCTGCATAAAACGAGTGAAATGTCTGAAGGCAGGCGCTGCAGGACAGAAGGTGTCCAGCACAGCTTCATGAACACATTGCTAGCTTGCGCAGTGCTGCAAGGTGGGAATGTGAGCCCCTACAGTGAAGGGGCCATTGTAGACCTACATGCAATCGGTCTGTAACCCAATAGGGGACAAACACTAAAGCTTTTAATTCAACGAGACTATCTGTTATTGGCCGATTTTAGTTATTGGACAGTTCATGTCCGAGGCTGGCTTTAACAATCTAATCCTCTTCTTAATAACCAACCTACAGGGCTTGCCCTACCTGTGAATTCTTCCCCGGCTTTTGACAACATTGTTTGCGCAGCCATACCGAAGCCCCTCCGAGAAACGGAAATGTTGTTTTAAACCCCAGAGTCTGACTATGAAAGAAAAGTGAATCTGCACAGGTACCTGGAAAACATCAACGATGCAAGTATAATGCGTTAGGGCACAGCACAAACGACGAGAGGATAGTATTTACTTTCATTTCTAACAGCAAGAGCCATAGCTGAAGTTACCTTAGGAGTTTTAACGGAGTAGGAGACTTGAGTAGGGGAAATGTTTCAGTCTGTTCCCTTGTAATTTGACTCAGATAGGTTTTGGGAGTGGAGTTTACTTGAGAGGACACTTTTATAAGAGAAGGTTTAAAGGGAAATCTGTGCGTTTGTTTAGAGGGCTTTGTAAGTGGTGTTTAAATGTCATGTGTGAGGACCAGTGTTGTGTTTGTATCTTATTATTGTCATTGTACCGTGGTGTGTATTGAAGAGAAATGAGTGAGTGATATTATGCTTCCATTTCTAAATGGAAAGCAAGTGCATCAGTGCTGTGCGGCCCCCATGGGAGGTGTTTTGGTGTTGTATGAAAAGGCAGATTCAACTCATATGGTATTTTTCTGCAGATGCGCAGCTGCTTTTGTGCATGAAGTGGACCAAAGGAGAGTGAAAGTTCTCAGTGCATGTGGTTATGTCTACAATCCTTTGGGTGATTTGTTCAACATTTGAGCTAGTGTGTTCCAGGGTTCTGTGACATCCAAGCCTCTTAGTAATGGCAAGGGGTACTGTTTGCTTACAGTGACACAAAAAGTTCCTCCCGTGAAGTCAGGTGAGGCTCCATGGGCAGAAACCCAGAATTTCCCGCCTTTTTATGGGGTCAGGTACCACACAGTTGGTAGAAAGGGCAATCGCTAAATGACCCATTAGTCCCTTATAAACACACATTCATTGTAAGTTGCATCTTATTGTAAGCAGGGACGCGTAGTCAGAGTTGCTTGTTTAAATTTTCTTCTTTATTTCACAGTAGTAAGTAGTACAGCAACATGAACACAGGACCTCCTCCGCCTTCCCCTCCAGTAACTGACTCTCTCTGCATTCTACCACAACCTACCACGCACTCCACACTCGCACGCCATACACGCTCTACACTCGCATGCCATACACGCGCCACACACACACACGCGCCACACACACGAGACACACAGCACGATACATGCACGAATACCACACACCCTCCTCCTCAAAAAGCTAAGGAACTATCGGAAGAATTACCCTAACTTAAAATCCAAAAACCTTGCTGGCATCTTCCTTACTCTATCGCCACGGCGAAGACAATCACCACTAACATCAACATTAGAGCGAGATGATCCGACACCCTCAACATCTATAACATCTCTAGCACCAGAAGGACCAACGTCACCAACGTCAGCAACATCTCTAGGCTCACACGTGCCTGCATTGCCAGTCAGCCTCAAATCCTTAGTCAAACCAAAATCATCACCTAACAAGTAACCACTACAAGACCCACCATCAGAATGTACACCAACCACACCCTTCCTCTCATTACAAAAACTTAATTGACGAAAATTCCACCTTTTGCCATCTTCCAATTCAACCGCACTACCAAAAACCTTAATTACCTTTAAAGGTTTGGACCATACACTTTCACCTTTCAATACTTTCCTAGGGTTCTTCACCCTAACCATCTGACCTATCTTAACTAGAGGCCAGTTACATCTGTTTCCATGATACTGCTGATTGCGGTCTTGATACTTTTTAACTTCAGATCTGACTTCTTCATCAACGTTCTTAGTGTTACACTGCATTTTATTATTTCTCTTCCTTAACCACCAGGGAACCAACCCCGTAAAAGGCTTCCTGCCTCTCAAAATTTCAAAAGGTGTCTTCCCAGTAGCTGAGTGGGGAGTTACACGATACGCAGTCAACCTCTCTTGCAAAGCCTTCCTCCAGGGTAACCCTGCACTCAATGCTAATTCAATCACTTCCTTGACCACCCTGTTGAAGCGCTCAACCTGGCCATTTCCCTCTGGGTGGTACAGTGATGACTTAATGTGCTTAATGCCCATAACCAACAAAAACTCTTCCATTTTTTGTGAAACAAATTGGGGACCATTATCCGAAACCAACATTTCAGGTACACCCTCTCTCGAAAATACATCCTCTAAAAACTCAATGACAACATCCGTAGTCATTCCATTCACCATTCTTACCTCGGGCCATTTCGAATAATAATCCACTAATACAATGGCATAGCAATCTGTAGAAGACAAGGCTGAAAATGGTCCCATAAAGTCAATAGCTACTTTCTGCCATGGGTATTCAGGAAGTTCCACCATGGTCAGTGGCACACTCAACGGCTTAGCCACTTTATCGCTGCTGTTACAAATTTTGCAATCCCTTACTAATTTGTCCACCATGGAGTCCACACCTGGCCACCAAAACCACTCCTTAACTCTTCTCTTTGAACTGGACATACCACCATGACCAAAATGGCTTCTCTCAGCAATGTCCTTCCTTAAACCAACCGGAGGCACAATCCTGTCACCTCTTAAGATGATATCATTGACAATACATAACTCATCCTTAATCTTAGAAAAGGCAATAGATTCCCCACGTAAATATGACTCTCTAGGCCATCCCTCAACTATGAATCGTTTAATTTCTTTCAGAACTACATCCTTCTCCATTTCACTCACCCAAGATGCTTCAGAAACACTGCTAGCAACATTCTCAGCGTCTATAAGAAATACGTCCTTAGCGGTAAATGCCACTTCACAATCAGTGTTGGTCTTTGCATCAGATAAATCTGCATTGGGTAATCTAGATAGACCATCAGCAACAACATTGTCTTTACCGGGAATGTATTCAATATCAAAACTAAACATTTGCAGCTTTGAAGCCAAACGAGCTAATCTTGGCGTTAAGTTCTTCCCGCCTTCAGGCCTCAAAATGTTCACCAATGGTTTGTGGTCAGTACAAATTTTAAACTTCCTTCCCCATATATACATTCGAAATCTTTCAGCTGCCCATGAAGCGGCTAACAGTTCCTTTTCTATAACGGAGTAGTTCCGTTCCGCTTTGGTCAAGGTGCGTGAAGCATACGCTACTACCCACTTTTCAGACTTGACCCGTTGGGAAAACACAGCGCCAATGCCATACCCAGACGCATCCACAGACAAAACACATTCCGCCGTTGGTAAAAAAGGTTTCAAACAAGGCGTAGTAACTATTTCCTTCTTCACTTTCTCAAAACAAGTTCTCTGTTGATCACCCCATGAAAATGTAACACCCCTCTTTAGTAAGGATCTTAGCGGTTCAACTTTTGAAGCATAGTTCTCAATAAATCGTGAATAAAATTCTGTCAGTCCCAGAAATGACATTAATTGTTCTTTGCTTATAGGTTCTGGAACAGCTAAAATGGCATCCACGTGGCTAATTTTGGGTCGAATACCATCCTTAGATATGACATGACCTAAGTATTCCACCTCAGATTTCCCAAATACACATTTCTCATTTTTAATAGTTAGTCCACTTTTCCTTAATGCTTCTAGAACTGCAAACAAGCCTTTATCATGACATTCTTTGTTCTTCCCAAATATTAAAATGTCATCCTGAAACACTTTAGCATTTTCGATCCCCTGTAAGACCCTGCACATTTCCCTTTGGAACACTGCAGATGCACTAGCAAGCCCAAAAGGCATACGCTTATACCTAAACATCCCTTCTGTGGTGATAAAAGCAGTGCAGTGTTTAGAATCGTCCTCTAACACAATTTGATGGTATGCACTAGTTAGGTCTATCTTGGAAAACCAAGAAGAACCACCCACAGATGATGTCAATTCTTGCAAATTTGGAAGAGGAAATGTGTCAACCCAAATAGCCTCGTTTAAACATCTTAGGTCTACACACAGACGCAAATCGCCATTGGATTTAAGCGAAATAACCACTGGCGAAACCCAATCGGAACTTTCAACTGGTTCAACAATATCATCACTACACAGTTTTTTAAGTATCTCACCCAATTTTTCTCTATAACTAATTGGAACATTTCTAAGTTTCTGCCGAATAGGACATGCACCTTCCCTTAATATTATTCTGTGCTTGAATCCAATCATTTTGCCAATTCCACTTGAGAATACATCAGGAAATTTTTCTGGAAGATTTGAGTAAGCATCTTTTTCAACACACTCATCCTGAATAGAATAAACTGGGCATTCCAGTCTAGGATCAATTTTCATGACTAAATCATAAATGTGTGGCCACCCCAAGATAGTCGCACCCTTATTGGCCACATAAATTTTTCCCTGACAAGAGTTACACCCAAAACTTATTTTGGCTATTATAAAACCTTCTAACGGTATTCTGTGTCCGGTGTAACTTCCAGGATGTATATCAGGACCTAATAATGGCCTGCTGGGCCACAGAGATTTGAATGAATCCATACCCATAATAGTATACCAGGCGCAAGAATCTACCATGACCTTTACTTCTAACCCATCGATATTAACAAAACAAGATGGTAACTTTTTAACTCTACTTGTCCCTTTAGCCACTTCGTCGTGAATACTGCATATGTCACCCACTACATGGAAAACATCATCTTGATTCTCATCTTGGACACAATTAATGTCATCCTGCTCGTCATCTTGCAAATAATTGACTTTAGCTTTGAAATTCCGACATACTCTGGTAAAATGTCCTTTCTTTTTACAGTTGGTACAGATTTTATCAAGGGCAGGGCACCATTTATAATTTGCTAAATGAGTAGAAGACCCACATCTAAAACATGCAAATTTTTTCGGGTCATTATTCCTTTCGAAACTTTTTTCATTTCCTTTCCTACTGGGATAAGATGAATAATTTGTTATCTTATTATCACTCTTGAATTTGGACTTGTCACCCTTATTTACAACATTAATGGAATTAGGATCAGAATCATTCTTTTCATTCCTGACCTCGCGAATGCATTGGTCGGAAATTTCTACACCCCTAGCTACTTCAATAGCATTTTTTAAGGAAGTGCTTCCAGATGACCATAGTTTCTCTTGGATTTTCTTCGATTTGGTTTTCATAAGGATCTGATCACGCAAAACTTGGTCGTACGTCATGCTTTCAAATTCACATGTGACAGCCAAACCTCTTAGAGCTGATACATATTGATCAATAGATTCATCACTTTTTTGAGCCCTTGAATAAAACTTAAACCTTTCCATCACTACGTTAATTTTCCTCCCAAATCTTTCTTGCATTTGTTTAACAGCACATTGGTAAACCCCCATGTCACCAGCATTCTCAATTTTAGGAAGGTTTTTAAATTCCCTTAATCCTACAGCACCTAATCTATGTTTAAGCAATGACACCTTTCTTTCTTGTGAAGACTCTTCTTCAGCTAAAACTTCCACATAGGCTTCAAACATATCTAACCATAAGTCCCATGCAATAGGAGGTTCACCAGATTCTGCTAAAAAAAATGGTGGTGGATGAATTGAAGACATTTCAATAAAAGTACAAGTTACACCATACAAAAGAAAAGAAAAAAAAATATTTCAAGGAATTCCTTTGTAATTACTTGCGCAAAAAGTTCACCAAAGTTCAAAATAATGTTAATGCCTAACTTCCTTATAATTGCGTTGCTCAAATAGTTGCTAATGCTTGCACAAATAGTTCACCAGAGTTCAAAATAGATGGAAATACTTAACCTCTTATGTTTATGTTGCTCAACAGTTCACCAAGGTTAAATAATATTAAAAATGGTAATTCATAGTTAAAACGGCAACTGGCGTTAGAATCAGCATCCGGCAATTAGTATTTGTTGAATTCTTTTAAAAGCGCGTTATTTCCTTAACACGTTTTGCACTTGACGCGTTGCTCCGTTAGCGCGTTGCTAGGATACAAGGAACAACAACAATGGCCGCTGTACGTGAAGAGGACACCGCCGAAGCGCGAGCGTGGTGACGATGAGAAGGAGTCACGTGATGACGCTCAGCGTAGTGACGACACTCCGGAGTTCCACGCTTGAGAAACAACAGCTTGCGCGTGCCGATGCTGGCCAGGAGGCAACTTGAAAGATGCACTATGTAAAATAGTGTATTTAGAGGTAAAACATTTTTTTTAAAACATACCAATTTATCGAGGAGATCGCCACTCGATGGGTAGTTACCGTTGTGAAGTTAGTTGAGCAGAATTTCATGAATCAAGTAAAACTTTAAAAATCCGGAAAAAAAAATCGTGCTCAATGTTGCTGTCGCTGTAGATCCCGCTCGTCGCCATGTATTGTAAGCAGGGACGCGTAGTCAGAGTTGCTTGTTTAAATCTTCTTCTTTATTTCACAGTAGTAAGTAGTACAGCAACATGAACACAGGACCTCCTCCGCCTTCCCCTCCAGTAACTGACTCTCTCTGCATTCTACCACAACCTACCACGCACTCCACACTCGCACGCCATACACGCTCTACACTCGCATGCCATACACGCGCCACACACACACACGCGCCACACACACGAGACACACAGCACGATACATGCACGAATACCACACATCTCTCTTTCCTTTTCTCCTCATGAGACATTTCTGATAACATTGAAAGTGGAGTGCATACAGTCTGGCAACTTTGGGTTATATATTCCTCTAATACTTATTTGATACATTTTGAACTTTATGATCATTCTCCTCACTCTTCGACAACCTGTTACCAGTAGGGTAGTTCCACCTTTTGGTGTTTCTGATAGAACTGATGATTCTATACTACGCAGTTGTTAACAATTGCACTAGAAATTGTAGTTTCTGTGCTATTGCAAGTTTCTGTTATTGACTGGCAACATTCCTCTATCCAAATGGTATAGCTCGGATTCCTTTCAGAATCACATGGCATGAAGGTACCTTTAATGGCTGCTTAACACTATTTCTCATATTTCTTTACCTCAACTATACCGACTGTTAGAATATCAACAATTCCATTTCTAACAAAGATTTATGTTAAATATTAAAATAAACCCTTCATGTGTGATACTTATTTGCTCAGAAGCAGCAAACAAAAGAGTAAGAAAATGGAGGACATGGAGATTTATATGGGCTTAAGAGTTCTATTCATTGTGAAGATTGGCTATGCCAGATTGGAGTCACAGAAGATGTGCTCAGATGGATGGCATCCGTCCTCACGGGATGCACCCAGAGAGTCCTTCTCCCTCCCTTCACCTTGAAACCCAAAAACATCATCATCTCCGGAGTACCCCAAGGCTCATCCATCAGCCCAATCCTCTTGAACATTTACATGACACCACTTGCATGCATGATCAAATTGCATGACATCAGCATCATCTCCTATGCCGATGACGCAGAGCTCGTCCTCTCAGTATTAGCGGGCCCCTCATCAATGAAAACCAACTTCCACAACTGCATGATGAACGTTGCAACATGGATGAAAGACAACTGCCTGAAATGCAACACAGACAAAGCGGAAGTTCTGAGTTTCCGCAAACACACCACCTTTGGAAAGACTCCTGGTGACCAGCCGAGTTCAGACCTACCTCCAATCTGACGGGCACGCCCTCAGTCTCAGCATCGTCCTGGACAGTGACTCCTCGATGAAACTTCAGGTCAATGCATCTCCTTAGCCTGCTTCCGCATGATCCGTATGGTTCACAAAACCTTCAGCACAATGAAAACTGTGGCGCAGACCCTCATCACCAGCCTGCTTGACTATGACAATGCACTCTATGCTGGCATCACCACCGAACTCATGCAAAGACTCCAGACAATCCAGAACGCAGCAGCCAGACTGATCCTCAAGCTGCCCAAAAGGATACATATCACCCAGCACCTAAAAGACCTCCACTGGTTCCCCATCCAGAAGAGATGCCATTTCAAGCTCCTGACCCATGGCTACAAAGTTGTCCACTACCAAGGACCAGACTACATGAACCAGCACCTGATCTTCCTCCAACTGACCAGAAACCTCTGCTCCGCACAGGGTGGTCAATGCAGGTGAATTTGTAGCCATCCTGGATGGTGATATGGATGTCTGGTCCGGAGCAGAGGTTGGTCCAGGTTTCCGTGAAGAAGGCAATGTCTGAAGAGGTGGCATCGAGGAGGTCCCCGATTTCTGTTGCATATTTGTGGAGGGACCGCATGTTGAGGAGGATGCTGTAGAGCTGGTCAGCTGCGCTGTTGATCGGCTGGGCGGCAGGAGTTGCGGGTGTGCTGATGATGCAGAAAGTGCGCTTACATTTTTGACAGGTGCAGGGCGCACGAGAATACTACAGTGTTGCTAGATGGCAGGCGGTGTGGCGGAGGGTGCTGGCATCATAGCAGTGGAGTGTCTGAGAGGAAGGGACCTTGGTGCAGGACACGGTCCAGGGGCAGATGGACGCAGACAGGCTTGCCTTTGGTACACCAGTGGTACCCCTTCTGCGCTTGGCCGCACAGCGGTGGCTAATAAGTAGTGCTGTGAGGGGACTGGACAGCTGGGAGATGGGAAATGTGGTAGAGTATACTGGAGGGGGGGGGCACAGGGAGCGCAGGTTGTAAATATATTTTTAAAAAATCTTACCTCGAAGCTGGGTCCTGTGACTTCTCTGTTCCTGCTCTCCTGAGTCTGCTTCCAGGAACGTAGGAATCACGCAGCCAGGCTCCCTCCCCTAAGCCAATAACAATGCTGTTAAGCATACCACTCCGCCCCTGCCCTGCTCCGTGAGTAGAGCAGCCTGAACAAAAAGGAAACATAGCATGAATACATCAGATAGTTATCATCATTTTATGTTTCCTATTCTTGCACTGCTTGAATGAAGTGGGGCAATGCTATTCCGCCATAGTGGATTAGACGCCACTGAAATTGAGTCACCCACATGTGCTAGTCCTGGGCCTAACTCGACCCCCAGGCCTCCTCCGCTAGGCGTCCCACCTTCTTTCCACCTGGACATTGAAACCAGGGCCAATCCACTGCACTCTCTCCAAATCTGTGACTCAGCCAGCAGAAGCCTCAGTCAGGTGGGATTTCCCAAGCCTGCATTCAGCAGTTGCCACCCAGTCCACTGTGCAACCTCCCGATGCAGAAGATGCAATAGGGCCCCATAGGCGTGATGTTGATTTGCTACCACCACACAAGTTTGGCGCTGCTCAGGGGCCTTGTCCTTCACAGCATCTGGCCAGCTTAATATCCCCCGGCCTGTAATGCCACATGGTAAGGGATGCAGACCTCCCTACGTTGGTGCGCAAGATCGCCTCTACCATTCACAGCTCTAAGGGGCACCAGGCAGTCTTCTCACACAGGTCAGCAACGTGTCTCCATGCGACCTGGCAGACTTTACCACCAGGTAAGGGCGACTGCCGATGCCTCAATCTCTACTGACATGGCCGAGCAACTCCACAGCACCTCCATATCCCACTCCGGGACCCAAACGCAGGCCCAGCGAGGCCTCTGGGCCCCGGGACAGTTCACGCTTTCAAGTTTTGGATGCCATGGTGTTGCAATGAGAGTGCAATGATAAGTGATGCATCACTTGTTTTGCCCAGCAATTCAAGTCTTTTCATGATAGTAGCCCTGAATTTCCTCGTCCCCTGGGACTCTTGCTGGTCATCCTGGCTGTTGGGGAGCTTGGGGGTGTTGTTGATCTGTGCTGCATTTGGCCCTGGCTGCTCCATCTTGCATTCCATTGGTTTTGTTTCCTTTTTGTCATTGGAGGTGGACATTTTTTTTATGGTAAAGGGCCTTTCATCAATTTTCATCCACTAACGTCAGAATTTGCATCGCTTTCACACTAGTGTTAGCGGCAGTCAAGAAAACTGGTGCTAAGTAGCGTTAGCATTAGTTAGTTAGCAGCAGATCTTCCACATATACCCCTTAGTTTTCTAGAAAAGAGTTTTGTCTTTGTCTTCTTTTATGTCCTCTGCTGTCATTACTTATACCTATTCTATGTTACCTACTATATTGGACATCTTATCCAAAAACATGACAAGAATTTCAATCTTTGTCAGCTGATTGGAAAATCTGAGCATGCATTCCGAGAATTCAAGATATCATTTTAATTGCTTGTTTAAATATATCTGAGGTTACCAAGCTTCTTTCTTTTTGTATTTCGTGTATGCAATCATTGTTTTGACATCATGCATTTTGAATATAATTTCAGGAGGTTAGCTATTAAAAATGCAGCAGGTGCAGTGACACCTGTGCCCGGGGGCGTTAGGTGCCAACTGCATATTTATTTTAAAAGCTTTTAGCATGAAATCAAGTGGTTGGGGCAAATTCCTTGGCTGCATTAAGACCAATAGCATTGCTACGCCACGTTATCTGTTTAAAATAGAAGATAAATAACAGTATGAACGTGTGTTGCATTCTTCCTGATATCCATATTTGAAATTGTGCTTTTTTTTAAATAGTATCTCTTTTTTAATTCTACAGGCCTGTATACACTTTAATTGCCACAACTTAATTGTATGAAAGGCATTTACATTTCATTTCCCAGACTTTAGATCCCGATGGTCTGGACGGTGCCAAGTGAACTTGGAATCAAGCACTTAATACATGATAATATGTGTCTGTGGTACATGTGGTCTTTTAGAAATAAAAGTAGACTCCAACAACCAGGAAATTACAGTCCAGAATATCACAACGAACAAGAGCCTCAGTAAATAGACAAATCATCTAATTTCAATTGAAGGCGTCCAAAGTTCTGAAGCTGATATTTTATGACACGTTTATCTGAACATGCATCTATGTAAAACATCCTTATCCGCTCACAGGCAATAAATATGGCCAAGGCCCTCAACCAGGACCACCAAACACCTAGTTGTTATTAGGGTCTCAATAGACTACTTTTGGTATGCGCCATTTCCATTCCAGAGTTGGCAAATAGTGATAGAGCTCTATCTGGCTCGTGGGTGTGTGTATAATATAAAAATAACATTTGAGGTGAGCAAATTTAAAGTGTCGCTGCTGTTGAGAGTGCTCTAACTGGAGCTGCTTTCCCCTAAAACTTGAGAACTACCCAGAATTCTCTGCTTCTTTTTTTGCATAATTTATGTGTCATTTTAGGCTTGAAATGGTAATAATTCGATATATCTATCTATATATATATATATATATATATATATATATATATATATATATATCTTTCTCTCTCTCTCTCTATATATATATATATATATATATATATATATATATATATATATATATATATATATATATATATATATATCACCTACTGGCGGTCGCCAGTAGGTATATATAGTTAGGATTTTTTCTCTATGGGATTTTTGAAAATTCTATGTCTAATAACTTTGCCGTTTGTGGACCGAATTGGCTGAAATTTTCAGGAAAATGGAACATTTTGTTTCTGAGCAGCCCCTGACAATTTGGGGGGGTTTCATCAAGGGGGGGCCGAGAAAAAAGGGGGGTCCCAAAACACGTTTTTCCCATGTTAATTTTCATAGGGCGGTTGGCCTCACTTTTAGCTCGAACGGCTGAATGGATTTGCACGAAACTTGGCAAAATTGTAGGGACTATTAGCCCGATGTGCCTTTGCTAGGTATCAATATATGTGCTCCAGTGGATTTTGAGTAATTTAGGTTCAAAAAAATATATATATCTGGGCGTAGCCTAACCACACATCTGATCTGATTGGCTGTCTGCACTTCATCCAAGAAGTGTTGGCAGCCATCTTGGGACCAATATACATGATAGCACCTCATTAAAAAGCATTGTAGTTAATAGAGGGTTTTAGGACTTTAGTTATATTATAAATCATTTGTTGATGGTACAATACTCGTTTTAGGAATTGTGGTGTGTTCTAAGGTGATTTTACCATGTGAAAAAACCTTCTGCTGTGATATCATGAATATTGTTTGAAAGAAAACTAATATCTCATGATTTTCCCACCGTGGTTTGGAAGGGGATCTATAAGCTAAACTGAAAGCATATTTTCTGTAAATTCACATTATCTTTCTCAGTCATGTGAAAATGAAGTCTGACATTCTCAGTAAAACATGTACATCCAACAAGGACAGAGACTGTCAGTTGATTCCTTTGTGTTCTACTGCAGCCTCCTAGAGTGTTCTAAAGAACAACTAGAGCGCTAACAGTCCTACTTATTACAAAGGTATGGCACACCTGAAGCCATCTTGATTGGAATAAAGTGGTAACTCTTAAAACATTTAATTTAAAAAGAAACAACATGAGGGGGTATATTTTGCCATAGAAAGTATGATTAGTGCTGCAGAATGAAAAATTAGGGCACATTTTGAGTGACTTCTCAAATCCTTTTCTATTTCATTAAAACAATCTGACATGCAGTCTCCCAAAATGGCCACCAGAGACAAAAGAGCCCAAATGTAGCCCAAATATCACCCAGATGTAGCCCAAGTATAGCCCAATGACAGAATGTCCCAGAGTGTTCTAAAGAACAACTAGAGCGCTAACAGTCCTACTTATTACAAAGGTATGGCACACCTGAAGCCATCTTGATTGGAATAAAGTGGTAACTCTTAAAACATTTAATTTAAAAAGAAACAACATGAGGGGGTATATTTTGCCATAGAAAGTATGATTAGTGCTGCAGAATGAAAAACTAGGGCACATTTTGAGTGACTTCTCAAATCCTTTTCTATTTCATTAAAACATTCTGACATGCAGTCTCCCAAAATGGCCACCAGAGACAAAAGAGCCCAAATGTAGCCCAAATATCAACCAGATGTAGCCCAAGTATAGCCCAATGACAGAATGTCCCAGAGTGTTCTAAAGAACAACTAGAGCGCTAACAGTCCTACTTATTACAAAGGTATAGCACACCTGGAGCCATTGTGATGGGAATAAAGTGGTAACTCTTAAAACATTTAATTTAAAAAGGAACAAAATGAGGGGGTATATTATGCAATAGAAGGTATTATTAGTGCTGCAGAAAGAAAAATTAGGGCACATTTTGAGTGACTTTTCAAATCCTCTTCTATTTCATTAAAAAATTCTGACATGCAGTCTCCCAAAATGGCCACCAGATACAAAAGAGCCCAAATGTAGCCCAAATATCACCCAGATGTAGCCCAAGTATAGCCCAATGACAGAATGTCCCAGAGTGTTCTAAAGAACAACTAGAGCGCTAACAGTCCTACTTATTACAAAGGTATGGCACACCTGAAGCCATCTTGATTGGAATAAAGTGGTAACTCTTAAAACATTTAATTTAAAAAGGAACAAAATGAGGGGGTATATTTTGCCATATGAATTATGATTAGTGCTGCAGAAAGAAAAATTAGGGCACATTTTGAGTGACTTCTCAAACCCTCTTCAATTTCATTAAAAAATTCTGACATACAGTCTCCCAAGATGGCCACCAGAGACAAAAGAGCCTAAATGTAGCCCAAATATCACCCAGCTGTACCCCAAGTATAGCCCAATGACAGAATGTCCCAGAGTGTTCTAAAGAACAACTAGAGCGCTAATAGTCTTACTTATGACAAAAGTATGGCACACCAGAAGCCATCTTGATTGGAATGAAGTGGTAAGTCTGAAAACACTCAATTTAAAAAGGAACAACATGAGGGGCTTAATTTTGCCATAGAAAGTATGATTAGTGCTTCAGAAAGAAAAATTAGGGATCATTTTGAGTGACTTCTCAAATCCTCTTCTATTTCATTAAAAAAATTCTGACATGCAGACTGAAACATGCACTTTGAATACCAGCAGCAGACGTCCCTGGTGAGCAGTAGCTTTACTACAGTGATCTAATGTGCAACTAGAGTGCTAACATTCAGAATTTATGGCAAGTGTGACACATCTGAATGCCTTCTTGATGGAACCAAAGTAAACAAGCATTGAAAATGCAATAGATCTCGCCCTCGTTTAAGTTAAAGCCATTCTGTTTGTAATGAGGTGGCTTTTTAGCTTTGCTTTTATTAGTGTTTTTTCAACTTTCATGTAAATAACATGCATCTGTATGCATATAAGTATATGTATGCATGCATTTATGTTTGTATTTATATAGATATACAGATGATATATGTTTATATATGTATGTATATATATATATTCACTGAAAAAACCATAGGCTATAGACCATATATAGTTAGGAATTAGCATTTACAAAACCTTGAAAATTCACTGAAAAAACCATAGGTTATAGACCATATATAGTTAGGAATTAGCATTTACAAAACCTTGAAAATTCACTGAAAAAACCATAGGTTATAGACCATATATAGTTAGGAATTCGCATTTATAAAACCTTATTTTACTCACACAAAACCATTGAAATTCCATATATAGTTAGTTGCACTAACTATATATCGCGCACCCGCAATCCACTGCTGATGATGTCACATATTACATCATTCATGACATGGTCAGTGACATCACTGATGACATCTCAAATGACATCACTGATGACATCACTGATGACAACATCCAGTGACTGTATGTTTTTTTAAAGTTAAAATATGTCTTACATATTGAAGAATGAGTGGATGTATAAGTGTCTGGATGAAGGATTTAGTAGGTGCATGACTGACTGTATGAGTGAGTGATTAAATGTGTCTCACTGAGTGCATGGGTTAGTGACTAAACTGTCTTAATGTGTGCATCATTATGTCTGTTGTTCTGTAACTGACATAAACTGTTGCATGTGTTGATAAGTAGCTATATGAGTAACTATATGGGTTATTGATTGGTTGCCCAAGTATTTGTATGGGAGACTGAGTATGTGTGTGGGTGGCTGGGAGGTGTATGACTCTGTGCATAGATGTGTGAGCAGTTGATTCACTAGATGTATGGTTTCAAAAGTGCATGTGGAAACAGCTGTATGGGCGGTTGACTGTGTGCATGAGTGTATTGGTGAGTGAATGGATATCTCAGTGCTACATGTCAAAGTAAGTACATATGTAAAACACAGTACATGTGAGAGTTGACATATATAAATAACTGTGCATAAGAGCCAGTGAATGTGTGAGTGGCTGTATGGATCATTGTGAACTTGTATCAGGGATTGTATAAGAGAGTAAATATGTGTTAGTATATGTTTGAATAAGTAAAGTTTGTATAACTGTATAGTTGAGGAAATGGAGGTGTGATTTATTCTTTGCATGACTGACTAGGTGTGTGAGTAACTCCATGGATGAGTGACAGTCTGTGAGTGTCTGTTTACACTGATTGTATCTAAGGTTATATTAGAGTCTGAAGAGGTTCATCGTATTATCACATGAATGATATCATCAGTGATGTGATCAGTAACGTCAAATGAGATGTCATCAGTGATGTCATCAGTGATGTCATTTGAGATGTCATCAGTGATGTCATTTGAGATGTCATCAGTGATGTCATCAGTGATGTCACTGACCATGTCATGAATGATGTAATATGTGACATCATCAGCAGTGGATTGCGGGTGCGCGATATATAGTTAGTGCAACTAACTATATATGGAATTTCAATGGTTTTGTGTGAGTAAAATAAGGTTTTGTAAATGCGAATTCCTAACTATATATGGTCTATAACCTATGGTTTTTTCAGTGAATATATATATATATATATATATATATATATATATATATATATATATATATATATATATATATATATATATTACCCACTGGCAGTCGCCAGTAGGTAGTTATAGTTAGGACCTATTTTCCATAGGAAATCAGCAACATTCTATTTGCTATAACTTTGGTGCCGGTTGACGAATCTTCGTGAATTTTTCAAAACTTACGGCCCGCTCCGGTCCGCTACTATCCTGAAAGGTTGGGAGTGATTGGTCAAGCGGGGACTGAGGAAAAAGGGGGTCCAAAAATGCATTTACCCCATGTTACTTCCCGTAGGAAATTTTAGACCCGGCTACAGCCCGAACTCCTTAATGGAATTACAACACGTTTGGCAAAAAGGTAGCCCTGGGTTCAGAAAGCACCCCTTTTTTTAAATGGTGTAAATCTGTTCAGTAGTTCCTGAGAAATTAAACAAATTGTGGTGAAAAAAATATTTTCCAATAGGAATTTTTAGACACTGTTATAGCAAAAAGTGCTGAACGGAAATACACCAAATTTGCCAAATAGGTACTGCTTGACTCAGAAAGCAACTGTTTTAAAAATGGTGTAAATCCGTTCAGTAGTTTTAGAGAAATTAAGGAATAAAGATAGTGACATCTATGACCGTGTTGGATCCGCGCACCCTGCGCGCACCCTCCTGATCACAAGCTGTATGCTAATTGACTGTCAACACTCCAAACCATGAAGTGTTGGCAGCCATCTTGTGCCTCGATAGAATCGAGGCACAAGCAAACAGAAAAAAAAATGCTCAAAACAAGCATAGGGGGCAGGGTAGAAAAACCCTGACCCCCTAGGCCTGCTAAGGGGGTCCCACAAGGACCTCCAAGGCCAAAACAAGTTTTTAAAAAAAAGAAAATCTGCAAAATCCGCATAGGGTGCGTCGATCTTGCAGAGAAAAAAAAACAAAGCGCAGACTCCCCCGCTTCATTAATATTCAGCCCCCGGGTGGGCCAAATTCCGGGGGCAATATTAGTGTTGGTTTGGGAAGCCCAAAGGAGCCCCCCTGCCACAGGGACGCCACCCCGGGGATTATCTAATATATTTGCGGGCGGTCTTAAAAAAAATTGGAGTGAGGCTCAAAGGCCCCCCCAAGTCCCGGGGACCGCCACCCCCTGGGGCTTTCTGAAATTAATTGTTGGGGGCTTAAAGCCCATCCCAGCCCTGGGGACCGCCACCCCTGGGCTTCAACTATACATGGATGGGGGCTCAAAGGCCCCCCAAGCCCCAGGGACTGCCCCTCCCCAGGGCTTTCAGAATATATATTCGTGAGGGGCTCATGGCCCCGACCGCAGCCCCGGGGACCGCCATCCCCTGGGGCTTCTGCTGCTTTTAGAAAAATAAATTTAAAAACCTGTGTGGGGGTTCAAGCCCCCCACACGTCTCGGGACTGCCACCTCTAAATATTAAAATAGCCAGCCAAGGGGACCACCACCTCCCCGGGGTTTTATATATAATGGAAGGGGGCCATGCGGCCCTCCTACTGGAGCCCTTGATAGCCCTGGGGACCACCACCCCCCAGGGCCGGCTTCTGCAGTGTCCCGGGGTGCCCACCCCTGGGACACTGTAGTTTGCTATGCATTTTGAAAGAGAGAGCTGCTCTCTCTTTCAAAATGCAAACCAACTTGATTTTCCACATGGGGAGCTGCATCTTAGCAGCTCCCCATTTGGAAAAGCAATGCCATCTCCCGGTCCATGGGGGCCAACTAGCCCACCCGGTACCTCCAGTAAGCGCCATGGAGCTGTGTTGTTGAGTGTTGTAAAAAGGGGTGTGGCCTCTGAACACCTCTCTGCAATGCAGCCCCCTGGCGCATACTGGAGGTTCCTGGTGGGCTAGTTGGCCCCCAGGGACCCTCAGGACTGAGGAAGATTCCTTTCTCCAACTTAAAATGTGCCACAGGGCGTGTTTGCAGACGTGTAATCTCAGGCAACGCCCCCTTCCTTCACTGTTATAGATAGTTCACCATAGCTGAACTATCTATAAAAAAGGA
This sequence comes from Lissotriton vulgaris, assembly GCF_964263255.1. Classification (NCBI taxonomy): domain Eukaryota; kingdom Metazoa; phylum Chordata; class Amphibia; order Caudata; family Salamandridae; genus Lissotriton; species Lissotriton vulgaris. The sequence continues at coordinate 503,139,832 of NC_141696.1, forward strand.
ATTTCAATGGTTTTGTACAAGCGAAACGTCCAACTAACTATAACGCCCTAAAACCTATGTTTTTTTCAGTGAATATATATATATATATATATTCACTGAAAAAACCATAGGTTTCACACCAGTTATAGTTAGGAATTAGCATTTAAAAAACCTATTAAATTCACTGACAAAACCATAGATTTCACACCATTTATAGTTAGCTGGAAATTTTACTGACATAAAACCATTGAAATTCCCACGTTATAGTTAGTTGGACTCACTATAACTTGCGCGCCTGTAATGCACTGCTGATGACGTCACATATTACATCACTCATGACATGGTCAGTGACATCACTCATGACATCACTGATGACACCATCCAGTGAATGTGTGTCTTTCTGAAAAATAAATTTGTTTTATATATGTATTTGTAAAGGTCGATGGAAGAATAAATGTTTAAATAAGTGTGTAAATGGATGTTTTTAAAAAAGAAAAATTGGTTGGGTAACTGGCTTATTACGTGTATCTTAGTGAATACATATATTAGCGAGTATTGTTTAAATATTTAAATGTTTGTATCAGTGTTTCTCTTTGTGTATAAGTGGCTGCAGGGGTTGGTGACTGACTCACTGTTTGTATGTGTTTTGAAGACAGCATATGTGCAGGACTGTATGGGTGGATGAGTGTGTATATGTGTGTGTTAGTGAGTGAATGACTGTCTCACTAGTGTCTTCATTAGTAACGACATATGTTTTAATCTAGTATATGTGAGTATTGATGTATATAAGTGAGTATAGTATATATAGTGAGAGATTGTAGGAGTTCCTGTTTAAATAAGTATGTGTTTCTATAAGTGATTGTTTAAGAGAGTAAGTATGGGTAAGTTTCCTTAGAAGTAAGGTGGTAGTGTGTGTATAAATGTATATGCAAATAAATGGATGTTCAATAGTTTATTTGCATGTGTGAGTATGTGTGTGAGTAACTTTTGGATGACTGCTGATGTGTAACAGGATGTATAGGTGTATCACTACATATGATGAGTGAGTATATATATGAGTTACTATATAGAACTGTTGGTGAATGAGTGGATGTGTATATAGATGGTGGAATTACTGAATTGGTTGTTGTTACTGGTTTGGGTATCTCCATTTTTTTGAAAATGTTTGTTTCTATTTTTGAATATGTGTTTCAAGCGTTACATTACACTGAAATTAGGTCTGTCACTCTGTCACAAGGATGGTGTCATCAGTGATGTCATGAGTGATGTCACTGACCATGTCATGAGTGATGTAATATGTGACGTCATCAGCAGTGCATTACAGGCGCGCAAGTTATAGTGAGTCCAACTAACTATAACGTGGGAATTTCAATGGTTTTATGTCAGTAAAATTTCCAGCTAACTATAAATGGTGTGAAATCTATGGTTTTGTCAGTGAATTTAATAGGTTTTTTAAATGCTAATTCCTAACTATAACTGGTGTGAAACCTATGGTTTTTTCAGTGAATTTCAAAGGTTTTTTAAATGCTAATTCCTAACTATAACTGGTGTGAAACCTATGGTTTTTTCAGTGAATTTCAAAGGTTTTTTTAATGCTAATTCCTAACTATATAAGACCTGAAAGCCCACCAGGAATCTCCAGTATGCGCCAGGGGACTGCATTGCAGAGAGGTGTAATGAAGCCACAACCCTTTTTACACCTCTCTGCAACGCAGCCCCCGTGCATGTTTGAAGAGGGGGAACTAATTCCCCTTGCATACTGGGGGCCCCTGGGGGCCAATTAGCTCACCTGGAACCTCCAGTATGCGCCAGGGGCTGCATTGCAGAGGTGTAATGAGACTATGCCCCTTGTTACACCTCTCTGCAACGCAGCCCACTGCCGCGTTTGCAGAGGGGGAACTAATTCCCCTTGCATACTGGGGGTCCCTGGGGTCAACTGGTCCACCAGGAGCCTCCAGTATGCGCGAGGGAGCTGCATTGCAGAGAAGTGTAATGAGGCCACACCCTTGTTACACCTCTCTGCAATGCAGGCCACTGGCGCGTTTGTAGAGGGGGGACTAATTCCCCTTGCATACTGGGGGTCCCTGGATCATATCTGCCCAAACACCGATATTCCGAACGATTGTAAATTACTTTTCTTGAGAAACATTTGGATTTGGATTATCATGTCCTATACTTTGGAATTTTTGAAAGACTGACTTTGAGGATGCTATAAATTACTCAAGTCTGTCCGAATTGTGTGGGTAAAATTGATACCTAGTCACTTTGAATAAGAATATACTTATGTCTCGTCTAACATTTGGAAGAAATATCTAGTTATATGACAACTGGATACCGACATAACTTGAAGGAAATAAGAACGCCCTGAAGAAGTTCTGTTGTACAGAACGAAACCTTTCGGCTGGCTGTGGTACATAAACTTAAGGAAAATAAAAGCATTTGAATATACACCAAGATTCAGCGCTTCAATAAGGACTCTAAGTGATATGATTTGATTGGACTCATTGTGAAAGTGGTGCTGTGCCAAACTTTGGAATATTCTCCACTACTCTCTACTACTTACTCTCTCCTACTCCACTACTCTCAAATACTCACTGTCTACTACTCATTCTCTACTACTCTACTACTCTCTACTACTCTCTCTCTACTACTCACTCCCTACTACTCGCTACTCACTACTCCCTACTACTCACTATCTACTACTCTCTACTACTCACTCTCTACTACTCTCTCTACTACTCACTCTTTACTACTCACTACTACTCTCTACTACTCACTCTCTACTTCTCACTCTCTACTACTGTCTACTACTCACTCTCTACTACTCTCTCTCTACTAGTCTCTACTACTCACTCTACTACTCACTCTCTACTACTCACTACTATTCTCTCTGCTACTCATTCTCTACTACTCTCTACTACTCACTCTCTACTACTCACTCTCTACTACTCACTCTTTACTACTCTCTACTACTCACTTTCTACTGCTCTCTACTACTCACTCTACTACTTACTCTCTACTACTGTCTACTACTCACTCTCTACTACTCACTCTCTACTACTCACTCTACTATTCACTCTACTACTCTCTACTACTCACTCTCTGCTACTCTCTCTACTGCTCTCTACTACTCTCTACTACTCACTCTCTACTCTCTATTACTCACTCTCTACTCTCTACCTCTCTACCTCTCTCTTCTTCTCTCTCTACTAATCTCTACCTCTCTACCGCTACCTCTCTACCTCTCTACCTCTACACCTCTACCTCTCTACCTCTCTCTACACGCACACATATACACATATATGCATATATATATATGCATATGCATTTATATATATATGTATGTGTATGTATAAAAAAAAACAACAAAACATTTTTTTTTTTAAACAGCTACTTTTAAAACTGTCATTCTTTTTCCCCATGGTACGCTCCCCGGTACGCTTACCGGTGCGCGTACCGGTGCGCGTACCGGGAGCTCACCCCGCGAAAATCAAAATTTTTTTATTTTTTTTTTTTGCTCCGCGGGGCCCTTTTATGGCCCCCACATCAAACCTAGGGGGTCAAGGGGGGTCTACTCTGCCCCCTTATGGTCATTTCCCTCTTTGTTTTGGCCACCTCTCGTGTCTCGATCCTACCGAGACACAAGATGGCGGCCGCTCCGGACTGTTTAGAATGTTTACAGACATCCCAGAGCCAATCAGCTTTCTGCGCGCAAGTCGCGGTAAGCGCCCGGTGCGCGTACCGGTGCGCGTACCGGAGCGCGGCTATAGATATATATATTTTTTTGAACCTTAATTACTCAAAATCCACTGGAGCACATATCTTGAGACATAGCAAAGGCACATCGGGCTACCAGTCCCTACAATTTTGCCAAGTTTGGTGGAAATCCATTCAGCCGTTCGGGCTAAAAGTGAAATCGACCGCCCTATGGAAATTAACATGGGGAAAACGCGTTTTGGGACCCCCCTTTTATCTCGGCCCCCGCTTGACGAATCCCCCCCAAACTTTCAGGGAAGGACCGGAACGCCGCGAGGCCATTTTGAGGAAATTTTCAGGCAGATTCGTCAACCGGCGCCAAAGTTATTCCAAATAGAATTTTCAGATTTAACATTGAAAAAAATCCTAACTATAACTACCTACTGGCGACCGCCAGTAGGTAATATATTGCTTCGGAATATATATATATATAAATATATATATATATATATATATATATATATATATATATATATATATATATATATATATATATATATATATATATATATATATATATATATATATTACCTACTGGCGGTCGCCAGTAGGTAGTTATAGTTAGGATAATTTTCAATGTTAAATCTCAACATTCTATTTTGAATAACTTTGGCGCCGGTTGACGAATCTGCCTGAAATTTTCAGGAAAATGGTCTCATGGCGGTCCGGTCCTTCCCTGAAAGTTTGGGGGGGATTCGTCAAGCGGGGGCCGAGATAAAAGGGGGGTCCCAAAACGCGTTTTCCCCATGTTAATTTCCATAGGGCGGTCGATTTCACTTTTAGCTCGAACGGCTGAATGGATTTCCACCAAACTTGGCAAAATTGTAGGGACTGGTAGCCCGATGTGCCTTTGCTATGTCTCAAGATATGTGCTCCAGTGGATTTTGAGTAATTTAGGTCCAAAAAAATATATATATCTATAGCAGCGCACAGGTGCGCGCACCGGAGTGCGCTCCAGGCGCGACACGCGAGGTGCGCATGGAAAGCTGATTGGCTCTCGGGTGTCTGTAAACATTCCAAACAGTCCAGAGCGGTCGCCATCTTGTGTCTCGGTAAAATCGAGACATAAGAGGTGGCTAAAACAAAGTGGGAACTGACCATAAGGCGTCAGGGATAGACCCCTTTGACCCCCTAGGTTTGATGTGGGGGCTATAAAAGGGCCCCGCGGGGCATTTAAAATATTTTTTTTTTTTTCTTTTTGCGCGGGGGAAGCGCTCGGTGCGCGCACCAGGTAGCGCACCGGGGAGCGTAAAATGAGGGAAAAAGATGACAGAGTTTTAAAAAAATGAAGTTTTCATTTAGAAATTGGAGGTAGTTCTTAAAAGAACTTTTTTTTTTCTTCTTTTTGTTGTTTTATATTTTTTTTGTGTTTTTGGAACTTTTTAAACTTTTTTTGGCTTTTCAAAACAGTTTTATATTTTTTTTGTATTTTTTAGGGGGAGAAACAAAAAAAGGGAATTGAAACTGGCTCAACTGGAGCAAAAAAACAAAAAACCCAAAAAATTATTTCTTTTTGGGGCACTTGTGATTATCACCTGCAAGGACGATGAGCTTAACACTTTGTTCCCCATAGGAGATAAGCTTGCCACAAGCCTTACAAGTAATTTTAAAATCAGCAAATCTTGGCTGAATGGAAGGCATCACCTCAGATGTTTCTGGTTGCGAGGAAGAGGGTTGTTTTCTTTGGGAGGGGGTCCTTGATGACTGGGGGAGGTTACTGGCCAGTTCCCGGAACTCTGCGCGAGAGTAGTTGTTTGGATGCTTTCTTGTCATGTGCCGAATCATGGTATAGTTACCAAAAGAATATTTCTTATTTGGGTTGCCCCGTGAAAGTTCATCATTGCAGATGAGGCAAGTGACTTTGGGCGCATTCACCTTTTTTTGCCCCTCTGGGATTGAAAAAAACTGCCAAATGAAGTGTGGTTTGGGTTTATAAGGTGTGTTTTCTTCAGGCAGCCATCTTCTTCTCCCCTCCTCCTCTTCCTCTTCCTCCTCCTCCTGTTCTTGACCACCAATATAATTTGGAGCTGGTCCTCTTGGTGGTGGTGGTGGTGGTGGTGGCTGAGATGCACCTGCTGCTGCTGCTACTGAAGCCATTTTAAAGTACAAAAAGGTACAGAGAGTTCCAAACAGATCTTCCTCAGTCAAAGGACAAAGTCAGAATAAGGAAAAAAGGTGGGGGCTTTCATCATTTGGAAAACAAAACTGTCCTGAACCAATGAGAAGTGTTATTTTCAGGTCACAAGACCAGGGGCTTCATCATTATGAAACTAAAACTGTTATGAACCAATGAAAAGTGTTATTTTCTGCTCACATGACCCGACGCGCTTACGCTACGCGCACGGGGGCGCGCAGCGTAAGCGCGTCGGAAGTTTACGTTTTGCGATCGTATTCGTTCGAGTACTTCCGGGTGCGCTTACGCCGTGCGTATCACGCGGTCGCGGCTACGCGATACGTCACGATCATGTTTTCGTTTGCGATATTGGCGCTCACGAGACGCTCCCCGGAGCGCGCCCGGGGGCGCTTTTCAGAAATACGCTTTTCGGGGCGCACTCCGGGGCGCGCTCTGGGAGCGCTCCCCCCAAAAATTAAAAAAAAAAAATGGGTTAATTGTAGAGACAGGTAGCCCTATTTTGAAGTGGTTTGTAAAAAAATTAACTTTATAAAAATATGTATTGTGCTACATTGGGCTTAATATATGTTAGAGCCAAAATGTAGCCCAAATGTAGCCCAAAGTAGCCCAATGAAGCCCAAAGATGGCCACCAGAGATCAAAAATTGTAAATGTAGCCCAAAATTCAACTAGATGTAGCACAACTGTAGCCCAATGACAGAATGTACCAGAGTGTTAAAAAGAACAACTAGAGTGCTAACAGTCTTATTTATAAAGTGAAACTTATAGTAAGGAATTAGCATTTAAAAAACCTATGAAATTCACTGAAAAAAACCATAGGTTTCACACCAGTTATAGTTAGGAATTAGCATTTAAAAAACCTATTAAATTCACTGAAAAAAACATAGGTTTCACACCAGTTATAGTTAGCTGGAAATTTTACTGATATAAAACCATTGAAATTCCCACGTTATAGTTAGTCGGACTCACTATAACTTGCGCGTGCAATGCACTGCTGATGACATCACATATTACATCACTCATGACATGGTCAGTGACATCACTCATGACATCACTGATGACACCATCCTTGTGACACAGTGACAGACCTCCTTTCAGTGTAATGTAACCCATGAAACACATATTCAAAAATAGAAACTAATATTTTCAAAAAAGTGGATATACCCATACCAGTTACAACAACCAATTCAGTAATACCACCATCTAATACACATCCACTCATGTGTATGTATATGGGTTATTAGATATTTTTATTAGTATCAGTATGAGTGTCTATATGGTTTGGTGGGGGTATTACTTAGCACATAGATGCATGAGTGACTGACTCTTTGTTTGTATGTGTTTTGAAGACAACATATGTACAGGACTGTATGGGTGGATGAGTGTCTATATGTGTTTGTTAGTGAGTGAATGACTGTCTCACTAGTGTCTTTATCAGTAACTACATATGTTTTAATCTAGTATATATGAATATTGATGTATATAAGTGAGTATATGTGAGAGTAAGAGATTGTAAGAGTTCCTGTTTAAATAAGTATGTGTTTCTATAAGTGATTGTTTAAGAGAATAAATATGTGTAATTTTAAATAGAAGTAAGGTGGAAGTGTGTGTATAACTCTATATTCAAATAAATGGATGTCCAATAGTTTATTTGCACGTGTGAATATGTGTGTGAGTAACTTTTGGATGAATGTCGGTGTGTAACAGGATGTATAGGTGTATCACTTCATATGATGAGTGAGTATATGTATGAGTGACTATATAGAACTGTTGGTGAATGAGTGGATGTGTATATAGATAGTGGAATTACTGAATTGCTTGTTGTAACTGATATAGGTATCTCCATTTTTTAAAAAATTTCAGTTTCTATTTTTGAATATGAGTCTCAAGGGTTACATTATAGTGAAAGGAGGTCTGTCACTATGTCACAAGGATGGTGTCATGAGTGATGTCACTGACCATGTCATGAGTGATGTAATATGTGATGTCATCAGCAGTGCATTGCACGCGCAAGTTATAGTGAGTCCGACTAACTATAACGTGGGAATTTCAATGGTTTTATATCAGTAAAATTTCCAGCTAACTATAACTGGTGTGAAACCTATGTTTTTTTCAGTGAATTTAATAGGTTTTTTAAATGCTAATTCCTAACTATAACTGGTGTGAAACCTATGGTTTTTTTCAGTGAATATATATATATATTCAATGAAAAAACCATAGGTTATAGTCCATATATAGTTAGGAATTAGCATTTACAAAACCTTATTTTACTCGCATAAAACCATTGAAATTCCATATATAGTTAGATGCGCTAACTATATATCGCGCACCCGCAATCCACTGCTGATGATGTCACATATTACATCATTCATGACATGGTCAGTGACATCACTGATGACATCACTGATCACAACATCCAGTGACTGTATGTTTCTGTAAAGTTAAAATATGTCTTACATATTGAAGAATGAGTGGATGTATAAATGTCTGGATGAAGGATTTAGTAGGTGCATGACTGATTGTATGAGGGAGTGATTAAATGTGTCTCACTGAGTGCATGGGTTAGTGAATAAACTATATTAGTTTGTGCATCATTATATCTGTTGTTCTGTAAACTGCTGCATGTGTTGATCAGTAGCTATATGAATAACTATATGGGTTATTGATTGGTTGCTCAAGTATTTGTATGGGAGTCTGAGTATATGTGTGAGTGGCTGGGAGGTGTGTGACTCTGTGCATAGATGTGTGAGCAGTTGATTCACTAGATGTATGGTTTCAAAAGTGCATGTGGAAACAGCTGTATGGGCGGTTGACTGTGTGCATGAGTGTATTGGTGAGTGAATGGATATCTCAGTGCTACATGTCAAAGTAAGTACATATGTAAAACACAGTACATGTGAGAGTTAACATATATAAATAACTGTGCATTAGAGCCAGTGAATGTGTGAATGGCTGTATGGATCATTGTGAACTTTTATTAGGGATTATATAAGAGAGTAAATATGTGTTAGAATATGCTTCAATAAGTAAGGTGTGTATAACTGTATAGTTGAGGAATTGGAGGTGTGATTGATTCTTTGCATGACTGTCTAGGTGTATGAGTAACTCCATGGATGAGTGACAATCTGTGAGTGTCTGTTTTCACTGAGTGTATCTAAGGATATATCAGAGTCTGTAGAGGTTCATCGTATTAACACATGAATGATGTCATCTGTGATGTTGTCAGTGATGTCATTTGAGTTGTCATCAGTGATGTCATCAGTGATGTCATTTGAGATGTCATCAGTGATGTCATTTGAGTTGTCATCAGTGATGTCATCAGTGATGTCACTGACCATGTCATGAATGATGTAATATGTGACATCATCAGCAGTGGATTGCGGGTGCGCGATATATAGTTAGCGCATCTAACTATATATGGAATTTCAATGGTTTTATGCGAGTAAAATAAGGTTTTGTAAATGCTAATTCCTAACTATATATGGACTATAACCTATGGTTTTTTCATTGAATTTCAATGGTTTTTTGAAAGCTAATATTTGTATCTGTAAAATGTATTCTTCTTTAAATCATAAAATATATTGTACATGTTTTTTATACATTTTTAAAAAAAAAAAATGTGTTCCGCTCCTAGTCCGCGAACTGGTCAGCTTCCCGTTAGCTGAATTCAAAGCCGCGACTTGGTGCGCGAGCCGGTAATCGTTCCTTAAGCGTAACTGTTACGTTATCATGACGTTTTGCGTTGTCGCGTAATACGTTATCCGACGCGCCAAGTTAGCGGACCCGGAAGCGGATTGGATAGTGGCGCAAAGCGCGAAACGTAAAGACAGCAGGTCATGTGACTCGATAATAACACTTTTCATTAGTTCATTTCACTTTTGGTTTCCTAATGATGTAATACTAGGTCATGTGACCTAAAAATAACACTTTTCATTGGTTCAGAACTTTTGCTTTTCCCAAATCATGTAAACCCCTCCTTCTTTCCTCACTCTGACTTTCATCTTGGTGAGAGAAAGACCATTTACCTGAAGTTCAACAATGGCTTCCATTCTTGCTGCAGCTGGTACACCCCCACCACCACCTCCACCTCCTCATAAGAAGAGAGGACCACCAAGTCAATTTACCTCCAACAGAGAGCAGGAAGAGGAGGAAGAAGAAGAAGAGGATCCACATCAACAACAATTTATCCCAGAGTTGCCCCGTGTTTCAAAGAGAAAAACTAGTTTCATCTGGCAGTTTTTTTCCATCCCTCCAGGGGAGAAGAAGGTGAATGCGAAATATGTCACCTGCCTCATCTGTGATTACAGATTGTCAAGAGGCACAGAGAAGAAATATAGTATGGGCAACTATACTATGCATCGACATATGACCAGGTGGCATCCCTTGAACTACAGCCGGGCTGAGTTAAGGGACCTACAAGACAATCCCCCGACAACTCCTGTGGCCAGATCAACCTCATCAATGTCTTTGTCAGGAAGAGAGGCACAGGAAACTGTGCCAAATATTCAACCAAATTTCCAACATATGAGGTTTACTTGTATATATTGCGGTGCAATGTTGTTGTATGGGAACATGAGCATCAATTTGATTAATATGGTGTTCGAAAACCATAAGTGCCCTAATGCACCCAAGAAGTAATTTTTTTTTTGCTCCTGTTGAGCCGTTTTCAATGCCTGTTTTTTTGTTGTTTCCCCTCCATAAAAAACACAAAAAAAACATAAAACTGTTCTAAAAATACAAAAAAATCAAAAAATGTTCAGAAAAAAAAAAATATATATAAAACAACAAAAACAAAAAAAAAAAGTTCTTTTCAGAACTACCTCCCCTTTCAAATAAAATTGCTAGAATGTTTATCACTCTGGCAAGCTCTATTTCTTTTGGTTCGCTTCAAGTTCGCTGACCGGTTCGCGAACTTTAAGCGAACTAAAAAAATATTTTTTTTAAAAAAAGAAGAGTTAGTATAAGGGAAGTAAACAGAGAATAATGTAAAAAGAAAGACAGCTATAGAGAGTAAATGAGAGATAGTGTCAGTGACATCATCAGCAGTGCATTGCGGGTAAAAGGAGTAGAAAACATTTACCTTATAATTCTTGTTACCTTTTTAAAATATTTTTTCATACTTTCAATCTGTAAAACAGAGAACAAACATTTCCAAAAATATTAAAACATGTACTTAAAAATTAGAAAAGACAAGGGAAAAGGTTCAAGAACAAACAGTTTTTCAACAACTTTGACATTTACAGAAGTCTCTGCTTCTCTACGTCCCCTACACAATCCTAAATATATATATTTTACAAAAAACTGTATCTTGATGTTGAAGATGTAAAGCCATCATAAAATTGTCTCTAATATTTTAAATGATAGTTTCAGGATGCAAATAAGATGTCTGCTTTGAAGAGCTTTCTTTGAGGTGAGGCCTATTCCTTTAAAAAAAAACAGTACCCGGAAATACAGCACTATAAGCATTAAAATTGACACTTACAAAAGACTCAGTTTTTCCATATCTACCTCACATTTCTAAATGTATATCATAAGTACAAACAGAAGAACATTAATTATACATGTTAAATGGTTTATTTTTGCTGTTCTCAGAATGTATCAAATTTCACTTAAATCAGCGACTTGAAGATATTCATCATGTAACAGCGGGGAAAAAAAAACACAATCAAAATGACTGTGTTTAAAAAACCCATACAACCTAAGAAATCTGATTTCAAAACTCCTTAAAATTAACTTACTTTCAATGACGTCGAAGGATCTCCTATGAACAGCATCCACTCTGTTGTGCTATAAATATTTTCAGCCCGCCACTTTCTGAAAGAAAACCTCCATCGATACGAAAAATATGTTACATAGAAAAAAAGACTTCTCTCATTCTATCACATGTTTCCACTAGGCCAAATCATGTTGCCGCGATTCGCAAGTCTTGTAATTCTTCCAATCAAATCCCGACATTTTCTATTTTCGCAACTTGCAAAAAGAAAACATTTGAGATTATTTTCACAATCCTGGACTACTAATATCTTACTCTTCTTTGTCACTCATGTTCTCCTTTTCCTATGACACTGATACTGCTTACTATGAAGCAGACTTACTTGCATCAGGTTTATATAGTCGGATTTTACAAAATAACATTATAATTAAAAGTTTTGGACCAATAATCTAGACAGCATTGCAGACTTACATTCCCTCAACTTGATGAACCTTTTCCAATTCTTCACAGGAAATCTCGAGATTCTTTCTTTAAAATTTTGGTTTTAAAAACACCAGGTAAGAATTTTTAAGGTCAAACGGCAATTTTTTTTTGAAACTTACAACGGAATCATTGCAGAATGACCAGCCGTTTCGAGACTTTAAATAAGCTGTATAATGTCCTGAAGTTGTTGAAGGACCATCGTGATAGATAATTGCTACAGTTACAAAAGTCCTTCCTGATATTGAAAGCTGAGAAGCCACAAATTTTTTTATTAAAGTTGACAATTTTGATCCATCAGGCCTACATCGTTGGATCATTAAAATGACATACTGTCCATATCTACGTATAAGTAATGTTGACATCATTTCAGATTTACATTGGCTACACTCCATGTTGTGATCCGCTGCATTTACTAGCTTATTAAAGGAGACTGATTTACTGTCTGGCAAAGTTAAATATATAAATCTTTCTGAGTCTACACTAGTAGTACTTGATACCCTACAATTCTCGCAGTCATGCTGCCATTGATAAGAAAGCCCAAACAGGTGATCTACATCTACACCCTCAACTTGCAATATATCAAGCATATACATTAAAAACTCCTGACAATCTTGCTGATTATTTTCAGAGAAGTCTGTTTGACCTGAACATTCATCTAACAGATAACGAACTTCAGACACACTTTCTACTTTTGTTCGATCAGTGCTACATTTCTCGAAAACAGAATTCAACAAACAGCATAAAATTTGTTCAGAATTCAACAGAATCAGTTCTTTTAAACTCTCTAGTGAAAAGAGAACATTAACCACTACATTTGCATAGCAGTTGACACCAGAACTGTTTTCAAATTGAAAACCGACAACATCTTCAACAGAATCCACTAACAATTTTCGGTTCATTGACTTTTAGTCTTTTTGCAACAACCTCCCTACTATTACTGCTATTTCTACGTTTGCGGCCTACCACACGTTTCTCAAACAAAGGATATTGAGGCAAATGTGGCGCATACTCTCTTCTTAACCTATTGTATTCCTTAACACAATCTAGATCCGCACAAATGTTTGTGACATCACAGTCAATCAAGTACAATCCCGATAAAGTTCTAACTCGTGACAATGCCACATATGCCATACCCTCCTTGAACACAGAACTGCCAATATTCACCAATGCACAGTCTACACTTAAACCTTGCGATTTATGGATTGTCACCGCATATGCCAAGCAAACAGGAAACTGTTTACGGCGAACATATAAATCTTTAACAAGCAAAAACCTAGCAGAACAACGACCAATTTGCTGTACTTCCTCAATGCCATCAAATTTAATTCTTAAAAATTCTATTCCATCTCTATTTCTGTATTTCTCAAAATCAACAACATTACCCATTGATCCATTTACCAGACCTCTTTCTACATGTAAATTCCTTCTCAAAATAATTCGGCAATTTAAACACACATTCAAAGTCTTTTCAAAACCCGCTGTTTTAGATATAGTCTTCTCTAATGAATCCAATTTTGATTTCAAATTGTCTGACAAAATAATTGTTGATCCCATATGCTCTAATTTGTCGATAGCTTCAAGTTTCACAATCTCTTGCTTTTCTAAATTCAACATTTTGTTGTTGAAGATGGCACATTCTGCAAGAGTTGGCATGAGACATATCCCGGATTTCTTCTCAGTAATTTTCTGAAAAATATTCTCAGGCACAATCTCTTGTTTGGGATATAAATTTGACAGTAATCGTGCATTTAAAGCTTCTTTCCCATGCTCAGTCACTTTTCCAATTCTAATATCTTGTAGAATATTCTTGTAATCTTCATCCTTTGCCTGACGTATATTTTGATGCAGTTCTGCATAATTGAAGTTTAACCATATATTGACGTTGCCAATGCTCCCTAGGCACTTCCTGGTATCTTCATGCGTGAGTATTTTGAACACAGGTTGACCTTTTACTGGTGTCAGCTGCAGAAGATCTCCGAAAACAATGATGTGTTTCCCACCAAATAACACATCATATTCAGTTTTAAGTACTTCTTGCATTCTCAAATACACAAAGGCAAGCATGACATTGGAAACCATGCTTACTTCGTCAATGATAAGTAGTTTCATTTTCCTCAAGACTCTTGAAACTTCACAGCAAGCATCTCCAGATAACTTGTTGTATTGTAATTTGTTGTCATGCTCCACCGGCAGCATCAGTAGACGATGCAAAGTAATACCTTTAATGTTATGTGCTGCCAGTCCAGTAGGAGCGGTGACAACACAAGACAGCGATGACTCAGTCCTTTCCTTCAAATAACAAGAGATTGCTTTAATGAGGAAACTTTTTCCAGTTCCCGCTTCTCCACTCACGTACAGTCGGACAGGCTTCAACGATGTACATGAGCACTTGTTCTTCTCATGACTTAATCCGTGCTCAATTTCCGTGGTAACTTCATCATATATTTTCCTCTGCTCAACGTTGAGTTGTTTTTCCAAGTCTTCTAAGTTAACTGAATCCTCCTGAGCATGTGCCATGGCTCTTTCCACTTCATTCATAGCAGTGGCAGCTTCATTTTCGATAATAGGTCCTCCAAGTGGATCTTGACTCAATGAAACAGAACTCTGACTGTCCTGAGAACTGTCTCTGGCAATCTCGGCTGCAATCGTTGCTTCCTGCTCAATTTCCAAAGTTAGCATTTCTTGATATTTAGAAAAAGCAGGACATTCTATGGACTCCTTGGCTGCATTGAAAGAGTCTTCGTAACAGAGGAAATCTCCAAGCAGTTCCTCTTCTGCACGCCAAGGCTTGAAAAGTTGCAAAAGTGCTAAATAAAAAAACTCCTTTTTTTCTGGAGATTCACCACTCAATTTTCGATGGTTTACTAATTGGCATTTTCTTTGCTTGACCAGGCATCCCTCACTTCCAATTACAGCATACACTCCTTTCTCAATATCTTCTTTGATGTTCCTCTTGAATATATAATTTTGGAGAACCTCATATAGACAAACATTCTCAAGGTGACTGCTTCGATTTGGATAATATGTATCCAACATGTTGGTCTTCAAAATGTCGGTACTGTTTGGTTCCTTTTCTGCCAAATACTCAATTTCCCGGACAGGTTTTAGAACTCGATTTCGCGTTGCAGCAAGACCAAGACTCGCCCAAACTAGGCTCCTGGATTTGGCATAGAGACTTGCTGAAGACAACCGGTCAGAACATTCGTAAGCTCTGATTTCTCGATGCGACAACATCTTCAGACTGAAACTGTACAACTTCTTGCTGAGGCTCTTTTCATGAGAAATATCCTCCCACATATCCTTCAGTTCGGTCTTTTCTTTTTTGGTGATGTAAGATGTCACATACCGAGCCACAGCCATACAGTTGTCAGCCACAAACTGTATATCCATGTTAGCATTCCACATGGACAAAATCACTGGGTTGTAGTCATTGATGTACTTGGACTCTTCGTTCCTTTTCAAATTGTATGTATTCTTGGGTGATTTCCTCGTCACATTATGTCGCAGCGAAGACATCAAACTGTTCACTCTTCCTTTAGAAATCACCGGTCGTGGAAAGTTGAAACGACATTTGGTGTAGAACTTGTCCTTGTTTCTGAATTTACGACGACAGTACTTTCCACAACGATGGAAACGTAGAACTTGTTCTCTTAGACTTTTCTTCTCCGTTGCGTTTGGAACAGCACACGTAGAATACTGTTCGATGAAATTCATCACTAAGTCATCCGGATCTGTTCCAAATTTAGGTGCATCCTTGATCCACAACAACATATGTATATGAGGGGCACCTCTTGCTTGGTACTCCTTTCTCCAGAAGAAATCCAACACCTCTCCAAGAGGTGGATTCTTTTTATTTGTGATGAAAGACATCATAGCTTCAAATCTATGATTGAAGTACCTGCATACATTCACTGGATCCAAAGAACACAGTTCTCCAGGTGTCTTGAATTCAATGTTTTCAATATTTCCATTTGCCTCTCGTAGAAATTCTAGTAAGTCTTCCCAGCCATACTCGGCACAGCTCAGAGTGAGGAACCATGTTGGAGTTCCTAAGTTCCTCAGCATACATTTTAAATCACCATGACGACGGTACCAGTACTCATTAGTACCACGCTGACACGCCATGAGATTAATTAAGTGAGAATCCAAAATACTGTCTTGGACATTGACTTTATGAGTCACTTGCCGAGATGTTTCGCATCTGTATACCACTTTTTAAGATGTGGTTCACTGCATATGACAGTCCAGACAGATCGCTTTCAAACAGGAGATGAAACAAATAGGGAATGCATTGCCGAAACCTAGGATCTGCTGCATACAATCGTAAAGTCCGGTATTCAGACGCAGGAATTTGATGAGGTCGCTCATCATATCTTCCTCCTTGACCTGTGGGAAATAGCTGTGGGAAACACCAAGCTTCCAAACTTTCCTCCCAAACACTAATGGGACTCCCTTTGGCTTGTTTCATTTGAAACAACTCAATAGCATTCCCCATGACTTCCTTGGAATGCAAAGGATGAACACTATAATGTTCATATATTTCTTCACTTTTAGAGGCCTCTACTTTCTCAATTTGGCCAGCACACAAATCGCTATCCTCTTCATCACTTACTTCCTCTTCTGCAACATATACATTCTTATAGTACTTATTATTTTTCTTCAAATACACTGTTGCCTTTTTGACTTTCCTAACATCCACTAAATCTTGCCATATTTTCTTATTCTTTGTCGGAACCCCATTAACCAAGATAACCAGAGGTTCCTCTTCCACTTCTTCTATTCCAATTGTGTTAATGTTTTTGTTCAAATCTAGAGGCAAATAAACAACTCTTCCCTTTAATCCTCTCTGTAAATCTGCTGGAGGCAACTTCCCTGTCTTTGGCTCCATTCTTACAATAGCCTGAAAGGGATGGATACTTTGAATTAAAATAGATTCATAAGTATTTAAATCCTTCAATTCAGAAGGAATCTCAACCAATTCCAGATTATTATGAACTGCCCTAGCAGGCATCTGGTTTTGGTTTAATTTATTACAACAATAAGTACACACACGTTGATCCGATCCCAAATCAAAATAATTTTCTACCATCAAGTATGTGGCAAAATCCTTCCATTCACTATTATTTTCCCTTTCACTTTTTGCATATAAATCCACTACCTTAGTCTGATTCTTATAATAAGTGCGTCGACAACATACACAAGTGAAATTAGGCCTCTCACTTGATTTCATCTGAAACGTGGCAATTTCCTTCTGAAAATTATCTGTACTGGAAACCTGTACATTATCTTCCACATTACCCTCTACTTCTGGGTCAATTTGAACATTCTCATCTTTACTACCAAAGTAACAAAACTCAATTTCTTCACAAATATTCTTCACATCTATTTCAGAACCATGCAAAAGAGCAGCACATAATTGTTTAGGCATAATTGCTGGACTCTTAGCATAATACAACATTCTCACTAATTTTCTCACTTTATTATGATGCACTGCTAGCATCCTGAAATGATGAAAAACACTCTGGCATACTCTCCTGGAAAGACAAGCCAGTGAATGACCACACAAACCTGTCATTTGTCTCACTCTGCAAGGATCTAAATCTTGCAACAACTTCATTTTCTGCTTCAAACTTTTCTTATTAAATGTCCGTATAAAATCACAAAGCAAATTGATGGAAACCTGTCGCACACTGCAAATAGAACTACACTTCCAAATGTACACAGGACCCTTAGGACGTCTTCCTAAAACCTCATCACTTAGCGCCTCTTCTGTCTCTGTTGTCACAAGTTGTTCTTTTTCAACTGGACAACCATCCTTCACTTCATAAGCTCGACCACTGATGTCAACTGCATGCACCAAATCATTATCCTGAAAATAAGTCTCCTCATTAAAAAATGCCTCAGAACTTGAACTATGCATCCATTCTCCGGAAAAAACTTCACAAAAGTTAGTACGATTTACTACTCTCTTCCATCTACTTTTTGTTTTGAAATCAGAAATTACCTTGCTTAGTTTCCTAATTCTATTGATTACCAAAATAAACAACTTTCGCTTAATTTCAAAAGCATGATCAATAATTTTCTCTACATTTTTCTTCTTCTTATAAAATGCTGCTTTCTGTTGGCCTTTCTTTTTAATATTTTTCAATAAATTAACTAATATCCTATTGCAGAACATTCGATTTCGAATGTCCCTAAACTGTTGTTTCCTTCTACTATCATGCACAGAGTTATCTCTTCCTCTACCAGTAACATTTGTGATGGGTCTCTCCTTTCCATTTAAATTACTTTTCTTTTTGTGAACTGAAACATTTTTTTGAGCAAAACTTTTTTTACTACAAATATTTCTTAAGAATGATTTCGTACTCTTACCCGGACCTTTCTTGGTGTTTTGACAAGTATTTGGGGAAGAGGACTGCTGCAATAAAACATCATCCTGCTGTCTTTGACGTTTTCTAGCCTTTCTTATTCTACTTTTGGAAGGCATTTTACAAACTATGAAAGAATCTGCAGTTGAATCTGTGGAAAAATATAATATAAAATGTTATTAACCACTATTACCAAACAGTAAATAAATAACAGTCATCTAAAACTTAATGCCGTACTAATTATTTAACATAGCAAATATTTTCCACCAGCACTGCATCACAAAAATGACACTCAATGGTACAAAACAGGCATACAACACTCATAAATCACTCCCTAATATTTTAAATCATTAATTCAGGATGACGATAAGATGTAGCCTATCTAAAGATTTGTTTAGGCCCAGATCTTTAGACTGGGGTGAATGTGTGTCATTGATCCACATTCAATCCATCACCTGTTTTGTTTATTTGAGGTGAGGCCAACACATGGTTGCAGATGAGATTATCACTGAAAAAAAACAAGGTAAAAAAACATGTGAAGGCCTACCAATGAAGTAAATCATTAAATGAAAACCAATACATTTCTGGAAATATGCACTACTAGTGCTTCATAAGATGTTTTGGGTCATATTTATAAGGCATTTGAGTGTGTAGTATGCTATTTTACGTTGTTCATGGTGCAAATTTATTGTAAATACGCTCCCACCTGCGGTTGGCAAATTTAGATTTTGATTATGGGAGTTAGATAGGCATGTTAATAATTTCCCAAAAATGGTGTATAACCCCAAACCACCTTTGAAGCAAATGCTCTTAGCCATGTTATCCACCTCCCATTGGATAACATGGCTAAGAAGTGCTAGCAAATGTGAAAAAAAACGGCCGCAATGCATGAATATCGCAGAAAAATCAGCGATATTCATACATTTTCCAGCAAATGCTCTTAGCCATGTTATCCACTTCCTATTAAATAACATGGCTAAGAACTGCTCAGGGCCCCATGAGGAACGCTTTCCATTTAAAAAGGGAAAAATAACATCAAAGACACTAAAATGCCTTCTAAATATGACCCCAAACAACCTATGAAGCTCTAACAGTACATATCCTGAAATTTAATTGATTTCAAAATTCGTTTTTAAACACAGCATATAAATCAATTGTATACCTGCATTCATGAAGAAATGACTAAAAATGTCCTTGAGACACATGAAAGTGTTTTCTGGAATGCCCTAGCACCATTTTTGGGACACTATTAACATGGCTAGGTAACTCCCATAATCAAAATCTAAATTTGCCAAGCGCAAATGGGAGCGTATTTACAAGACACTTGCCCCAAGAGGAACACTTTCCATTTAAAAAGGTAAACATAACATCGCAGAAAAATCAGCAATATTCATGCATTATCCAGCAAATGCTCTTAGCCATGTTATCCACCTTCCATTGGATAACAGAAAGCTGATTGGCTCTCCGGTGTCTGTCAACATTCTAAATAGTCCGGAGCGGCCGCCATCTTATCTCTCGGTAGGATCGAGAGAGAAGAAGAGGTGAAAAACGAAGGGGGAATTTATTGAAAGGGGGCAAGGTATACCCCTCTTGACCCCCTAGCAATGTTGTTGGGGTTATTAAAGGGTCCCGTGGGGAAAATAAAAAAAAAATGATTTTTCACGGTAGAAGCGCTTCACGGGCCGCAAACTGGGCCGCAAACTGGTAGCGAAACGGGAATTCGCCATTTTGTGCTTCGTTTTAATTGTTTAGAGACAAAAATTATCGCCGCACATCGGCCACAATGCATGAATATCGCTGAAAAGTCAGCGATATTCATGCATTATCCAGCAAATGCTCTTAGCCATGTTATCCACCTTCCATTGGATAACATGGCTAAAAACCGCTCTGTGCGTGAGCTTTTTTTTTTTTTTTTTTTGCTGCGTGACGTTTGTTAACGTTCGATTCGATACTATATCACTAGAGACAAAACCACATTTTAAAAACACAGCTTTCTTCATCATTTTCTCCTTAAATCATACTATTCTCTATCTAAATTAAATAAATCTTTTCTCACCTTAGCAAATATTGTTTGAGTTTTGAAAACAGTCTCAGAAATACACCAAATTGTCTTCAGCAGAAGAAAAAGGATGCACTCCAAAGGCTGCAGCTATTGAAAGCACAGAAATACAGATATTCATTTCACATATCTCTCATATTAGCCAATCATACCTCTTCCCTCACTTTTTTCAAATCAAAACCCTTCCCCCCTCTGCCCTCTCTGCCTTGTTTCCATAGCAACCACCTCCTGGAAGACCTCTCATGTTTGCAAATTCACACAACAATGTTTCAATTGAACTCTGAACTCTCAGTGCACCTTCGTATCCAGAGCAATCTTTCAATAAATGTTTCTTCCTTGACCATTCAAATTACATCTTTCAAAGAACACATCCATGCACCCTAACTTTCTGTTTTCAGAAATGGAAATGCACCAATCACTGCTAATGAATCATTAGCATTGTAAATCCACAGTTTTTTTTCTTTAGAAACTCCTACTGTTTCAACTGCCCTTTCATTACCACACTTCATCTGACTGCAGAACAACCTTCTCCCACCATGTTTAAGGTCTGGATTGTTAGACATAGTTACATCCACTGGGCTCAAAGGTATGCTGAGAGCAGAAATTTACCTAACCTCAATTTACAAGATGTGGAAATTAAGTGGTTGGGCCAAAGAGGATTAAAATGTCACCAATTGATACCATTGGTGAAAACCTTTATGCATTTGCCAAAACCTGACCTGTTAATAGTGCACTGTGGAGGTAATGATTTGGGCACTTTGACAGGGGTAGGTCTGGAAATGCTTTTAAAGGACACCTTTGAGCAATTAATGGCACTTTTTCCTCAAACTGCCTTGGTATATTCCAATATATGCCAAAGACAGAAATGGAGGTGGTCCAACCAATTTTGTCCACAAATTGAGAAAGCGAGGAAGCATGTAAACAAATCTGTTTCAGCTTACATGAGAGACCATGGAATGGGCTCTCTGTACAACAATAACTTGCGTTACTACATGCAAGATATCTACAGAGGAGATGGAGTTCACTTCTCAGATGAGGGCAACAGAATTTTCATTCTGAATTTAAGACTGTGCATTGGTACCTACTTATAAGTACCTAAATGTACCATAAACCCAAAAGCTCTTCTCAGAGCTACCCTACATCTGATCACTCACAATTATTATTTTCCTCTAACTTTTTTCACTAATTTTCCACAAAATTCGCTCCCCGGAGCGCTACCCGGTTCGCTAACCGAAAGCTAACCTCGCGGATTTTTTAAAAAAAAGTTTTTTTTTCGCACATATAAGCCTCCTCAGCCACGCTCAGAAAACCTAGGGGGTCAAGATAAGTCTACCATGACCCCTTCTACCCATTCTAAACATTATTTGCCCTCCATCTTGTATCTTAATGCAACCGAAACACAAAATGGTGGACTCCCGTGACGCTTAAGGTTCGCTAACCGGGCCGCTTTCCGGAAAGCGGTCCTAAAAAAAGGCGGGAAAGTAATTTACAGAAAAACGACTAGAGACACTCTCACCAAATATAGATTAGCTCATACTACATAACAATCCCTTCCATTCTCACAAATTTCATTGAAATTCAATTTAGCCATTTAGCCTGTAGACCTCTCCAAGTACCGTGAGGTAAATTACTTCACAAAACACATCTGAATTGTTGGCATTGACAACCAATGAAAATGTTACTTTCATTTTCTACTTTTATTACCTGACATTTGATTGGTTATATACCTGTATATATATAAAGGGAGAGAAGGAAACACAGCCATTTTGACTACTACTTCTTGTTGTACCTCCTATTTCAATAGCTTCAAAAAACTTCAACTTCTTTGTGAAGGTAAGTTATAATTTAATATATTGTGCACTATGACTTAATATAGTAGACTTTTTTTGCTAGATATACACTATCCCTCTGTAGTAGTAATGTATTTAGATAGACTTCTCTGTTATAGTTATCAATGGAGTATGGCTTGTCTTGGTTAAATCACATACACTTTTTTATAGTCCTATTTCCACTCTCATACTATACACTGTCAAAAGATAAATTCACTGATAAAAACTGCCTATCTAAAATTAATCCCAACAGTGCCCTATCTCTACTAATATATATTTTTTTAATCCAAATTTCAGGCAAAATTATAGTCCTATTTCCACTCTCATACTATACACTGCCAAAAGATAAATTCACTGATAAAAACTGCCTATCTAAAATTAATCCCAACAGTGCCCTATCTCTACTAATATATATTTTTTTAATCCAAATTTCAGGCAAAATGGAAGGCGAGCAGCAAGTTTCTTTTGAGATGGACCTGCAAGAGAGCAGCCAGGAATTAATTGAACAAATTGACATGGAATTTATGGATGAAAGCTTGGATAATGAACTGCTGCAATGTGTCCAAGCAGTAGATGTCCTCCTTGCAAATGAGGACATTTTGCAACCTCACAGATTGCAAACAATATATCAAGAAAATAATGACATTTCAGACACTGAAATATTAGAAAGTTTAATAAATTATGAAAAAGAATCAAAATAAAAAAAACACTTTAAAAAAAAGAAAACAAAAAAAAACAAGAAAAACAACAAACAATTAACATACAGCATTAGAAAAGTCTTTCATTCTTTTATCCATAAAGTTCGCTGCCCAGAACGCTTTCCGGTTCGCGAACTTGGCGCTTATCACGCAAAAAAAAATGTTTTTTTTTTTTTTTTGGACCCTCCTAGGCCCTTTTAAAACCTCCACATAAAACCTAGGGGGTCAACGAGGATCTACTATGCCCCCTTATGGTAATTTCCCCCTTTGTTTTGCCCTCCTCTTGTCTCTCGATCCTACCGAGAGACAAGATGGCGGCCGCTCCGGACTGTTTAGAATGTTGACAGACACCGGAGGGCCAATCAGCTTCTCATCGCAAAGTTCTGTTACGCGAAAGGTTCGCTAACCGGATAGCTGCCCGGAGCGCTGTTACAGATATATATCTTGATTTAAACGTTAATTTCTCAAAATCCACTGAAGCACATATATTGAGACCTAGCAAAGGCACATCGGGCTAACAGTCCCTACAATTTTGCCAAGTTTCGTAAAAATCCATTCAGCCGTTCGGGCTAAAAGTGAGTCCAACCGCCCTATGGAAATTAACATGGGAAAAACGTGTTTTGGGACCCCCCTTTTTTCTCGGCCCCCTCTCCACAAAACCCCCCCAAATTTTCAAGGGCTGCTCAGAAACAAAATGTGCCATTTTCCTGAAAATTTCAGCCAATTCCGTCCACAAACGCCAAAGTTATTAGGCATAGAATTTTCAGAAATCCCATAGGGAAAAAATCCTAACTATATATACCTACTGGCGACCGCCAGTAGGTAATATATATATATATATATATATATATATATATATATATATATATATATATATATATATATATATATATATATATATATATATATATATATATATATATATATATATATATATATATATATATATATATATCTATATATATATATATATCTATATTCAATGAAAAAACCATAGGTTATAGACCATATATAGTTAGGAATTCGCATTTACAAAACCTTATTTTACTCGCACAAAACCATTGAAATTCCATATATAGTTAGTTGCACTAACTATATATCGCGCACCCGCAATCCACTGCTGATGATGTCACATATTACATCATTCATGACATGGTCAGTGACATCACTGATGACATCTCACATGACATCACTGATGACATCACTGATGACATCTCAAATGACATCACTGATGACATCTCATTTGACATTACTGATCACATCACTGATGATATCATTCATGTGATAATACAATGAACCTCTTCAGACTCTAATATAACCTTAGATACAATCAGTGTAAACAGACACTCACAGACTGTCACTCATCCATGGAGTTACTCACACACCTAGTCAGTCATGCAAAGAATCAATCACACCTCCATTTCCTCAACTATACAGTTATACAAACTTTACTTATTCAAACATATACTAACACATATTTATTCTCTTATACAATCCCTGATACAAGTTCACAATGATCCATACAGCCACTCACACATTCACTGGCTCTTATGCACAGTTATTTATATATGTCAACTCTCACATGTACTGTGTTTTACATATATACTTACTTTGACATGTAGCACTGAGATATCCATTCACTCACCAATACACTCATGCACACAGTCAACCGCCCATACAGCTGTTTCCACATGCACTTTTGAACCCATACATCTAGTGAATCCACTGCTCACACATCTATGCACAGAGTCACACACCCCCTAGACACCCGCACACACACACTCGCTCTCCCATACAAATACTTGGGCAACCAATCAATAACCCATATAGTTACTCATATAGGTACAGAATAACACATGCATCATCTTATACAACAACAGACATACTGATGCACACATTCAGACAGTTTAGTCACTAACCAATGCACTCAGTGAGACACATTTAATCACTCTCTCATACAGTCAGTCATGCACCTACTAAATCCTTTATCCAGACACTTATACATCCACTCATTCTTCAATATGTAAGACATATTTTAACTTTACAGAAACATACAGTCACTGGATAATGTCATCAGTGATGTCATCAGTGATGTCACTGACCATGTCATGAATGATGTAATATGTGACATCATCAGCAGTGGATTGCGGGTGCGCGATATATAGTTAGTGCAACTAACTATATATGGAATTTCAATGGTTTTGTGCGAGTAAAATAAGGTTTTGTAAATGCGAATTCCTAACTATATATGGTCTATAACCTATGGTTTTTTCATTGAATTTCATTGGTTTTTTAAAAGCTAACATCTGTAGCTGTAAAATGTATTATTCTTTAAATCCCAAAATATATATAGATATTTATTGATAATTTTTTTTAAATATTTTTTTATTCGCTTCTATTTCGCGAACCGGGAAGCTTTCCGTTAGCTCATCTTGATGCCGCGATCTAGTCCGCGAACCGGTCAACGTTACGTTAGAGGAACAGTGACGCGTCGCGGAAGCGCGACATATCACGTTATCGCGTAATGCGTCTAATGACGCGTCGCGTTAGCGCTCCCGGAAGTGCTCCGGACCGCGGTCCAAAAGCGATCTGGGACGCGGCGCGCGCCGCGTAACGTAAGCGGAACAGGTCATGTGACTTGTTTATCAAACTTCTCATTGGTTCATTTCACTTTTGGTTTCCAAATGATGTATGACTAGGTCATGTGCCCTAAAAATAACACTTTTCATTGGCTCAGAACTTTTGTTTTCCCCAAATCATGTAAACCCCTCCTTATTTCCTCACTCTGACTTTCATCTTGGTGAGAGAAAGACCATTTATCTGAAGATCCACAATGGCTTCCATTCTTGCTGCAGCTGGTGGACCCCCACCACCACCTCCACCTCCTCATAAGAAGAGAGGACCACCTAGTCAAATTCTGACTAACAGAGAGGAGGAAGATGAGGAAGAAGAAGAAGAGGAGAGAGAGGGACAACAATTTGTTGATGAGTTGCCCCGGGTTTCTAAACGAAAATCCAGTTTTATCTGGCAGTTTTTCACCATCCCTCCTGGAACAAAGAAAGTGAATGCAAAATATGCCACCTGCCTCATCTGTGATCACACATTGTCGAGAGGCACAGAAAAGAAGTACAGTATGGGGAACTATACAATGCATCGTCACATGAGCAGGTGGCATCCCTTGAACTACAGCCGGGCTGAGTTAAGGGATCTTGTAGACAATCCGACGGCAACTCCTGTGGCAAGATCTACATCCACATTGTCTTTGACGGGAAGAGAGGCACAAGAGACTGTGCCAAACATCCAACCTAACTTCCAGCACATAAAGTTATCTTGTGTTCACTGTGGTGAAATGCTGTCATATGGCAACATGAGTGTCAACCTCATGAACATTGCATATGAAAATCATAAATGCCATAATGCACCCAAAAAGTAATTTTCTTTTTTTTGCTCCAGTTGAGCCGTTTTGAAAGCCTGTTTTTTGTTGTCTCCCCTCCATAAAAAAAACAAAAAAAACATAAAACAGTTCTAAAAATACAAAAAAATCAAAAAATGTTCAAAAAATAAAAAAAAAATATAAAACACCAAAAACAAAAAAAAACAGTTCTTTTCAGAACTACCTCCCCTTTCAAACAAAATTGCTAGAATGTTTATCACTCTGGCAAGCTCTATTTCTTTTGATTCGCTTCAAGTTCGCTGACCGGTTCGCGAACTTTAAGCGAACTAAAAAAATATTTTTTTAAAAAAAAGAAGAGTTAGTATAAGGGAAGTAATCAGGGAATAATGTAAAAAGAAAGACAGCTAGAGAGAGTAAATGAGAGATAGTGTCAATGACATCATCAGCAGTGCATTGCGGGTAAAAAGAGTGGAAAACATTTACCTTATAATTCTTGTTACCTTTTTTAAATATTTTTCCATACTTTCAATCTGTAAAACAAAGAACAAACATTTCAAAAAATATTAAAACATGTATTTAAAAATTAGAAAAGACAAGGGAAAAGGTTCAAAAACAAACAGTTTTTCAACAACTTTGACATTTACAGAAGTCTCTGCTTCTCTACGTTCACTACACAATCCTAAAGATATATATTCGAAAGAAACTGTATCTTGATGTTGCTGAACTGAGGCCTATTTTGGAACATGATGTTTTTCTTGCACTGCTAATGTCTCACAATAGTGATGCAATAGCAGCGCAAAAAAGATGTAAAGCCATAAAAAAATTGTGTCTAACATTGTAAATGATTGTTTTAGGATGCAAATAAGATGTGTGCTTTCAAGAGCTTTCTTTGAGGTGAGGCCTCTTTTTTTTTAAAAAAAAAAAACACTACCCAGAAGTACAGCACTCTAAGCCTTAAAATTGATATTTACAGAACTCAGCTTACCCATATGTACCACACATTTCTAAATGTATATCATAAGGACAAAAAGCATAACATTAATTATACATGTTAAATGGTTTATTTTTGCTGTTCTCAGAATGTATCAAATTTCACTTAAATCAGTGACTTGAAGGTATTCATCATGTAACAGCGGGGAAAAAAAAACACAATCAAAATGACTGTGTTTAAAAAACCCATACAACCTAAGAAATCTGATTTCAAAACTTCTTAAAATTAACTTACTTTCAATGACGTCGAAGGATCTCCTATAAACAGCATCCACTCTGTTGTGCTTTAAATATTTTCAGCCCGCCACTTTCTGAAAGAAAACCTCCATCGATACGTGAAATATGTTACATAGAAAAAAAACTTCTCTCATTATATCACATGTTTCCACTAGGCCAAATCATGTTGCCGCGATTCGCAAATCTTGTAATTCTTCCAATCAAATCCCGACATTTTCTATTTTCGCAACTTTCAAAAATAAAATATTTGAGATTATTTTCACAATCCTGGACTACTAATATCTTACTCTTCTTTGTCACTCATGTTCTCCTTTTCCTATGACACTGATACTGCTTACTATGAAGCAGACTTACTTGCATCAGGTTTATATAGTTGAATTTTTAATCGAGACAGCATTGCAGACTTACATTCCCTCTACTTAAAATTTTGGTTTTAAAAACACCAGGTAAGAATTTTTAAGGTCAAACGGCAATTTTTTTTTGAACGTTACAACAGAATCATTACAGAATGACCAGCCGTTTCCAGACTTTAAGTAAGCTGTATAATGTCCTGATGTAGTTGATGAACCATCGTGATAGATAATTGCTACAGTAACAAAAGTCCTCCCTGATATTGACAGCTGAGAAGCCACAAAATTTTTTATTAAAGTTGACAATTTTGTTCCATCAGGCCTACATCGTTGCATCATTAAAATGACATACTGGCCATATCTACGTATAAATAATGTTGACATCATATCACATTTACATTGACTACACTCCATGTTGTGATCCGCTGCATTTACTAGCTTATTAAAGGAGACTGATTTACTGTCTGGCAAAGTTAAATATATAAATCTTTCTGAGTCTACACTAGTAGTACTTGATACCATACAGTTCTCGCAGTCATGCTGCCATTGATAAGAAAGCCCAAACAGGTGATCTACATCTACACCCTCAACTTGCAATATATCAAGCATATACATTAAAAACTCCTGACAATCTTGCTGATTATTTTCAGAGAAGTCTGTTTGACCTGAACATTCATCTAACAGATAACGAACTTCAGACACACTTTCTACTTTTGTTCGATCAGTGCTACATTTCTCGAAAACAGAATTCAACAAACAGCATAAAATTTGTTCAGAATTCAACAGAATCTGTTCTTTTAAACTCTCTAGTGAAAAGAGAACATTAACCACTACATTTGCATAGCAGTTGACACCAGAACTGTTTTCAAATTGAAAACCGACAACATCTTCAACAGAATCCACTTTATTTCTGCTAACAACTTTCGGTTCATTGACTTTTAGTCTTTTTGCAACAACTTCCCTACTATTACTACTATTTCTACGTTTCCGGCCTACCACACGTTTCTCAAACAAAGGATATTGAGGCAAATGTGGCGCATACTCTCTTCTTAACCTATTGTATTCCTTAACACAATCTAGATCCGCACAAATGTTTGTGACATCACAGTCAATCAAGTACAATCCCGATAAAGTTCTAACTCGCGACAATGCCACATATGCCATACCCTCCTTGAACACTGAACTGCCAATATTCACCAATGCACAGTCTACACTTAAACCTTGCGATTTATGGATTGTCACCGCATATGCCAAGCAAACAGGAAACTGTTTACGGCGAACATATAAGTCTTTAACAAGCAAAAACCTAGCAGAACAACGAGCAATTTTCTGTACTTCCTCAATACCATCAAATTTAATTCTTAAAAATTCTATTCCATCTCTATTTCTGTATTTCTCAAAATCAACAACATTACCCATTGATCCATTTACCAGACCTCTTTCTACATGTAAATTCCGTCTCAAAATGATTCGGCAATTTAAACACACATTCAGAGTCTTTTCAAAACCCGCTGTCTTAGATATAGTCTTCTCTAATGAATCCAATTTTGATTTCAAATTATCTGACAAAATAATTGTTGATCCCATATGCTCTAATTTGTCGATAGCTTCAAGTTTCACAATCTCTTGCTTTTCTAAATTCAACATTTTGTTGTTGAAGATGGCACATTCTGCAAGAGTTGGCATGAGACATATCCCGGATTTCTTCTCAGTAATTTTCTGAAAAATATTCTCAGGCACAATCTCTTGTTTGGGATACAAATTTGACAGTAACCGTGCATTTAAAGCTTCTTTCCCATACTCGGTCACTTTTCCAATTCTAATATCTTGTAGAATATTCTTGTAATCTTCATCCTTTGCCTGACGCATATTTTGATGCAGTTCTGCATAATTGAAGTTTAACCATATATTGACGTTGCCAATGCTCCCTAGGCACTTCCTGGTATCTTCATGCGTGAGTATTTTGAACACAGGTTGACCTTTTACTGGTGTCAGCTGTAGAAGATCTCCGAAAACAATAATGTGTTTCCCACCAAATAAGACATCATATTCAGTTTTAAGTACTTCTTGCAGTCTCAAATGCACAAAGGCAAGCATGACATTGGAAACCATGCTTACTTCGTCAATGATAAGTAGTTTCATTTTCCTCAAAACTCTTGAAACTTCACAGCAAGCATCTCCAGATAACTTGTTGTATTGTAATTTGTTGTCATGCTCCACCGGCAGCATCAATAGACGATGCAAAGTAATACCTTTAATATTATGTGCTGCCAGTCCAGTAGGAGCGGTGACAACACAAGACAGCGATGACTCAGTCCTTTCCTGCAAATAACAAGAGATTGCTTTAATGAGGAAACTTTTTCCAGTTCCCGCTTCTCCACTCACGTACA
The DNA here is from genome assembly GCF_964263255.1 of Lissotriton vulgaris. Taxonomy (NCBI): domain Eukaryota; kingdom Metazoa; phylum Chordata; class Amphibia; order Caudata; family Salamandridae; genus Lissotriton; species Lissotriton vulgaris. Next base: position 503,170,211 of record NC_141696.1, read on the forward strand.
GTCGGACAGGCTTCAACGACGTACACGAGCACTCTTTCTTCTCATGACTTAATCCGTGCTCAATTTCCTTGGTAACTTCATCATATATTTTCCTCTGCTCAACGTTGAGTTGTTTTTCCAAGTCTTGTAAGTTAACTGAATCCTCCTGAGCATGTGCCATGGCTCTTTCTACTTCATTCATAGCAGTGGCAGCTTCATTTTCGATAATAGGTCCTCCAAGTGGATCTTGACTCAATGAAACAGAACTCTGACTGTCCTGAGAACTGTCTCTGGCAATCTCAGCTGCAATCGTTGCTTCCTGCTCAATTTCCAAAGTTAGCATTTCTTGATATTTAGAAAAAGCAGGACATTCTATGGACTCCTTGGCTGCATTGAAAGAGTCTTCGTAACAGAGGAAATCTCCAAGCAGTTCCTCTTCTGCACGCCAAGGCTTGAAAAGTTGCAAAAGTGCTAAATAGAAAAACTCCTTTTTTTCTGGAGATTCGCCACTTAATTTTCGATGGTTTACTAATTGGCATTTTCTTTGCTTGACCAGGCATCCCTCACTTCCAATTACAGCATACACTCCTTTCTCAATATCTTCTTTGATGTTCCTCTTGAATATATAATTTTGGAGAACCTCATATAGACAAACATTCTCAAGGTGACTGCTTCGATTTGGATAATATGTATCCAACATGTTGGTCTTCAAAATGTCGGTACTGTTTGGTTCCTTTTCTGCCAAATACTCAATTTCCCGAACAGGTTTTAGAACTCGATTTCGCGTTGCAGCAAGACCAAGACTCGCCCAAACGAGACTCCTGGATTTGGCATAGAGACTTGCTGAAGACAATCGATCAGAACATTCGTAAGCTCCGATTTCTCGATGCGACAACATCTTCAGACTGAAACTGTACAACTTCTTGCTGAGGCTCTTTTCATGGGAAATGTCCTCCCACATATCCTTCAGTTCAGTCTTTTCTTTTTTGGTGATGTAAGATGTCACATACCGAGCCACAGCCATACAGTTGTCAGCCACAAACTGTATATCCATGTTGGCATTCCACATGGACAAAATCACTGGGTTGTAGTCATTGATGTACTTGGACTCTTCGTTCCTTTTCAAATTGTATGTATTCTTGGGTGATTTCCTCGTCACATTATGTCGCAGCGAAGACATCAAACTGTTCACTCTTCCTTTAGAAATCACCGGTCGTGGAAAGTTGAAACGACATTTGGTGTAGAACTTGTCCTTGTTTCTGAATTTACGACGACAGTACTTTCCACAACGATGGCTTTGGAAACGTAGAACTTGTTCTCTTAGACTTTTCTTCTCCGTTGCGTTTGGAACAGCACACGTAGAATACTGTTCGATGAAATTCATCACTAAGTCATCCGGATCTGTTCCAAATTTAGGTGCATCCTTGATCCACAGCAACATATGTATATGAGGGGCACCTCTTGCTTGGTACTCCTTTCTCCAGAAGAAATCCAACACCTCTCCAAGAGGTGGATTCTTTTTATTTGTGATGAAAGACATCATAGCTTCAAATCTATGATTGAAGTACCTGCATACATTCACAGGATCCAAAGAACACAGTTCTCCAGGTGTCTTGAATTCAATATTTTCAATATTTCCATTTGCCTCTCGTAGAAATTCAAGTAAGTCATCCCAGCCATACTCGGCACAGCTCAGAGTGAGGAACCATGTCGGAGTTCCTAAGTTCCTCAGCATACATTTTAAGTCACCATGACGACGGTACCAGTACTCATTAGTACCACGCTGACACGCCATGAGATTAATTAAGTGAGAATCCAAAATACTGTCTTGGACATTGACTTTATGCATAAAGTCACTTGCCGAGATGTTTCGCATCTGTATACCACTTTTTAAGATGTGGTTCACTGCATATGACAGTCCAGACAGATCGCTTTCAAACAGGAGATGAAACAAATAGGGAATGCATTGCCGAAACCTAGGATCTTCTGCATACAATCGTAAAGTCCGGTATTCAGACGCAGGAATTTCACGAGGTCGCTCATCATATCTTCCTCCTTGACCTATGGGAAATAGCTGTGGGAAACACCGAGCTTCCAAACTTTCCTCCCAAACACTAATGGGACTCCCTTTGGCTTGTTTCATTTGAAACAACTCAATAGCATTCCCCATGACTTCCTTGGAATGCAAAGGATGAACACTATAATGTTCATATATTTCTTCACTTTTAGAGGCCTCTAGTTTCTCAATTTGGCCAGCACACAAATCGCTATCCTCTTCATCACTTACTTCCTCTTCTGCAACATATACATTCTTATAGTACTTATTATTTTTCTTCAAATACACTGTTGCCTTTTTGACTTTCCTAACATCCACTAAATCTTGCCATATTTTCTTATTCTTTGTCGGAACCCCATTAACCAAGATAACCAGAGGTTCCTCTTCCACTTTTTCTATTCCAATTGTGTTAATGTTTTTGTTCAAATCTAGAGGCAAATAAACAACTCTTCCCTTTAATCCTCTCTGTAAATCTGCTGGAGGCAACTTCCCTGTCTTTGGCTCCATTCTTACAATAGCCTGAAAGGGATGGATACTTTGAATCAAAATAGATTCATAAGTATTTAAATCCTTCAATTCAGAAGGAATCTCAACCAATTCCAGATTATTATGAACTGCCCTAGCAGGCATCTGGTTTTGGTTTAATTTATTACAACAATAAGTACACACACGTTGATCCGATCCCAAATCAAAATAATTTTCTACCATCAAGTATGTGGCTAAATCCTTCCATTCACTATTATTTTCCCTTTCACTTTTTGCATATAAATCCACTAACTTAATCTGATTCTTGTAATAAGTGCGTCGACAACATACACAAGTGAAATTAGGCCTCTCACTTGATTTCATCTGAAACGTGGCAATTTCCTTCTGAAAATTATCTGTACTGGAAACCTGTACATTATCTTCCACATTACCCTCTACTTCAGGGTCAATTTGAACATTCTCATCTTTACTACCAAAGTAACAAAACTCAATTTCTTCACAAATATTTTTCACATCTATTTCAGAACCATGCAAAAGAGCAGCACATAACTGTTTAAGCATAATTGCTGGACTCTTAGCATAATACAACATTCTCACTAATTTTCTCACTTTATTATGATGCACTGCTAGCATCCTGAAATGATGAAAAACACTCTGGCATACTCTCCTGGAAAGACAAGCCAGTGAATGACCACGCAAACCTGTCATTTGTCTCACTCTGCAAGGATCTAAATCTTGCAACAACTTCATTTTCTGCTTCAAACTTTTCTTATTAAATGTCCGTATAAAATCACAAAGCAAATTGATGGAAACCTGTCGCACACTGCAAATAGAACTACACTTCCAAATGTACACAGGACCCTTAGGACGTCTTCCTAAAACCTCATCACTTAGCGCCTCTTCTGTCTCTGTTGTCACAAGTTGTTCTTTTTCAACTGGACAACCATCCTTCACTTCATAAGCTCGACCATTGATGTCAACTGCATGCACCAAATCATTATCCTGAAAATAAGTCTCTTCATTAAAAAATGCCTCAGAACTTGAACTATGCATCCATTCTCCAGAAAAAACTTCACAAAAGTTAGTACGATTTACTACTCTCTTCCATCTACTTTTTGTTTTGAAATCAGAAATTACCTTGCTTAGTTTCCTAATTCTATTGATTACCAAAATAAACAACTTTCGCTTGATTTCAAAAGCATGATCAATAATTTTCTCTACATTTTTCTTCTTCCTATAAAATGCCGCTTTCTGTTGGCCTTTCTTTTTAATATTTTTCAATAAATTAACTAATATCCTATTACGGAACATTCGTTGTCGAATGTCCCTAAACTGTTGTTTCCTTCTACTATCATGCACAGAGTTATCTCTTCCTCTACCAGTAACATTTGTGATGTGTCTCTCCTTTCCATTTAAATTACGTTTTTTTTTGTGAACAGACACATTTTTTTGTGCAAAATTTTTTTTACTACAAATATTTCTTAAGAATGATTTCGTGCTCTTACCCGGCCCTTTCTTGGTGTTTTGACAAGTATTTGGGGAAGAGGACTGCTGCAATAAAACATCATCCTGCTGTCTTTGACGTTTTCTAGCCTTTCGTATTCGACTTCTGGAAGGCATTTTCCAAACTATGAAAGAATCTGCAGTTGAATCTGTGAAAAAATATAATATAAAATGTTATTAACCACTATTACCAAACAGTAAATAAATAACAGTCATCTAAAACTTAATGCCGTACTAATTATTTAACATAGCAAATATTTTCCACCAGCACTGCAAATGCTCTTAGCCATGTTATCCACTTCCTAAAAATAACATCAAAGACACTAAAATGCCTTCTAAATATGAACCCAAACAACCTATGAAGCAATGTGGAAAAAACTGCCGCAATGCATGAATATAGCAGAAAAATCAGCGACATTCATGCATTTTCCAGCAAATGCTCTTAGCCATGTTATCCACTTCCTATTAAATAACATGGCTAAGAACTGCTCAGGGCACCATGAGGAACGCTTTCCATTTAAAAAGGGAAAAATAACATCAAAGACACTAAAATGCCTCCTAAATATGAACCCAAACAACCTATGAAGCAATGTGAAAAAAAACGGCCACAATGCATGAATATAGCAAAAAAATCAGCGATAATCATGCATTTTCCAGCAAATGCTCTTAGCCATGTTATCCACTTCCTATTAAATAACATGGCTAAGAACGGCTCAGGGCCCCATGAGGAACGCTTTCCATTTAAAAAGGGAAAAATAACATCAAAGACACTAAAATGCCTTCTAAATATGAACCCAAACAACCTATGAAGCAATGTGAAAAAAAACGGCCACAATGCAAGAATATAGCAGAAAAATCAGCGATATTCATGCATTTTCCAGCAAATGCTATTAGCCATGTTATCCACTTCCTATTAAATAACATGGCTAAGAACTACTCAGGGCCCCATGAGGAACGCTTTCCATTTAAAAAGGGAAAAATAACTTCAAAGACACTAAAATGCCTTCTAAATATGACCCCAAACAACCTATGAAGCTCTAACAGTACATATCCTGAAATTTAATTCATTTCAAAATTCGTTTTTAAACACAGCATATAAATCAATTGTATACCTGCATTCATGAAGAAATAACTAAAAATATCCTTGAGACACATGAAAGTGTTTTCTGGAATGCCCTAGCACCATTTTTGGGACACTATTAACATGGCTAGGTAACTCCCATAATCAAAATCTAAATTTGCGAAGCACAAGTGGGAGCGTATTTACAAGACACTTGTCCCATGAGGAACACTTTACATTTTAAAAGGCGAACACAACATCTTAGACACTCAAATACCTTATAAATATGGCCCAAAACAACCTATAAAGCTCTAGCAGTACATATCCAGAAATGTAATTGATTTCTTAAATCGTTTTTAAAAGCAACATATCTGTTTCAGCTTACATAACAGACCATGAAATGGCCTCCATGTATTACAATATCTTGTGTTACTGCATGCCAGAATGTTACACCAAATATGCAATTATAATTTCTCTATGAAACTAATTCTATTAGTATATCACTAGAGACAAAACCACATTTTAAAAACACAGCTTTCTTCATCATTTTCTCCTTAAATCATACTATTCTCTATCTAAATTAAATAAATCTTTTCTCACCTTAGCAAATATTTTTTGACTTTTGAAAACAGTCTCAGAAATACACCAAATTGTCTTCAGCAGAAGAAAAAGGATGCACTCCAAAGGCTGCAGCTATTGAAAGCACAGAAATACAGATATTCTTTTCACATATCTCTCATATTAGCCAATCATACCTCTTCCCTCACTTTTTTCAAATCAAAACCCTTCCCCCCTCTGCCCTGTCTGCCTTGTTTCCATAGCAACCACCTCCTGGAAGACCTCTCATGTTTCCAAATTCACAAAACAATGTTTCAATTGAACTCTGAACTCTCAGTGCACCTGCGTATCCAGTGCAATCTTTCATTAATTGTTTCTTCCTTGACCATTCAAATTACATCTTTCAAAGAACACATCCATGCACCCTAACTTTCTGTTTTCAGAAATGGAAATGCACCAATCACTGCTAATGAATCATTAGCATAGTAAAACCACAGTTTTTTTTCTTTAGAAACTCCTACTGTTTCAACTGCCCTTTCATTACCACACTTCATCTGACTGCAGAACAACCTTCTTCCACCATGTTTAACGTCTGGATTGTTGGACATAGTTACATCCACTGGGCTCAAAGGTATGCTGAGAGCAGAAATTTACACAACCTCAATTTACAAGATGTGGAAATTAACTGGTTGGGCCAAAGAGGATTAAAATGTCACCAATTGATTCCATTGGTGAAAACCTTTATGCATTTGCCAAAACCTGACCTGTTAATAGTGCACTGTGGAGGTAATGATTTGGGCACTTTGACAGGGGTAGGTCTGGAAATGCTTTTAAAGGACACCTTGGAGCAATTAATGGCACTTTTTCCTCAAACTGCCTTGGTATATTCCAATATATGCCAAAGACAGAAATGGAGGTGGTCCAACCAATTTTGTCCACAAATTGAGAAAGCGAGGAAGCATGTAAACAAATCTGTTTCAGCTTACATGAGAGACCATGGAATGGGCTCTCTGTACAACAACAACTTGCGTTACTACATGCAAGATATCTACAGAGGAGATGGAGTTCACTTCTCAGATGAGGGCAACAGAATTTTCATTCTGAATTTAAGACTGTGCATTGGTACCTACTTATAAGTACCTAAATGTACCATAAACCCAAAAGCTCTTCTCAGAGCTACCCTACATCTGATCACTCACAATTATTATTTTTCTCTAACTTTTTTCACTAATTTTCCACAAAATTCGCTCCCCTGAGCGCTACCCGGTTCGCTAACCGAAAGCTAGCCTCGCGGAATTTTTAAAAAAAAATTTTTTTTTCCCGCATATATAAGCCTCCTCAGCCACGCTCAGAAAACCTAGGGGGTCAAGATAAGTCTACCATGACCCCTTCTACCCATTCTAAACATTATTTGCCCTCCATCTTGTATCTTAATGCGAACGAAACACAAAATGGTGGACTCCCGTGACGCTTAAGGTTCGCTAACCGGGCAGCTTCCCGGAAAGCGGTCCTAAAAAAAGGCGGGAAAGTAATTTACAGAAAAACGACTAGAGACACTCACACCAAATATAGATTAGCTCATACTACATAACAATCCCTTCCATTCTCACAAATTTCATTGAAATTCCATTTAGCCATTTAGCCTGTAGACCTCTCCAAGTACCGTGAGGTAAATTACTTCACAAAACACATCTGAATTGTTGGAATTGACAACCAATGAAAATGTTACTTTCATTTTCTACTTTTATTACCTGACATTTGATTGGTTATATACCTGTATATATATAAAGGGAGAGAAGGAAACACAGCCATTTTGACTACTACTTCTTGTTGTACCTCCTATTTCAAAAGCTTCAAAAAACTTCAACTTCTTTGTGAAGGTAAGTTATAATTTAATATATTGTGCACTATGACTTAATATAGTAGACTTTTTCTGCTAGATATACACTATCCCTCTGTAGTAGTAATGTATTTAGATAGACTTCTCTGTTATAGTTATCAATGGAGTAAGGCTTGTCTTGGTTAAATCACATACACTTTTTTATAGTCCTATTTCCACTCTCATACTATACACTGCCAAAAGATAAATTCACTGATAAAAACTGCCTATCTAAAATTAATCCCAACAGTGCCCTATCTCTACTAATATATATTTTCTTATTCAAAATTTCAGGCAAAATGGAAGGCGAACAACAAGTTTCATTTTCGATTGAACTGAAGGAGAACAGCCAAGACAAACTTGATGACTTTATGGATGACAGTAGAGACCACGAACTTCTACAATGTGTTGAAGCAGTAGACAACTTGCTTCAAAATGAAAAACAATTACACCCTATAATAAATTATGACATTTCTGACAATGAAATGTTAGAAAATTTAATAAAGTATGAAACACAATCATAATAAAAAAAATAAATAAACAAAGAAAACAAAAAAAAACAAGAAAAACAACAAACAATTAACATACAGTATTAGAAAAGTCTTTCATTCTTTTATCCATAAAGTTCGCTGCCCAGAAAGCTATCCGGTTCGCGAACTTGGCGCTTACCACGCAAAAAAAAATTTTTTTTTTTTGGACCCTCTAGGCCCTTTTAAAACCTCCACATAAAACCTAGGGGGTCAACGAGGATCTACTATGCCCCCTTATGGTAATTTCCCCCTTTGTTTTGGCCTCCTCTTGTCTCTCGATCCTACCGAGAGACAAGATGGCGGCCGCTCCGGACTGTTTAGAATGTTGACAGACACCGGAGGGCCAATCAGCTTCTCATCGCAAAGTTCCGTTACGCGAAAGGTTCGCTAACCGGATAGCTGCCCGGAGCGCTGTTACAGATATATATCTTGATTTAAACGTTAATTTCTCAAAATCCATTGAAGCACATATATTGAGACCTAGCAAAGGCACATCGGGCTAACAGTCCCTACAATTTTGCCAAATTTCGTGAAAATCCATTCAGCCGTTCGGGCTAAAAGTGAGTCCAACCGCCCTATGGAAAATAACATGGGAAAAACGCGTTTTGGGACCCCCCTTTTTTCTCGGCCCCCCCTTGACGAACCCCCCCCAAATTTCCAGGAGCTGCTCAGAAACAAAATGTGCCATTTTCCTGAAAATTTCAGCCAATTCCGTCCACAAACGCCAAAGTTATTAGGCATAGAATTTTCAAAAGTCCCATAGAGAAAAAATCCTAACTATATATACCTACTGGCGACCGCCAGTAGGTAATATATATATATATATATATATATATATATATATATATATATATATATATATATATATATATATCTATATATATATATCTATATATATATAGATATATATATATATATATATATATATATATATATATATATATATATATATATATATATATATATATATATATATATATATATATATATATTCCGAAGCATTCTACTTCCTGCGAAGTAGAAGAGGCGGCACAAAGGTACGTTTGAACTCCATTAATTCAACACATTGCATGACGTGTTTCGGTTACTACCTTCTTCTGATGCTTTGTGTCGTCATAGTTCCACTGGTGCCCTTAGCTTCTGTCTCTGACTCAACCACTGAAGTAGTGTTGAGGGTGTCCGCAAAACATGGCACGGATTGCACCAGAGTTCCCGTTAGTAGAACTACGTTACCCAGCAGGCATTGTTCCACACTTGCTGGTCGGTGGTCTGTTTGCTCGGCTTGCACTACATTGTCCCAACGTGCAGCCGAGTAGCAATGTTCGCTGACTGAAGCCATGGCACTTGTTCTGGGAAACAGAGTTCATTTCCCTCACTCTCATGCCTCACAGTACCATCGGCTCGTAGGCTCGGGGACCTCGATGAAGTAAAGAAACCCCTCCATGTGGTATGAACTGTCCCTGACAGCGTCGTCCTGCAGCCTCTGATTTGTGCGGCGGTCCGGGTCAACCCCATTATCACCCTTCCTTCAGACACTCGCTGAGAGGTGCCAGCCCCGCATGTAATGGGTTTCACGCAATGTGTTCCGAAGCATTCTCCTTCCTGAGAAGTAGAAGAGGCGGCACAAAGGTACGTTTGAACTCCATTTATTCAACACAATTCATGACGCGTTTCGCTTACTACCTTCTTCTGATGCTTTGTGTCGACATAGTTCCACTGGTGCCATTAGCTTCTGTCTCTGACTCAACCACTGAAGTAGTGTTGAGGGTGTCCGCAAAACATGGCACGGATTGCACCAGAGTTCCCGTTATTAGAACTACGTTACCCAGCAAGCATTGTTCCACACTTGCTGGTCGGTGGTCCGTTTGCTCGGCTTGCACTACATATATATATATATACATATATCCACACAACCTCCAGCAGAACTGTAGGAAGAGGCACACGCGGGGAACTCAGGAAATAAACCTTTAATTGAACACGCAGGTCAGGCATAATGCATTTCGACAATGAAGTCTTCCTCAGACGCCCCTGCTCCATTAACAAACAGTCCCGCGCTTCCACTTAAAATCCACCTGCATGCCTCCTATTGGTGAGAGGAAGCACCTCCCCTGCCATGTGGTCGCTCACCTGCTGTAGTGCTGTTGGTACTACAGCACCCAGAATGCCACATCCCTGGGTTGGTGCTGCGAGGGGAATGAAGGTATAATGTCCGTGTGGCCGTGGTGCACTACAGAGTGGAGCGCACTGTTGTTGATGCAAATTGAAGTCCTCGGGCTTCCCTGTGTCCCCGCATTCATCTGCACCACCACAGCACAAGCCTGCTGAGTCCTAGGCTGGGATAATGCCCAATCCTATCCGTGAAGTCACAAAACTGTATCAGCGAACTCTGCCTGACTGGCGCTGGAGAGGTGTGCTGCTGCAAACCGATACCTCGGTAACAAAGAAGAAAACTGCTCTCGCAGAAGCCAGTGAAGCAGCAGTCACTTGTCAGATGTGGCCTCTTGAAGCGTCTCTGGCTGACGCTGAAATATCCACACAACCTCCAGCAGAATTGTAGGAAGAGGCACACGCGGGGAACTCAGGAAATAAATCTTTAATTGAACACGCAGGTAAGGCATAATGCATTTCGACAATGAAGTCTTCCTCAGACGCCCCTGCTGCATTAGCAAACAGTCCTGCGCTTCCACTTAAAATCCACCTGCATGCCTCCTATTGGTGAGAGGAAGCACCTCCCCTGCCATGTGGTCGCTCACCTGCTGTAGTGCTGTTGGTACTACAGCACCCAGAATGCAACATCCCTGAGTTGGTGCTGCGAGGGGAATGAAGGTATAATGTCCGTGTGGCCGTGGTGCACTGCAGAGTGGAGCGCACTGTTGTTGATGCAATTTGAAGTCCTCGGGCTTCCCTGTGTCCCCGCATTCATCTGCACCGCCACAGCACAAGCCTGCTGAGTCCTAGGCTGGGATAATGCCCAATCCTATCCGTGAAGTCACAAAACTGTATCTGCGAACTCTGCCTGACTGGCGCTGGAGAGGTGTGCTGCTATATGTATATATATATATATATATATATATAACCTACTGGCGGTCGCCAGTACGTAGTTATAGTTAAGACCATGTTTCTATTCAAAAAGGGTTTTTTCTTTTCCCAAAAACTTTGGCACAAAATCTTTGTGAGATTTTCAAAACTAGTGGGGTGCTCCGGTCAGCTCCTATCTTGAAAGTTTCAGAGTGATTCGGCAAGCCGGTGCCTGGAAAAAAGGGTGGTCTCAAAATTTGTTTTCTCCATGTTAATTCCCATAGTTAACTTTAGACATGGCTACAGCTCGAACTGCTGCATTGAATTACACAAAATTTGGCACAAAGGTAGTGCTTGGTTCAGAAAGAACTCTTTTTCCTAAATGGTGTAAATCTTTTCAGTAGTTGCTGAGAAAATTAAAAAATAAAAGTTTTGAAATATAGAGGCACGGAGGATCTGCGCACCCTGCCAATCACGGATCACAAGCTGCATTCTAATTGGCAGTCAACACTTCAAACCAGGAAGTGTTGGCAGTAAAAGAAACGTTCAAAATGAAAAAAGGGTTCAGGGTAGAAACACCCTGACCCCCTAGGCCTACTTAGGGGGTCCTTCAAGAACCCCCAGGGCTCAAAAAAGCATTTTTTCCTTTTTAAATCATCCGAATTAGCACTGGGTACGCGATTCCTACCGTGAAAATAAAAAAAAACGAAGCACGGCTACCGCGCTTTGTTTAATTGAAGCCCCTGGGTGGGCTAGGTCCCAGGGCAGTAAAAAACAAGTGTGGGGGCCCCAATCCCTCCCACACTTCCCTGGGGACCGCCACCTCCCGGGTCTTGTTTTTTTTAGTTTCCCCCAAGCCCCGGGGACTGCCACCCCCAGGACTCTCAGTAATTATATTTGCGGTGTGCACACTGCCCCCCCGCTACCCCAGGAACCGCCACCCCCGGGGCTTTCAAATTCCTGTAAAAAGCAATCCAAGTATAAGGAGATTGTTATCAGACCTAGAAAACCTACAGCTAGTTCAGCTGGTAGAAACAGCTACACATAATAAAGGCCACATCCTGAATGTGTTAATCTCCAATGACCCCGATCTCACAGTCGCCTCCCCTGTTCTAATGCCTTCGTCGGACCACTATTTCATTCCTTTCAAGGTACGAAAGTTAGGAAACGAGCACCGAAACATTACACTGAAGAATGTGGTAATGAAAAGATGCTGGGATAAGATTAATCCAGGCAACTGGGGGGACATTATAACAGGCACAGTAAATACACAATCAGAGACACCAGGGTCAGTTGAAGGAGGCTACTCACTATGGGAATCTTGAAACACGCACTCCCTAGACGTAGTACCACCTAAGACCATTCACAAGCATAGAATTAGAACCAGAGCAGAAGGTGGGTTAAATCCCAGCTACTGGAACAAATATATACTTACAAATTCTTATGCAATTTAAGACAAACATTATTAAATTCATAATGCTATGGAAACATTGTAACATTAACTTCAAATAAATCAAAGAATTTCGGAATGGATTGAAAAGGTTTTCTTTTGCCTTCTAATGTCGATGTTTATGAACATAGAAGACAGACTATACTGTTCGTATCCCTTCACAGTATTGCCTTTCATTCACCTTAAAATAGAAAGCGGCTAAGCTATAAACGAGCGCTGCCTTCTCCGCGCAAATAATTCATATCACTAAAATTATATACAAATGTGCATAATATCTATATCAATTCTGTTGGACTAATGCACACAGAGCAGCCACATCATGGGTAATGTACCCATCTCATAAGTGAACAAAGGTTCAGAAGTCTGTCACACAGGCACAATTAATTCAGCCATGTCATGGGTAATGCACCCCTTAAAAATACGTCTTATGAGTGAATAAAAGCACACATTCTGTCAAATAGGCACAATTGATTCAGCCAAATCATGGGTGATGTACTCCATGAAAAATACGTATCATAAGTGAATAAGGCACAAAATATTGCCACATTGGTATTGGCACAATTAATTCAACAGATACTGTGCAATCCTTTGTGTTCTAAAAAGAGTAAACATCATTGCAAAAGAACACAAACCAGTGATTTTTGAATCCCGCAATAGAAATTCAAATAGTCAAAGTTGCAACATAACTGACTACTAATGGTCATGGTCTACTGTGACACAAGTGAAGCAAATAATGGGCAGGTACTGAATAAATGTGATGCACCTAGGTGAACATAAACTAAATTAAATTAAATCTTTGAACAGGAATTCTACTGGCAAGGGATGTGACAACACTCAATATAGAGGGAATCTAGTTACCGGGCTCAATCTGGCACAAAGGAACTTTCAATGGAATAGTGATAAGCCATTGCCAATTGTATCACAGCTAATTTCATGTATTGTATTCCCTAGTGCAGATGCTTCATCATCCCTCCCATGTTAAAAATAACATGAAATTAAAATCAGACAAAATTGAACAGAGTCATACATGCACATAGACAGGAAGGTATATAAATGCCATCCCATCATTTGTATCCAAAGTGGGTTGCTAGCTCTTCTCCTGAATTGAGTCCATTAGGCCACATCGTATTGAGCTCTATTATATACTTCGACTATGTCACTCTTATGAGTTTTTCCCTATCACCTCCCCTGGGGTGTGGCAACATTCTATTGATACCGACACACTCCAAGAGATTGCAATTGCTTTGATGTTTCTCTTGGAAATGTGTGGCCACTGGGTAGCTCAAATCAAAATTCGTGACAGCTTTCATGTGCTGCAAAACTTGAGTTTTTAATTGCAACTTTGTGCTGCCAATATACTTCAGGCCACATGGGCACTGCAGAGCATAAATAACAAAGTCACTTTTGCAAGGGATGAGCTTATTGATTTTCTTGATTTTGCCATTGCCTTCCATATAGCTGTCTTTATTGTGGCTCTACTTACAGGGTTTGTAGGAATTGCCTTTCCTGAATCCCTTCAGCATTCCTAACCAGGTAGTAGGGCTAGGTGCACCTTGATAACTATGAATAAGGGGATCTTTTAGTGACTTTGATTTCCTTTAGGTCACCAAAGGTGTTGTGCCCACAGACGACCCTATCACAGGATCAGTTAATAACAGAGCCCAATGTTGTTTCATCTTTTGTTTCAGAGCATTAGACTGGGTGTAATAGGCGGTAATCAATCTAGGCGCCTTCATTACATTCTTATTATACTTAGCTTTTCTCCTTTCAAAGGACTCCCACCATACCCCCTGTCCCATACCTGAGCAAGATGAAGCACTCCTGCACCCAGAAGCAGTTGGAAGTCAGTGCAGTACACCAAACAAACATACAGGTAGGTAGCCATCTTCACAGTGAGGATGTTTGTGGGTGAGAGGCCTGCTACACTACTCCCACCATGCTCCCAGTCCCACACCTAAGCAGGATGGAACACCCCCCCACCCATAAGCAGTTGGAAGCCATTGTATCACCACAAACAAACTCAAGGTAGGTGGCCATCTTCCCTGGGAGGGCTGTTTGTGGGTGGGAGACCTGTACCACAACTCCCACCATGCCCCCTGTCCCACACCTGAGCAGGATAGAGCACTCCCCCACTCAGAAGCAGTTGGAAGCCATTGTAGTACACCAAACAAACTGACAGGTAGGTGACCATATTAACAGTGAAGGTGTATGTGGGTGGGAGGCCTGCACTACTACTCCCACCATGCCCCCGTCCCACACCTGAGCAGGATGGAGCACTCTCCTACCCAGAAGCAGTTGGAAGACATTGTAGTACACCAAACAAACTTACAGGTAGGTAGCAATCTTCCCTGCGAGGGTGTTTGTGGGTGGGAGGCTTGTTCTACTACTCCCACCGTGCCCCCTGTCCCACATCTGAGCAGGATGGAGTACTCCCCCACCCAGAAGCAGTTGGAAGCCATTGCAGTACACCAAACAAACTTACAGGTAGGTAGCCATCTTCACAGTGAGTGTGTATATGGGTGGGAGGCCTGCACTACTACTCCCACCATGCACCCTTGTCCCCCCAGTACAGCAAGATGGAGCTCTCTATACCACCCATATGCATGTGGCATCTAACGGATCACTACAAACAAACTAACAGGTAGGTAGACATATTATTCTGTCTTGTGCCACCACTGAGCAGGATGTAAGCCTCCACCACTCACACACAGATGTATCACATAACTAAGCCAAATGCGAAAACATAACAGGTAAGTAGCCAGTACGTGCACCCAGCCATTCTTCACAAAAAGAATGATGCCATATGACAACACCAGCCCTCTCATTGCACAAAGATTCACACCGATCATATTGCCACGCACAGTGTGCACATAGCTAAGCAAAGGAAATTGTCACAGCAACCAAAGTGTGACACACCAATGCGCATGTAGAAGAAATTCTGTGCACAATCATGCACAGCACTGATTGACATGTGTAGTGCCATGGGGCCAGAGCAACAAGGACCAAATAAAAAATAAGAAAGCATGGTTGGTGGTACAAATCCAGATATACACATGACAAGACATAGGTATGCAGGAGATGACAATGGCCAGTCCATGCCCAGATGTGACATCTGCCAGGTCATACAAGTCAACATAGAGTCCTCACTGAAATTATATGTTGCACTAGTCCCTAGATGTCAACATGTCCCTGTAACCACAAGTTATGCAGGTGGCGCATGGCATGTATTGACACCTCACACCATGGACAAGTAATGCATATATCACAGCATCATGTCAGGAGGCACAGTAGTGCCCATAGAAAACAATGTGATGATCAGTCAACTGTGTAGTGTACCAACAGTGAATGACACACAGCTAACACAAAGCTTGTAGGGTGCACTACAATGACCATTTCCCATCTGACCAACAGGTGACCAAGAACTGACTGCAGAGGACAACACAAGCAACCTGCAGAGCCAGTCTTCCCCCCCCCGGACCATCTACTGTTGAATGTTGACTCCCAGGATTCTTTGGATGAGGAGCCCGAAGCCGCCCCATCTGGTGTTTCACAGCACAACAAGTCCCAGGACCCCATCGCTCCGAATCCGCATCTGCGGCTACAACAACCTCTAAGCAGACCCCTGCTGTTATGGCCGGTGCGTCCTCCACCACCACCACTACTACCAGAGCTGCCTGCAACACTCTCCCTGTCCCACAGGATGACCACGCCACCATACCGACTGAGGAGGGCACATAGAGGATGCGGGTGCCTACAGTGGAGAGGCAACAAGTCAGTGGCAGCAGGGCGGGTGGGAGGGGCAGGGTCACCCACAGACAATCAGAGCCTGGGACCGAATCCCTGGAGCACTTACACAGAGTCCATGGAGCATATGAATGGGCCCAGGGACAAATTGGCCAGTCAGGACAAAATTCCCGGGAGCTCCTCCTGCTGACGAGGTCCATGGACACCCGCATGGGCCAAATTGTGGACCTCTTGGGCCAGCTAGTGGCGGGACTGAGGGACAGGCCTGCACCACAACCAATACCTCCCCCTCCCACTGGTGGTCCGCAGGATGACAGTTCACCATCTCTCCTGTGGCCACAGAGAGGGGTGAGCCCTCAGACCCCACTAGCCCCCCTAGAGGCCTCGTCTGCCAAGTGGCGTAGGGGCTGCCCGAAGTAAACCCTGGGAGTATCTGTTTCCAAAGCACCTGCCAAACACCAGTCATGGAGCCAGCCATGATGGCAACCCTCTTCTCCACTGTATTGACTTTTTAGACTCTCCTCCCCTACACTGCCTTGTGAATAGCATCCGTCTGTTGGACTGGGATGCCACATCTATGTGGTGACTACTTGCTTATCTCATTTACCATAACTGTCAATTCACTGCTGCACTAATGACCTCACTGTAAATGTTCAACCCCTCACATTTCACCGTTGCAAATAAAGAACTCCTTACACGCCTGTTGTTGTACCTGCTCCGTCTTTATTCCAGGATGTACAGTCTTCACCATGATTACAATATACCAGGAGTCTGGAGTGTATGTAGGCAAGGAGAGGTTAAATGCACCTAGGAAAACACAACAGAACCACATTCACTAGACTGGGTGTGGCATCACAGACATCGCACAACTCTTCACAACAAGAGAATACCACATGCACACATCACAATGGGCAACAAGTGCCAACATACACATCCTGTAGATGTACCTAAATCAACTGTCCCAGAAACATTGTCAGCCACCACTGAGTCTACAACTGGCTGCTGTCACAAATCTCACATACACATTCACAACAACAGCAAAATCATCAGTCAATGGGTATGTTTAACATTGTTACCCACATTCAAGTTAAGCAGCGGGTGATGAGCTGTTGAAGCAGGTCAACACCTTCCTCCTCTCCACTGTCCTCTTCACTGGACACGGGTTAGGTTGCAGGCGGAGGCTTTGGCTGCTCATCATCATTCAGGATCAGAGGAGTCTCCTTGCTAATGACTAGGTTATGGAGCATGCAGCATGCCACTACAATATGAGTACATCAGTGCACCTCCAGTCTTGTCCAGGCAGCAGAAATGTGACTTCAGCAGACCAAAAGTACGCTCCACCACGCAACGTGTCCTCCCATGGGCATCATTGTAGCAGACTTCAGCAGAGGGCCTGGGATTCCGCAGTGGGCTCAGCAACCACGGACAGTTGGGATAAGCAGAGTCACCTAGGTGTGACAAACACAAATAAACATTGCAATGTCGCTGAGACAGTGGACAGCAGGTCATACACACAGCAAGCCATATGACTAGGCATACTCACCCACAATCCATGCACACTCGGGAAGCAGATTAGCCATCAGCAGGGGTACAATGCTGTTACGCAGGATGTATAAGTCATGGGCCAAGCCTGGGAATTTGGCACACACATGTGAGATGATCATATCTGCCTGGCACACCACTTGCACATTTATGGAGTGGTAATGTTTGCGATTCCTGTAGATGTGCTCACATGCCTATGGTGGCACAAGTCCAACATGGGTGCAATCAATGGCACCAACAACATAGGGATGTGACCGAGGGGATAATAATTTCCCTTCACAGCTGCCAATTCAGGCCCCCCGGGGGAAATGGATATATCTGTCCTTGTAGAGTATCATAGCGGACAGAACAGCACGCAGCACCAAGCTGAATATAGATTGTGACATCTCACCTGCACTGGACACTGTGCTGGAATGATCCAGTGGCAAAAAAATGCAGGGCCACCATCAGCTTATACGTCGGGGTGAAAGCTGTTGGATATGTTCTGCGAGGTTGCAGGTGGGGCTCCAACATCTGACAAAGGGTTTGTAGGGTGGCTCTATCCAGATGGCGTTTCCGGATGATCACCTCATCCTCCATGTCTTCCAGCACTGTCAAGTGACAATGCAGATTTGGTCTCCTCCTAGTTGAGAGGAAAGTGGACACATATGAATGCACTACATCATGAGATGGGCACAGCATCTCGCATTCTGGCTGACACAATGCCAACAATGACTGTCATCAAAATTGAGTCACAGACCAGCTTACATGTAGGGACACCTTCAGCTACACTAATCGCACGCTTGTCAACTTACACACAGCAAGTACCTCAAACACACCTCGGTCAATAGTAATGCACATAGGGAGATGCCCACATTTACCATGGGCACGCATGCCTGGGAGTATAGCATCCAGCACATGTGTAACAGAGCAACCCCACTGTCTCATACCTTTCTGCTGTACCTGACACACCTTCATGCGTCATTTGAACCTGGCACACATCAACAACACAATGACCACAGTCTGAGCATAAATGACGAGTGTGTGCATGATCAAACATAAGAGGACATGCAAAACCTAACAACATTCATTGAGACAAACATTGCTGTGATTGTCACTGCACCTCAACACATTGACATGTGTACACATTGTAGAGTCCATAACAGCACTATCCTGTGTACAGGCCCATCAAAATCACAAGTGGTATGTGAGGGAGTACATTACAATCTACGAAATCACATATACAAACATGGCATGTGTAGTCACCAGTGGAGTAAATGGAACGTTGGCATTGTGTGCACAATGATGTGCCATTAACCATGTGGCCACTGTGCACTGTTGATGTTTGCCTGATGGCCATTGACACAGCATGATGTGTCCATTGGTGTTGTAAAAGTAATCCGCCAACACAATCCCAAACACCCATGTCACTATACAGCACCCAAATTGCGGTAGCAACCTCCTGGCCACAGCGGTGTATCACCACCAAGACCCAATACACAAGTGCGGTAGTGATAGCCATAGAGACATGCCCAAATGGTAGTTGGCATGCTCCGCCACCCAAATCGCGGTGATCCCTCATGAGAATGTATGGCACCCAAATCGCGGTAGCTACTGCTTAGCCCCAGTGGTGTGCCACCAACAATCCCCATTACACAAATGCGGTAGTGATAGCCATAGAGACATGCCCAAATGGCTGTTGCCTCGCTCCCCCACCCAAATCGCAGTGCCTCATGTGAACGTATGGCACCCAAATCGCGGTAGCTACCGACTTGGCCCCAGCGGTGTGTCACCAACAATCCCCATTACACAAGTGCGGTAGTGAAAGCCATAGAGACATGCCCAAATGGCAGTTGGCATGCTCCGCCACCCAAATTGCGGTGCCTCGTGTGAATGTATGGCACCCAAATCATTGTAGCTACCACCTGGCCCCAGCGGTGTGTCACCGGCATGGAGCATGCCCTTTCAGCAAATGGGAACCGTACTCACTTCGGCATGATGCAATTTTGAAAATCAGTGCAGGCTTGCTCCGCCACAGGAGAGCCGGTCATTGGATACAATTGAAAGATGCACCATCGCGGTAGCACCCACCTGGCCCCTTTGGTGAGTCACCGCCTTGGAGCATGCCCTTACAGCCAATGGGAACCTTAATCGCGGTAGCATGATGCAATTTTGAAAATTGCGGTAGGCATGCTCCACACACATGTAGTTGGACTGATGCAGTATCTGCCTGAGAGTGTGGGGTTGTGTCGTGCACTGCCAAACATGCTGTCCCTGGTGGGAAGGTGTGTGTACCCTATGCCACACATTTCCCTGCCTGCATATGTATATTTGAGTGACCTGTGTTGTGTTGTCAGCCATACAGTGACTCAACAGATTGTTAATGCAGGAGTCAAGACATTGATTGCTTGGCTGAATGGTTGTGTATGCCCTTGTTGTCCGTCTCAGTGTGAGCCCACCTGGCCTGCACTCCAGCTATGATCCATCTCAGCACAGTAGATTACACATGACCGGCCTTGTGAAAAGGATTTTGTATTTGTGAGATCATGTCCCTCAATGTGAAATCCATGACACAGTTATCTACAGGGCAGGGATATTGAGGGCTGCGTAGTCTTGGACACAGTGAGTCTAACCCCAAACACATGTTGATATGTGATGTATGTCTTGCTCAACCTAAAAATAGACTGGAGATGTGGGCAGGCAACACAGGGCTTTCAGTGCTGGCATCTTGCATGTGTGTGAGATGTGCAGGGACTGTGTTCCCCCTCACACTTGCATGCATTTACATCAGCTTTTCCAATGCAGATGTACCATGTGAGATGCATTCTTGTCTATGTTAGACATATCTGTGTATTTGGGATGAGTTTGTATCATGCTACTGCACTGAGAGATATAGGTACATAACACTGTGTCACTGATCATTTCCCCCTCTTGTCTCCCATGCCTGCAGCTCCAGGTACACCAGTGTAAGGCCGTGTGGAGGGTCATTGGAGCCAAGGTGCAGGCTCTGGGTGTCTCAAACCAACGGCGCACCCACTGCCAGAAGAGGTGGGACGGCATCAGCTGGCTGGCAAAGAACGTGGTGGAGATGACCTTTGGGCTGCGTCTTCGCACTGGGCAGTTGGCACGGTGCAGCATTACACCACTCATGGGCCGCATCTTGGCTGTGACACAGTCTGAGCTGGACGCACATTTGAAGGAGCATCAGCAGGAAGCCAGGGGTGAGTATTCTGGGAAGGTTGACTTTGGCTGTGAGTGGCTGCATGTGTACAGAGTCTGTGCCAGCGCTGGCATATGTGATGTTGGTAGTGTGATGCAGTGGCTTGTAAGTAGTTCCTGGGCTGGGTGCAGCTGTTATGCATTTGCCCTACCTGTACTTACTAAGGTAATTTGAGTACTGTGCATTCCCATTGCATTCTGAGTCATGGTCTTCAGTTATCATCTGCTTTGGGGTAGTCTGAGGAATCCCATAGAAGGGAACGGCAGTGTGCCCAATCTTAGTGTGACTTCATCAATGCGTCCATTGCCTGTACTCAGATTTGGGAGGCTTAGACATCTGACACCAATGTGAACCAGTCGTTGGGCTCAAAAAAACAACATGGGGGTGGCATGGGCTCATGGACATTGTGGAATCTCATGTTGTACTCTGTGTCTGTGTTGTCCCCTCCTGCTCCATCCAGATCTGTCAGTGGCAACAAGTTGTGTGCCCGCATCATGGCACTAGAAGTGGTCAGAGCTATTTGTGTGTCTGGTTGAATGGAGCCACTAGCAGGGTGTTGTGCTGTGTGGTCATCACATGACTCACTTATGCCTGATTTTCCAGTTTACATGCACTGTTTGAGTCAATAAAGTGAGTTAGCACAATGTAATTGCACAGGGTGGTGTGCAACATATAGATTTAGTGGTCTTCTGTGATGGTTTGCTTGCATACGTTTGTAATGTTGTTGCCACTGAACTGACCCTACGTCTCTCTCTCTCTCTATCAGGCAGCATCTCCTGTGGTCCTGGAGGGACAGGAGACGGACACCAGCGGGGGTGAAACAAGCAAAACAGCTGCACAGGAGCCCAGTGACACAGATGTGACCAGCGCCACGGAGGGGGACAGGAGTCTGCTGGAGGAATCACAGCCTGAGACGCAAAGTCATCTGATGCCAGTGGTGATACATCCATGTTGGTGGGCACAGGGAATGGGGACCCTGCATCATCTTCCACCACATAGCGGCCAGTGCCCACCCTCCCAGCCACTTCCTCTGGTGCTGCCCGTGTTCGTCCAAGCAAGAGGGGAAAAATATCCTTCACCCAGGCACCGCTGCCCCTGCCCCTCTCCCCCTGCTGCCATCAGTGCTGAGTCTGTGGACATTTTGCGATAGCTGTGTGTAGGCCAGACAGCTCTCCTCAATGCCTTCATTGACCACGACAAAACATTGGCCCAGGTGGATGCTTTCATGGAGAGCACGGCTGCACCGTACTGTCTAGTCTTTGTCCTCCACAGTGATGGCAGCCCTTCAACAGGCACATATTCAGAGTCCAGCTCCGGTCCCTTTGTCCACCACCCTGGCAGTGGCCAAGTCTGACGATAGTGACCATGCTCCACAGATCTCAAAGTCATGATACAGCACACGAAGCACACAGCAGCAGCAACCCAAGCGGCACCGGGCGCAGACACCATCCCCACAGAAGATCAAAGCCACCCCAGAGCGCAAAGGCAAAAGCCCGTCAGGCGACACCAAGGGCCAAAAAGCAAAGAAGCAGACCTCAGGCTCACATGACTCAGAGGCATCCCCAGCTAAGGACTCTCCTGTCCCTAAAGCATCTCACAAAGAGAATCATACAGTTTCTGTGCTCACTGAGAAGGTAGTGCATGCCAAGGGTACACCTAAGAGGGCCTCCATGGCAGATTCACCCACCACCTCGACTCTCATTCCAAGCCCAGTGAAGCAGGGGAAGGAGTGCACTAAAGGGGTAACACCTGGTAAACAGGGGTTGGAGGGGCAAAGGCGAAGCCAGGTGAAGCGTTCCACTGGATCCAGCATGTCCCCAGAGGGAGTGCCAGCATCTGCACCTGATGCCGCCTTGGTGGTGAGTGTGCCTGTTGTCTCCACACCACTTTTAATTGATCCCAAAGCAGGGAAGCCAGTTCGGATCCCCAAAAGGTAGAAAGTAACCCCTCCACAATCTCCCAGCCACACTGTGTCTCTCTTGTCTGCATGACTCCACCTCCACGTGCCACTATACCACCTGGTCCAAGCAGCCCTCCGGCTTGCCAAGCCACTGATAGCTCTACCTCAGCTGTGCTCCGACTGTCCCCGAAACACAGCCAGCTCCCAGTCCACCTGACAGCCAAGTCTGAGTGGTAGTCACCCTCACACTCCTGTCTCTCATACAGGGGGGCCTGTACTGCACATTGTTACCCCCTGACTGTGTTGCTGACCATGGGAAGGTAATGTCACACACATTCGCTGTGAAGCTTCTCATGTATTCACTCTGCACTTTGTCCTGCCCACTGGCCTCGTTATTCATTGCTATGTGCCCCTTGCTTCTGCAGCTTCTCATGGACATACTCTGCTTTGCCCTGCCCACTGGCCTTGTCATTAACTGCTGTGTGCCCCTTGCTTGTGCAGCTTCTCATGTACTCACTCTGCACTTTGTCCTGCCCACTCACCTTGTCATTCACTGCTGTGTGCCCCTTGCCTGTGCAGCTTCTCATGGACATACTCTGCACCTTGTACTGGCCACTGGCCTTCCTGTTTTGCTCCTGCCTGTGCAGCTTCTCATGGACAAACTCTGCACATTGCCCTGCCCACTGGCCTTGCAATTCACTGCTGTGTGCCCCTTGTCTGTGCAGCTTCTCATGGACATACTCTGCACTTCGTGTTGGCCACTGGCCTTGTTGTTTTGCCCTTGCCCATGCAGCTTCTCTTGTACTCAGTCTGCACTTTGCCCTGCCCACTGGCCTTGTCATTCACTGCTGTGTGCCCATTGCCCTGCAGCTTCTAATGGACATACTCTGCACCTTGTACTGGCCACTGGCCTTGCTGTTTTAGTTTCAAATGTATTTTATTGGGTTTTGCAGCAGGTTAAATTTAGACATCTCAGCAGCACATTGTACAGGCAAGAGGCATATACAGCGGACGGGACAGACCAGCATGTCTTCCCTAGCATTGAGTATCAAATCGAGACAGATATGCCAAAGGGCTATAACGACATCATAAGTGCAAATGACCTGCAGTGTAATAAAATGACTTAAGAAGAACAACAACAACCAATAACTCCCAGCCCACCCTCCCCCAGACCCCCCTCCCCCACCCCGACCAGTGTGCCTTGTGGTGTCGTAAGGTTCATCAACGGGCCCGAAAGGTCCAATGCCCCCGTCTGGGAAGTTACAGAGAGTCACAGGTGGCATCGGTGAGACGCAGAATCCTAAGGTATTTGGGGCATGTGACTTCATTGAATTCCCTGGACAGGAGGGTCAGTAAAGGAAGCCACGTTTTCCGAAATGCATCAGTTGAGTTGGTAAGTGTGGCTGGAATGCGCTCCATCCCAAGTGTATACCAGAGTTTGTGGAGCCACCCCGTGTGCGTAGGTTTAGTTGTGGAGCCCCATAGTGATAGTATGTGTTGCGTGGCAGCCTGTATGGCAATGCCCATTTGCCGACCTCTCAGCGACTTCATGGGGAAGGTTAGTGCGTTGGGTAGACCTAGTAGCGTATATGCCGGGAATCTCGGGATTTCAGTCTCAAAAACAGAATCTATATCATCCAAGACCACCTTCCAATAGTCCCCGAGTTCCGAGCATTCCCAAAGGAGGTGAGTTAGGGTGCCCTTGACTCCACATCCCCTCCAGCAGAGCTCACTACGTTTTGGGTTCCCCTTGTGTAGGCGGACTGGGGTGAGGTGCCAGTACATGGCCAATTTCACTGCTGCCTCTCTCGCCTTGGTATTACGTGTGGTGTGTGAAGCCCTGTAATAGACATAGCCCCATTCCTTAAGTGTCAAGGCCCTACCCAATTCAGCCTCCCAACGCTTCTGGCTCGGTGTTTTAACCGGGGTGTGTGGTGGCGTAAGCATTTTGTAAAGTTCTGAGATAAGATGTTTATCTGTGTCCTTAGTGAGTAACCATTTTTCGAAGGTTGACATGGGGCGACCCACTAATGCAGCGGTGTCCGGGTCTGTGAGCCAGTGTCTAAGTTTGAGGTATTGGAAGAGGTGAAGGTTCTCTATGCCATATCCCTGTTTGATATCTGTGAATGGAAGAAATCCCCGTTGATCAAAGAGGTCGCCCGCGGCACGACATTCCGTACCGCGCCATTGGGAAAAGGCGCCTGCTAATTCACCCGGAGGGAAATCTGGGTTATCCTATATGGAGTGAATGGGGAAGGAAAGGTCGTTAAATTGTGTTTGAGTGCCACCCTATCCCATATCTGCATAGTCGTGCGTGTGATAGGAGACCGCAACATGTACCGCGACCTATGTTGCCTAGCGAGGAATGGAATCCTCCAAAGTGGCGACTGTGCCATAGCCCTGTCCTGGAAGAGCCATCTCTTCTCCGATTCAGGCCTGTACCATTCTTCGAGGTATCGGAGTTGAGATGCCTGGAAGTACCGTATTAGGTTGGGGACACCAAGACCACCGTCGTCCATGCTCTTGTACGCCAATTGTTTGTGGTTTCATGCACGTTTACCTTCCCAGACGAAGGCAAGTAGGATGTCCTGTAAGGTTTTCAAGGTGCCCGCCGGGGGCATAACTGGGATGGTCTGGAAAAGATACAGAATTCGTGGCAGGATCGACATTTTCACTGCTGCTACTCTCCCCAGTAAGGAAAGGGGCTGTTTGGCCCACCTCGCCAGATCCGTCCGGATCTGGGTGGGGAGAGTGTTACAATTAGTCGACACCGTGAGGTCTGTTGAAGAAGTTAGGGTAATCCCCAAATACGGTACCTGGGTGGCTAGCTGAAGACCGCTCCCCTGACCAATGGCAGAGGCACGTGGACATGCATTTTTGCCCAGTGGTAGAATCAAGGACTTATCTATGTTGATTCAAAATCCCGAAACAGCTCCGAATGAAGCAAGTTCCTCCATAAAAGCGGGTATAGAGCTATTAGGTTGGTCCAGGGCAGCTATGAGGTCGTCCGCATATAGGCTGATGGCATGGGGCTCGTGCCCAAAGTTGACGCCCTTAATGTGCGGGTTATCTCGGACCCTCTGCGCCAGCGGCTCTATATACATGGCAAAGAGAAGAGGGGAGAGAGGACACCCCTGCCTGGTGCCGCGCTGGATTTCGAATGGACTTGAGCGCAGACTTCCCAGGCGAACCCTCGCCTGCGGGTGATGGTAACAGCTTGCTATGCGAGCACAGAAGAGGTCGCCCAAGCCAAAACGACGCAGAACTTGTTGTAAATAATTCCAGTTCACGCGATCGAACGCCTTCTCCGCATCGATAGCAAGTAGCGCCGAATCCGAGGCTTGAAAATGCGACTTGTCTATGAGGTGCAGCACCCATTTGGTATTGTCACTGCACTGCCGGTTGGGCACAAAGCCTGATTGGTCGGGTTCTAGAAT
Source organism: Lissotriton vulgaris (assembly GCF_964263255.1). Lineage (NCBI taxonomy): Eukaryota > Metazoa > Chordata > Amphibia > Caudata > Salamandridae > Lissotriton > Lissotriton vulgaris. The sequence goes on from NC_141696.1 coordinate 503,196,552, forward strand.
TCCGGGAAGGCAAGGGCCAAGGCGCGCGGCAAGGATGCCTGTAAAGAGCTTTAAGTCAAGATTCAATAATGAAATGGGGCGGAAGGCAGAGCAATGCGTGGGTTGCTTACCGGGTTTTGGAAGCACCACCACTTCCGCGGCCAGCATGTCCGGAGGTATAGCGCCCATCCCCTCGAAGGAATTGAAAAGGTGGTGAGCACTGGGGCTAGCTGCAGGTTGAAGAGTTTATAAAATCCCGCCGAAAAGCCATCTGGCCCCAGGGATTTGAGTGGGCGCAGACGGGATATGGCCGCCAGAACTTCATCTTGGCGTATAGGGGCGTCTAGGGCGTCCGCGTTAGCTTTGGAAACCTCGGTTAAAGCCGTCGTGGCCAGATAGGCCCCAATGTCCCCAGGGGAAGTCTCCTCCTTCCCATATAGTGAAGCATAGTAGGAGCGAAACGCCTCGGCCACCTGAGCATCATCAGTGAGCACCGCCCGTTGTCCCCCACAAGACCATTGATCTTAGCTCGTTGGGTCTTGACCTTCAAAGCGCTGGCCAGTAAGCGGCCTGTTCTATTACACCCGACATAATAAGTATGTCGAAGGCGGAGAGGCGCGAATTCCGCCCTATCCGTGTCTAGGCTAGCTAGTTGGGCCCGAGCTGCTTTTAACTGCCCCCACGTGCAGGTGCGACTATGAACCCGCTCCAACTTCGCAACATGCGCCGTGAGGTCATCCCTCTTACTTTTACGGTCCTTGGCTTCGGCTGCTGCTATAGCAATGAGTTCACCTCGAGCCACCGATTTCAGGGCGCCCCAAAGAGCCGTAATAGATATCTCTGGTGTGTCGTTGGTAGCCAAGTAGGCAGTAATGCACTCACTGACTCGTTTAGTGATGTCTGGTCGTTGTAGTAGGGTTTCGCGTAGGTGCCACGGGCCCCGGGGACGGCGAGCCGCGCGGAGTGTGAGTGACACCTCCACTGCATCATGGTCAGAGACGGCCGCCGGCGCTATGGCGACCTCTTCAAGATACTTGAGTAAATCCGAAGAGCCTATGAAGTGATCGAGTCTGGCATATGTGTGGTGCACGTGGGAGTAGAATGTAAATTGGGAAGTTTTCGGGTGTTTGGCTCTCCAAAGATCTATCAAATCCCTATCTTTTAGCCATTAGTGTCCAGCGGGTGAGAGAGCGCCTGTCCCTCCGTAACGGTGTCCCGATCTGTCAGCGAGTGTATCCATAACTATGTTGAGATCTCCGCCTATGAGTAGGGGTGCATGTGGGGTTTGAAGCGCCTCCGAGATTGCGCCTTTTAAGAAGGCCTCTTGTCCTGTGTTCGGGGCATAAAGGGAGCCAATCGTAAGGTGTGTATCACCTAGCTGAAATGTATGTACTAAGAGACGACCCCTGATCTCTCCCACCTTGTTACCCACCCTTCCTTGGAAGCCCCTGGAAATCAGAATCGCGACTCCCGCTGTTTTCGTTGGGAGGGAGGAAAAGAACTGCTGTGGGAAAGCGCGGGAGCGCATCCTATGCCAATCTTGTTGCAGGAGGTGAGTCTCCTGTAGTAAGCAGATATCTGCCCCTGAGTGTTCCAAATAGGAAATAATAGCCCGCCTCTTAATTGGGTTGTTCAACCCCTTCACATTGAGCGTCAGCACCTTGAGGGTAATGTCTGTCATGGTGCAGTGGATTTGTAGCATAGCGCAGAGTAGGCTGCCGGCAATTCACCAAGCCATAAGGCAGCAAGTCTCAGGACGTGCCCCTCCCAGTAACCCTGCAGATCCAATTCTAGACCCTGTGCGCAAGGGAATGATAAATCTCGGATTCGGCATAGCAGTGGAGCACCATCCCCACCAAGGATAGATCCAATCTGACACACTGGTCCCCAACCTCGAACCCCCCCTAGCCCAACAAGCCCCCCCAAAACAACCCAAAGCCACCATTGTTTGCATCTTTGCACATGTAAGCGAAAGTCTTTGTGAGCGGAGGCTCTGCAACTACCCCCCAACCCAACCACCCCCCTCCCAGCCCCAACACCCCTGAAATGTGTAGTCCCAATCCTGTTCTTCCGCACAGGATCGTGGTAGAAAATACTGAAGGGGTCATCTCCGACGGCGGCCTCTCCGGTGTCCGCGCCCGACCCACCCACCGTATGAGCAGAGCGCGTGCAATGCAGAGTCTCCCTTATGGAAGTGCCTATCACTCTGGGGAAGAAGTTTCTTTGGCCACCTCTGCCACCGCTGTCTCGCGCTCCCGGGAGATGACAGAGGTATCTGGTTTAAGGGGGTGAGATGGGGATCGTTTGTAATGCACAGTTTGCCAGCCCCCCCTGGCTGATCCTTGTGAGTTTCTGAACACTGGTTCAGTATCGACTTGGTCCAGACCCAGGAGTTCACATGTGTCTTTGAGTGACCTCAGTTGCTGTAGCCGTCCATTCCCGAAATGGGTGCCCCATGAATAGGGGACCTCTTTTTGCCGCAAGAAGTCTGTCACTTGTTTGAATTCCTTCCTTTTCTGGAGAGTGATGGAAGAGAGATCTTGGTAGAGGGCGATGGATTGACCCTGAAATTGAAGGGGCTGGGCACGCCGGGCCTCTCGGAGAATCCGCTCCTTCAACGGAAAATCCGGGAGGAAAGCCAGGATGTCCGGCGGCGGGGCTGGAGCTCTACGAGGTAACCCCACTCTGTGCGCCCTATCTATTCGCCGGCTCACCCAAAACACTCCTGAAGAGGGCCTGCAGGTACGCGATGACATCGGCCCCTTCCTCTTTCTGAGGGACCCCCCGGACCCGTATGTTGTTTCGACGGGAGCGGTTTTCAAGGTCCTCTGCGTGGGCCTGGAAGTCCAACTGCTGGTCGGTGAGTCGCAGGACCTCCTGCTGGAGCTGTTCAATATCGGCGCTTCTAGTTTGGTCGGCTTCCTCGACAGCGACCACGCGCTCACCAAGGCCCTCCACGTCGCGTCGGAGTTCTTTGACCTCACCCGCAACCTCCTGCTTTAAGGATTTGAAGTCTTCCCTGAGCGAGTTAAATAATGTTTCTAGGAAGGATCTGGTAATGGGCACCTGGTCGTCCATTGTTGCCGGCGGTGCTTTCCCTGTCCCTGGGGACGGCGGATCCTTGCCAGGTTTGGGCTGCGACTTAGCTAGTAGTTCAGGGAGCATCTGGGATCCCTTCTTCCCCCTCTGTCCCGCCATGGCGTGGGGAGCGTAGGATACCTGCAGGCGGCAGGTTTCAGGACCCTAGTCCGATGCAAGGGGACAGCGATATAGCGTTGCCTGAGTGGAGAGTCCACCAGCGTCTAATAGTTCATCCCTCACACTACTCGGGGTCAGGGCAGATGTGGTAAGCCACGCACCATCCAGCCGGGGGGGCAATGAAGACGGCACCCCCCCAGACAGCCAGCCACTGTGCAAGTTGGCGTATCAGGGTTCAGGGAGTGTGGCCCCACTGTCCCACGGAATGTGCCCAGGCCAACTCCACCCACGGTACAGGTTCGGCCCTCTCAGGCAGTTCTCCGCCGGGGGCTCGATCGTCCCGCCGGGCGTCAGTCCCCCGTTCGGCTCTCCTGGTGCAGTTTTCGGGACCCGAGCTTTCCCCCGCGCCTCCCTTCACTCTCCTCACCTGTGTGGTTGCTGCGTGCTCAGGGATCGCGGCACACCAGGCCCCTCCAGCTCTGGGAACGCGGCCCGCTAGGCCCCTCCAGCGTCCGCCCTGCTCAGTGTGCTGCGGCTGTTCTCGACCGCTGGGGACCTCTAGAGGTCGTGGGGGATCAACGTCCTGCAATATGTTGGTTACCGGACTCTCCTCATGCGCTCAGGGCCGTCTTGATCAGCCAGGGAATGCGAGGTGTGCAGAGGCTAGGCCCGGAGCCGGGGCCTCAATTTTCGTGATCGCCGGCCGGGTCCTCCTGGTCACCGGCCGGGTCGCCTGGTTGGAGGCGCGTCTCTGTTTGCCCCGGTATTTCAGCTGGTGGGGGGGCAGAAACCAGACCGCCCCGCTGGTAGGGCCACTTTGTCCGCGCCTTGTTGTTCCGGCTAGTCTGTGTGGGGAAGCGCCAGCTCCCAGTCTGCAGGCCCAGAGCCGGGGTCTTGAGTTTCACGACAGCCAGCCGGGCAGTCCTCGCACCCCGGCCGGGCCGCTAGTGTGGCGGTGCTTCTTTTCTCGAACCCTGCGGCTCCAGCGGTAACAGCGGAGGCTGTTGAAGTTGCCGCTATGCTCTCGGCACCGTCGGCTCTCACGGACCGACCCTCCGTCCGCCGGGTAGTGGCGCAGGACCTGCTGAGCTCCCGGTGCGGCCGCCGCCACAGGCCGCCGGGCGTCAGTCCCCCGTTCGGCTCTCCTGGTGCAGTTTTCGGGGCTCCGGCTGTACTCCAAGGCAGTCACAGCTGTGCGGCTGTCTCCCTATGCTGCGCTCCGGTTGTCGGGAGAGATTTAGGCTATATTTACGGCATTCTGGCGGGATCGGGCAGGGAGCTCCGGAAACCTGCGTCCGATCATGCCGCCATCTTGGACACGCCCCCGGCCTTGTTGTTTTGCCCTTGCCTGGGCAGCTTCTCATGGACATACTCTGCACTTTGTCTTCCCAACTGGCCTTTTCATTCACTGTTGTGTGCCTCTTGCCTGTGCAGCTTCACATGTACTCACTCTGTACTATGTCCTGCCCACTGGCCTTGTCATTCACTGCTGCATGCCCTTTGCCTGTGTAGCTTCTCATGGACATACTCTGTACCCAGTACTGGTCACAGGCCTTGCTGTTTTGCCCTTACCTGTGCAGTTGCTCAAGGACATACTCTGCACTTTGTTTTGGCCACCTGACGTGTTGCTCTTTGCTGTGTTCAACTATTCCCTGTGCAGCTTCTAATGGACATACTCTGCACCCTGAACTGGCCACTGGCCTTGCTGTTTTGCTCTTGCCTGTGCATCTTCTCATGGACGTACTCTGCACCCTGAACTGGCCACTGGCCTTGCTGTTTTGCCCTTGCCTGTGCAGCTTCTCATGGACATACTCTGCACTTCGTTTTGGCCATTGGCCTTGTTGCTCTTTGTTGTGTTCAACTATTCCCTGTGCAGCTTCTCATGGGCATACTTTGCACCCTAAACTAGCCACTGGCCTTGGTGTTTTGCCCTTGCCTGTGCAGCTTGTAATGTACTCACTCTGCAACTTGGACTGGCTACTGGCCTTGCTGTTTTGCCCTTACCTGTGCAGCTTCTCATGGACATACTCTGCATTTTGTGCCTTGCTCCTCTCTACTCTTGGTGCCTATCTGTGCAATATGTGAATAAAGACAGTTGCTCCTGTTGTCTGTATTGTCAGTGTCCTTTACTGAATAAAGTTCCTTTGCCGTGTGTATATGGTGTACTGTGCCACATGCTCTGTGTGGCAGTTCAACATTGCCAAAGTCTTGGCTCACTTACTCGATTTTTTACAGGGGTGACAGGGACATCAGTTCTTCCTGACCATGATACTTGTGAGGGCAATGATGTCAATTTTAAATGGAATGCAGTTGTCATTTTCTTAATTTGTTCATGTTGGCTATATTGTACACATGTCAGGTTGTGGGGCACTACCAGCACAGAGTGGGATTCTATCCACAGGATTGCAGGCAGTCTGGTAGGGTCATCATGTACGTGTGTTCTTCCGTTATGTGTGCCCAGTAGTGTATGTGTGTATTCATCTTGTGATGGCCAGTCATCCTAGTCCCATGTCTTACTTTCAATGTGTGCTCTTGGGTGGTCAAGAAGAGTGCAGTGTGAAGGGGGTGACTTTGTCGGGAGTGTTGATGTGTGTGTGCCCCTGCATTGTCAACTACACACATGTGTCACCCAGGAGTTGAGTGCCTGTTGTTTGGATTGTTCAGCCCTGTGGATGTGGTTGTATGCACATGTGTGAGTTGTATGTTGAGCACTGTGCAGTGTGTTGGTGTGTCCATGTAGTTGTGCCTGACTCCTACTTGTTGTTTTTGTCACTTGTGAGTATGCAGAGTGTGTGACTAGCAAGTCAGTGTTGTGTTTTGTTGATCATCCATGTGTCTTGATACTGTTTGTGGAGACTGTATAGACCTGCTGCTCCACACTGACATTGTGGTTTTGTTTTCTCATGCATTGCTGTCACATGGTGCCTTTATGCCTCCAGTATGACATGTTATGTGTGGTGTCATACCATCCCCTACCTGTGCTTCAGATGCCTACCCATTGTGAGTCTGCACTCCCTCTATCTGTGTATGGTACCTTCCAGCCAAGTGGAGAAGTGTGGCTCAATGGTTAGAGCGGCAGACCCGGATGCAGAGGTCTGGCCTGGGACCAGGGTTCAATTCCCGCCTCGGTGGGTCTTGGGCTCAACTTCCTCGGACCTGATAATTCTTGCCTCGGTGCCTAATTTAATCATGGGTCCCACGCTGCAACTCTGGGCAATAGCTTGCTTAATCTCCACAACGGCCCCAACAGCGCTAGGATGCCTGGCTTTCACCCTGGGGGTGCCCAGGAGTGGGCAATTTATAGGGAGAGGCCAGGAAGGGTTCCTCAGCGGTATGCTTACAGCGCCTTGATGCCACGTCTGGGGTGATACGTGCGCTATACAAGCAACACTACATTTACATTTACATGTCCACTACTGACATGCAAAACTCTTCAATTTGATGTCAGCTGTCCCCTTGGTTTACATGTGGGTATGCCTCCCCATCACTTCATTTGTGACACTGCTTTGTGGTGCAGTTCTTTGGCCAGGAGTAATGTGTCACTCAGGACATTTCTCCAATGAGTTATATGTGATGTTCTTGTGCTGTTTGGCAGTCATGGTTGCTCATATGCCCTTCAACTGTGTGTGCTGCCCAGTCCTCTGGTCAAGTTGTTTCCACCTTTCTATCCTAGACTTGTGCATCTGTTGTGTTAAATCTATGTTTGTTTGCTGTAGTACTGCTTCACTTCCTGGGTGTGATGTTGTCTTTGTACTGTGCTGATTAATGTTGTGTGGGTTCATGTTGTGTCACTCAAATATGTGTGGGGCGGGTATGCTTGGTGTGCACAGACTGCTTGTTGTGCATGCAGTGCTGTGGGTGTATGTAGCCTTATCATTGCCTGGTGTGCATCCACTGATGTCCTGCTGTGTTTGGTATGTGATTCCTTTGCTTGGGCATCTGTTGTTTGTTTGATGTGGCTGTGTTTTTCTGTGATGGTACACTTCTTGTCTGTCTTGTGGTATGTTGTCTGTGCATTGTTCCTGACTGATGAGGTTGTGCACTCCTGCTTTGTCTGTGCACCCATTGCCTTTCCACAGTTTTGCTAGACAGGGCATGTCTGTTCTTGTTGTGGATCTGTATGTGTTTCTGTTGGGTTATGTGTTTGTCTGTTGTTTTTGTGCAGACATTTGTTCTGGCATCCCTGGGTATGTGTGATGTTTGTGGCTACCCCTAGGGTGTGTGATTGCTTGTCTCTGTATTGACTGGAAAATATTGACAACCTTCAGTGTGTTTGACACTGGTGTTGTGTGCTGCCGGTATGAGGGGGTATGTGTGTAGATTCCTAATAGTGTTTGACAGTCAGGGAGTGTGTCAATGGGCCCTGTGTGTTATGCTGCTGGCATACTCCTGTGAAGTATTTGCATACATATGTGTGGCTGTTCACAGTTTGATTTCAGGGCATTCCTTTTATCCTTGTGCCTATACATGGGTTGCCTTGCTGTCTCCCTGTGTTGTTGCACTGAGCTGTCTGTAGTTTGACCTCACTCACTGTGCCAGCCATGTGTGATTTGATGGGCTGAGGCTGTTGTTCTATATTCCTTGTCTTGCATGTGATGTACACATGCTTGGTGGTTGTCTCCATGGCCGTCCATTTGGGTGCACCACACTCTCGCTTTCCTATTTGTTGTGCTCCATTACTGGTGGCATGTGGTCTGTGTATGTGTCTGTGTGTCATTGTGGGGTATGTCTGTGTGACTTGGCAGGCTGTGTATTCAACAGGATGTTTGTTCCTTATATGTTTGTGTATGTGTTCATTTAGTGATTGTACTCACTTTTCCTGCCATGAGTGTGGTGTTGTTGTGGTCCTCTGCAGCCACTCCTGCTGTGACTGTCTCCCTGGTTGTTTGGGTTGTGGTGCAGGGTGTGGATTCACCTGACTTGTTGTTGTGCATGGGGGTGCAAAGGAGGGGCATATGGCATGTCCCTTTGCGGGGGTAGTGTGTGGAGGGTGGAGGTTGAGATGTGGCCCTGTGGTCTTTGTGCCCTGCCTATGCATGGCGCTGGACCTGCCTTCTGCATTGTGCGCATGTATTCCCTTGTCTTTACAGCTGCTGTGACGTGACCGGGACATTGCTGCATGATCATGGGAAATGTGTGTCCCGCATACAGAGGGGTCACTTGGTGGCAGGTGGGTCATGTGTGGGTACATTTGTGGATGTGTTCTTGTCTCCACCAGAGTGTCTGATGTGGATATGGACCCTGTATCAGCCCATGAGTTGTGTGTTGTGGTTGTGTTATTGTGTACCTGCGGCGGGGTCCACGGCGGCCCATGAGTTGCTGGTGATGTATCAGGTACAGCACTGGAAAAACGTGTAGGGCTGGGTCCATTTTGGTCGTGACCGGGTGGTGTGGACCGGGACTCTGTTTCGTGCTCCGCTGTCAAGCTTCTGACGTCTCTGATTGGGTGGTTGATCCGCTGCATTGCGACTGGTTGTTTTGGGCATCCTAATTTGTGGAGCGGAGCGGACGTCATTCCGCACTGTGGTGAGTCTCCGTTGGCTCACACCATCGCGGTAGCGGGCGCACTTTGATGGCGGTTCACGTCGCACTGTGGCAGATGGGAAATGGGCTTTGTGTGGACATTCTAATGTGGCGGGTGTGAGGTCCATATCTCGCAGGTGGAAAAATGCATTTTTCCGCACCTCCAGCGCTGCGGTGGTGCCACCGCCCACCATCCTAATAGACCCCTAAATGTGGGTGATTTCACAGATAAGAACAATGTCTTGCATGTTGCAAAAGGTAATACCCATTAGCAATACAGAGGTGTTAGAAAATTGGGTCTATGTGTAGCTTGCTGAATACCTGCCATTCTGAAAAGCGTATAGCAAGCTGTTAAATTAATCGATTGTGTCAGTATGTATGGTGATAAGCTGTGCATGGCGGCGGCGCAAGTTATAGTTAGCTCACTGAATTATAACTGGAGTGGTTTTTCACTTTAAAAAATATGTAAACTGTGCATGACTTTATCACCTAATATAAAATAATTGTAACCTTTGTTTTTTCAGTGCATTTCTATGTTTGTTAACGTCAAATGAAACATTTTTTTCCAGGGAAGTCTGTGTTTTTTGATCTAAGGGAAGATCAAATTACCATACTTAACTATAACATCACTTTAAGCTTTGTGTATTTTTTGATTGAATATCTTCGTTTTTTTATCATATTCTGCCAACACTTCCACTTCCCAAAGTCTTTGCTAATGTGCAACAGCCCGACCCCCGTGGAGCAAACCTCCTCTACACTCATTCTTTAGCCATGAAAAACAGGGGTTGCTTGGAGGGTCTGGCCAATCCATACAACTAACCACCTAATGTGCCACAAACTCACTGCTGTACACAGACTTCAGCAATATGCAGCTGTTCATTAACTCTGTGCCCAACCTGAACGGCCTCTGTCCTGCACAGTGCCAGTTGGCCACAGGGTCTGCTGCTCCAGGCCCTCCCGCCCGACCTCCATTGTCATCCTGCAGCTCATGCTGCCCCTCCCTGCTGGCCTTCGAGGTCAGCTTGCTGCCCCTGTCACCCTACCTACCCTCTGTAGACCGTCTGCTTCCTTTGCCCCTGCTGCCTGACCTCTATGGTTCCTTGTGCTGCTCTTGACTCTCACTGCTGCCCTCCAAATTCAACTGCTGCTTCTAAGGGTGCCCTTGGGTGTGCGTGTGCTGCCCCTTTCCCTCCTGCCTACTCTCCATGGTCTGTTATGCTGTCCCTCCCCTTCCCTCTCGCCCTACGAGGTCATGTTGCAGCTCCTGACCCCACCAGCTGGCCCTCTAGGGTCCATGTACTGCCCCGGTCCCCTCCCGCCTTCCCTCTGTGGTCTGCTGTGCTGTCCCTAACTGATCCAATCCCAAGTTAGCTTGCTGCTCCTTCCCCTTCCCAGCTGCCCACCATAGTCTGTTAGGCTGTCTCTGTCCATCCTGGCTGCCGTCTGCGGTCAATATTGCAGCCCCTTGCCCCCCAGGTGATCTTCTGCTATCTGTGCTCTGCCCCTCTGGCTTTCACCTGCCTTCATTAGTCAGTTGTGCTACTTCTGCCCATCCCTGCTGCACTATGTTATGTTATGTTATGTTATGTTATGTTATGTTATGTTATGTTATGTTATGTTATGTTATGTTAAAATAGTTTTTTGAGTGCACGTACACCGATTAGTTTCCTGGTGCTAGTATAGGAGTAGCTGAGCCCCGGTAAGTCTATTCATTGGCCTGAACAAAGAGTCATGTCTTGAGAAGTCTCCTGAATACATGTAAGTCTGTGTAGGATCTGATTTCATAGGGGAGAGCATTCCAGAAGTGGGGAGACAACACTGTGACCCTGCTGCTACCTAGTCTCTTCCATTTATAAGGAGGAATGACCAGTAAGTTCATGTGGGCAGATCTCAGATTGCGCGTGGGTACATGTCTCTTAATGAGATTGGAGATGAATTTTGGGACCACATCACGTAGAGACTTACAGAAAAGGCACCCAATTTTAAAATCACAGTGTTGTGGAATTGGGAGCCAGTGTAGCTGCGGCATAAGAGGGGTGGCATGTTGGCATCTTGGTTGGTGGAAAATCAGTATGGCAGCCTGGTTCTGCACCAGCTGCTGTTTCTTGACTAAATACACTGGTAGCCCGAGATACAAGGAGTTTGCGTAGTCTTTGTGGGAAATGACAAGGGCTAGGACAACCTGCACCAGTGCTTCTCTAGTATGGAATCTACTGATTTTCCTAATCCTAAGGAAGAATCCGGTAGAGACTACTGTTCCAATCTGGGACTTCATTGACAAGTCATTGTTCATTCTCACCCCAAGGCTTTTCGTTGAAGGGGCTGGAACTGGAGAAGAGCCCAACTCTGTAGTCTGAGGTGAGCTTGTTGCCCCGGCACCCAGCCTTCTCTCTATGGTCTGTTTGTTGCCCTTTTCCCCTCCCACCCTCTGTATTTTAATGCTGCCTTTGTTGACAATATGATAACAATTGACTTTTAAAGGCTTACTGGCTTTAACATATGCTTTTCACAATTAATGAGGTAGACCACCTGCCTTTGTCATAAAGTTTGTTAATATGCAAGTTAGACCTGTGCTGCTTCATATAATGTTTCCAGTGCACCCAACAGGCATATAGCTTATCAACATAACCAATTCAGGTCTACACGGTTTTGAGCATTAACCATTCCACCAGGCAACCATTAGACATAAAATTAGAAAGGTACAAAATGATTGTCCTATGACAACTGACACTCACAGAACAAACCTTGCATATCTACAGTTAGTCCAATGGGAGACCAACACCAAATCTGTTGCCTACTAGGGTAATCTGTGAGATTCCATGTACAAAATACGTATCTGTAGGTCTTGATGTAGACTAATAATAATCCACACTTAAATAGATCTATACTTTAACCTATCTTTTCATGATAAATTTGTCAGGCCTTATGCCTTTTGTTGAAATATTGAAGAAGCACACAGGTTGAAGTGGAGAAGTTGTTTATTCAACCGAGATCCTCAAGCACCAGCTGACGTTTGAAGCACACCGATAAGACCGAGGTCATGATCTTTGGCAACCTCTCCCCGTGATGGTCTGACAACTGGTGGCCACATGACTTGGGCCCCCCTCCAGAACCAGTTACCAAGGTTAGAATCCTTGGAGTCATATTTGATGACAAATTAACATTCCATCATCATGTTAATACAGTGGTCTCCTCCTCCTTTCTGGTTCTAAGAAAAATTTAAAAGCTGCTTCCATATCTACCAACAGATGCGGGAAAAACTCTCATGTCCACCTTGATTTTCTCCAAATTGGATTACTGTGACTCTCTCCTGCTTAACGCTCAAGAACAGATTCTAAATAAATTACAGTCCATCCAAAATGCTGCAGCCAGGGTCCTACTTTCCACTCCCAAGTGTCACCCAATTGCTGCGGGAATCAGGCAATTGCACTGGCTGCTTGTCAGATGCCGCATTAAATTTAAGGCGCTTTGCATTGCCTGCAAGGCATTGCACAACTCAGGACGACACTACTTAAGAAAAGCTTTTGTAACTTACAGCCCCATCAGACCCCTTCGCTCATCCCTGACTTTTCTCCTACCAGTTTCTCGCTACAGGACAGTCCCTTGGGGAGACAGACGCTTTCAAGTGGCCACGGCGAGACTTTGGAATACTCTCCCTCTCTCTATTAAGACCAGTCCCACACTTATCATCTTCCACAGGCAATTGAAGACCTGGCTTTTCGACCAATGACCTCCTTCTGTACACTATGTCCTCTGGTAAATCTTAGGCGCTGAGACACCTCCGGGTATTTGTGCGCCATACAAATTTAAAAAACATAAACATAAACATAAACACACTCAACATTCTACAGTGAGCTTCATCTGAAGATTCTATAGTAAGGTATGTACCAAAGGAAGGAAAGGTGGGGGGAGTAGAGCGGGAACATGGAAGCGAGAAGAGGCAGGGAGAAGGAAGGAAAGAGGATATATATGTGTGATATAAACATTACAACACATCTCCCTTTGCATAAGGATAAACAAGGAGGAAAGATATCAATAGCAACAAATGTGGAAGGAAAAAACCATAATACAATATGGTAAATAAACAGAAGAAGATTACATATCATAGTCAGCATGCCAAGATGGTGGGCGGCAAATTCTGATCCTTTTGGTTTCTTGGGAGCTTGTAGCTGATTCATCCAGACTATCCTCATTGGAAGACATCAGAAAACGCACTTTAGGACAGTGAGTCAGTTTGCCCATGCTGAGGTTCTGAAAATTACGAATTTGTTAGTACTCAGCCTCCATTTTGTGATCGCCGCCATTTTATGTTGCCCTCACTCAGGCAGCTCGGCGAACGCGATGTTTTTGTCGTTTCTGCCTTTGCGTGTCAGGTGGCTTCTATGCTTATGTTTACTAGCGAGTGTCAGGGTCTGGCCGAGTACACTAATTCCTGTCTGAGCTGATTAATCCCCGTCCGGACTACATGTTGGTTCACACCATTGTTTCCTTTAAGTTATCTTATCTACTGTCCTTCGCTACATGTCTCCTGCATTCTCCTGTTTCAAGACTCTCCTTCTACGACACACAGCTGTGTTTTCTCTGCTTGTAAATCGAATAATGTGGATTCATTTGTAATTTGCTTAAGGGTCGAGTGACAAACGGGACCGGAAATTTGAGTTGCCTTAGTCTTAAAACATTGTTTCAAACGTTTGCCTATAGCTCATGCTCTTGTGTGATTGCCTTTTTGCATTGTGTCATAACATATATAAACCTGTGCGCCACGGAGTTAAGTGGCAGTCTCTTTTGAACCTCGCTGCACTGACGACTTCTAAGACCACTGTACTAGCTGCAGCTAATAAATACCATCTTCTACACCAGACGAAGAGTCCGTGTCTCTGTATTTGATAAGGCAGGTGAACTCCGGGGATTTAGGCGTAGCCTTTGCTGCTGAGCCTTAAGCCTGCGGTTCTCCAACTGGCGCCCAATGTGGGGCGACTTCAGCGGTAGCGGTTGAGCCCGAGGGTCGTGAGGAGCCCCGCAAGAAAACTCCGGAGGAAGCGCACCACCTGATCGACCCCTGTATGTCGGAAGTGGACCGAAGGTCCTTGACAGCGTGGCTACTCCTCTCCGATGGCTGTTTGGTAAAGCGAGATGATAGATGGACCTTCGCTGGTGTAGAACGATCCTTAGTTAAGTATTTGGTGGGTCGCTCCCACAGACCTTGATTTTGTTTTGTTTTTGGTACATTCAGGTATTGCAATAGCTGAAGCAAAGGGGTAAGTACGATTGTACTGTTTCACTGATCTATACCCCTTGTTGTTTGTGATCAATCTAGAGAAGTGACGATGCCTGGGCTGAGTAAGTTCAAGAGATTTTGTTGTTTAGGTTGTATGAGGGATTCCCAGTTAGAGGAATCGTGCCCGATCCCTCCAGTGGGAACTCCCACTTATGAGCTCTATTCGAAACATGGTATTGGTCCCATTACCTTTAACGAGACATGGGTCCAATATACGAAAAATAGCAGAGTTTTAAGATGGCCCCAGAATGGTATTTTTGATCCCACTATATTAGATAATTTAGAAACTATTTTGTTTAAAAGAAAAGCCCGGATGGCTATGTTCGACTCCTTTCGCCTCTGGCGTAAAGAAGCCAAACAGAAAGAAATTAAACAAGCGAAAAAGGATAAGAAAGCACAAGATATGTCGATTTTACTGGCTGCCCACCAGTTTAAAGATAATGAGGAAGATGGTGCAAAGGAGGTATCAGAGAGACAACATCGTATGGCGATAGATAGATGCTATCCGATGCTGCCTACTTCCTCTTCAGATAAAAATAAGGAATTAGAAGAAGATGCCCTAATGACTTGTTTATTGAATTCCCCTCCGCCCTATGTCCAAAATGCTACCGCACCTCCGTTACCCCCTCCAGTTGCTCAGCAAGTGGTTGCTCAGTTGCCAATTGTTCAGCAACAGGCTCAGCCTATTGATACTTCGTTGCCTGCTTCTGCTCCATCCTCACAGTCTGTAATTCAGCCTCCGCCTTCTCCTGCTCCTACTCTTCAGCCTGCTATGTTTCAGTCTCTGCTGCCTTCTACATCTGTCATGCCTCCTATTCTTTTGAAGGATTCTCCTACTTCGCAGAGGGGGATAGCGGATGCTGTTTCAAGTTTCTTTTCTCCTCTCATTGGATCATTTAATCTGTCTCCAGCTTTCTCTAGATGACAATCTCATTGTCAGCTTCCTCTTACGGACGAGAAAGTAGTTTTGGGCTCTCTCGCTCGTAGATGGATTGATCAGGGATCAGAATATAGTACCGCAGATATTATGAGTAAGTTCTATCAATGGCCAGAACCTACGCAGAGATATCTCGCGGCTCGAAGTTTGCCGTGTCAGGGACCTGCGGGAGGACCGAAGGATCACACTGCACCTTTGGAGACACTTTGTTGACTTTACTCTGTTGTGGGGAATCGGCGGGTGCGGCGGCCAGGGACTGCGAGTACCAGCATTCCCTGTCATCACCAACAGCTGGTACTCTTCCCCGGCCGGCCCGCCTCCTGCTTGCTGCCGTTTTAAATACCTCTCGCCGCCCCCGCTTCGCGGGAGCGACTCACGGCTCGAGGTTTGCTGTGTCAGGGACCTGCGGGAGGACCGGAGGATCACACTGCACCTTTGGAGACACTTTGTTGACTTTACTCTGTTGTGGGGAATCGGTGGGTGCAGCGGCCAGGGACTGCGAGTACCAGCATTCCCTGTCATCACCAACAGCTGGTACTCTTCACCGGCCGGCCCCGCCTCCTTGAACTATTTATGCAGACCTTGTTTCTGTCCCGCGGGACACGCGTGGGTCAAAGCGCGGGGCTAAGCCCGGGCAAAGGGCGGGCCCTCTTAGGCCCTCAGAGGCCCGAGGAGGACGGGACAGGGCCATCCCCCCTGATTTCGTGACTACATGCTAGGACGAGGTAAAGAACACCTACATCTCTGTGGCGTTTTATCTACTGACCTTGACTCTGACCTAGGCCTTAAAAATACTACAATGCCCACTGAGACCTCACAAACAGTAGACGCTGACCAAGCATCCTTGTGGCTAGATGAGTTAAACTTTCTATGTAAAACCACACACGTTTTAGTGGATTCACCGCTTCCTGTTGAAAGCTTCTACGCATCACCCGACACTGTCAGCTCTTTGCAACCCCTCCCATCATCTAATCAAGATAACATCCAAAACACCCAAAGGCTCGCCAATTCTGATTCCTCATACGTTATAAGGAAATGTAATGGGGTTAACAACATGGGGAACCAACCTAAACCTCAAAAACTGTGCCTAAGCCCTACACTTCCTGCCAGCAACCCCTCTACAATATCTGAGTCTGCTGAGAAACCAGTTGTCCTGCCATCTTCTATACAGGTGGAGCTATTATCCCTTATCGAACAACTGGTCAGCTCTATCATAACACCACTGTTAGATAAAATTAATATACTAGGGGACAGGCTGAAGGGATTGGAAGAAACCATCAAGTTCACCAAGTCCACCTTGCCAGCTAGCATAAATACTGTAGCACCCAAATGTTCCGACCCATCTTCTATTTCGAAAGACCCAAAGCCAACTAGCCAAGGCAAAAGGGTCTTAACCCAACCAATAGTCCCCAATGTACCAGTCCCAATACTTCGCAGAACCCCCCCTACACCTACCTTCTCGCAACCTGCAGCCCCTAGAGCACACCATAACAAAGTCACTCCCATCCAACTTCCCCCGGAGGCAGCTCCTTTTGTGTGTGTCCTCGCGGGAGTACCAGCACTTCCTCTATGGAAAACCGAGAGACAACACGACTTGCTGAACAAGGTCAAATTCTGGCTGACCAACAATAGACCCTTGCCACCCAACCTTGTGGGTACAATAATGAGTGTTAGAAGGGTGGGTTGGCTGGGTTCCCTCCAAAAAGATATAGCTGGTGACTTAGTGCTTGTAAGATTTAGGCAGACACATATTGTCCCGTACCTGCGCACCTGCGCACCTCAAGTGGGAAACAGTCCAATCTCCGTTTGGGATTTGCACGACTTTTATCCTAGAATGTCTCGGTCCCCCACATCCAGTCTAAAGGCAGGGTGTAACATGTTGATGGGCAGAAGTTTTCCTACTAATACCCGTCAAGAATCATTGCTCTACAGTTCTAAGTACTGGAACCCTTATTAAATTGCTGGTTGATCAAATTCTGACCTGTGCATTGTACGTTATAACCAAGACACTTACTCCCACGGGTTGGGCAAAAGTTTTTAAAATGTAGATATTATGTATCATTGTATGTATGTTCTATTTACAACTGTTTTTTAAACTGTATGCTTTTATGATTTTTTGAACTAAAATCGAATAAAGCTATATTGACTTGACTTGACTTGATATGTTTTTAACGTTATGTGTCAAAACCTTATTAAAGGTTGGGAAGATATGGAGTCAGATACAGTTCCCTCGGAATTGCTGAAGTTGTAGGCTGACTTTAATAAAGGCATTATTGTAGGACACCGGGTTGAAGAGGCAGTGAATGAACTCATTGCGTTTCGTACAATGTTTTTGTCCTTGTCTGTTTCCGAGACTAATCCCAGCAATAAACAAGGCAATAAGAATTATCCGATGTGTGAGGTTCCTCCCGTATGGAGAGAAGCGGTGATTGGTCCACCTCCTGTCCCCGCTCATTTCCAGCGTATATGGGTCCATGAACCCTGGAAGAGGTCTGAAGTGTTGGCACTTAAGAACACTCTTCCGGACCCCCGTAAAAATCCTGCTGGATATTACAAAGAATTGTCCCAAACAGTCGACGCTTGCATTATGAATTTGGCCGACATTGATATGCTATTTGGAAATGTGGTTCCGCAAGGTATATGGGCGCGGATTCGTAAGGAAAATCACTTGGCTGAATTAGGTGGCGATTGGGCTGCTATTAGAGCCCCGGATGCGAATCAGGTGGGCGGTGCGAAACCTGAGGATTTGATTTCGGCTCTACCAGGTAGAATATTGAATTGATGAAGACCATGATGCCTGCGGTGCGAGTAAATTGGGATAAGCTGGCTGCATGCAAGCAAAGGAAAGATGAAAGTGTCTCGGATTTCTTCACTAATTTTGAAGAGACGTTTATAGACCACAGTGGTCAGGATTTGAGTGTAGAGGGTGGTCAGCGGTTATTTGTGGACAAGTTTGTATACAATTTGCTTCCTGAGTTATCGAATAAATTAAAGAGTTCTGAAAGTGCATGGGCTGTCTCTTCTCCTGCTAAAATATTGGCTACTGCACAGTATTATGAGAACAGAGATAAGGAGGAAAAGGAGAAACAAGAGAAGAGAGAAGAAAAATAGAGATTTGAAAACAGAGGTTCTTTTACAGCAGGCATATCCACCTCGCTCGAATCAGCATCAGCAATCTTCCCAGTTTCAGCAGCCTCCACAGTTTCAGAGATTGTTGCAAAAGCCCGAGTATTATGCGCCGCGACCTTCGTTAGGTCCTAATCAATGTGCATATTGTAGGGAAGAAGGGCATTTCAAGAATAGTTGTCTGGTTCTATTACAGTGTAATAATGGGATGTCTGCTCCCCGAGGTCGTGGTAATTTTCAGGCAGGATCTAGAGGTAGAGGACGGGGTACGTCCTCCCAGGAGCAACATTCTTTTTCTTCATCTACTTCAAATTACTTTGATCAACAGGCAGTTCCGTCCACACAATATTACAATGATGATTATCACGTTGAGAATAGGGTCGGTGATTTTCAGACTGAATAGGACAGCCATGGACAAAGTAAGGGAGTTGTGTCGATTCCAGTAGATCAAAATTCGCCATATGTCATTGTCAATACTATGGGCGTTTTAGAACCGTTTCTTTTGGATACTGGTGCGATGAGAAGTTCTATCATGCATTCTAAACTCCCTGGGGCACCTTTGTCTGGCATTATGAATACCGTTGTGGGATTTTCTGGCGCCCCAGTCCGTAATCCGGTTTCTTGCCCCTTGCCTGTCTCGATTGGTCCTTATGATTTGGAAGCTTCCCTTATTCTGACAACTGGTTGTGGTGAGAATTTGCTGGGTTTGGATTTGTTAAAAAGGTTACATGCAACATTGTATTGTTCTCCTTCTGGTGTGCATCTTACATTGGGAAAGAAATTGATGTCTTCTATGTGCCTGTCCCGAGATCAGTTTCCACCTGAGTTGCTTTCTCTCCCGGAAAGTCTTTGGGCCACGGGTCCGAATGACGTGGGTCGTCTTGCGATCCCACCGTTTGTTGTTACAGTTAGAGAGAATGTTAGGATGCCACGTATTCCCCAATATCGCATTTCAAGTGATGGAGAAAGACCACTATTGGCTATTGTTGATGACTTTATTCAGAAAGGTGTGGTTGAAGAAACGAAAGGCAATGTTTGCAACAGTCCTGTTCTTCTGATCCTTAAAAGAACGGATCCTTCACAGCCTCCTGTCTATCGATTTGTTATCGACCTGAGGGAGGTCAATAAAATAGTGGTGCCACAGTTCCCTGTTGTTCCGGACATTACAGCTTTGTTAACAATGATTCCTGCTTCGGCAGTTTGGTTTTCTGTGATAGATCTAAAGAATGCTTTCTTTAGCATTCCTATTGCTGAAGAAAGTAGGGACATCTTTGGTTTCTCTTTAGGTGGCCGAAGTTTCCGCTTTAAGAGAGCTCCTCAAGGCTATTGTGAAAGTCCTTCTATTTACAGTAAAGCTCTTAAGTCCCAGCTTGATGCTTTTTCTTTGCCTCCAGGTGCTACACTTATTCAGTATGTGACCGACTTACTGGTGGCTGCTGATACGGAAGATGTGTGTAAGAGTGTGACTGTTGCATTGTTGCGTCATTTGTCTGCTTTAAATTATAAGGTGTCGCCCTCTAAGCTGCAATATGCCCGCCAAGAAGTGACCTATTTAGGTCATCTCTTGTCGAAGGAGGGAAGGCGATTGACCCCAGAACGTATTCATGATATTTCACAGATGTCTGTACCTACTACACAGAGAGAAGTACGTGCATTTTTGGGTATCACTTCCGACTGTAGACAATGGATTCCCAATTTTTCTCTTTTGGCGAAACCATTGTTGGCACTAACGTTGAAAGATACGCCTCATCCGCTCCCTTGGATGGATGAATGTCAGAAAAGTTTTGTTGATTTACGTACTGCCCTGTGTTCTGCTCCGGTGTTGGGTACCCCAGATTATAGCAAGTCCTTTACACTGTACGTTCACGAGAGAGAAGGTTGCGCATTGTCAGTTCTGACACAGCAATTTGGAGATAAGCAAAGGCCATGTGCCTATTTCTCCGCTACATTAGACCCAGTAGCTAAAGCTTTGCCCAGTAGTCTCAGAGCTACAGCGCCTGCCGTAATCTCTATTAGACAGTCTGCTGGATTAGTACTGGATAATACACTCATCGTTATGGTTCCACATGCAGTGGATACCTTGTTGAACAGAACTAAAACGCAGCATCTCACGAGAGCTCGTTTGTCTGGTTACGAGCTGACACTTTTTGCGAGTCATGCACATATCAAAAGATGTAACACGTTAAATCCAGCTACGCTGTTGCCACTCCCAGATGAGAAAGATGATCAGGAGAAACATGATTGCTTTCTCCGAACAGAAGAAGAAATGAAGGGTAGGATTGATCTAAAGGACACTCCGCTAAAGGACCCGGATGGGATCCTTTGGGTGGACGGTTCTTGTTTTAAGCTTCCGAATGGGAAAACCACTTCTGCCTATGCTGTCACTACCTTATGCACTATTGTTGAGATGGCACGTATTGGACATAATTCAGCCCAAGCAGCTGAATTAATAGCCTTGACTAGAGCGTGTGTGTTGTCAAAGGGAAAGAGAGTGAATGTGTACACGGATAGCCAGTACGTCTGTGGCGTTGCACATAGTTATGGCAAGTTTTGGAGGGATAGAGGTTTCTTCACCTCCCATGGGACGAAGATTCAGCATGGCCAGTTAGTGACTGATCTTCTCGAGTCACTTACCTTACCTACACAAATAGCGATCATAAAGTGCAGTGCTCATAAGAAAGTTACAGATGATGTGGGTCGTGGAAATGCGTTTGCAGATGAGGTAGCGAAATCAACAGCCAGAAACACCTCTAGCCGAATGTATGTGGTAGGCCCTGCAAATTGGGTTAGGGAAATTGGAATGTGTGAAGACACGGTTGAGAGTGTGAAAACAATACAGGGAGAGGCTACTGAAAAGGAATTGAGTACGTGGAAGGAAAGTACGGGAATGTTAGGTCAGATGGGCTGTTGGACAGAGTTGTCGGAACATCAGCGATGGTTGTTACCGGATGCCTATGTGTTACCGGTCGTAACTATGGCTCATGGTCCAGCTCATATTAGTGCAAAGGGCATATGTAAGCTTTTGGCCTCGGTATGGCAGAATGAAGGAATTCCGAAATGTGCAGAAAATCTGGTTAAACATTGCATTGTTTGTCTAATGCATAACCCAGGAAAGGGTACCCCAACTCCGGCAGGTCATTTTGCTCCCCCGTCATATCCTTTTGAGGTGTTGCAGATTGATTACATTCATATCGATCGCTGCAACAACCTCAAGTATGTTCTGGTGGTGGTATGTGCCTTTTCCCGTTGGATAGAGGCCTACCCCTTGAAAGATAATACTGCTCTGTCGACTGCTAAAGTGCTAATTAAGGAATTCTTCCCTAGATTTGGTTTGCCTCGCATTGTCTGGAGTGACAATGGAAATGAATTTGTGGGCCAGATTATGCAGAAAGTATGTTCTGGCCTTGGTATTAGACAGAAATTCCATGCGGCAAACCATCCACAGTCAGCAGGTTTGGTTGAGTGTTACAATGGTACACTCAAATTGAAGCTAGCCGAGATTCAAGCTAGCACTGGCCTTGCTTGGCCTGATGCTTTGCCCCTAGCTCTTTTGTCTACCAGAACTACTGTGCACTCTTGTATGGGACTTAGCCCCTATGAGGTGGTATTTGGACGCCCGGCTAATGTTTGGTGCGTCCCTCGTCCTAAAAGATATTCTGATATACCATATCCTTTGTTGATTGATTATTTGCACGATTTGACTACTAAATTGAGTATTATTCGCCAACAGGTGCAAAGTGTTTTGCCGGAGGCCTCCACAGACCCAGGTAATATGTTTCAACCTGGAGACTGGGTCTGTGTGAAGAACTTTCAACGGACCAAGAATCTGGAGCCTCGCTGGTCTACGCCTACGCAAGTTTTGCTCGTCACTCGCACGGCTGTAAAAGTGGTGGGCAAGCGCAATTGGGTGCACGGCGTGCACTGTAAAAAAGTGCCACTGCTGTTGCCCTTTGACCAGTGGATTCGTAGTGGTGTGAGAGAATCGGACACTGCAGCGATTCCTTGTTTCGTTCATTTCAGTGACGCTCAAATCTATGGGACTCAGTCTGAAAAAGCGGATGATGATATTCTTCAAGCCGCTGTGCCTTTGCATCTTCGGATAGACACTACAAATCCAGAAGCTCTATTCCAGGACCAGACCGTGCCGAGCAAAACACGTTACAATTTGAGGCCAAGAACTAATAAAGAGAACTAAAATGTTTTTGAACATTTTCTATTTAAAGACATTTCTTTTTGAACTCTTTTTGCTTCCTTGGATACAATTTTAGTTTTAGATGTGCCATCTGTCTCCGTCGCAGGGTCACGGTAGAAGTCTCAGACTGTAACCTGGTTTTTGATCCTTTAGTAAGTGGCTAGTGCCTCAGGATATACAGAAGTAAGTAGCTGAGTGATTGAGGAAGATTGCCTTTAGCGACATTTTTTTTTTACACAAAGATGGATGGCGCAACAACCATAGGTAGGGAAAATAGGAAGCAGGAAATGAGATCAAAATATTGTAAATTACTGCATAGTCGATTTGGCGTAACTTTGTGTGTTTTGATGGTTTTATGTATTTTAATAGCTTGCACAGGATGGACCGTCCATGTTTTGCAAATGAGAAATGCTGCAAATTCTACATCTTCTTTGCCTTCTCGTCTTTCTGTCTTTTCACATAAAATGCATACTCTACCCCATCATGAGCAGATAAGGTGAGCAGTGTATATGAACAATACGTTCATTCAATTATTACACCAACATCAGTTGGCTATTAACATGACTGACTGTTGGGTGTGTGGTCTTTGACAAATAATGCGCAAAAGGGAATGCCATATCTGGTTCTTCCCTTCTCATATGAAGGTTCAGCTTGGACTTATCAGCCGCATACCACGACAGACTTAGAAGCCCCGTAAGAACTTCTGGGAATGGACTAGATTTCAGTCATAGCTCTCAGATAAAAGGCATAGTGATAATGGCTAAAATTGTAGAGAAGAATAAGATTCCATTAGATGAGAAGAGAGCTTACGACGGATGGAATGTTACCCACTATGTCTCTATTCTTGGTGACAAAACTAATAAGGGTGAGTCTTCCCCAGTATGGACTGTGCCCCATCAAGGTAATTTTTGTCTCCAAGTATATAGCAAGAAAGCTGACATGCAGCAGAAATGTGCATATACATACTTATTTTCGTCCCTTGATTTTCCTCCGTTGGTTCATTCACAAGGAACATATTTTGTCTGCAATGACCGAGCTCATACTTGGCTCCCTTCCAATTTTTCTGGAACTTATTACATAGCTTTCCTCCTTCCCCCTACATATACGGCTCCGTCAGACCATCCCAGAGTTAGGCATAGCAGAGGTGTAATTGATGCCAAAGACACGGCAGAGCAAGAGGGAGGAGACTTTCTTAAATGATTCCTTCCCTTTTGGGGCCCGATGATTAACAGTAGACATATTAGGCAATTGGTTCGAGTGGTTGAGACCACTATTAATGTTACTGCAGGTGCGATAGGTAACATTACAGAAGAGCTTCAGGCGGACCGTCTTATGACGTTGCAAAATTGAATTGCATTAGACGTGATCTTAGCAGACCGAGAAGGTGTCTGTAGATTGATCGGATCTAGTTGCCGCATTTATATTCCAGACAACGCTCCGGCAGTATACCAAGCCATTTCCAAATTGCACACGGTCTCCGAGTCGATTCATCAGGACGAAGGAGATTGGTCTTTTATGGGATGGTTTTGGGGAATATTGTCAACTTGGGGATGGAAGATCTTAACGTTCCTTGGAGCAATCTTAGCCGTCATATTCTCTTGTTGTGTATGTGTGCAATGTGGTCCTGCAGTTTGTGGCCTGTTGGCTACTTTATGTGTTCCACAATCTGCTACTCAGAAGACAGAGAATATTCGAATGATGGTGCAGCAACAGCTTGAAGATCTTATGAACATCAGTGTCGACTCTGACTCAGATTAGCGTGAGTTGGTTTGTCTTTGCCTGAGTAATGGCAAAAGGAGGGTGTGAGGTTCTGAAAATTACGAATTCGTTCGTACTCAGCCTCCATTTTGTGATCGCCGCCATTTCATGTTGCCCTCACTCAGGCAGCTCGGCGAACGCGATGTTTTTGTCGTTTCTGCCTTTGTGTGTCAGGTGGCTTCTCTGCTTATGTTTACTAGCGAGTGTCAGGGTCTGGCCGAGTACACTAATTCCTGTCTGAGCTGATTAATCCCTGTCCGGACAATTAGGGAAAGGAATTATATAGCAAACCAATTATTACTGTACCGCCCTCATAATACATATATTCATAGTATTGTGTGACCTTGAATGATTATTGGCTGAGACAAAATGATATATCAAAATTTAGAAACCATTTTATTTATAGTTTTTTTCTCCTTCTATATTATTCATCATTTTTTGACTTTTTTTTATATAAGTTATATATTATTCACAAAAATTCCATTCAAATACATACATTACATATATTCACTTAACAATACAAAAAGAGGAAAAATAAAAAGTGCTATACGATATATTCGGTCGATGGAGAGTTAGAAAAAGGCAATGCGGTGGAATGGAACTACGCGCGTTTCGGCCAGTGGCCTTCGTCAGGTAACCGTCATTCGCAAGTTACAGACATGGTAATGTGCAACAAAGACCTAAACCAAAAAAATACATAATATACATATATAAATATATAAATATATTGGTCGCTATTGTACAAAAAATTCTCACATCTTAAAAAACTCAAGGGTCAGTAATTACATTTCATGATATATATAGCAGCAATGAACTTTTCTGATTTCATCGGACTATGTTGAACTTTAATGTTTCACTTGTTTTTCACATTAAACATTTCCAGTATTCTATAACATACATTTATAAGCATACTCATGTCCTAATAGATAATTGTCTCTATTACATGTCTATTCAAATTAATGTAGAGCATCAAATATTGTAAGCTATGAGATCAGTACCACTAGATACCACATATGTGAGTAATAGTCTGTCAACTTAATGCCATTTTCTTGTAAATCCATGCTGTATTCCTTTTTCTTTCTCTCTGATCTATACTCTACCTATAAATAATAGGTCCCAATCTAGAAGATGAAGAAATTTGTACAATGTGTGATATTGATCTCATAGCTTACAATATTTGATGCTCTACATTAATTTGAATAGACATGTAATAGAGACAGTTATCTATTAGGACATGAGTATGCTTATAAATTGATGTTATATAATACTGGAAATGTTTAATGTGAAAAACAAGTAAAACATTAAAGGTCAACATAGTCCGATGAAATCATAAAAGTTCATTGCTGCTATATATATCATGAAATGTAATATCTGACCCTTGAGTTTTTTAAGATGTGAGAATTTTTTGTACAATAGCGACCGATATATTTATATATGTATTTTATGTATTTTTTTGGTTTAGGTCTTTGTTGCACATTACCATGTCTGTAACTTGCGAATGACGGTCACCTGACGAAGGCCACTGGCCGAAACGCGCGTAGTTCCATTCCACCGCATTGCCTTCTTCTAACTCTCCATCGACTGAATATATCGTATAGCACTTTTTATTTTTCCTCTTTTTGTATTGTTATATGAATATATGTAATGTATGTATTTGAATGTAATTTTTGTGAATAATATATAACTTATATAAAAAAAACAGTCAAAAAATGATGAATAATATAGAAGGAGAAAAAAACTATAAATAAAATGGTTTCTAAATTTTGATATATCATTTTGTCTCAGCCAATAATCATTCAAGGTCGCACAATACAGTGAATATATGTATTATGAGGGCGGTACAGTAATAATTGGTTTGCTATATAATTCCTTTCCCTAATTATTTATTTACTCCTTACGAATAGCAAACGGAATAGCGTGTAGGGGTCCCCGTTTTTTCCAAACACCCTAATCCCCATCCGGACTACATGTTGGTTCACACCATTGTTTCCTTTAAGTTATCTTATCTACTGTCCTTCGATACATGTCTCCTGCATTCTCCTGTTTCACGACTCTCCTTCTACTACACACAGCTGTGTTTTCTCTGCTTGTAAATCGAATAATGTGGATTCATTTGTAATTTGCTTAAGGGGTCGAGTGACAAACGGGACCGTGAATTTGAGTTGCCTTAGTCTTAAAACATTGTTTCTAACGTTTGTCTATAGCTCATGCTCTTGTGTGATTGCCTTTTTGCATTGTGTCATAACATATATAAACCTGTGTGCAACGGAGTTAAGTGGCAGTCTCTTTTGAACCTCGATGCACTGACGACTTCTAAGACCACTGTACTAGCTTCAGCTAATAAATACCATCTTCTACACCAGATGAAGAGTCCGTGTCTCTGTATTTGATAAGGCAGGTGAACTCTGGGGATTTAGGCGTACCCTGCGCCGCCGGGCCTTAAGGCTGCCGTTCTCCAACGCTCCAGGTACTACCATCTTCCAACACTACAGAGTTATTGTTAACACGTTTTCATTCTTAGGGGTTTGGAGAATGAGGAAACTTTTGAACAATATATATTGGGTCTCTTGATAACTACCCGATGACCTTCTCGACAATCTTTATTGACAGTACCCCATTTCTGGTCGTATCTGGATTTGTAATCTTGTTGATGATGCCACACCTTTTCCATGACTGTATTCCTGTCTACCCAAACAGGGGACCCCCCATTAAGCCAATTGGTAGTCAGTTTGGAACCAGGATGTCTTCCATTGAAGGGAAACAAAAGGAGAGACAGCATAGATAGTGTTGGGCGTGATGTGGTATGACCATAGAATTTTTCTGAAAGCCTCCTCTACAGGTTTGTGAGAAGACAGGGCCCATTGAATGGTGTTTTATCATCCTGTTGGCTCTCTCTACCAACCCATTGGCTTTGGGACAATAGAGAGGGGATTTGAGATGGAAAATAGACAATTTACTCAAGAATAGTTTCATCTCATCTGAGGTAAATTGAACACTGTTATCTTTAGTCAAAGTACTTGGTATGCCTACTTTAGAAAAAACTTCTTTAAGAAATTCAAATAGGGATGATGTAGTGATGATAGAGACCAATTTAGTGGAAATCCTATGGGAATGTTAATCGATAAGTACAAACATGAATCTTTGGGAGTAATTGAGCAGGTTTAAAGGACCTATAATGTCAAGACCCAACTTGTCCCAAGTTTTGGAAGGAACTGATACAGGAATAGGTGGTGCTTTACAAGTGACTTTAGCCTTGTCACTGGATCCACCAGTCAGCCAATCCTTCACAATACTCTCCACCATGGAGTCCATATTGGGAAACCAATAGTCTTGCCTAATTTTGCTTTTTGTCATGCTCCTACCAGGATGGCCCTCGTGAGCTATTTCAATGATGCACTCATGCATGTTCTCAGGAGGAATAATTCTATTTCCTCTGTAAATGTGGTCACCAATGATAGACAACTCATCTTTCACAATCCAGAAAGATCTAAGATTCTCAGGTAAGTCTTTACAATTGTAAGGCCACCCATTGCAGATATAGTCCTTAAGATTAGTAAGGCTGGTGTCATCTTTCCTACATTTCTCCTATTCATCCTTACTCATTGCAGGAATATCAATAGACAGAATGGTTTCTTCAAGGGGGTTACACTGGAAGTACTTATTGGCGATGGGGAGCCTGGACAGACACTCTTCAATTTGGTTCTTGCTACCAGGTACATAACTTATAGTATAGTTAAAGCCTTGTAAACCAAACACCCACATAGAGATGCTTGGAGTGGCTTTTTCAATGCATTTGGTGGAGAACATCGGCAGTAAGGGTATATGATCAGGTCTTAGGGTGAATGGAATTCCCCAGAAGATTATATCCAGAGGTGCACCTTGACAAGAATGGGGAATGAGATAGCTGAGTCCTTAGATGCAGAGATCTCAGGGGAAGCGATAGAGATGGCAATTAGGGCAAGGCAGCGGAGGAGGATTCCATACCCCTGGAAATTTCAAAAAGTTTTGTGGATGTTTTGATGCTAGCTTTTAGTCAGATGATAGGGTCTATTGGGGCAAGTGGGAAAGTCCTGAATCGTGGAAAATTACACAAATTGTTTTCTTTCTCAAAAAGGATAAACCAGCAGATGAGTGTGGGTCGTATAGACCAATTTTACTCATAAATACTGATGCAAAGATTTTTGCAAAAATATTAGCAAATCAACTTGCCCCTGTAATGCCTAGTTTGGTCTCTCCTCAACAACATGGGTTCATCCAAATTAGAGATTCTACTGCCCACGTCAACATGGCGGTGACAACTTTTGATGTGGCTAATATAGAACCTACCCCACTCTGTATCATTTTATTAGATGCTTAGAAAGCATTTGACCGAGTGGGGTGGGATTTCCTATGGGCAACACTCATAGCTTTTGGGATAAGGAGTCAGTTTAGGAAGTGGGTACAAGCTCTATACAACCCCTGTTGGTGTCCTGCGGTACTCGTCAGGGGTGCCCTCTTTCACCCCTGTTATTTACACTGTATATAGATCAATTCATTCTTGCCCTACAAAATAATCCCAAAATCAGTGCTTTACTAATGGAGCAAACTCTTTAAAGGTTATCGCATATGTGGACGATCTAGCAGTATTTTCCACGGAGCCAGGGAGAGCATTAAGGGAAATAACAGAGGTGGCCACAGGGTTTGGCTTGATTTCAGGTTATAAATTAACCGTTAATAAGACCCAAATCTTGCTTAATCATAAACCGCTAGATCGTTTGCAGGAAGTCTGCTCAGTCGTTACTTATTTGGGGGTATGGATATCGGCACAAATAGAGAAAATCGTCTTCTTGAATTATGAAGAGTTGACGAAAGCGACAGTTAAATCTTTTAAAAACTAGCACAAGTTACCTCTAGGTATTATAGGTCGCATTAATATATAGTTAAAATGAACATTTTGCCAAAGTTTTTATATCTCTTTCATTCTATTCCATTGCGAGGAGTTTATTCTTTCTTTAAACGACTAGAAAGTACAATAAGTAGCCTTATATGGGGATATAAGAAGGCGAGATGAGCTATAGAATGTTTAAAGCTCCCATTTGGTCAAGGAGGCCTGTAGTAACTATACTTTAGGATGTATTTTTGGTCAGCCTTTTTTGGTCGCTTTTGTAGCCTGATTAATCCTGCTAGCATCTTTGTTTTTCATACATTTATGTTGGGGACGAGAGTAAAATGTTTTTGTACAGAATAATGGATCCAAATTATTTTAAAAGACTTAAATTCAAGACTGCACAGGACAGTATATTTATTTGGCAGGCGATTTGACAGGGGCATTATATCTTCATATCTTGACAAATTTCCTCTCTACTCTAACCCTGTTCTACAGGGGATATTCCATGATGAGGTGGGAAAAAACTGGGCCAGATGGGGAGTAGTATGCTTAGGTGATCTCTTCAGTTATAACGGCTTCATCTCTTTCAAGAGATTACAGATCATTTATAAATTGCCAAATCATACACTGTTAAATACTATCAGATTCAAGATTATCTATTAAAGCACCTGACGTTGATTATTAGAACTAGTTCTGATGTTTGGGATTTTATATATGATGAAGCAGGAAAATCTATGATCAGTAAGGTCTATAAATGATTAGGTAGCTATAGAGTGGATGATTGCAAAATATAGGCCAATTGATGGAGCAAGGTATTGGAGATCCCTGTAGTGGCTAGTACCGTCACATAAGCATTCTGTACTATTAAAGAAGTGGTGCATTCTACCAATCTGAGATTGCAGCAGTAGAGGACAATATGTCTTCTCTATTATACCCCAGAGAGAATAGCTAAGTGGGAGCTTAATAACATAACCACTGATAGGACAAAGTGCCCAAGAGGCGATCTACATCTGGCAGATATTAAACATATGTTTATGACATGCCCAGAATTGAGGATATTTTGGCAGAATGTCCAGAATGTTCTCTCTCAGAAGCTGGGGGTGGGAACTCCTTTGACGATAGGGAAATTGTGCTGGCTTGTAGGAGTGCTGGTTTCAAAAGGAAAGGTCTTTTAACTATTTTGTTATTCTCTGCAAGGCTGACTATAGCCCGAGTGTGCATCTCACCAAAGACCCCATCGGTTATGGATTGGTGGCTTCTTGTTATACATACGTATGATATGGAACAGGCATTGGCCAAGACATGAGGCGTTAGCTAAGTTGCTAAATGCAATGCAATTTGGAGGTCTTTGTTTTAGGCATTATAATTTGATGTATTAAGATGTCTATTTTAATGTAAATATGCTTCTGGCCTCAAATAAATATCTGTTAGATATTATTTTATGTCTTACTTTTCCCTCTTGTTATCTATTTCTTTTAACCCCTCCATATGAGATATTGCTTTTGATATATGCTTATACTCAATAGGTTGTATTTTTGCCTTGTCTACTTATATACTGTTCACCCAATCGTTGACAAATAAAATAAAAAGAAAGTACATAATGGGAAAAAAAGGAGTTCCCCAGAAAAAGAATTTAAAATAGTTTATAGGCCAGCAACACACAAAAGCCTCTTTTTCTATGGTTGAATAGTTACATTCTGGATCTTTTAAAGTCCTTGACGCAAAAGCAATTCCTCTTTCTAGCCCATCAATAATTTGTGTGAGTCAGGCTCCCAATCCTTTCATGCTGGCATCTGTAGGCAAAGTGGTTTTGGCATTAGGATCAAACATACTTAAGAGGGGTGCTTCCATGATTGACTGTTTAATGTGTGTAAAATTATTTTGGCATTGGGAGTTCCATTCAAAAGGGGTACCTTTTTTTAGTAATTCCCTTTGAGAATGCCCTTGCTCTGCAAAATTCTTAACATACTTGGCATGTACTCTACTAGCCGCAAGATTGATTTTAATTCTTTATTAGTAGGTGCAGGGGTCAACTTGACAGAACCAACTAAGTTAGTTTTTGGTCTAATTCCTTCACCCGAGATGGTGTGACCAAGATACACAACAGATCCAATACCTATTTTACACTAGTCCTTCTGTGTACTAATCCCAGCCTTACTTAACTTCCTAAGGAATTTCTCTAATACCTTGTTATGTTCAGCCCGTTGACTCCCCGTACATTAGGATGTTGTCCTGGAAGCACAACACCGTGTTGGTCCCCTGCAGAATGTGTTTCATAATAAGTTGGAACAATGCAGCGGCAGATGCTAAGCTGAACAGCATTCTACTGAATTGGTATGGCCCAAAGGGAGTAATGAAGGAGGTAAGGTGTTTGGAGTCAGGATAGAGAGCTACCTGGTTGTAAGCTGAAGAGAGGTCCAGGACACTAAAATACTTAGCTCCCTGTATGACACTGAGCATCTTGTTGATATTGGGGAGGGGGTTTCTGTCCACCCAAATGTTCTCTTTCCTCCCTCCGTGGATGCTATTACAATGGGGGATAACCATTCAGAGCTCTCCATTATCTCAATCACACCACTAGCTTCTAATTTGTCTAATTCTGTTCTGAGTAGGTCCCATACTAACAGTGGAATAGATCTGGCTTTGAGAAAAGCAGGTTTTTGTTGTTTCTTTAACTTAATTTTGTGCAGGAAGATTTTTGGTAAACCTAAATTGTCGGAGAATACATTTGGAAATTTTTCGCACACTTCTTTACCAACAACAGAACTCTCAACTAAATACACAGGTTCAGTTGTATTGTGATCCAACTTAGTTCCCAAGTCTTTTTTGGTGTTTCCACCCTAACAAATTTGAGCCGTTTTTTGTAATGTAAACTTTCTTCAAAGTGTTTCTATCTTTGAAGCTAATATACATGGGAAGCATGCCCACAAGAGGTATGGGATCATGGTTGTAACCCCCCGGGTTGACATCTGGAGGCAATAATGCATAATCTTTGTTTCCTGAGTTTTCCTCAAATGTAGACTCATTAATGAGGGGAACATGAGCCTGCAAACACTGTATACGGAACATCATCTAGCAGAATTTTGCACTTGGGTTAGTAGTTATTAGAAAGCTCCTTATTTTCTGCAACTTGGAAGATAATATCTTCATTTGAACCAACTTCACTGCTTACCATATGCGTAACATTGCTTCTTATTTCTCTGCAAACTTTTGTGAAATGCCCTAGTTTGTTGCATTTTCTGCATATAACATTTCTGGCAGGACATTTGATGTTATCAGCTGCTGTGATTACCACACCTGAAGCATTTTAGTGTACAACCCTCTCATTTTTGTTTAATGGGCTCAGTAGAGAGTGATCTATTCTTTTCATTTTTTGCAGACACTTTATACACTCCTTTGTCCATAACTTGCTTAATCTCAACAGTGTCTTTCATTTCATTTATACAAAATGCAGTGTGCTCAATGCTTTTCGCAATGTCTGTAGCTTGTTTTAAATTCGGAGCGTCAGCAAATAATTTTTCTTGAATTTTCTTGTCACTGCTGCACCCAACCAATTGATCCCTGATAAGAGATTCAGTTAAAGTACCACAATCACAAGTAGATGCCCGCCCTTTCCTTTTGATCTAGAAAATAATGTATGTCTTTCTAGGACCACATTAATCTTTTCACCAAATTGTATTTCTAATTACTTAAGAGTGTTTTGGTCCATAGCAAGTTGTGGGCCACCATGCACATCCTCATTAACATCCTCACCTTAAATTAAGATCATCAAATATTTCTCTAGCATTTTTCCATAAATTATGTAACAAAATATGTTGTTTACGTATGGATGAAAATCTATCATCCCCTATTGCAATCAAGTATGATTCAAAGAATAAAATGAAATGAAATGTGGCATTTGTAAAGCGCAAACAGTCGCTCCCAAAGGGGCCTCCTGGTGCTACCAGATAACGTGCTTCAGCTGTGAAGGATTAAGATCTAGATAAGTGCAATGCAAGATTCATCAGTTGTTCCATAGATCCATATCTTTAGGGCCTTCTTGAACTGCTCTTCAGATTCCATTGATCTTAGTTTGCTTGGCATGAAGTACCAAGCCTTTGCTCCTAACACAGTAGCCGACTTCCCACCCGTCTTTTCCAGGGGGTAAGTGGTTCCCCTGCATCAGTAAAAAATGAAGGAGGTTGAGACATTGCAAATGATGCCATAATGTGTGACAGAAAGGAAGAGGTAGGAGAATAGTAGAGAAAAGATAAGGCACGCACAGTAGAAGGATAAAGAAGGAAAGAAAGCGAGATAAGGTATGGAAGATATGACGAGGGAAAGTCTCACCTCTGACAGTGCACTAAGGCCTGCTAACCAGACCTCAGTTCCAGTTCTCCTTCCCCAAAACAAGGTGAAATCCAACTGTATGTTTCCGGCCATAGGATAACATTATAACACTTATAAATTGCACTGTGTAAACTTTTGGAAACTGTAAAAATTCATATCTCGAAAAGCACATATTTGATTCTTGTGTTCTTGGTATCTAAATTTATATAAAGGTAAGTGATATTTTTATATGTTGGTGTTGGATTTCTTTACTGAGTATGTGTCGCATTTGGATGTATGACGTTACAATGCATACTTTTACCATGCATGCCTTTACAACGCGGTTTTTACATCGCAAACCTTTACAAAGCATAGCGCTTTGGGGTGCTGGATAGTGAAAAGTTTAATTTACTATTCCTACTCCAGTCCCTGTGGACACTAGGGAAGGTATTGGATAGTAAATTAAACTTATTCCCTATCCTAGAGCGCCCCCCAGCGCAATGCGTTGTAATGGTTTGCGCTGTAATGGCTGCGTTGTAATGGTAGTGCGTTGTAAAAGTTTCGTTGTAAAGGTTGTTCACCGTCGCATTTACTGCCTTTTTGTATGGACTGTGCAATAAATGCTTAGCAATACCCTCTGATATGCCTAACTGCTTCCCCACAGTACCCCAAAAGAGAGCATTTGGGGTATCATTTGTGCTCTGCAATTCCTTTGGGGTTTACCCAGACTCTTTACATGAATATACGATGCTACAAAGCAAACAAATACAATGCATGCTTTTACAACGTGGTTTTTACATTGCAACTACCATTACATCTCATGATTTTACAACGCATGCAATTACAATGCATTTTTAAAAACAACCATTACAATGCATTCCATTAAAACACATACTATTACAACGCATGAGATTACAACGCATACCATTACAACACATGATACTTTAGTTGCAACAGTAGGGTAAGTGTTGGATAGTGTAGGGGTAAAAATTACTATTCCCACTCCAGTGAGTGCAACAGTAGGGCAAGTGTTGGATAGTGTATGGGTACAAATTACTATTCCCACTCCAGTGAGTGCAACAGTAGAGAAAGTGTTGGATAGTGTAGGGGTAAAAATTACTATTCCCATCTATCCCAAAACCATACCCACCTTAAAACTAAAAAATCTCCATTACTTACCTTATAATGCGCTGTAATGGTATGCATTGCAATGGCATGCAATTTAAAGGCAGTTGCGTTGTAACAGTTGCATTGTAAAAGCAGTGCGATGTAATTACTGTGTTGTAATGGATGTTTCCTCTTTACAAAGTGTATCTCTTTTTGATTCACTATATAAAGAGCCAGCTTCCTACATTGGTGGTACAGGGGTGCTGTCCAAATCTTTGTATTTGTTGTCCCACTCTGTCAGTATTGTGATTCCACTAAAGAATCCACAATTGACTTTAGTTTCCAAAAATATTTTTATATTTACCCAAATGTCTAATTAAGTGTTTAGTCTGTTGGGACCTTGGTTCAACACCCCAGTCCTTGTTGTTTAGAAATGTAAAAAAGTTCACTCATGCCTGCTCACTGAAGTGAAGATCCCAGGAAGGGGAATGGCACTAAGTGATCAAACTAGAAGTAAAAACAAATACTCATCCACTTGACTCATGCTTCTAAAAGATAGGAAGACCAAAAATGTGATTCCACGGGAAGAGATCCTGAACCATAGAACACTCTTGACTGAGCTTCAGAGATGCTAATGTTTTACCACTTGATTTCTTTTTTTCCTGATCTGACTACCTTCATGGAATGTTTCCCTGAGTTGCTAGGGATCATTTCTCCAAACCTCCCTTTGGACTTTGAGATTGTAGAATGCTAGTGTATAGGAGAAATAATCTTAGATTATATTCTGAGCATCACAATTTGATGCTACTGTTCTGCATTGCTTGTTTGTTTGACAATAGTATGCATTAATTTCTTCAGGCACTTGGGGATTTCAATTGCTGTTCTGTAACTTTCCAGCATGTAGCTGTGAGTAGTGTATTTGAATTTGATTATTAATTTGTAATGAATCTTCTTAACCCAGGCTATCGATTCTTGGTCCTCATTGTGTAGCCAAATGGGTTATTGCACTGTTAAAGAACTTTTTATTGATGCTAATACTAACTCCCATCACCTTTCAGTCAGGAAAAATGTCTGTTGGAGGACCAAATGGTAAGCATGTTTGACACAGAAAAGGCTGGATCACTGCTCTTTGGAATGAGCTGTACATTCCAAGGGGCAGATTTATGTTAACTGGTGCATCCCCAGGGATGCGCCAGTTAACGTGCGCCACAGTGTGCCACAGCTACGCCACCCATGGTGCGCCGCATTTATAATGCGGCGCACCATGGTGCAAAAACGGCACAGATGCGTCACGCATCTGTGCCGGAAATGTGGCGCATTGCTGGAGTTGCGTCGCAAGTGCGACGCAGCTCCAGCAAGGCTCGGGGGTGCCGCATCTACACAATGCTGCATCAAGACCTACGCCTGCTTCAAGCAGGCGCAGGGTTTTGACGTAGCATTGGCCTGAAAGTGACTGAGTGAAATCTCATAGATTTCACTCAGCCACTTTCAGGAGGCGTTCCTGCGCAGGAACGCCCCCCCTGCTCAGGAACGCCTCCTTATGGCGCAGTCCTTTACAACGTGACGCATCACCTAGATGCGTCCCGTTTTAAATAGGGCGCATTGTTTGCGCCGCAGTTGCGTCAAATAAAGTGACGCAATTGCGGTGCAAGGGCATCATAAATCTGCCCCAGAGTATTTAAGGCTTCATGCTGTGTGGGTCTAGAGGTGGTTTCCATTCATATAACCTTTATCTCAAATATTTGTTAATTAAAGTACCATATTGTGGAAATATAAATGTTCCTTCATTTTCAGTGATCTTGTGCCATGGGAGAAGCCACAAGCATTTATGTAACCCTATGTTTGTCACCATATAATGACCTGGCATACCTTTCAGTGGAGCAAAGTCACCTTCACTGACAAGGACTCTCACATCCCCTCTAGTTAAATCTCTAAGAGCTTTAAAGCATTTCATGATTGCAAACAAATATCTATGCAATAAATCTCAATAATTTTCTTCTTGTCACTTCACAGTTTCATACCAATCAATATTTACCAGTTCAAACACAACCCCCCTTCATGATTCTACCACCATACAACACCTGTTGATTCACCAACTAACCCCATTGTGGCACTTTACTTTAGATGACCTATCCCAGTGTGCACATTGATGTAATTCAAACTCTTTGTAGCAGTTCCCCTTTCTTTGCAATATTCTCATACATAAAATTCCACAACCTTAGGCAAGCACAATAATCAAATAAATCTTGTCAGCCCCACTAAAGAATTCAAAGTAGTTTACTCACAGAAGAAACAATCAAAAGTAAATCCTTCTGACTTTCTCACATGCACACAAATGAAATCTCGACCAGCGGGAAATCACTCTGATTGATATAGATTCCCTTTGCGCAATAGGTTCCACTAACACCAATCATTATTAGTACAATCACAACAATTTATTATAATCGCTATCTCAATTGTGTGGTTGATGGTATCTCACGAACTGGCACCTTAGCATTGCTATAGCAGACAAATAACATCACAACTTTTTTCATTTCTTAACCAACCTGGGATCTTGAACTACTAACAATAACAACTTGAACTGATCAACATCAAATGCCTAGACACAACTTAAAACATCAACTCTTACTAAAACACAAAATGTATATTTAGACACAATAACACAATTGGTTAACAAAAATAGTTATAGTGATACTCACACCTCCACCACTGCAACTGCTTTCAGAACTGTGAACTCCTTCAGTTTTCAAGTTCAGCTTTGAACTAAAGCAACATGAGCAATTCTAAACTTTGGTAAATTATTTCATTACAAAAACTAATTTATAATATGAGTGTTATTTTTGCAGTTTTCAGTTTATGTGTTTTTATTGAAAAATGAGGAAATTGACTTCAGCAACCTATAACATGAAATAACCAATAACAGCCTCATAACATCCTAAGTCAACAACTACAACTTAACAGATCTTTGTGCTCACCTAGTTTTATGCTGGGCCATATAACCAAGGATAATTGACCAATGCCCGATTAGCCAGGATGTCCACCTTTTTTAAAAGTAAAATTACAGTGCAAGTTATTCTTCCACACCCATTTTTTAACCCTTATGAGATCAAATATGCATCAGCATTGGAGGAGGTCAGATATGGTTGGTGTTAGACTTGGCATCTTTTGGCGTCTTTCCCCTGAATTTTTTGCTTTCTGACCTCTGGGTTTTGACTCTGTTTTTGCTGGCGTAGTGTTTCTGCGCACTTTTCTCACTGCTGATCAGTGGTAAAGTACAAGTGCTCCTGTGGTAAATCGTGTTAGGGAATGGTGTTTGCATGATTGGATATTTGATTTACATATTAAACCCTAGTAAGGTGCACTGAGTGTGCCAGGGCCTGTGAATCAAATGCTACTAGTGGGCCTGAAGCACTGACCCTGTAAAAGTAACTCAGATCCGCCATTGTGGAGTCCCGTGCAGTTTGTAACTGCCATGTCAACTTGTGCACACTTGCCATGTCCCTCACTTTCCCTTTTCTTACATGTCAGCTGCCCTTAAGGTAGGCCCAAGGTACCCCTGTGGGCCGGGTGCAGTGCATGTTAAAGGTAGGACATGTCCTGATAGCAAATTACGGCCAATTTCATTTTTCGCTATTGCAAGACTACCTGTTCCTCATAGGAAGGAATGGGGAGTTTGTTTATAAGGTATTATAAACATAACTGGCCCTAGGAATTAGGTAGGAAAATAAAGTTTAGTATGCCTTAATTCAGAATCTAAAGATGCATCTTTTAGTGAAGGGGATTTTTACATTCTGAGTTTGAAAACACCACTTTTAGAAAGTAGGAATTTTCTTGCTCAGTCATCCTGTGTGCCTCTGCTGGAATGTGGATTGCCTGTCTTGGTTTTGAATGACAGAGGCTGGGGAACAGGATTGGCTCCAGATAGTCTAGGTGGGTCAGAAAAGGGCTGAAAAGGCCTGGGCTGCAATTGGGGAATGGGGAGGAGATTTCCTTGTGCCTCAAAGGACCTGGTCTGCCTCTAACCATACCGTCTCCACCTCCTGCCAGGAAGTCACACCAGAGAAGGCAGAACTGTTTCTAGCTGGACACAGACACTCTGTCTAAGAGATCAAAGGATTTTGGGATATAAATATTGGGGCCCAGACCCCTGAACTTTAGAACTCTTTTGGACCTAGTAGACTTCCAAGAAGAAGAAGAGCTGAGGAAGCTGTGAGGAGGAACTACCACTTTGCTGTGTGCTTTACTGTGTTGGCCTGCAGTGGCTGCTTCTGTCTTGGTCAGTAAACGGACTGGAATTTCTGCAATCTACTTTTGTGAGTTTCTCCAAGGGCTTGAGGTAGAGCTTGCTCCCTGTTTAAGAAGTCTCAGGAACAGCAAAGACTTCAAGCTCTTCTGCCCTCAGCGCTGGGGACTGCGTGTTTTGTGCTGCAACAGAAGAAAAGCAACCAGATGACGTCTAAGACACTGCTGCCAACTCCTTGTCCTGCAGGCACCGCAGAGGGCACCGCCGCAATGCACCGTGACCTGGTTTCACCGACGACGCCACCAAGCTTCTGCTTGCACCGTGACCTGTGGGCACCTCACTCCACACCACCTCGCTTGACGATTATGTCTTGGTATACCCTACGATGCTGCTCCACGCTGAAATCTACGCCGCTGCTTGCACCGTGGTTTGAGGGCACTGCTCGTATAGTTATACGACGCACCGCACTCATCCCGCACTGCAGCCTTCCCGCGACTACAGCGCTTCAGCAACACTGCCGCCGCTTTTTGTACCGCGACCTGCCAGCACCACGACGAGCACTGCATTCACTTCACACCACAACCCTGGTCTGACCAATGACGCCATTTGATGCTGCCACCGAGCCGCTGCTCGCACAGCGACCTGAGGGCACGCATGCCTCACCGCTGCACTTTGCACCGCATCACCAGATGCCTGCTGCAGCCAGCCCTTCTGACTTCAACAGGGAGGAGTTTGATCTGCAACGCCTGCGACTTTGAGGGCCCAGATGACTCCTGCACTGGCCATCGGGACCAACGCCTTCAGACGCTATGCTTTTGGAACCTCAACGAGAGGTCACCAATGCCCGTAATTTCTAAAAGGTACTGTTTGCAGTTCTTCCCAACACCGTAGCTGTCCCACAACACCGCAGTCAGCCAGAACTGTTTGTATTTGTTTGCTCACAATGCCGTGAGCCATCGACATCAAGGAACTGTTTTTCAAGCATATTTTGATAACCAAAGATTTTTAAGTACTGTATTGTGGATTTTTATCGTGTTTGGTCTTGTATAAAGTATATAAAAATATTGGATATTTTTCTAAACTGGTGTGGTGTCCTTTTGTAGTGCTTACACTGAATTACTGTTGGTTATGTGTAAATGCTTTACACACTGCCTCTAAGATACGCCTGACTGCTTGTGCCAAGCTACCAAGGGGGGGAGCTGGGGTTATTTTAGGAGTATAACTCCCTTTTCTTGACTATAGTTGTGTTTCTGCCTGGCTTTGGCACATGCACTAGTCCCGGCGCTGCACAAATAACAGAGCCTTGTAGTGTTTATGAGCATTCTGCGAGGCTTCGCAAGATCCCTTGCCCTCCATTGCATTGCCTTGGTTTTTGCCCTTTCCAAGATGGATGACCCGTCTTCTCGAGAGACTACGCGAGCCTTCCGTGACGCCCAAGATCTATTTTTAACTGAGGCTGACGTTCCGGGTGTTCGCGTGTGCTGAGTGAATGCCGGCTCCGAGTTCCTTATCGGTAAGACGTATATTATCCGAACTGGGGGCTTGGTACGCCTAGAAATGGAAGGGTGAGAATAGAAACCTTGGCACAGTGGTCCAGTGTGACTTTTACCGGGTTTTTGGATCACTAAGCTCCGTAACTAAGTGCCGCCAAAATAACTCATTTAAATATAAATAGAGCCTGTACCTTTCAGGAAGCTCCGTGTGTAATTGCTGTGTTGAATTTTAAATGATATCACCTTAATAGCAACATTCAAAGGGTTCCTTTCTTCCAAACATTGATATGGTCACAGTCACGCAGACTAAAGGGTGTTGGAAAGACTTACAATAATCTAAGGCGATTTATCAAACTAGATACATAGAAATTATAAATTATATATGCTCTATTCTTCACAGTAAAAATTACCGAAGGAAAAGTGACTCACATCTGGAGTCACTCAGAAACCTATCAGGGTTTGGACCTCTCGACTGGTACGCGCCATGGTGGTCGACTGAGGGTAAATAATGGGTTGTTGTGTGTGGTTTGGGATCACTCATACTTTAAAGCCTCATTCTTTTGGCTTTTTTTATCTGGAAGGATGACAACCATGTGCGTGTTTTTTATATGTTTATTTCAGTTGTGAAGACAACGTATGTCCTAATGCATTGGCTTTAAAACTTGTGACACCCTGAAGAAATTGCCTAAATTGGAATTGGCAATGAAACATGTCGGCAAGTGGAGTATGGCTAGATAGGTATTAGCCATTCTCCCTTTTTTAACATCCCGCAACCAACACGAAAGTGACAGAATAAAGCTAAGTTCTGTGTTGTTTGTGGTTTTTATATGTTTGTTGTTTGACACGGATTGTGTTTTTCGTTGTTCCTACACACTGCATTCCCTCACAAACACTGTTTTGTTTGTTCTTTGGACACCCGTCTTTCTTTTGAGCTTGATGGTGCCAATGATGAGATCAGGGCAATCCTGGTGAGTACCTGCCAGGTTCCCGTTGGTGGTTCGCCCGTGAGGCGCCATCTCGCTCACACACAATTTTTTCTATCTACCTGAATTTGGCACGTAGGTGTGTGTTATTTGTTGTCTCACAACTGTTTTCACGTTCTCAAGGGATTGGACATATGTTTTTAAACATGGCATAACATGGATGTACCTCCTACCTCATCATTTAAAAGAGAGGAGTTATTTGC
The DNA here is from genome assembly GCF_964263255.1 of Lissotriton vulgaris. Lineage (NCBI taxonomy): Eukaryota > Metazoa > Chordata > Amphibia > Caudata > Salamandridae > Lissotriton > Lissotriton vulgaris. The sequence continues at coordinate 503,237,747 of NC_141696.1, forward strand.
AAAAGCTTTGCATGTGATGGTACACCATCAAGTGATTTATTGTTGGATGCCTTTGTGGTCTAGGTCTTGTTTTGTGAATACATGCACTAGCCTACCAAAACCCCATTTCTAACTGTTGGCAAAAAAACGCAGTGAAATTTGTAAGAAGCATGCTCCCATTTATCAATGTGCTGGACTGTGGGCATCTTACTTCCATCAACAACTATCTTTACCAGTGACTGAGCTCGACTACTGGATGGGGATTCTCTTTCACTGACAAAAATATCCACCAATCACGGCTGTTGAGTGTGTCATATGTCATGGTGAATCAAATTTCTTATCCGTCAATGTCACCATGGTGAATGCCTGCCATAATGGAAGACAGTAAATTGCTCATTTACATTTTTTATCATTCATTAACCTTAATGCATCTGTTACAGGCAATGGGCTTGTCTGCTTTGATGTCATGCATTTAGAACACTTGCACTGACTGCTGACATTGGTGGATGCACCACCACGCATGACAGATAAGCACACAATGTACTGCAGATGTCTATATTGATAATCATGAAAAACATCCATCAATGATTCACTAATATTGGCAAGCCTTCCGCCTTGGTGTGACCACCACAAGAAAAGAAAAACAATTGTGGACCAGACATTGAAGCATTTTGAGACTTGTAATAAGGATGAAGGTTTTTCCAGAACTTTTACACAACACATTGTTACGCAGTTATCTAAGATTAATGAACACTTGTGTAAGACACTCTACACGCAACTCGACCATACAATGTTATTACACAAATGTTAATGTCTTTAAAATGCTTCAAATAGCATGATGTTTTATGTCAACAAAAAGCAGCAAATTATCATTCATATATTAGTTCAAAGATATACATAATGTGTTAGAAATGGGATGGTGTACTGTAGAACAATGTCACAAATGAATGTCACAAATGTTCATTTGCATGAGAAAGAACGTCAGTGCTTCCACTTTTGCTCCTAAATGATATACCATGCTATGCATCATGCTGTTCTCACAAGAAGCAAAAGACACACAGATTATGGACGGAGTGCAGAGTAAATCAAACATTCACTCCAGTCAAGAGATCTGGGTTAAATCCATTGTTCTTTTGCTCACCATGCCAACACTGTTTAGACCCAGCCATTTGTAAATCAGTCTTGACCCTGTGCCTCATAGGGACAGTTCAGTCCGAAATGCCAAGCCTGGTCTTTCCTTTATTGGAAACAAGCCTCCTGGGAACACTTTTGGGGCATCACCCCTCATGAGCCAGGCTAGCTTGAATCCAGTGTCATAGTGAGCCTGGACCCACATCTGGGCGTACCGGGTGCACTTATGGCGGAAAGCAAATGACAAACAATGATGGACGTAATGCAGAGCAAATTAAACTTTCAACCCCAGTCAAGAGTCTGGGTTAAATTTATTGTGCTTGCTCAATTTACAACTGGATTTAAGCTAGCCTGGCTGATGAGGGGTGTTACGCTGAAATCGGTCCCAGGATGTTTATTTCCGGTCCGGGGAAGACCTGGCTTGGCCTTTCAGGCTGGACTGTTCCCATGAGGAACAGGGCCAAGACTTATTTGCCTATGGCTGAGTCTGAACTGTGGTGGCAAAGTGAGCTAAAGAACGATGGTGGATTCAACCCAGATCTGTGACTGGGGGTGAGTGGCTGAAAAGTTTATTCACTCTGTCCATCATCTCATTGTGTTTTCTTTGTTCTAACATAAAGAACATGGATATTGATAATGATTGTGGTCTGTGTGAATTGTATATCATCACAAACTGACATACCAGCCTGTTTTTCAGACAAACTGCATCCTTCTAAGGATTGGAGAAGGAGACTAGGGAGGACACGTAGGGGCTGTGTCTACAGGCCACACCTGACATTATAGTAAATGTTAATTTAATAGTCCTTTAAATTGCTGAGGCCACTGCGGTATGTGTGCCTCCAGTGTGAATGCAATGAACATGTTAGTGATGGGACTGGAATTACTGTGATTAAAATAGGCTGACATGGCCGAAGTTGTAACATTGTGAAAGATGTGATCTATGTTATTGTTTTATAAGAAAGTGTCGGTGCTCTGGTGGTTGTATTTTATTTGTATCATTCCTTATCCATGTTGAGGTGAACACCTCCTTGGAGACCATTGCATTCTCTCCAGTCCTGGACATTGAAGTGATAGCCTAATGCATTCTGTGTTATGTAGTCTTATTTTGCTTCCATTAGACTAAATTGAAACAAAAATACATGAGATTAATAATTTGAAGTACAAAAATTCAGGACTGAAGGCAGTTTCCTTAATGAGGTGGATTGAGGAGGTCATTCTGATGAGGGGTTACTTCTATAGAGCTCATTATTTGGTTACACAAAGATATGACTGATGTTCCATAGGGTTGTTTGTTTGCAGTTTTATTTATAGCTAAGGATCACTGAACCCATTGCATGCTCGCGATGGCCACTACCTCCCGCCCCACCCACTGCTTCGAACGCCCGTCCGCCGTGGTAAACGGGTTAAGCACTGATGCTAAACCATGTACAGGGTTATGTTGACCATTATCAAGGATCGAAATGTGTTCATTTGTGTAATACAGACATCACTTTTTGTTATAATATGTTGATGATATGTGAATCACGGGCCCTGGTTCCTACATTTGCTCTCCTTATTCATATACAATATTGCTGGGAGATACAATGTGACATGATACCCATATGTGAATTACTAAAGTATATGGCTACATAGTTGGGCACACTTTTCACCATTTTCATTTTTTTGTGGCATTTGAAAATCATTGCTATAGCTGAATATGAGTGTAGTGTGAGTTAACAGACACGATAACTGACATCTTTGACTTATTGACAGGTTTATTTTTTCATTTTTGTGGGATTTCTGCACTACACTTATTTGAAAAAGTAAATGACTGCAATGTATGCTGTTGTTCTGGACAGGAGGGGAAGACCACAAGCCCCAGCTAACTCCGCTGCAGGGAGCCTTAGGCAGCCACCAATGATTAGTTCACGGCAGGAGGCACAGGCTAAAAGCCCTGTAGGGCTACCTCAGTTCGGGAGCCGTTATTCTGGACAGGAGGGGCACACCACAAGCTCCAGCTAACTGCATGGCTGTGAGCCACAGGAAGCCGCCTGTGATTACATTGCACCGGGAGGCGCGGGTTATAAACCCAGCAGGGCTCCTACAGAGTAGGAGCCATTTCTCTGGACAGGAGGGGCAGACCACAAGCCCCAGCTAACTCCATGGCAGGGAGCCACAGTGATTACTTCACTCCAGGAGGCGCATGCTAAAAGCCCATCAGGGCTACTGCGGCATGGCACGTTACCGGGTGCATCCCGGGCACGTGCCCGGGCAAAGACCGGGCCAAGAGCTTGCCCGTCTGCACCTGCCCATGACCTACCATAGCAGGGCTGGGCCATGTCTCCTGGCTTTTCGCTAGGATCAAGGTACTGTTTCTTTTTTTGTATATATTCCTGATACCTGGCAGACATTTTGTAGCGAAACATAAAAGAGAAGACCAGGTCAAAGTGGTGTTAAGCTATACTAGTGTCTAAGAGGCAGGGAGGTCATGCGTGAAGAGTTGAGTCACAAATGGCTTCAGAAAAATCCCATCAGACCACCCTTACGGCGGAGTATCGTCATGTGGGAGTTGGTCGAATGATCCAAACACCGCCTGCACCATCTGGTAATGGTGCGGATAAATATCCTGTAGCCAAATTGTTGCTCAAGGAGTGGTGCTTATATGGTGCAGTGCTTAAATTATAGTGAGGGATAAAACTAACTACTAAGGCAAACCATGTTCTACTTGAGATCTATCTAAGTGTCAGGGTTAAAACTACGCCTAGTAGCTGAAGAATAAGGCTACACTATGGCGCTGTGCAGATCGGTCGACATGTTTCAGCCAACAAGAGAATTGCTCTGGCTTTCTTCAGGACCTTAAAAAATGTGTGGCTACTGCAACTAAAAATTATAAGTGCAGACATTGCAAAAATTATATATATAATGATACATATAACACAAAGATGGGTGAGTATCACTGTGAGGAAATGCCTCTACGTGACAGAGCTAGTATGCTCATTATAATGCAGAACGCAAAGGTTTCTTGCAGGTGTTTTTGTCTATGCAGTTTATATGTAGGTGGGGGGTGCATGCGTGTTAAACAAATGTTTGTTGTTTATTGTCTCTTTCCAGGAAGAAGATATTTTTCTCTTTCTCCAGTGTACATTGGTGTTAAAAGTTACTGGTAGTTATATGTATCATTATATGTATAATTTTAACCCTGACACTTAGATAGATCTCAAGTAGAACATGGTCTGCCTTAGTAGTTAGTTTTATCCCTCACTATAATTTAAGCACTGCACCATATAAGCACCACTCCTTGAGCAACAATTTGGCTACAGGATATTTATCCGCACCATTACCAGATGGTCCAGGCGGTGTTTGGATCATTCGACCAACTCCCACATGACGATACTCCGCCGTAAGGGTGGTCTGATGGGATTTTTCTGAAGCCATTTGTGACTCAACTCTTCACGCATGACCTCCCTGCCTCTTAGACACTAGTATAGCTCAACACCACTTTGACCTGGTCTTCTCTTTTATGTTTCACTAGTATGACAGTAAGGGAGTGAGTTGACAGGTCGGTAAATATTTCCCTTTGACCCCCCCACACATTTTTTTGATTAGACATTTTGTAGCTCCTTTTTGGTGGTCTTCTTGCAAGCCGAGCAAGTGTTTTGCCCCCTTTGGTCTGTTCTATGAGCCATGTATAACCCGTTGTCGGGGGTAGGTACTTCAGACTTTGAGATATCTAGTTGATGGAAGGCTTTAAGGATTATGACAAGCCTATATATTTGTATCATCTTTTTGTGATATCCTACTCTTTATTGCAGGCCTTCAGCTATGGGCAGTAGGAAATTAATTGCTGGGGCTACAGGGGGCGACACTGCCACTACTATAGACTCATTTTTAACCAGGGCAGCCATCGTTATCTCCAAAGACATAGCCCTAAATGAGAAGAGGCATTCATTGGAAGTTTGTTTGTTATGCTCCTGAGGCGGAAGCCGGGAGCGAGGCTGTGTGCAAGTTTTTAATAGTTTGTGTAACCTTAAATATCTTGTAATTTTAAAAACACACTTACGTGTTCTGAAAACCCTTGTGGTCCAAAGCAGCCGATCTATTGCTGCAGCAAGACCGCCCCAGAACATTGTTTGGCGCAAGCGCGCTGAAACCAGAGGCCACGCCCCTTCCGAGGCCACGCCCCCTCCCACAAACCGTACTTAAGACGCCGAGCTAAGGCGCCAGGTAACTGTTTGTTTGTTGTGCTCCTGAGGCGGAAGCCGGGAGCGAGGCTGTGTGCAAGTTTTTAATAGTTTGTGTCACCTTAAATATCTTGTAATTTTAAAAACACACTTACGTGTTCTGAAAACCCTTGTGGTCCAAAGCAGCCGATCTATTGCTGCAGCAAGACAGCCCCAGAACATTTTTTGGCGCCAGCGCGCTGAAACCGGAGGCCACGCCCCCTTCCGAGGCCACGCCCCCTTGCTCCACACCGGAAGTAGCATAAATTATGTGCATGTTCCGGACACGCAGCGGACGAGCGCAGCGGGCGCGACGACTGCGCGCCGAAGGCGCGCCTAAGGCAAGCCCGTCTGCGCCCGTCCACGCACGACCGGGCTCAGGGCCAGAACCTATGCCAGACGGGCACACCGATAGGGTGAGTTACTCGCGACGTGCCTTACTAAGTCTTAGACCTACAAAAAACTCACAATGTAATTATGTTCACGATTCAGACAAATATTTCACAAACTGTGCTATCTGCCCCCCGGTCAAATTACAACTGACTCCAGCACCAATTACACACTCTGGCCTGAAATTAGCAGGACTGAATTGTAGGTCGCTCCCCATGCACGCCCTGCTTATTAACCATCTGCTCGTGGACCATGAGCTAGACATCCTGTTTCTCACGGAAACCTGGCTCACACCTCACTCGGACTCGGATGTGGTCTTGGCTCTGGCCCCGGGTTTCCTTATCCAGTCCCAAACACGCCCCTGTGGTAGAGGGGGCGGACTGGCCATTTTGCACAGAGACCACTTCTCATGCGGAATTAGCGATGCTCACATCAAGGACTCAGAGAGCTGCCATTTCACCATCCATCTAGCCCCGACAACCTCGCTGACAGGTCTTCTGGTGTATCGCCCCCCGGCCATTTTGGCCCCTTGGCCAGCGCCCTACTAGATTCCATATCAGCTCTTGCCCACTCTACACCCAACTTCAATGTGCTAGGGGACCTCAATATCCACTTTGATGATCCCCTAGACACAGGCTGCTGACCTGATACTAGACTTGGCTGCCTATGGTCTCCAACTGGCCAATACCGGAGCCACCCATATCAAGGGCCACTTGCTAGACCCTTTCTTTACAAATGTCCGTACCCTCCAGGCTAGACCCTCTTGCCCCCTCCCCTGGACAGACCATTTTCTGGTCCCCCTTTTTTGGCCAGGAGAATTTAGGAAGCCCCCCAAGCCCACCACGTACACCCGGGACAGGGCATGGTCCAGACTCTCTATCAAGGACTGGGCCAATGCTCTAGAATCAACGACCCCCGCCCCGTCCAGGGACCCTGTTATAGCTGATAGTAACTTCAGGAAGTGGATTTCCGACTCACTTGACTCTATCATACCTATAAAAACCCGCGAAGACAGGAGCGGAAAGACAGGTTAAGCCTCCTGGTTCAACTTAGAACTCAGAGCCCTCCGAAAAGGAATGTAAAAAAGCTGAGCGACTGTGGAGGAAGGATTGGCTTCACTCCAATAAAAACGCATACCGGAGGACTGTGAGAGCATATAAATCTGCTCTGAAAATTTCTAAAGCCTCCTACTATGACGATAGGATAAAAAATGCCACTAACTCCCCAAGAGAATCCTATCTCATCGTCAAAGAACTCCTAAAGGTTTCTGAACCCCCACCACTGACCAGGGCCCTTCCAGACAGGAGTAAAGAATTAGCAAAATACTTTGACTCTAAAATCTCCCACATCCTAGATTCACTTCCGCAGCCTAGTCAGCTACCTTGCTGGGACAATGTGACGCCCGACACCTGTCCAGTAGGCGCCCCTCGCCCGCTGCTTAACGCCTTTAGGACGGTTTCATCGGACGAAGTCGAAAAGACTCTGGTCAGAATGAAAGGTGGCTCCCCCCTTGACCCCGCCCCCATGAGGTTTCTTAAAGCAGTCGCTCCTGCAATTGTTCCTCCAGTTCTGGAGTTGATCAATGCCTCTCTGTCCCAAGGCACCGTCCCTCCTAGCTGGAAGGGAGCGGTAGTTAAAGCCCTTCTTAAAAAACCCCAACTGGACCCCGCTGATCTGGCCAATTATAGACCGATCTCGCTCCTTCCGGGCATCAGCAAAATTGCCGAAAAACTAGTCAACGCCCAGTTGTCCCAGTTTCTGGAATCGAACAATCTGCTGCGACGGTCCCAAACGGGGTTTCGCCCTGGCCAAGGTACGGACACCGCCCTCCTCGCCGTCATCGAGGAGGCAAGGTGCATTCTGGATTCGCGGGGATCAGTGGCAGTGATCCTCCTGGACCTTAGTGCAGCCTTTGACACGGTGAATCACCATGTCCTGCTCCATCGGCTGGCCAGGGCGGGACTCGGGGGCACAGCGCTGGCCTGGTTAGAGTCATTCCTGTCGGGCCGTTCGTTTCAGGTCTGGGATGGCAGCTCCCGTTCTAACTCTCTTCCTCTGACAAGTGGGGTTCCCCAGGGTTCCTCACTGAGTCCCACTCTTTTTAATGCCTACATGGCCCCTTTGGAGGATGTAGTTGCCCCCTTTGGCATTAAAATTGTGAGTTACGCGGACGACACGCAACTGGTCGTCTCGCTCTCACATCTAGATCAATGCCCAGATAATCTCCTGCACTGCCTCCAGAAAATCCACCTTTGGATGTGCGAATCCTCACTCAAACTCAACGGGTCCAAAACAGAAGTTATGCTGATGGGCAAGAAATGGTCAGCAATTCCATCATCTGTTTGGCCGATACCATGGGTGAGGTGCCCGCCCCCAGAAAAGAAATCAAGGGCCCGATGTAGGTAAAATTGATTTATCGATTTTTAATTACCGAGTTTTACCGATTCGGTAATTGAAAATCAGTAAATCAATGTGGTGGACATGTAGGTATTATCAGATGTGGAAATACCGATTCTGTAACATTCGGTATTTACCAATTCTGTAAATACAGAATCGGTATTTCCCATTGATTCCTATGGGCTTCAAAGCCCATAGGAATCAATGGCAAATACCGATTCTGTATTTACAGAATCGGTAAATACCGATTTTTGCAAGGGTGCAGGGGGTGTCACTTTGACACCCTCTGGCACTCCACAAATAGGCATGTGCGCCATGTGGCACACAGACATGCCCTAAGGGCATGTCTGTCTGTCACATGGCTAGGTGTGCATGCACACATGTGCATGCACACCCGCAATCGGTATTTTACCACACAATAGGATTGTGTGGTAAAATACCGATTTTGTAGGGCCTTTGGGACTCAGAAGAGTCCCACCTACATCAGAGATTTACCGAATCGGTAAAAATACCGATTCAGTATTTTACCGAATCGGTAACTTTACCGAATCGGTAAAGTTACTGATTCTGTAAAATTGTGCCCCTACATGCCAAATCAAGTATACCGGTCAGTAACGGCCGAAAATACTGATTTTCGGCCGTTACCGACCGACCTGCATCTGGCCCCAAGAGTCTGGGGGTCTGGCTTGAACCGGACCTATCCATGAAAACCCAGGCCACTAAAACAGCCGGAACCTGTTTTGGACTCATGCGATCAGTCCGCAAGATCCTTCCTCTGCTTCCCCCTCTTTCCAGGAAACTCCTGGTTCAAGGACTGGTTCTTGCACGACTGGATTACAGCAATGCTGTCTATTTAGGAGCCCCTGAAGCTACTCTGGGCAAGCTACAACGAACCCAAAATGCAGCTGCTCGGATGCTGATGGGCCTTCCCTCCAGACCCTCCGCCAGACCGGCACTTAAGGCACTCCACTGGCTGCCAGTGCGAGAGAGGATCGAGTTTAAGGCTATGTGCATCGCTCACAAGCTCCTCAATGGACAAGGCCCTTCGATCCTAGGAGACATGGTTACCCCGTACAAAGCCTCGAGATCTCTGCGCTCGGACAATGAGCGGCTGGCGAATATCCCCAAGTTTAGGAGGGCACGTACCGGAGGTCGCCGCTTCTCAGTAAAGGCAGCCACCCGTTGGAACTTGCTCCCCCGCAGTATGCGGTGGAAACCCTGCTACCTGCGCTTTCGCAAGCAGCTCAAAACTCTGCTTTTCCCTAAATAAAAGGTTTTTCCCCCTCTTCCCTCTCAGTCAACCTTACAGGTCTTACAGCGCGGGGATGCCTCCGGGTCACCAGGCGCTCTACAAATCTTTAAATAAATAAATAAATAAAAAAATAAGCAGGTAAGATTAGCCAGGATTTGCTGTCATCGGATAATCATGATAATCATGAGGCAGTAAAGGCAGTATCTGGTTCCAGATCCTCACCTGCATCAACATTACATACTATGGCCCCTAACAGCAGGGAGGGGCAGTTAACTGTAGAAGATGACACCACCCCGGATGGGCCCCCCAGAAAAAGGGAGAAGACTGGGGGGAAAGAGCGACCCAGTCCCAACTACAGAACAAGGCTACCTTCCCAGTTAAAATAGATTCTGAGCAATTTTTCTAGAAATTCTACGCCACAGACTGGAATCCCTGTTCAACTTGCTGATAGCCCCCATTTTTTCGCAGGTGGAAGGCATTGAGGGGAAGCTGGAGTCCTTCTCTTTGTTTGCATCTGGGACCCAAACCCATGGCATGAAAGCCGCGGCTGTGGGGGTCAACCATGTGGATGTGCACACACGTGAGGCTCTAAACAGTACAAGGACACCTATGAACCTACCCTGTAGCTCAAACCAGGTGAATAGCCAGAATAAGTACTTGACGCAGAGGGAGACCCAAGGGTATGGAAATACCCGGCCCACTAATAAATCAGATACCATCATTCAGGAGACCCATGTGGCAGGGCTATTATCCTTAAAGGGGACTAAAATTCATTAATCGACCATGAACCTATCCCAATGCCTTGCACAGGTCTTTTGACTCCTTAGAGCTGCTCCCCTGAATCAGTGCTCTTAGTGGCAATTTTATTATGAGTTCCCCCAATCACCCAAGGGTCCTAAGAATCTACGTTGGACCTTATACATAAGGTCACACATTGGTGTGAGAATAATGTAGTTAATGGATATTGTATGTCTCCCCATATCATTATGGCGAGAAGCGTGGGCTGGGTGGGTCACATGGTGAGGAATAATGTGGCAGAGGATTGTGTACTAGCTATTGTGAGACATCCTGCACACACCAAAGCATTGGTTCAGAGCACTTTTATGCAAGCTTCCAAAACTTTGATCAAGGTTGTCCCCCTGCAATACTTTTATCCATCTAACTGTTTCCATACCGATTGCCCCAGACAGCCCATCCCAAGATCAACTAGGTTGAACCAGGTTGATATTGGTAGGTTTGCACTTCCCCTAACCAATAGATGTGATCCCTGTTAAACCAAGATGGGTTAGATGTTAACGATTTAAAACCTTCTGCTAGGGTTGAGCTCATGGGTCCAGGGCCTGTGTCCCAGATAGGTAACACTCTCACCCCCCTCCTTAAACCAATCCAGTTACCTTAGACTTTTCCTGTATGAGGTTTTTGTCCTGGAATATAGCTGGCCTCAGGTCCAAAGGTGATGAGGTATCATGGCTGAGGTTGCTTGTGTGTTGTAATATAATTGCTCTACAGGAAACACGGAATACCACTGAGACTTTTTATCTGGGCAGTTTCACTTCCTTTATTAAATGTGCAGCTCCGTCCATAGTTGGTATATCAAAGGGAGGTCTTCTTTTATTGGTCTCACTCAAACTTACTTGTATAGCCAGAACAGTAGAGTGTCAATCAGCCCATCTGTTAGCAGTAGCTGCTGTTTACTAATCGTCCTCCTCTGCTAGTAGTGAATTTTTAGAATTTCTATTGCAGAAATTCTGTAATTGAACACTGAGTAGCAATGGAGAGGTTTCTTGAACAATATGGTAAGAGGAAACATTCCTATTATGAGGTCATCATTTTAGGCAATTTTAATATACATCTTTGCCATGTGGGCTGTACTTCTGTAATGGGCTATGTTAATGCTCTGCCTTTAGCTGCCCACTTTCAACATAGGGAATCAGGCCATCTTTTAGCAGAGCTTATTGCCGCTAATAATTTGCTTTATCTAGAACAGCTGGGAATGGATGTACCAGTTCCCACTTTTATAGGCAGAGGCTTTTCTAGTATTATTGATTGTATAACGATTTCTTCCCCTTTAGCCCCTGCAGTTCATAAATGGATTGTCTCTTGGTCCAGCCACAGCAATCATAATACTCTAATGCTTAAATTGGTTTACTGCAGTGAAGCATGTAAAGGGGAGAGGAGGAGTATCCCAAATTATGTTATCACAAATGATCAAAAACACAGGCTAAAGAGGGCAAATGTGATACCAGAGACTTTTTAGACAGTCTGTATGCAGAATGTGCAGATGAGATCCTGCTTTGTTTTGATATGGGATCACAGGATAGATCCGATTTAGATGCTTTTGATAAGCTGACAAAGCATATATCCAATGGCTTATCTATTAACAGCAGGTCCAAAGGTCCTAAGGAGGTAAGGTAGTTCGATGGTACATACTTCAGGACCCACAGTAATTTAATCCATGCCCTTAGGCAACGTCCAAGGGATGAGGCAGCCATTAGGTCCTCCAAGAGGGCCTACAAACTTGCAATCCAACAGAGGAAAAAGACCATTAGGGCCCAGGCATCAGAGAACCTTCATCAGGAATGCGTGCTGACAGACAGTACAAAGTTCTAGGAAGTGGTTAACAGCCCTTTTTCCAGATACATAACTGGGGAACAACAAGGGCACCCAATAAGTCAGCACAGGACCTCAGGTAACATAATTTATATTTAACAACAGTGGTCCTATGCAAGAGTAGGAATGAAGAATGTAATAATATAGACACAGTGGAACTATATTGGTTGAAGTGATTTGTCCAGCCGGACAGTGATCACAAAAATCTTTACTATAAACAAGATAGACAAGGACAAATTCTCTTACATTCAACAAAGAGTGAGACACAAGCCTGTGCCTTCACGCTTACAGATTGGCAAAGTGAAAGGATAGGGAATGAAAAAGATATTTAGGCAGAAAGTGAGCGATTTCTGTGAAATGAAGGAATGACAGAAATTCATAGACACCATTAATTGCATACCTCAATAAATATACATTTTCATATATGGTGTGACAAGAGGTCGACGACGTTTCGATTCCATAAACAAAATGTAAGGAATCATCATCAGGACACAAAGTATTATGCCTAAAAACTGTTCTACACAATAGCCTAGGGGAAAAGAAAATTGAAATAATTCAGTTAAGGAACACAGAACAGAACGTATCTTGTGACTTTTAGTGAATCTAAGTGACTAAACGGTCCATAAGGGAACAAAACATGGCACGCGTGATCTCAAGAATGAATGATCTTTTTAAAATATCGTCGAGTGTCTAAACGTGAGTGTCAGCTTCTTAAGTGTAAAAAGCCTGATGCCCGAAGTGGTCTCATTGAGAGATGGCAAAACGAGTGCTTGTGTTGTGCACGGTGGTGAATTTTAAAAGGGTCAATAGTGCACGCAGGTACTCCAAAAAACATAGGGGACTGAAGTATACCTGTGAGGGTCAGGGGATATTGCCCTGAAGTCTTGGTAGAAGGATGGCGCCAGTAATATGCTGGGTTGGGGCTGAGGAGGAAAATAAGGTAAGGTCATTGTGTGTTCGCCTAAAAGAGTCTAGGCGGTAGACCATGATCAGGAACTCACCAGGCGGATGTGGGTCCTATGGTCGATGGTAAGGGAATGCTTGCAGAACAGTGGTTCTTGGGCAACCTCCTAGATACGGAGGCGCCTCGCCTCGTGGTAAGCCTGATAAGGAGAGGGACGGTGAGAGAAGGCAAGAAATGTCTGCACAACCAGAAGGGCTAGAATACCGCTACACTTACCGGAGGATTTACAATTGAAGATCCCCGGTGATGTTTGATGGGAGTTGCCCACAATGGGGTGTTGGCTAATGATTCCGACGCCAAATAAGGCGCGGCCGGGCGAGCCTGTTTAAAAATTACAAGCAGGGTCAGAATTGCAATATGCGGCGCGGTGAGGCTAAAAGCGCCTTCGGGGGTTCCCTTTCACTTACCCAGGGCTTCGCAATATCAGTGCTTCCCAGTGAGGTGGTTCTGCGTTGTCAACGAGGGAGCAGGGAATGGGAGTATAAGCCGGGATACCTGACTGCTGATTGGTGGGCAGACTGGCAGACATAAGAGAAGGACTAGTGGCGGCGGCCATCTTGAGTTAGGTAATTTACTCAATAGTGAAAAGTGAGGAAGGGGAAGGGAGATAAACGTGGCGGCCATCTTAGATAAGTGGCTGATTGCATGCAAGAATAAAGTGAAGTGAGACCAGTAAGAATTAATATAACATCCTGACATATTAACACCTAGAATTGACATAACAATTCATCGGACCCAGTTACAATAAGCTAGTCCAATCTTCCTGCAAATTGAGTCCTGTATTGAGACTGTCTGTTCTCAGTATCCACTTAAGTTCTTCTTTGTTCAGCATCCTAGTGAGGTCACCTCCTCGCGGTGGTATAATGATTTGGCTGATTACTGTCCATCTCAGTTGATTCTCCGAATGTCCTTTCTCCAAGAAATGTTCGACCAGTGGTGCATTTGCTGTTTTGCACCTTATTCTGCTCCGGTGTTTTGATATCCTGAATTTAATTTTTTGTTTCGTTTGGCCAACATAAATCATGTTGCAAGGACACAAAATTGCATAAATCAAGTTGCAGCTGTTGCAGTTGGCAAAAGTCCTAAGAATATTCCTGGTATCATTAAACACAAATTCCTTAGTCTCAATACAGAAATCACAAACAACACATGCACCGCATTTGGAGTGGCCTATCAAGGGAGGAAGGCCCCACAAATCGTTTAAAGTTTTTTTGGGAGGTGGTAGTGCCGCTCTCACCAACTGGTCTTTGAGATTTTTATTGCCTTTGAAGGCAAAAAGGGGTAATTCAAGTGATAGATCACCAGAGTTGATAATGTGCCAGTTTCTTGTAATGCTTTTCTTTATTTTATTTGAGGCAGAAGAGAAGGTCGTCACACACACCAGTTTGTCTGACTCTTTTTTGGCCTTTGATTCAAGCAATGTCTCACGCGGGCAGTACCACGCCCGTTTCATGGCATTCTTTACCAGTCGTTTTGGATAGCCCCTAGATCTGAGTTTGTTAGCTAGGGTATTTGCCTCCCTGAAGTAATCAGTTTTCTGAAAGCAGTTTCTCTGTAAACTTAGAAACTGTGAATAAGGCAGACTATCTCTGAGAGCCTGGGGGTGACAGCTGTTATAGCATAGGAGCGTATTTCTTTCTGTAGGTTTACGGAATAATGAGGTGAATAGTAAACCCTCCTTGTGTTGGATACATACATCCAGAAAGGGAATGCTGATTTTACTGTGGTCTATACTGAAAGTTAGTCCGTTACAGTTGCTGTTCAGCCAGTGTATAAAGGTGGGCAGGATTTCCTCAGGGCCCCCCATATCATAAAGACATCATCGATGTAGCGTTTCCACATGAGAAGGCCTGAGTGGAACGGGTTGGTGGCAGGGAGGATGGTGGTACATTCCAACCAGTCCATGTATAGAATCGCCAGTGTTGGAGCAAAAACCGCTCCCATTGAAGTTCCTTTGTTCTGCTGGAAGTATTGCTCTTCAAACATGAAATAATTACGAGTTAAACATATTTCCAACAGTTGGATTATGAATGAAGTGGGTACTGAATGTGGCCGTGGCCGTTTGTTAAGTATTGCCTCCCTCACAAATAGTGAATCTCTCTGGGGAATGTTAGTGTACAGTGACTCAATGTCAAGTGTACAGAGAGTTTGTGAGTGAGGGTCGAATGGTAGGTTTTCAATGAGGTTAATCATGTTCATACTGTCACTGACATAACAGATGGTGTTGGGTACAAAATCTTTTAGGAAGAAATTTACATATTGACCGAGAGGTTCCAAGACCGAGCCACATCCCGAGACAATGGGACGGCCTGGTGGGTTATCCTGACGTTTATGGATCTTGGGTAATGTATAAATTACCGGTATACGTGGATGGCTTACATTCCGGAAGTTAAATTCATGCTTAGAGATGAAGCCAGTGTCTAGAGCCTCAGAGGTAACTTGTTTTATCAAGGTTTGTAGCTCCTTGGTGGTGTTGGTGGGGAGTCTGCTGTAGTGATCCGTGTTGGACACTTGGCGAGAGAGTTCTGCCTTGTAGCTATCTATATTTTGCAACACAATCCCACCCCCTTTATCCGCTGGTTTAATCACCAATTCATTTTTGTCTCTTAGTGTTTTATTGGCCTTCCTCTCATCCAAAGTGATATTGTAGGGAATGAACATATGTTCTTGTGATAGATTGTTGGCCTCTTTTAGAATGACTTTTTCAAAGGTGAGAATTTCCTTCGGGATCATGCTCGCCGAAGGTAGAAAGGTGGAAGGGGGTCTAAAGGGTGTAATGGTGACCTTGGGTGAGGTTGGATTCAATTCAAAAAAGGCTTTAAGTCTAATTTTTCAAAAAAATGCTAATAGCTCCGACTGTATTTCAAGGAAATTTGGGTATGACCTTGGTACAAAGGATAATCCCTTGCTGAGTAGAGAAATCTCCTGGGAGGAAAGATCATGGTTGGATAGATTAAACAATGGGATTGACATGTCTGGAGTTTCCGTGCTGCTCACCATTTGTAAAATTTCTGCCTCGTCTGGCGTTCCCCTGGAGGGTTGTGCCTGCGAGCCTGCTGTTTCACTCTGCCCCTCTTGGGGGCTTCCCCTCTGCCTGTCCCTCGTCCTAAAAAATGGGGGTCAGGGTTGCGGGGAGCGGTGCTGGAGCCCTCACCTGCGTCAGAATTATCTGATGAATCAGCTGATGAATCAGTGAACCCTACCACTGTATTCCTTTGGTTATATCTCCCCCAAGGTCTTGGGTTCTGGGGATTCTGGTTGAAATTGCGATTAATATAAAAATCTTTTTAAAGATAAGTGTACGTTCTTTCAGCTGTGTAAGATTTGATGTCTTTTTTAACCTTCACAGATTTTTTATTTTGTTCAATGCGGTAGTATTCCGAAACAGTTTTATCAAGTTTCTCTAATAACTTCTTCGCATCAGTGATATTGCCATTTTCGGTGATCAATTTCTCAAGGTCTTTAATGTTTTCGGGCAATTTTTTAAGTTTCTCTCCCGCTGTCTCGATACCTAAGACTAGCCTTTGTACCAAGGTCATACCCAAATTTCCTTGAAATACAGTCAGAGCTATTAGCATTTTTTCGAAAAATTAGACTTAAAGCCTTTTTTTAATTGAATCCAACCTCACCCAAGGTCACCATTACACCCTTTAGACCCCCTTCCACCTTTCTACCTTCGGCGAACATGATCCCGAAGGAAATTCTCACCTTTGAAAAAGTCATTCTAAAAGATCCAACAATCTATCACAAGAACATATGTTCATTCCCTACAATATCACATTGGATGAGAGGAAGGCCATTAAAAAACTAAGAGACAAAAATGAATTGGTGATTAAACCAGCGGATAAAGGGGGTTGGATTGTGTTGCAAAATATAGATAGCTACAAGGCAGAACTCTCTCGCCAAGTGTCCAACACGGATCACTACAGCAGACTCCCCACCAACCCCGCCAAGGAGCTACAAACCTTGATAAAACAAGTTACCTCTGAGGCTCTAGACACTGGCTTAGTCTCTAAGCATGAATTTAACTTCCGGAATGTAAGCCATCCACGTATACCGGTAATTTATACATTACCCAAGATCCATAAACGTCAGGATAACCCACCAGGCCGTCCCATTGTCTCGGGATGTGGCTCGGTCAATATGTAAATTTCTTCCTAAAAGATTTTGTACCCAACACCATCTGTTATGTCAGGGACAGTATGAACATGATTAACCTCATTGAAAACCTACCATTCGACCCTGACTCACAAACTCTCTGTACACTTGACGTTGAGTCACTGTACACTAACATTCCCCAGAGAGATTCACTATTTGTGATGGAGGCAATACTTAACAAACGGCCACGGCCACCTCCAGTACCCACTTCATTCATAATCCAACTGTTGGAAATATGTTTAACTCGTAATTATTTCATGTTTGAAGAGCAATACTTCCAGCAGAACAAAGGAACTTCAATGGGAGCGGTTTTTGCTCCAACACTGGTGATTCTATACATGGACTGGTTGGAATGTACCACCATCCTCCCTGCCACCAACCCGTTCCACTCAGGCCTCCTCATGTGGAAACGCTACATCGATGATGTCTTTATGATATGGGGGGGGCCCTGAGGAAATCCTGCCCACCTTTATACACTGGCTGAACAGCAACTGTAATGGACTAACTTTCAGTATAGACCACAGTAAAATCATCATTCCCTTTCTGGATCTATGTATCCAACACAAGGAGGGTTTACTATTCACCTCATTATTCCGTAAACCTACAGAAAGAAATACGCTCCTATGCTATAACAGCTGTCACCCCCGGGCTCTCAGAGATAGTCTGCCGTATTCACAGTTTCTAAGGTTACGGAGAAACTGCTTTCAGAAAACTGATTGCTTCAGGGAGGCAAATACCCTAGCTAACAAACTCAGATCTAGGGGCTATCCAAAACGACTGGTAAAGAATGCCATGAAACGGGCGTGGTACTGCCCGCGTGAGACATTGCTTGAACCAAAGGCCAAAAAAGAGTCAGACAAACTGGTGTGTGTGACGACCTTCTCTTCTGCCTCAAATAAAATAAAGAAAAGCATTACAAGAAACTGGCACATTATCAACTCTGGCAATCTCTCACTTGAATTACTCCTTTTTGCCTTCAAACGCAATAAAAATCTCAAAGACCAGTTGGTGAGAGCTGCACTACCACCTCCCAAAAAAAAAAAAGAAAAAAAAAAAAACTAACACCACTTTAAACGATTTGTGGGGCCTTCCTCCCTTGATAGGCCACTCCAAATGCGGTGCATGTGTTGTTTGTGATTTCTGTATTGAGACTAAGGAATTTGTGTTTAACCCCTTCCAGGCTCATGACGAGCTGGGCTCGTCATGGTGTAGCCTCCTCGCACACTGATGACGAGCCCAGCTCGTCATGTAACATGGGTTTTTAAAAAACTCAGCATAGAAGGAGAATTCCACTAGCGCGGATGTGGTTAATGATATCAGGAATATTCTTAGGACTTTTACCAACTGCAACAGCTGCAACTTGATTTATGCAATTTTGTGTCCTTTCAACATGATTTATGTTGGCCAAACGAAACAAAAAATTAAACTCAGGATATCACAACACCGGAGCAGAATAAGGTGCAAAACAGCAAATGCACCACTGGTCGAACATTTCTTGGAGAAAGGACATTCGGAGAATCAACTGATATGGACAGTAATCAGCCAAATCATTATACCACCGCGAGGAGGTGACCTCACTAGGATGCTGAACAAAGAAGAACTTAAGTGGATACTGAGAACAGACAGTCTCAATACAGGACTCAATTTGCAGGAAGATTGGACTAGCTTATTGTAACTGGGTCCGATGAATTGTTATGTCAATTCTAGGTGTTAATATGTCAGGATGTTATATTAATTCTTACTGGTCTCACTTCACTTTATTCTTGCATGCAATCAGCCACTTATCTAAGATGGCCGCCACATTTATCTCCCTTCCCCTTCCTCACTTTTCACTATTGAGTAAATCACCTAACTCAAGATGGCCGCTGCCACTAGTCCTTCTCTTATGTCTGCCCACCAATCAGCAGTCAGGTATCCCGGCTTATACTCCCATTCCCTGCTCCCTCGTTGACAACGCAGAACCACCTCACTGGGAAGCACTGATATTGTGAAGCCCTGGGTAAGTGAAAGGGAACCCCTGAAGGCGCTTTTAGCCTCACCGCGCCGCGTATTGCAATTCTGACCCTGCTTGTAATTTTTAAACAGGCTCGCCCGACTGCGCCTTATTTGGCGTCGGAATCATTACCCAACACCCCATTGTGGGCAACTCCCATCAAACATCACCGGGGATCTTCAATTGTAAATCCTCCGGTAAGTGTAGCGGTATTCTAGCCCTTCTGGTTGTGCAGACATTTCTTGCCTTCTCTCACCGTCCCTCTCCTTATCAGGCTTACCACGAGGCGAGGCGCCTCCGTATCTAGGAGGTTGCCCAAGAACCACCGTTCTGCAAGCATTCCCTTACCATCGACCATAGGACCCACATCCGCCTGGTGAGTTCCTGATCATGGTCTACACAATGACCTTACCTTATTTTCCTCCTCAGCCCCAACCCAGCATATTACTGGCGCCATCCTTCTACCAAGACTTCAGGGCAATCCCCCCTGACCCTCACAGGTATACTTCAGTCCCCTATGTTTTTTGGAGTACCTGCGTGCACTATTGACCCTTTTAAAATTCACCACCGTGCACAATACAAGCACTCGTTTTGCCATCTTTCAATGAGACCACTTCGGGCATCAGGCTTTTTACACTTAAGAAGCTGACACTCACGTTTAGACACTCGACGATATTTAAAAAGATCATTCACCCTTGAGATCACGCGTGCCATGTTTTGTTCCCTTATGGACCGTTTAGTCACTTAGATTCACTAAAAGTCACAAGATACGTTCTGTTCTGTGTTCCTTAACTGAATTATTTCAATTTTCTTTTCCCCTAGGCTATTGTGTAGAACAGTTTTTAGGCATAATACTTTGTGTCCTGATGATGATTCCTTGCATTTTGTTTATGGAATCGAAACGTCGTCGACCTCTTGTCACACCATATATGAATATGTATATTTATTGAGGGATTGGTGTCAGTACAACGCGGTTTTTTACATCGCATTCCGTTACATCGGAATTTTTACAACGCAGGATCCATTACATCGGATGCCATTACAACGCATGGCATTACATAGCAGATGCTATTACAACGCATGACATTACATCGTAAGTATAGGTAAGTATACCTTTTTAAAAAAAATGTAATTAAGTTAATTTAATTAATTTAATTTAATAATTTAATTAAAATACATTTTAAAATAGTAATTAATTTAATGTAATAAATTATAATCAATTTATTTAATTTAATTTGAAAAAAATTATAATTAATTTTATTTAAAAAATATAATGAAATTAATTTGATTTAAATATTTTTTAAATAGTAATTACATTAAATTAATTAAAATAATGTATTTAATTTAATTAATTTAATTAAAAAATGTAATTAATATAATATAATTAATTTAATTTAATAAATATATTTTAATTAATTTATAAATGGTAAATATAATTAAATCAGCCCTAAACACAAACCTACCCCTGAACCCTAAAATACCCCTGTACCCCAAAACCCAAACCCAGCCTTAAAACCTAAAAATTCCCCTGTAACCCAAAACCCAAACCCTGCCCTAAAACCTAAAAACACCCCTGTACCCCAAAACCCAAACCCTGCCCTAAAACCTAAAAACACCCCTGTACCCCAAAACCCAAACCCTGCCCTAAAACCTAAAAAAAAAACCCTGTACCCCAAAACCCAAACCCTGCCCTGAAACCTAAAAACACCCCTGTACCCCAAAACCCAAACCCTGCCCTAAAACCTAAAACGCCCCTGTACCCCAAAACCCAAACCCTGCCCTAAAACCTAAAAACACCCCTGTACCCCAAAACCCAAACCCTGCACTGAAACCTAAAAACACCCCTGTACCCCAAAACCCAAACCCTGCCCTGAAACCTAAAAACACCCCTGTACCCCAAAACCCAAACCCTGCCCTAAAACCTAAAAACACCCCTGTACCCCAAAACCCAAACCCTGCCCTGAAACCTAAAAACACCCCTGTACCCCAAAACCCAAACCCTGCCCTGAAACCTAAAAACACCCCTGTACCCCAAAACCCAAACCCTGCCCTAAAACCTTAAAACACCCCTGTACCCCCAAACCCAAACCCTGCCCTAAAACCTAAAAACACCCCTGTACCCCAAAACCCAAACCCTGCCCTAAAACCTAAAAACACCCCTGTACCCCAAAACCCAAACCCTGCCCTAAAACCTAAAAACACCCTTGTACCCCAAAACCCAAACCCTGCCCTAAAACCCAAAAACACCCCTGTACCCCAAAACCCAAACCCTGCCCTAAAACCTAATAATACCCCTGTACCCCAAAACCCAAACACTGCCCTAAAACCTAAAAATAACCAAACACCCCAAAACATATACCTCAGTACCCCAAAACATATACTCCTATACTCATACTTATTATAAAAATTAATTAAATTAATTTATTTAATTTATAATATTAAAAAACAAAAATAAATATATTTATTTATAATTAAAAATAATTAAATTAATTATATAATATTAAATAAAATTTTTAAAAAATTATATACTTACCAATACTTACGATGTAATGGTATGCGTTGTAATAGCATCTGCTATGTAATATCCTGCGTTGTAATAGCATCCGATGTAATGGAACCAGCGTTGTAATAGCTGCGTTGTAACAGCATTACGATGTAAAAAATGCGATGTAACAGTAACACACCATTTATTGAGATATGCAATTAATGGTGTCTATGAATTTCTGTCATTCCTTCATTTCACAGAAATCGCTCACTTTCTGCCTAAATATCTTTTTCTTTCCCTATCCTTTCACTTTGCCAATCTGTAAGCGTGAAGGCACAGGCTTGTGTCTCACTCTTTGTTGAATGTAAGAGGATTTTTCCTTGTCTATCTTGTTTATAGTAAAGATTTTCGTGATCACTGTCCGGCTGGACAAATCACTTCAACCAATATAGTTCCACTGTGTCTATATTATTACATTCTTCATTCCTACTCTTGCATAGGACCACTGTTGTTAAATATAAAATACTTTCTCCAGATACAGCAAATGTCAGTACAGATTACACCATAGCTGCTGAAAGATGGGTTCTCCACTTTGAAGCAGTGTATAGTGGCAACGATGCAGGGAGGGGTCTGACCCACAGTGGAACACTGGCACTGATAGCGTCCCACTGTATTACAATATCAAAGAGGTACACAAAACTATCCTGGCCACAGCCGCGGGACTACGCCGGGCCCAATTGGGGCCCCGGCAGATCTGTATAGAGCAGGCCCTCACATTTTTAATGCAGCCTGTTTTTGTGACGTCCCCTATTCCTGGTCAAAGGCCATTATTATACCTATTTTTTAAAAGGGTTCAAGGGATGATTCAGCATGCTATAAACCGATTAACCTCCTTGACTCTGCGAGAAAAATTATGGGGAAAGTGGTCCTGGACCGGCTCACTTCCTGGTTAGATAAGTTTAACATTATCTCAGACCTACACTATGGTTTAGGCAGGACAAATGCACAGTAGATTAGTGTATTAATCTACATCTGTTGATGGGGAAATACACAATAACTAAGAAGAGATCCCTGCATATGGCATTTATGGACCTAACATTGGCATTCAAACGTAATAATAGATCCAAGTTATGGTTGATTCTCCTGGAGCGCCTTGAGACCCTACGGGTAGGTAGCGCGCTATATAAGTGTCACTGATTGATTGATTGATTGATTGATTGATTGATTGGAGCTGGGTCTGGAAGTAGATCTAGTGGCTTTTCTAATCTTTGAAAAAACAACAGAGGGTTCCTGACGGCAGATACTAGGAGAGGGGAGCAGGGAAAATACAAGTACAAGAACAAAAACCTCTCACTAAAATCTAATTAAGTTTAGGTAATATATCCTACATCAATTTTCAATAATGACATTGTCCCACAAACAGAAATTATAAAGAAAACATCGTCTTTTTTATTTATATAATTTTTCTGATAAATAAGAACATTGTAACACAATCACATGACCATGAAACTAATATTTTGTGAATGTTCTATATACACATATTTATACTATAAACATAAGCCCCCAAAAGGTAAGACAATCACACACACCAGCTCAATCAACCCAGTCATACAACTCATACGGACCAACAGTATGTATGTATGTATGTATTCCAGTTTTGTATAGCGCAAAACATTGTCACCCAAATGGTATCCTGGCGCTTTGACTGAACAAACCAGCACACGGTCATAAAGATCACACTACTCTAGGAAAGAGATGGGTTTTTAGATTTCTCTTAAAGAGAGGAAGTTCGCTCATACACCTCAAATGGAGCGGGAGAGAGTTCCAAAGACTGGCGGCAGCGAAGCTGAAGGAACGGCCACCCATCCTTGACCTTTGAAACCTGGGAACCGTAGCCAGGTAAGGGGAAGAGTAGCGCAAGGTACGTGGAACAGTGTACCAGGAGAAAAGATTCTGCAGCATGCCGGGACCCTGCCCATGCAGCGCCCTAAAGACCAAGCATGAGGCCTTGAAAAGGATCCGCTGTTGGACCGGTAACCAATGAAGGTCACGCAGCGCCGCAGTGGATGAAGCGGAACGCGGACGGGACAGAGCTAGCTTAGCCACCATGCTTTGAATCCGTTGTAGCTTGCCGACCAAGTTCTTCGGTGCACCCAACAGCAATGTGTTGCAATAGTCCAACCTGCTCAGTATGATCCCCCGTACCGCCTCAGATCTGGCCGGGACTGGGAGCATAGGGAGGACTTTGCGCAGCATGCGAAGCAGTACCATACAAGTGGCCACGGTCTTGTTGGCAAAGCTATCCAATTGAAGATTGGGCTCAAACATGACTCCCAGATTTCGCACAGAGTCCGCTGCTGTCCCTGATCCGGGAAAGAAGGAAGGCCAGAAATCCTCTGGTAGTGAGCGTGGAACACGGTCAGTGGAACAGTAAAGCACCTCTGTTTTAGACCTGTTGAACTGGAGTGAGTTGGAACATAACCAGTCTGCTGTGGCTGACATACAGCGATGAAAGGTCTCCAACGCAACCGCCTCTCCACCCTCCAGCGAAAAGATCAATTGGGTGTCATCGGCATAGTTAAATACCGAGATACCAAAAGTGCCAATAAGATGGATAAGCGGTCGGAGGTACAAATTAAACAGTATTTGGCTGATGGCAGAGCCCTGGGGTACCCCCTGCCCAACCTTCTGCTCGCCAGATCTAAAAGGCGGCAAGGCCACCACTTGCTGTCTATTATGGAGGTATGAGACCAGCCAGTCTCTAGCCAGCCCTGTTACTCCAGCCTCCTCCAGTCTCCTGATGAGAGTCGGATGGCTAACCGTGTCGAGCGCGGCCGACATGTCGAGCAGCACCAAAAACGCTGCTCGCCCAGTGTCGACTCGCAAACGAAGTTTGTCCAACACGACCACCAGAGCCGACTCTGTCCCATGCACTGGGCGGAACCCAAACTGGGCCACGTCCCGATAGTTGTTAGCTTCCAGGTATCTGAACAGAGACTGGGTAACCACCTTCTCCATGATTTTAACCGGAAAAGGGAGGAGTGAAATGGGCCTGTAATTCTCCGGGCAAGTGGGGTCTAAGGTAGGCTTCTTCAAGAGGGGGGACACCACTGCTGTTTTCCAACAATCCGGGACCAGGGCAGATTCAAAGGACTGAAGGCAGATGGAATAGAAGGGGAGGAAGAGTTCCCCATGAAAGAGCTTCCAAAATTTATGAGGAAGCGGGTCCATAGGAGAACCCGAAGACACCGTCAGTGCCAGTCGACAAAAATCGTCGAAATTCGGGACAGAGAAACTACTCAGCCGAGGAAGAGCCAGCAGAGCTTCTGAGTCATCCAGGGTCGATGGTACATCCCGGGGTGGCCGGGGCTGGGGGTCCAATGGAGTAAGGCCGCTCAATATGGTAGCTATCTTAGCTTCAAATGCGGCTGCCAAAGAGTCGCATAAGGCCTGGGAAGCCGAGATGTTATTCGAGGCACAGGCCGGCTGGGAGAGGTCCTTGACAATCCTAAACAAGGCTTGTGACTTGTTAGGTGCATGGTTCAAGGTCTCCTCAAAGTAGACGGCTTTCGCACATTTAATCTGTGCTTTATATTCCATAAGAGCGAGCTTAAAAGCGATCTTATCTAGATGTAAGTAGTGCTTCATCCAGGTCCTCTCAGCCCGTTTGCACCGTCGTTTCAGCTGCCGTAGGTCGCTGGAATACCAATGTTTAGATTTTTCCTGCCTGTCCCGTGATCTACGGAAAGGAACCACCGAATCCAAAGAGTTCGAGATTTGCTGACAAAGATTATTGTAGCTTTCCTCCACATTGTCCCTCAGCGCAAATTCGACAGGGAGAAGGCTGGGCAGGACCGAGGCTTTTGCAAGCCTAGACCAAGGTCTGCCCACCTTAAATGATTGCGACCATGCAGCGTCCGAGGTGCCATCCGCAAGAAGAACAGAGAAAGAGACTAAGGCATGGTCCGTCCAGCATTGGGGTGAAATACCCTTCACTGACACCTGCATGCTGTCAGCGAACACTAGGTCCAAGATATGACCCTTCAAGTGAGTTGTAGAGAGCACCAGCTGTTGCAGCTGAATGTTGCAGCAGGCCTGGCATAACTCCTTGTAGGCAAGATGTGCCGGGCCATTTGGCCACAAGTTAAAATCGCCCAAAATGAGTAGCCTGGAATGGGAGTTAGAGAGTCTCACTAATCTTTCAACCCCAACACATGGAAAGATACTCACTATAAAGACTTTAAACAAACATAAAGTATATACATAAACAGAAAACAAAAAGAAGCGCCGACGTGCGTTTCGGAAAGGAACTTGTGGTATTCCACCTTTAGCCTATGTCACATAGAACCTTGCCATGTCACTCAGTAGAGTGTTTGGTCCTTGGAATGTTTTCCCTTGACTGAGGTCCGTTTCTGCCTAGCTGAGGTTGAGGTGATCCTTTCCTACCTGTGGTTGTTAAGCTGTCTTCTACATGAATAAATCTGCTGAACCTACTTCCTGTGTAGCCTCATTACTACACAATTACTGGCGACGTTGGGAGCAGTGAAGTTCATGAAGACAGCGTTCACTCGCTTACTACAGTTCCTGTTTCGTGCAAAACCCGTTTTTGCCAACTTTAAAGAAGGTGTCTTTCTTCTCACTTCTTACTCGTGAGGAACTTCTTCAATCATCTTCAATTAACAGAGCTATTTGTGATCAATATTATTTGCAGCCTCCGCTCTTCAGCCAAACGTGAGTTATTTCCTGGATTTAATTACTTATAACTTGTGCTCTTACTTTCCGACCGCATTATCGAGCGGTGTATGGGCATTACAAACTTGAATCTCGAAATCGCTTACTTTGCGCATTTACAACTTTAAACCTGCTTCTTGTTTACATTTAAAACGACCCACCTCGAGCTTCCCTCGAGCGCCTGGCAGTTCCTTCGTTCTCCGAACCCTTCGAGAGACATTGCTCGAGTCTGCCTTTCTCCTTCGTCATCGGGCATACGGAATTGCATTCTGGGTCACACGCGTCACTGCGCACGTCATCGCGCAGCTTCGACGCTCTTGGCGGCCATCTTACTAAAGTTTGAAGCGAAATGTTCGTTTTTTAGCAAATTTCTCGGCGATTTGTGCTACTTTGTCAGTTTTACAGCGCTACCTTCACAATTTGCTCAGCGGTTAAAGCGACTTAAAGAGTGATAAATATCACTAACTTTGATTTAAAAAAAAAAAAAAAAGAAACTTGGAACTTTAAAATTCAGTTGAGCAAATCCTTTTCTACGGTGATTTGCACACCTTCCACATTAATATCTTTACTCCTCAGTGTTCATACTGGTTTAATTGTTTACATTGTTCCTATTTTCAGTTACTAATGTCTAATATTGCAGCACCACCTCATTTTCTTCAAGTTGCTGGCGATCCTCCTATAGAATGGGATCTCTGGTTTCCTATGTTTATTGCCTATGTGGATGTTTTAGAAAAAGAAGATTGCTCAGCAAAAAGAAAACTTGCTCTTCTTAGACATTGTCTTGGTGGTGCAGGAATAAAAGAATTCGATAATTTACCACCCTTAGAAGACGCAGGTGATATGGATGTATTTAACAAAGCTTCCAAGCAAATGAAAATTCGTTTTGGCAGACGGATAAATACTGTTATGGAAAGATTTAAATTTTATTCTCGTGAACAGAAATCTGATGAAACCATCGAGGATTACGTTGCAGCTTTACGTTCACTTGCCTGCACATGTTCTTTTGAAACCATATCTTATGAGCAGGTTCTCAGAGACCAAATCATGATGAAAACAAAAAGCAAAAAGATCCAAGAAAGACTTTGGTTGGGTACTGAGACTACTCTTGCTGCAGTTGTGAATATAGCTAAGGGTATAGAACATTCAGAAATGTTTGTATCTGAGATAAGAGGAAAAAATCTTAAAATTAATGTTCCTGAAGTTGAAGTAGCTATTGTTAAATCTCATTCCAGTAATCCCACTTCAAACACCTTTATTCCTAAACCTGTTTTCAAGAAAGAATACGTAAGAAACGCTAGTGATAATAAGAATTTTACCAAAAGAAGTACTATAGTTTGTTACAGATGTGGTAGTACTAACCACGTGGGTAACTACAAAGGTTGTCCTGCATGGGATAAAGTATGCATCAAGTGCAAAAAGAAAGGGCATTTTGGCAATGTGTGCAAATCTGGTCAAAGAATTAACTATATCTCTCCTGAAGAAGAAGAGGTTTTAAATAGTTTAAATTGCATACTTTCCATTGATGAATGTATCCAAAATAATTTTCCTTCTTGCACCATTTTTATGGACAACAAACCTATCGAAATTTTTGTTGACTCCTGTGCTTGGTACAGTATTATTGGTAAGGATATTTTCGAACATCTTTGGCACAAGAGGGAACTCTTAAGTCCTGACATATATCCTGGTGGGTACACAGGACGGAAAATTGCATTAGAGGGTTTCTTTTGGACCAAATTGTTTTTTAAGAACTGGGATGTTTTAGCAAAGGTTTATGTTGCTACCAAGGGTGTTTCCATCCTTGGTTGGCCTCATCAACGCTTGCTAGGTATCAAACTAGATCCTAATGCTGTTCCTCCAGTTTATGTTGAGGAGCCCCGGTTTGAAAAGCACGTCACTGACTCTTTAGTCAACTTGACTTTGAATACATCTAATGATTCTGATTTCACTAAAAGCATACTCAAGAATTTCCCCGAAATTTTTAATGATAAGTTGGGAAAATACATTGATTTCAAGCACAAAATAGTTTTAAATGACAATGCTGTTCCTGTCAGGCATAAAGTGAGAAATGTTCCTTTGGCTTACAGATCCAAGTTGAAAGATATCCTAGACGATCTAGTAAAAAGAAATATAATAGAGCCTATTGAATCTTCCCCTTGGGTTTCGCCCATTGTAATTTCAGTTAAAAGTTCAGGCGAACTTCGTTTATGTGCAGATTTGCGCAGTCTCAATAAGGAAATATGGATAGACAAACATCCTTTGCCTAATATACACGAGCTGATTTCTGCTTTGTCTGGTGCTACTGTTTTCTCCTCAATTGATTTGGCTAGTGCCTATCACCAGGTGGAGTTAGATGAAGACTCTAGGAAACTTACTGCCTTTGTCACCCCAGAGGGCATGTTCCAGTACTTACGCATGCCTTTCGGATTGGCAAGTGCGGCCTCCGTTTTCCAGCGCCTTATGAAAGAACTATTGACGGATTGCAAGGGGGCCATAGCTTTCCAAGACGACATTTTGATTTTTGGAAAAGACTTTACCGAACATGATGAGAATCTAGCTTTGGTTTTGGGAAGAGTTCGGTCCAAGGGTCTTACCTTGAAATTTAACAAATGTAAATTCAGGCAAGACAAAGTTGAGTACCTGGGCCACGAAATATCTAGTTATGGAATCAAACCCAAAGTTAATCATGTTCAAAACATTGTCAATGCACCCTCTCCCAACTCAAAAGAACAGTTACTATCCTTTTTAGGTTTGACTGAATTCTATGGCAAATTCGTCAAAAATTACTCTGATATTGTACATCCTTTGAGAGTTCTTTTAAAAAAAAATGCAAAATTTATCTGGGGTAAAGAACAAGAAAATTCTTTTGTTATTTTGAAACAAAAAATTGTAGAGGCTCCATTTTTGAAACCTTACTCAGTGGGCAAAGAATGTATTGTTTATGTTGATGCAAGCAACATTGGGTTAGGGGCGGTTTTAATGCAAAAGGATAATTCTGGTGAGTTTGTTGTCTCGTATGCCTCTAGAGCTCTACGTGACGCTGAGAAAAACTACTCTACCATTGAGCGGGAGTTACTTGCCTGCACGTGGGCGGCTCAGCACTTCAGACAATTCTTGTGGGGAACAAAATTCCTTTTGAAAACTGATCATAAGCCTCTTATCACTATGTTAGCTGCTGGTGGTGGAAGAGTTCTTACTGCTAGGTTAGCGAGACTTGCAGCCAAATTACAGGAATATCGTTGTGAGGTTGTGTACATTCCTGGACGTATGAACGTTCATGCGGATTGCATGTCGCGTTTTCCAGTCAGTGTAGAAGTTGGTGACAGTGTGGATTGTGATGTTGCCTATTCACTTGCAGATGTCAACATTATTTCAGACCAAGAAAGTTCTTTAATCCTTACAGAGAAGGACTGGGCAGAAGCTATGGAGAATGACTCTGTTCTGACTCAAGTTAGGCAATTCTTGATTAGAGGTTGGCCCGAAGAAAGGAAACTTTCTGGAGAGTTGGGGTCTTTTTATAAAGTTAAGGATGATCTTATGCTATGTCGAGACATTATTGTCAGATCAGATAAAATTGTACCTCCTTTTAGTTTGAGAGAAAGAATCTGCACATTGGCACATGAGGGGCACATGGGGATGTCCACCACTAAAAGAAGGATCAGGGAACACTACTGGTGGCCTGGTATTGATGCCATGGTAGACAGTTGGGTCAGGAATTGCTCTCCGTGTTCTTTGAGCGACAAGTCTGCAAAGAGCATTTCTGTTGACATTACTCCCATTGAATATGCTAACGGTCCTTGGAGGAGGTTAGCTATTGACATCATTGGACCGTTTAGCTATCAGTCTGGTAAGGTTATGTTTGCATTAGTTCTGATTGACTACTTCTCCAAGTGGCCTGAATTAAAGATTGTTGAGAAAGTTTCTTCTGAACATGTAATTGAATTTCTTGATGAGATATTTGCTAGGGAAGGCTTACCGGAGGAACTTATTTCAGACAATGGTCCACAGTTCATCAGCAATGAATTTGAGTGTTTTCTTAGGAATTGTGGTATTACCCACAAAAGGACCTCTAATTATTTTCCCCAAGCCAACGGCCAGGTTGAAAGGTTTAATAGAGTCATTAAAGAATCTTGCCAATTGGCTATTAAAAGCGGTTTGAAGTGGAAGAAAGCTCTTCAAGCAACCTTGTTAACCTACCGCTTGTCCCCCAATTCCGTCACTGGTCTATCCCCTTTTGAATTATTGCGAGGGAGAAAACCAGGTTCTCGTCTTTTACCTTGGTGGTTAAAAGGCGATACCCCCTATGAAGTAGACTTTAAGGTATTAAGAGACAAAATTCAGAAACACCAAGGAAGTATGATTCAACACTCTTATAAAAAGAAGTACAATACATGCAATGTCAAAATTGGTGATCTTGTTCGTGTAAAAATGGGTGGGTTGTTCCACAAGAATGTGTCTAGATGGTCTGATCCTATCAGGGTCATTGAAATTTTCAGCAAAGCTGTCAGAGTCGAAGGTGGGAAAATTTGGAATCTGAGAAGGGTCTCCTTATGCAAACCCTGTATTTCTTCTTCACAAAAGACTACTTTCCCAGAGAAATCTGTCTCAGACAAGCTGGTTTCAGACTTTGGCTCAGACCATAATCCAGAGGGCTTTTCTGGTATGCATGAAGTCTATGACAATTTAGAAAAGGTGATTGTAAATAATTCTGATGTTGTTATTAACTCTGATTCTTCACCTGCACCATGCGTTTCTGTAGACAATCTACCTAATGTACAATCTGAAGATACCTTGTTAAGACGCAGTGAGCGTGTGAAATATCCTCCTTCAAAGCTTAGAGATTACGTTAGATCTTAAGTGTTTTTTTTTCTTTTTGAGGGTTATCTTAGGCTTTAGTTTTTTTTTTTATTTATTTATTTTTTTTTTAAGGGGGGGAGGTGTGTGGTATTCCACCTTTAGCCTATGTCACATAGAACCTTGCCATGTCACTCAGTAGAGTGTTTGGTCTCCTGTGTAGCCTCATTACTACAGAACTCTTGGGCCTGGATTCCTTCATCAAGGGGCATTAAATCATAATTTCCATGTATAGTAATCTTTTTCTTGATTAGTAATAACCAGGGGGCACAATCTGTAGTCAGAGTGGTACTCTGAACAATAGTCCCAATTGACTCAGGTTAATGATGCATGAAAGAATACAGAATGCTGGCCATACGGTGATCGAAACTGTAGTACGTATATCAGGGTCGGGACTTCCAGGGTCCGCTCCTTACTAGATCAAAGCCCGGTGTAGGTAACACTCTAGTAATAAATTGCCAGTGCACCATAGATCGTTGCTGATAATTCAAAGTTTTAAAGGTACAGCATCTCCAAAGGATGCCGAAGCGGTAGAGAGGCTGAGAGAGCAATATTTTCAACCTTTCTCGCTGTCGCACAAACTATTTAAAAAACGGCGGTCCGTCCGTCAAGCGTCCATGCTGCCAATATAGCAGTCTTTTCTACTCTTTGCCCATAACAACACCAAGGCTGCAGTGAGATATACGAGAATGGTTGTGTGTCCGCCTCATGGGATGTCAAGAGAGGGGTCAGGCAGGGGTGTATTTTAGCTCTGCTGCTGTTCACGCTGTATTTCAACAAGATAGGGGAACGTTCTCCTGGCAATTAGTAAAGACATACCAAGAGCTGGCTTCAAACTTATACCGGCACTTCTGTATGCAAATGATGCGGTGGTGTTTGCCAGGACAGATGTAGGTCTTCAAGAACTTTCAGATGTTTTTATAAACTAAATGGTCTCGCTAGATCTTGCAACCAATTTTTCCAAATCGCATACTATGACAATCAGCAGTAAGACTGCTGCTATTGCTGCTTTGTAAGTTTTTCTGTAGGGGGCAGAATTAGCTTAAGTTCCAACCTTTCCTTATTTAGGTGTGTTGTTTGATGAGAATGGGTCATGGGTTGCGCAAAGAGCACACAAAAAGAATGTACTGGCAAGGGCAGTACGGTCTACCATGGACTTTGCAAAAGTTTTAGGGACAAAGCCCGTCCCTGCACTGTTAAAAGTGTATAGGTAAAAATTTATTCCTATGGACAACTATGGTTGTGATGAATGGGGGTATAAGGATGTAAAAGACTTGCAGGTGGTGAAAAATAAATGTTTGCGTAGGATCCTCGCTGTCCCGCCTTGATTAGCATGGTATAAATCTTCGACTACACTGTTGTTGAGCCTTTAGTGAGCGGGTTGAGACTCTAGTCTTCCCCAGTCTCCTCCTTGAATAAACTTGTTATATCAGACTGTATGGCTCTTGAGAGGACCGTGTGTATTTCATGGTTAAGGTGTACATCGGAGCAGATGATATGGTTAGGCTGCCCCGATTTGCACACCAACCCCAGAGCTTTACTTCCAATTGACATCTGGAATATTAAGCATCAGTTTCTGGCCAGGGATCAGGAGAACAGGGAGTGGACAGAAATTGCTTAGCCCATGGTGAGAAATGACATCATACTTAGACCAAGCCTACTGGCACATCCCTATCTGTCACTTGTCAATAACGATCATCACCGCTTTCTGCAAACCAGGGGGCATATTACCAAGCAATAGCGATAATTATCGCTATTGCTTGGTTAGAGACAAAAATTTACTGCTGAGCTGCGGCGATTTTTATCGCAGATAAACCTTGGTATTACCAAGGTTTATCGCAAATGCGATAAAAATCGGCCGCAATGCATGAATATCGCTGAAAAGTTAGCAATATTCATGCATTACCGAGCTAATGCTATTAGCCATGTTATCCAACTCCCATTGGATAACATGGCTAAGAACTGCTCAGGGCAGGTGTTAGCTTTTGGAGATATTCGCGCTTAGCTCGAATATCTCCAAAAGTTGGTAATAGGAGATAGCGATGTTAGCGACTGTTTCCAGTTGCTAACATCTTGGCACGCCCACTTTGCATGTCATTAGTGATAAATATCACTGACATGCAAAGTGGGGCCCAAGATGGTCGCTATCTCCTACTAGCTGTCGCTAACTGGTGTTAGCGACAGCTAGGTAATAGGGAGATAATTTTATCTCCGCTTTCTTGGCTTTTAAAGCCAAAAAAGCGGAGATACACCCCCTTGATAGTTCAAACTGAATCTGATTCACTGGCGACTAGCCTTTCTAAAAGGCTTTGTGAAGCCCAGCGATTTAAGTCCATGTCCATGTGACAACTTTTGAGATCAGGAAACTTTGCACTATACCTTCTTCTGCTAACGTTATATCTGTGTGAAATAAATATATTCTTCCGCTTTTGAGTTCATGTCATTTTGTTCAAGTAAGGCCAGCATTATTATACCTACTGATGCTTTCCTCATTCATGGTTTGCTTTGGGGGGTTGCTAGTTTCTTCTGAGGTGCTAAAAGAGTTAGGAAAAAGATGCTTTCTGGTTATTGTCATTTTGTTCAAGCAAGGCCAGGATGATTTTACCTACAGATGCGTTGCTCGCCCATGGTTTGCTCTGGGGCATTGCTAGTTTCTTCTCAGGTGCTATAACAATTAGTAGAAAGATGCTTTCTGTTTATCTGAATTTGCACTTCATCTAATGATCTCTATAAGCACTGAATCTGATGAATTCCATAAGCTGAGCTGTCATTGTATCTGGTTTTAATAATGAGTCATATTTTTATTTTATTTTACTCTTTTTTGTAAATATGGTCTTAGTAAATGTATACGAGCTAATTGTACCTGTTATACATTTATGGTCTTTTATGTCTTGTTTTAATAATTGCCTTTGGTACAGTTATTTTTTATCTCTGCGCTTTGTGGCTTTTATTGGCCGATTAAAGAATCTGAATGAATGTATTTTTGCTTGTATCTTGATCGTGCATGTACAAAGAGTTACTACTTTCGGTATGTAGTTGAGTGGCAATTGGCATCATTGTTGCCTTCATTTCAATATTACTAATGTGTTATTTAAACAGGTTTAATTTCTTTGACATTTTTCTTCAATTCAATAAATGTATATATACTTATATTTACTAAGTTCTTGTGTGAGCGATCGATGGTATGGGGAGATGTAAATAAATGCCCCTGCTCCACGCTAGCTAAGCTTCTCTCCACGGCCCTGAGCCATGGTATATACTACTTTCAGTGTGTAGTTGAGTGGCAATTGGCATCATTGTTGCCTTCATTTCAATATTACTAATGTGTTATTTAACCAGGTTTAATTTCCTTGACATTTTTCTTCAATTCAATAAATGTATATATTGCAGTACCCGGTTTATCTCTACATTCTTTAGGATATTATCATGTGAGCATTCACACATTGGGCACCGAATTTACACTATCCACTGTTCTGGCCCACATTTCCCTATGCTGTCTCACTGAATTGATCTGCATCTGCCCTCCAAACAACTCTGGCTCAAACCTCACAATTTCATCCACCACTACAGTTTGCTAATTCTCAGAAAATCAGGGGGCTCGCCTGTCTGCGATGATAGCAGCTTCTGCTGTTGTAAGGTATTGTTCTGTGGTGTGAGTAGTAAACTGTTTGCTTTAATTGTTTGGCCTGATTTGTAGGGCAGTGGCAGCTGTTAATACCTGGTTGATATTCAGGCTAGATTTTGTCGGGCGTCCAACAAAACTTTGCACATCCTCTGTCACAATGCCTTGTTTATCGCTACATGAAGGCTGATCTCTCGCAGTATGATGGACGGTGTACCACCATAGCAACCATGTCGGATATTTAACCAACAGTAGAAGAAGGCGAAAGCATCAACGTATTGCCGGTTGGTAAACAGGGCTACCAATACCCTAAATATGGCAGACGGTGTCATCCACCACTCCGATGGACATCTTAGCTCCACTATGGCAGAGTAAAACGGTTTATGCCAATACAGCATTCTGAGAAAAGGATAGTGACAAGAGTATTGTTGAAAATTGCTTATTTAATGGTGCCCCTAAAGACAATATCCATCACTTTCTGATTTTTTAGTTCCATCTATAAAGTTCTGTGGCAAGGTGGTTGATTCCACTGTGTAACGCAGGTGGCATAACCGAGGTCGATAATGCCCTGCTATTATCTCGATTAACAAGGACAAGGGACCATATCAACAATTGGCAGGAATAATTATCGCTGGACACTCTTAGTGTGAGAATACATATTGCCAGCTATCGATGGAAATTATCGCCATGCTATCGCTGTATCAACAATGCATAACATAGTGCAATGGCGATAATTATTCCAGTTAAAGCAGTGTTTTTCATGGAACATCGCTGGTTTTCCAGCGATGTTTCATGGAAAACTGATATATCCTTGGTGATAGGGCCTGTGGTCTTAGCCACACTATCCACCCCCCATGTTAGGTATGCCTTAGTCAGAAATTTAACAGACGTTAAATCCCTGCGTTAAGGCATACTTAATGTGATTTAAAATATGCTTTCCCTCGTTGTCAATATGACGAAGCTGGGTTAGCAATATTTTCCATGGTGTTTTGTCAGGCACGCCTCCTTTGATTCTCATTAGCGATGCGATGGGAGGCGTGCTGACAAGGGGTGCTAATGCATGGAAACATGGGCTAGCCTGTCCTTGTTGATAATGAAATGATATTATCACTGCTTTTCGCCCTAAAACGGGCTCTAAAGCAGAGATAATATTATCGCCTCCCCTTGCAGATATGCCCCAAGATAAGTTACAATGGTTCTGTTGGGTAAGAAACAGTTAATAGTTGATGCTATAGACTAGTAGCATAACATTTCAACACAACCTCTACACAAAATATTTATATATAATAACTGAAAAGATTGAGAGTGGGACAATCAACTCAAATTGTTACTTTTATACGAATTGCGTCATTCAATGATATCCACAGTAAACAAAGAGAAAAAAATGCTGTCAACAGAAAATGTACACATAAGTGACGTGCAAAGTCAGAGGTTTGATGATGCAGTGAATCCTATCCTTAGTCTGATGGAATCCTGCAATCTCTTAACATACAAGTAAGTCGACGTTTCGACCCTGGCGGTGCCCCTGTGGGTGGCCACAACGGGTCTTCCTCAGGACGGGAGAAGGGGGGGGGGGGGGCGAGGGGTTTGCCTCTATATGACAGCTTATGAAGTGAAAGAATGTGTGTGAGAGGTTGCCAAAAAATACTCTCATAGGAGATGCATAACTGCAGGACGGGTTATTACTCACCCTAATACGGCCCGAAGATTGCTAGCCTTGAGGAAATGGATGGCTGAATCACCACTGCAAAGGAGAAGTTAAAGTTATGTGGTGTGCGGCTAATTAATACAAAAACAGCATGCATAAGGGTTGCTGTTTGGAGGTAAGACAGAAGGGGGTAACATTACTCACCCTCAATGGATCGAGAAGTTCTTGGCCTGATGGGTGAGTCAATTCGTGGCCACTGGAAGGGAAGGATTCAGAATCAAAGCCAAGGCGGAAATGCTTGAATCGAGTAAAATACAAGG
Organism: Lissotriton vulgaris; assembly: GCF_964263255.1. Lineage (NCBI taxonomy): Eukaryota > Metazoa > Chordata > Amphibia > Caudata > Salamandridae > Lissotriton > Lissotriton vulgaris. The sequence goes on from NC_141696.1 coordinate 503,274,477, forward strand.
ATTAACTCAAGTGTGAATGAACTAAGACATGCAGCCAAGTGGTTAATCAATAAAGTGATGCTGCGACGAGATGTGTTGGCATGTTATCAAGTGTGAAGCTAACTACGGGAGATCGATGTGACCCGTGTGTTCTATGTGGTTATTACAAAGGAAGTGAATGAATAAGGTAAAGTTAAAAACATAACCATGCGATTATTTTTTTCTTTTAAGGTGCCTGCCCAATTACAAATGATTGAGAGAGGATGCCGAGTGAAATTAAACGTAGGACGAATATATTGTGCCCAAGCGCGGAATTGATGAAAATAAAGGGTAGGCGTGAATAGCGGGTGGAATAGCGAGTCAGCGCGATCGATTGACCAAGTGAGCGCCAGATCTATGTAAGATAACCGCAGATTAGATCACAATCTGGGGTTATGCACCTTGTATAGAGTGGGCTCGTACCTTGTTAAACGTCATTCAATCTTACATAGATCTGGCGCTCACTTGGTCAATCGATCTCGCTGACTTGCTATTCCACCCGCTATTCACACCTACCCTTTATTTTTATCGATTCCGCGCTTGGGCAAGATATATTCGTCTTGGGTTTAATTTCACTCGGCATCCTCTCTCAATCATTTGTAATTGGGCAGGCACCTTGAAAGAAAAAATTAATCGCACGGTTATGTTTTTAACTTTGTTTAATTCATTCACTTCCTTTGTAATAACCGCATAGAACATACGGGTCACATCGATCTCCAGTAGTTGGCTTCACACTTGTTAACATGCCAACACATCTCGTTGCAGCATTGCTTTATTGATTAACCGCTTGGCTGCATGTCTTAGTTAATTCACACTTCAGTTAATCCTTGTATTTTACTCGAGTCGAGCATTTCCGCCTTGGCTTTGATTCTTAATCCTTCCCTTCCAGTGGCCACGAATTGACTCACCCATCAGGCTAAGAACTTCTCGATCCATTGAGGGTGAGTAATGTTACCCCCTTTTCTCGTACCTCCAAACAGCAACCCTTATGCATGCTGTTTTTGTATTAATTAACCGCACACCACATAACTTTAACTTCTCCTTTGCAGTGGTGATTCAGCCATCCATTTCCTCAAGGCCAGCAATCTTCGGGCCGTATTAGGGTGAGTAATAACCCGTCCTGCAGTTATGCATCTCCAATGAGAGCATTTCTTGGCAACCTCTCATACACCTTCTTCCACTTCATAGGCTGTCATACAGAGGTAAACTCCTCGTCCCCCCCTTCTCCCGTCCTGAGGAAGACCTGTTGTGATCACCCACAGGGGCACCGCCAGGGTCGAAACGTCGATGTACTTCTACGTTCAGAGATTGCAGGATTCCATCAGACTAAGGATAGGATTCACTGCATCATCAAACCTCTGACTTCCCACATTGTATTTATGCCTGCACTGTTATTATTGTTCACTTATTGGAGCACTGAAAGCACTTTTGTCACTTAACATGTCACTTATGTGTAAATTTCCTGTTGACACCATTTATTTCTCTTTGTTTACTGTGGATATCATTGAATGACGCAATTCAAATAAAAGTAACAATTTGCGTTGATTGTCTCACTCTCAATCTTTTCAGTTATTATATATACATTTTTTGTATAGAGGTTGTGTTGGAATTTTATGCTACTTGTCTAGAGCATCTACTTTTAACTGTTTCTTACCCGACAGAACCATTTTTGCCTATATATATGCCTACCCAGCTTCTGAGGGACACAGGATCACCACATTTTGAATACTTCCAAGATAAGTTACAACATGCCCTCTAGAAATTTGGGGGCATATTATCAAGCAAAGCGTTAACATTATCGCCGCTTTAGCGGCAAAAAACTGCTGCTAAAGCGGCAATTATGGGCTTGATAATACGCCGTAGAGAATTCCCATAGAACTCCATTATACACCAGAATATGGACTTCTATGGGAATTCATAAGGGCGTATTATCAAACCCGATTTAGCTGCAGTTTTCTGCCACTAAAGCGGCAATAATTTTAATTCTGTTTCTTGATAATATGCCCCTTAGAGCTGTTGTTTGGAAGATGCGGATAAGGTTGCTTAAGATATTTTCATTGTACATGATAAGGCAGAACCACAGTCGCATTCCATGTCTGAAAAATATTAGAAGTTAGATTTATAAGAAAGTGACGCATCTGTGAAGATGCGTCCCTTTCCCTGCGCCACTTTGAGAAACCCTCACGCCACTATGTATGCGCGCATTTAAAATACGGCGCACCATGGTGTAAGGATTGACAGATGCGTCAGAAGTTCTGACGCATCTGCTAATGCAAAAGTCACGCATTGCTGGAGTCGTGTCGCAAGCACGACGCAACTCCAGCAATGCAGGGGGAGACCTATCCTCATTGTGCTGCACCACTCCTTACACCTGCTTCAAGCAGGCGTAATAATTTGACGCAGTGGCGTCCTAGAAGTGGCGCAGTGAAATCTTGTAGATTTCACTGCGTCACTTCTATGAGGCTTTTTAGCATTGGAACGCCCCCCCTGCATACAGTATGCCTGAAGCAGGTATTATGTGACGCAGGTCTTTACAACGTGACACATCTCCCTAAATGGGTCTCGTTGTAAATGGGACGCATTTTTACGCTGCTGCTGCTTCACAAAAAGTATTTACAACAAGGGGTGGTGAGGGACAGAGTCTCTGAATTAAACAGAATACTCTCACCCAGTCAAGAGATCAGGGCTAGATCCAACACCGTTTTTTAGCTCACTGCACCATCCCAGTTTCAGAACCTGGCTGTATGCAAATTAGTCTGTTCCTGTCCCAGTGCATGATGGGAACAGGGCAAACCAAACTACAAAAGCCAATTCTTACACTGGGAAGGAAACAAGCTACCGGGGACCGGTTTCTGGCATTTCAGCCTCTTCGGCCCAGCTTGCTTGAATCCTGATGGTGCAATGAGCAAGGGACTCACATCTGAGTATACCCTTCCACGCTTAGGGTGGACAAAAATATTTACAACAAGGGGTGGTGAGGGACAGAGTCTCTGAATTAAACAGAATACTCTCACCCAGTCAAGAGATCAGGGCTAGATCCAACACCGTTTTTTAGCTCACTGCACCATCCCAGTTTCAGAACCTGGCTGTATGCAAATTAGTCTGTTCCTGTCCCAGTGCATGATGGGAACAGGGCAAACCAAACTACAAAAGCCAATTCTTACACTGGGAAGGAAACAAGCTACCGGGGACCGGTTTCTGGCATTTCAGCCTCTTCGGCCCAGCTTGCTTGAATCCTGATGGTGCAATGAGCAAGGGACTCACATCTGAGTATACCCTTCCACGCTTAGGGTGGACAAAAATATTTACAACAAGGGGTGGTGAGGGACAGAGTCTCTGAATTAAACAGAATACTCTCACCCAGTCAAGAGATCAGGGCTAGATCCAACACCGTTTTTTAGCTCACTGCACCATCCCAGTTTCAGAACCTGGCTGTATGCAAATTAGTCTGTTCCTGTCCCAGTGCATGATGGGAACAGGGCAAACCAAACTACAAAAGCCAATTCTTACACTGGGAAGGAAACAAGCTACCGGGGACCGGTTTCTGGCATTTCAGCCTCTTCGGCCCAGCTTGCTTGAATCCTGATGGTGCAATGAGCAAGGGACTCACATCTGAGTATACCCTTCCACGCTTAGGGTGGACAAAAATATTTACAACAAGGGGTGGTGAGGGACAGAGTCTCTGAATTAAACAGAATACTCTCACCCAGTCAAGAGATCAGGGCTAGATCCAACACCGTTTTTTAGCTCACTGCACCATCCCAGTTTCAGAACCTGGCTGTATGCAAATTAGTCTGTTCCTGTCCCAGTGCATGATGGGAACAGGGCAAACCAAACTACAAAAGCCAATTCTTACACTGGGAAGGAAACAAGCTACCGGGGACCGGTTTCTGGCATTTCAGCCTCTTCGGCCCAGCTTGCTTGAATCCTGATGGTGCAATGAGCAAGGGACTCACATCTGAGTATACCCTTCCACGCTTAGGGTGGACAAAAATATTTACAACAAGGGGTGGTGAGGGACAGAGTCTCTGAATTAAACAGAATACTCTCACCCAGTCAAGAGATCAGGGCTAGATCCAACACCGTTTTTTAGCTCACTGCACCATCCCAGTTTCAGAACCTGGCTGTATGCAAATTAGTCTGTTCCTGTCCCAGTGCATGATGGGAACAGGGCAAACCAAACTACAAAAGCCAATTCTTACACTGGGAAGGAAACAAGCTACCGGGGACCGGTTTCTGGCATTTCAGCCTCTTCGGCCCAGCTTGCTTGGCCAGGGACAGACTGATTTGCATATAGCCAGGTTCTGAGCTGGGATGGGGCAGTGAGATAAATAACGGTGATGGATCAAGCCCTGATCTTTGGACTGGGTAAGAGTGGTCTGCTCAATTCAGACACTCTGTTCATCACCACCCCCTTTTGTAAATCGATTTTGGCCACTATAGGTGTGGCAGGGTATACTCAGACATGAGTCCCTTTCTCACTGCTCCATCAGGATTCAAGCAAGCCGGGCCGAAGAGGCTGAAATGCCAGAAACCGGTCCCCGGTAGCTTGTCTCCTTTCTGGTAAAGAATTGGCTTGGTAGTTTAGTCTGCCCTGTTCCCATGATGCACTGGGCCAGGGACAGACTGATTTGCATATAGCCAGGTTCTGAGCTGGGATGGGGCAGTGAGATTAATAACGGTGATGGATCAAGCCCTGATCTTTGGACTGGGTAAGAGTGGTCTGCTCAATTCAGACACTCTGTTCATCACCACCCCCTTTTGTAAATCGCTTCACAAAAAGTGACGCAACTGCGGCGCAAAAATGACGCGGGTGCTTGTAAATCTGCCCCAACGTGTATTGAACATCTTGCTGAGACCTCCGCATGTGAACTCAGACTTCTTGACTGGGCAATGCCATGTCTTGTAATAGTGATTTTAACTTTTTATGGGTTTATTTTTCAGCCAAAGTACAATTATATATTCGTTGTATTTATGTTTATAGTGGATGATTCATTCAAATAATAAACTATAAATAAAAAAAAGATAAAGGCACCCACTCCAGAGGGCGCAGCTAGCAGCAACATGCGATAACGGTCGACAAAAGTGTCGTTTTTGCATTTCAGCTACATCTTTTCATGAGTTTTACCTTGTCTTGATTCTAGAGTGTTCTGGTGATGAAATGTCTTAAATAAAATTAAATTGGAACACAATGATTATAATAGGTAAGTAACAGAAATGGGTAACCAACGTAGGGAAAAGAGTAAGAGAAAATATCAAGTTCCATAAAACACAATTTAGTAGATGGGGCGATACTGCCATCTACCGGAATTATACAATGAATTACGTATTAATAGAACATTGTTTTTCTGATCTATACAGGGGAATAAAAAAAAAGATCCCGAAACAAATTACTCCGGCTTCTGCTCAAAGACATGCGATTTTGGGCAAATCATTTAATCTCCTCAACCCAACGGCTATCATGTGAAAACGTCTAGGGCCTCATTTATGAGGCCTTGCGTCAGTTTTGCGCTGCGGATGCGTCACTTTTTGTGACGCATCTGCGGCGTAAAACATGCGCCTTGTTGCGCCATATTTAAAAAGTGACGCATCTAGGTAGATGCGTCACTTTTTAAACCCCTGCGCCACATTATACCTGCGTCAGGTATAATGTATGCAGAGGGGGCGTTCCCCCGCAAAAAGCCTCGTAATAGTGACGCAGTGAAATCTATGAGATTTCACTGCGTCACTTTTAGGATGCGGTTGCGTCAAAATCTTGCGCCTGCCTCACAGCAGGCGTAAGACTGACGCAAGCCCTTTCACATGGGGCTCTCCCCATGTGAAAGGACGCATTGCTGGAGATGCGTCACTTTTGTGACACACTCCAGCAATGCGTCACTTTTGCGCTTACAGATGCGTCAGAAATACTGACGTATCTGTAAGTCCTTGCGACATGATGCGTCATACATTAAATATGACGCATCATTGGTGTCGCAAGGAGTGCGCACTGAAAAGTGACGCATCGCTGTTTTCACGCAGCGATACGTCACTTTTCATAAATGAGGCCCCTAGTTCTCATGTAAAGTGTTCTATTGCCCTGGCTTCGCGCTATACAAAACTGCAAACATTTTTTAGCATTGTTTCTTTCCTGGTAGTACTTTCGAAAGGCGTGCATTAAAAATCGTTTGCATGGATTAAGTTCAACACACTGAATTGCTGCCTGTAAGGCCTTTTGCAAAATGTCGCCATAATATTTAGGTTTTATAAACATTGAGGTCAGTTCCAATGGTTATATATCTCTCATCCTTGAAAAATTTCCTGCGGGATCTCTTCTTGTGGAATCACATTTTTGGTCCTTCTAACTTTTAGAAGCATAAGTCAAGCGGATAAATACTTGTTTTTACTTCTAGTTTGATCACTTAGGGGCATATTAGCAAGGGCTGGCGATAATATTATCACTGCTTTATCGTCCGTTTTCGGGTGAAATGTGGCAATAATATTATTGCTCTATCTACAAGGACACGCTATCACGTGTTTCCTTGCATTAGCGCCCGGTTTCTTGCCGCCTCGCATCCCTAATGAGATGCCAGGTACCTCGTGAAACTTCATTGTGAAATATCGCTAATGGGGCTTGGTGATATTTACAACGCAGCCCCGTCCGGCATAGCAATATTCTTTTCAGCGCTAACTCGCCCTTAACGCAGCTTCCTGACGTCTGCAAAAAACATGAGTTATGTATGTTTTACGTTGGGGGTGGATTATAGTAATACGACCACAGTGTCGTATCAGCAAGGTTATCGCCATATTCAGGACATCAACTCAGGTTTTCCAGCGATGTTTTTGCCATTTGCCCCCTATTGCTGGAATTTTATCGCCTTGGAGAAATGCATTGTTAATAACACGCTAACCGGGCAATAAACTCCAGCGATAGACAGCGATAAATAAAAAAAGACTAAGCTCGCTTTGCTATATTTATCGCCGTCTATTGTTGACATGCCTCTTAGTACCATGCACCTTCCGGGATCTTCACTTCAGTGAGCAGGTATGAGTGTTGGTGTAGATTAGTAGGAAAGAGGAAGGGTCTTACAGCATGCCTCATTTCCTTGTATAACATCCCAATTTGTATCACCTCTCAGATTTCACTATTTAGAGGCAACAGATGTGGCTTGACTTCAAGGGAAATTGACTATGCAGAAGGGACCTATTTCATCTCCTACATAATCTCTTTAGCAATGTCACTCCCTGACCCAAGACATTCAGGGGGTGAAGTTAGAAGGCATTATTTAAATCCAAGCAGAGAAGGTGAGGTTACCCATCGTTTAAAACAATGTAGTAGCTGGTGGACTATATGTACATAATTTACAAAGTTAAGGGACACATGATGGTGACCTGGAGACATGGGGAGATAAGTAGCGGGTCTGTGGTAGGTGAGACTCACTCATTACATTAGTGATGTGTGAGCACAGATCATCATGATGTTTGCCTCGTTAGATGAATAATACACCATTCCTTGTTTCCTAAGACTTATGCGAAATGTGAAAACACGGAGCAAAAGCAAACATGAGTAGAGTGTCACACAGCTATACATGGTAAAAGAACAGTGCAGGACAAAAAGCTTGTGAGTAAGAGGTGAAGAGTTTACTTCAGAACAGAGTGTATGACCTGTAAGGTCATAGTGAAAGGAAAACTTGGGCCTCATTTATGAGAAATGACGCATCGCTGCGTGAAAGCAGCGATGCGTCACTTCTCAGTGCGCACTCCTTGCGACATTCCTGATGCGTCATATTTAATGTATGACGCATCATGTCGCAAGGAGTTACAGATACGTCAGTATTTCTGACGTATCTGTAAGCGCAAAAGTGACGCATTGCTGGAGTGTGTCACAAAAGTGACGCAACTCCAGTAATGCGTCCTTTCACATGGGGCAAGCCCAATCTGAAAGGGCCTGCGTCAGTCTTACGCCTGCTGTGAGGCAGGCGCAAGATTTTGACACAACGGTGTCCTAAAAGTGACGCAGTGAAATCTTATAGATTTCACTGCGTCACTTCTACGACCCTTCCTTGCGTCAATACGCCCCACTTGCATACATTATACCTGGCGCAGGTATAATGTGGTGCAGGGGTTTACAAAGTGACGCATCTACCTCGATGTGTTACTTTGTAAATATGGCGCAACAAGGCGCATTTTTTATGCCACTGGTGCATCACAAAAAGGCACGCACCGGCGGCGTAAAAGTGACGCACGGCCTCATAAATGAGGCCCCTTGTGTTTAGTGAGCTTAAAGGAATTTATGGCCTTAGCACACAGGCATACTAGCATGTATTCTTTTGTCCTAGTTAAACAAGAATGCAACTGAAGTTGATTGAAGAAAAGGAGCAAGAGATCAAATTAGCCCAGAACACACAGAATCAGATTAAAAGTCTTAGGGGCACAAAGATAAAGCACACACACCAATAAATATGCATTCACCGCAAATACACATGCATTTAAAAGTAGAAGAATACTCAGTTTATTATGCATTGTTAGAATTGCAGTAAAGGATGTGTAGACAATCAGGTTGAAGTTTACGGTCATAGGGTCACATGTCGCATAATGGTTTTTCCACAACTTATCATTAACTAAGTAGCAATTCAATATTTCCAGACTTGTAATAAAGTATGTTTAACTCCATATAAAAGTAGCTGCCGCTTCAGCAGCAGATTGAGACTGGTGGTTTACTTGTATGGACTAGCCACTCTCCCTGTTGTGACAGTAAAGAGCTGTCTTTACATTGCCAAGAGGAGTTTGTCTTTTTATTTATTCTTAAATTACCCTACAACAGTTGGTGAGCCAGTTTAAGAGTCCCTCTTGCCCTCAACCGACTGCTGCCACTGGAGTACCTCCTATACTCCTGCTGCATAAATCATTGTGCATTTTTGAAGAGGTAAGCATGTACAGTGTTTTCTGAAGCCTTGCCTATTCATGGGGGGCAGGTAAGGATCTGGAGATTGCCATCTTTGAGGAGTTGACAATGCAGATTTTGTTCCATGCTTTTGTATATATTTTAAGACATCTCGTTTGACAATGGTAAACACAGATGTACATTTAAGAGGTAAAAGGAGATAAGAGACATAAGGGTATTGCATACAAGAGTGCGCACATGTTTTACACAATATAAGGAAAGGCACTGCAAAACTGGTTAACTTGTTATTCCCAATATAATGTTCTAAGTGGCCAATATGGGTTATTTAAAATTAGGGGGTGCCAATATGTGTTCCGATGTTTGACATAGAGGGACAATTGAAAGGCTGATGTTGCTAAACTTTACCTCCAAGTACAATCTCAACACTCAAATTAATATCCTGGACCTAATGTCCAGAAGACGCTCCATGGTCTGAGAGACACAGGGGCATATTTTCAAGGGGGTTTATCTCCGCTATTTTGGCTTTAAAAGCCAAGAAAGCGGAGATAACATTATCTCCCTATTACCTAGCTGTCGCTAACACCAGTTAGCGACAGCTAGTAGGAGATAGCGACCATCTTGGGCCCCACTTTGCATGTCAGTGATATTTACCACTAATGACATGCAAAGTGGGCGTGCCAAGATGTTAGCGACTGAAAACAGTCGCTAACATCGCTATCTCCTTTTACCAACTTTTGGAGATATTCGCGCTAAGCGCGAATATCTCCAAAAGCTAACACCTGCCCTGAGCAGTTCTTAGCCATGTTATCCAATGGGAGGTGGATAACATGGCTAAGAGCATTAGCTCGGTAATGCATGAATATCTCTGACTTTTCAGCGAAATTCATTCATTTGCGGCGATTTTTATCGCATTTGCGATAAACCTTGGTAATACCAAGGTTTATTTGCAGTAAAAATCGCCGCAGCTCAGCGGTAAATTTTTGTCTCTAACCAAGCAATAGCGATAATTATCGCTATTGCTTGGTAATATGCCCCCTGCTTTTTAAACCATGATGTTGCTGCACAGATGTGCAAGCCAAGCCACACAAGCACTCCCAGACAGCAAGTATGGTTTCAGGACAACTAGAAGCACAGTTTACACTGCATTTAGATTCAGCCTTTCCCCAGGGGGATAGAAGTGAAGATCAAGATCCAGGAGATAGGGATGAACAGTTGCACATTTCATCAACAACACCACATTTATTACAGAGAAACAATAGGAAAGGTAGATAGGGGGTGGTCAGAGCAAGATGGCGGCCACTTAGATTGCCGTGTTAGCTGCTCCTCCATCTCCGACCTGGCAACTCAATCTTACCTACTTCTTGAATCGCGCTGGTCTCCGTCGGCAACTCAGCTTCGCTTCCGGGCTCCTGGGGACAGGCAGGATCCTCTGGATAGCCACTCTATCGCCCTACGAGGGCCACTGTGTCTCTTCCTGTTTTCGGCTTCTGTGGAGAAGTGTGGCTCACTGGTTAGAGGAGGCAGACCTGGAAGCAGAGGTCAGCCCGGGACCAGGGTTCAATTCCCGACTCGGAGGGTTCATGAGTCCTAAAATGTCCCTGGACTCGACAATTCTTGCTCTGGTGCCAACTCGATTCACGGGTTCACACTCTGCGACTCTGGGCAATAGCTTGCTTAATCTCCACAACGGCCCCTCGCGGCGGGATGCCTGGCTTTCACCTTGCGGATACCCTGCCGGGGTTATCTCACAGGGGAATACCAGGACGGGTTCCCTAAGCAAGCGCTTAGAAACCGCTCGGTGATTTGCGCTATATAAATTCCTGTACATTTACATTTACATTTGGACTGAAAGCCCAGCTATCGTGCAAAAAGGGAACAAGCAAGCAAAGGACCAGGCGGAGCCAGCGGGGTCTACCCCTGCACACTCTGCTCCACCTAGCAAGAAACTAGTCCAGAGAATTGAGGAAAATACAGGTCCTGCAATTGGCAAATCCCATGCAGGTAGATAGGGGCTGAAACAGCCCAACTGGGCGCACAAGCATCTGGGTCATGCCCTGAACTACCTAAGGAGAGACAGCCCTCTATACTGGAATTTTTTAAGGTAAATTTGTGGGACGGGATCAGGGTTAGTTGTCTGCCCCAAAACATCTCTTGAGCATGCATGTGATTCTAGGAGTAATGCATCCGGGGGCCTGACAGGGTGGTCTAATGCACATTGAATGACACTTTACAAAAAAAACTGAATATGACAGAGGTGAAAAAGCAAAGCCAAGCATGGAGATCATGGAGGCCAGAGGACTTGGGATTCAGGGGAGTGAGGCAATTATTTCTCCATAATTAGAGGTGGAATTGACTGGACGAGACTTAAGAGCCCCTTTAGAGGAGTATTAGGAGCAGAGGGACGCAACTCAGACAGGAGGATCTCCACAACGACCAGAATTTTTTTTTCCCTTATGGATGAGTCGGACCTTTCTGGCCTCAGAAAGGTATTGACCGATGATGATTTGGTCCCAGACTCATCTGGGGATAGCAAGAATGGGCTGAGTAAGAAACCATCAACCCAAAATCGACTATCCCTCTCAAAAAGGTGTAGCAATAGAGCAGGGAGGATGGCTATGGAATCGGGGCCAGAGCCAGGCACAACCCAGCAGCTGAAGTAGGACTATTTGGCGACTTGACAGGTTTATAGTGAGAATGAGGGAGAAAGATGAGGAACACTACAGGGGGTCCCCCCTTTGGATACGAATGCTGCACCCTTAATGGATACACTTTATTCCACCCTGAAGCAGACGCAGTCTGAGGCTAGACTGGAACATAAAAGAGCACACCTGACTACTAAGAAAATTTAAGTTGCAGGATGCAAAGTTATCAAAATATGCTCAGAGATGGCAGACCAGATCACCACAGTTGAGGAACAAGCAGAGGCAGCTACTGCTGCTCTAGTGGTAGTCAAGAAACAGCAAAATGCAAGAGATCCAGCTTGTGGATGTGATGTGGAAATTGGAGGATTTTGAGAAATACCCTGCGGTTTCCTGGTCTCACAGAGAAGGTGTGGGGGAATGACATCGGATCCTTTATGTTGAAGCTACTCAAAGGAGCCTTCCTCGACCTTGCCAAATGGGACTGGGAATCGGAAGTTCAAAGGGTCCACCACTTTCCTCAGATACCCCCAAAAAATCACATTCAGCAGGAGGAGAAACCAAGAGCTATTCTGGTCTACTTTGGCAATTTCATTCTACCCCAGGCTATCTTCAATAAGGCAAGACCAGAAGCCAAGCGGACATTTGATGGGCATAGCTTTTTTCTCTGTCTGGATATTTGCCATGTGACGGTGGAGAAGAGATGGAGCTTCGCCAGCTTTTTCCCCCTTTTCAGCAACTTAGCTGTGAAGTGTATTTGTTAAGTCCGGCCCAACTCAAGATTATATAAAATGGAAAGACACAGACATTTTTCTCGGAGATTAAAGTGCAAGAATATCTGAAGGAGATGTCTAACATGAATTGCCAGGGCTGATACTTATCTCTCTTATTCTCACTGTGGAAATTGACTCTTCTCTGCTATGATTCTTTTTTTTCATCCTCTGTCCCTCAGTGTTCACATCCTTGGGCCTTATGGGCGGGCCACTTATGTTTTTGGAGAGGGGTTGTTTTCTCTTCTAGTAGAGTAATAGCTTATTTAGGGCTATTAGTTATATTTTGGCTTTTGTTTTTTCTTTTAGTCTGTCAGGGCTGGATAGCATGGCCGGGGACCGGGGGTAGGGTTGGCTGATGGGCAGGCACCATCATTAGGATCAGGATTGACCCTTTTGCTTGTGACAGGAGTTGGGGGTGCCTCGTGTAGAGGCGCAGGGGGTCCAAGCCACTTGTTGGGGGGTGTTTATGCAGGCAGGTGATTGCCAGGTGATTTTGCAAAATGATAAAACATAACTGGCTTAGGAATAGCCTCAATTAACATTTGTGGTTGAATTATTGGTGAAAAAGACAGAGGGTGAATGTAGAATTGCAGTTTCTGAATGCTGACATCGTCTGTTTGCAGGAAACACATGTATAGGGGTCCCAAAAACATTTATTGGAATTCTCTGGATATCAAATTATTTCTAGGACTCTGCAAGGAACCCATGCCGGTGGGGTGGCGATATTGGCAGATGGACCATGGCAGAATGCATTTATGCTGGTGGTTCTTTTACACTCTGCTCTATCTAAGGACCTGTCATTGATGATGCAGCATTACTCGATTGGATGTGTGCTGAACTAAACGGGTGGACGCACCTGTTGGTTGTTTATGGGGACTTTCACATTAATATTGAAAAGGTTGTCCTGAGGACAGGTGCAGCAGTTTATCAAGGGCATAAACCTAAGGTATTTCTGTCATTAGTGCAGCTTGTAACAACTCATGGGCTGTTTGATGTGTGGGCGGAGAAGGAACCTAGTGATCCCAGCTTTACATATTACTCCACTCCCCCAAAAAGTTAATGCACGCCTAAATTATTTTTTTATTTTCAGTGGGTGCTTGATGTCTGACCAAAACCTGCTAGTTCTAGAGACTTATATCCAAGCTATCCTGCAAACTAATAGGTCCTGGTCGTTTGAGTGAGGTTTGTTGTTAGACGTAGATTATCTCTTGCCTATGAGGAAGTGGATTCCATTATTCATGGCTGAGAACTTGGGGTCCGCACCTATGGGTATGCTATGAGATACATTTAAGGCCAAGATCTGGGAGGAGACAGCAACATTCATCTGGGGTAGACTGAAAAGGGAGAAAAATAATTTGAAGGTGCTTTATCAGGCTTTTTCGCGTGCTGAGGCAGGACTGGTGGATGCAGCTTCAGCTGGACTAGATATTGAGGATGCCCAGCTCCGGGTTATACTTGCTAAGACTGCAATTGGGGATATCTCCACAAAGAAAGCAGAAGATAAATATACTGTATGGAAAAACAAAGTAAACAACTTTAATGAGAAGGTGGGCACTCATTAGCATTCCATGCCAGGCAACAGGTAGCTTCTGGCAATATCAATCAGATTCTATATCCTGAGCTTGGTCTTATTTCTGATGTAGGGGGCATACGCTCTGCTTTCCAGAGATATTCTCAGCAAATTTATGCAGATGAGAAGATAGATTTAGATGAGGTTGAGCCAAATCTAGAGCTTTCAGCTATGGAAATATTAGATAGGGAAGATAGGGAGTTCTTAGATCAACCTACATCTGTAGAGGAGGTCACATTTACAATTTCCGGGTTGGTATCTGGTAAAGCGACTGGGGTAGACCTAATTCCTGGGGAAATTGTATAAAACATTTCCTACCACCTTTCACAAATTTATGCTTGAGCTATTTTTGGCTATCCAGAGGGGTACCCCTCCTCCTGATTGATGGGCCTCTACGAGGATTGTGGTCTTCCCTAAAAAGGGAAAATAGGTGCAAGACCTAGGGTCGTACCGTCCTATTACATAACTTAATTGCGATACAAAATTCTTTGCCGAAATTTTTGCTTCAAGATTATCAGGGATCATAAAGAAAATGGTGTCACCAGTACAATATTGCTTTATCCCTGGTAGGGAACCAACAGATCACATTTGGCAGGTGATTACTTTATTTGATGTGGCTAGAACCCAGGGAGACCCCATGGCTCTGTTATTATTAGATGCTGAGAAAGTGTTCAATAGGGTCTCTTGGGTGGATTAAAATGCTATGCATCAATCCTACAGCTAATATCTCATTAATGGGGGGGAATCAGAGACAGGCAAGATTTATGGAGGGACAAGGCAGGGGTGTCCTTGTTCCTCCCTGTTTTTTGCCCTTTTTATCGACCCGCTGATTCTTCGAATTCCAAGCAACGCTTCAATTTTGCCAATGTCCACTGGTGGCTTGGAGACTAAAACCCTGGCATAAGCAGATGACCTTGCAATTGTTACTCCTGACCCCACTCTGGTGGTCAAGGAAATTGAAGCAGAGGCTGATCTTTTTGGTCATGTCTCGGGCTATTCATATAATCAGGACAAAATGCAGATACTCATTAATGATAATACTCAGTGTGAGGATAAACAGGTTGTATCAAATGCATTATATCTGGGGTCAATCTGACTGCAGATACAGACAAAGTAGTGGAGAGTAACCTGTCGCCATTAATTAACAAAACTAAGGCCGAGCTAAACTGATGGAATAACTTCAGACTGACCTTGATCGGAACGAGTAACCTGATTAAAATGATGTTTCTTCCCAGAATTTTGTTTTTTTTTTAAAGCCATAGCCCATGTGGTTTAAGGCTCATGATAGTTTGGTTGGGAGGTTCTTATGGGCCTTTCCTAGATCCCGGTGGGCTTTGAAGTTTCTCTCTCTTTCAAGGGAGCAGGGTGGGTGGACTGTACCACATTTTAGGTTGTTCTATCTGGCTGTGGCCCTTCAATAAATATTCTCCCTATTTTTGACTCAACTGAGAGAGTGGCCGTATCTAACACTGTCCCTTCATGTTTTGAACTGACCATTGGCCGCGTTGTCCTTGCATGACTGTTTCAGCAGCTAGGATTTGGATATTTCAAGAGAGTTAGGGTTAAGCCCCTATTATATGCATTTCCGGTGTGGACTACCGTCTGTAAAAAACTCTTGATTGGTGGGTTTTGTTTTTATACCTCCCTCCAAGATAATCTTCTCCTACCTGATATATGTCATTATCCTCACATTAAGCAGTGGGGGAATTGCAATGGTCCTTGATTTCTTGGGGATTTTTTGAAGACAAAGGTTATGCTACTTTTGTGAAAACTAAATTCCTACAAGGAAATAATGAATTTTTCAAATTTTTGTAAATTAGGGACTTTGTTGGAAAGGAAAAGGGGGAAGGGGAGGGGTTCAAAAGGTTTGAACTGGTGGATATGTTGATTGGTAGCAAGCCTCCAATTGGTAGGAATTACAAGTTACTAAATTATAGAATGGGGATGATATTATGAAGCACGCTGCCTGCTGGCAGGGGGCCTTACAAACGACAAGCTAGTTCTCTTTGGAACTAGCTTGTTCTATATTTTTATCTGCCAATCTTCCGATACAACATTATAAAATCTGGTTCAATTTATATATAACACCGGCCAAAATCTGTAAATGGGGTGGAATTTCCGGCATGATTTGTCCTCGCTGTCAGGTGTTTGGGGCTGACCTGGTTCACATGCTGGCAGACTGCCCAGGGTTTGTGCATTTAAGGAGGGAGATTGAAATTGAGGAATAAGTTCACTTCCAAAGTAATTCTATTAGGGATCCAGGAACAGGAATTTCCCCTCTCGCCGCAAATTTCCCTTCTGTTTCTAGCCATGGCAGTCCTCAGACTGTGCCTGGTGACAGCTTGGCTTGATCCTGTCCCCCCTGCCCCCATCTTTCAGTTAGTGGCTGGGTCGCTTAATTTCAGTCTACCACAAAGAAAGGGCTGTTTATGCTCAGAAAGGCCATCAGTCTCATAAAAGGGGGCTTTAAATATGGGCTCCATTGAGGGACTGGCAAGAAACACATGGCAAAGGTTGACTGACCAGTTTAGTATGAACCACTCTGGCATTTGGGTTTTTGACCTTCTGGGTCTGGTTTATGGCATTATCTGGTGTTATATTTGTGACATGTATGCTGTTTGTTTTTTCTTTTTTGTGTGTATGTTGAGGTTTATTTTCTTCACCTGCGTCACACTTCAATCTCTGTTTTTCTATGTTCTGGCTTGGACAGAGGGAGGGAGGGTAGGGTTGCTAATTAATTAATTGATTAATTTGTCAAAACTTAATAAAGATTGTCTTAAAAAAAGGTAGTTAGGGAGCAAATGTCTACCCCACAGCAATGAGATACAGATGATGCTAGATGGAGTGACTGTGTAGACAGAGCTGCTAGCATGGCACAATGGTCAATATCCATAGGAAGAGATAGGACTGAAGATGATCTACTACCTTGGCAGAAGAAGAAAGGGAACATATTAGTTTTACCAGAAAGTGTTTATGAACGATTGTGACGAAGTGAGGATAGGAGAGATGCAAGAGAAGGAAGGGGAGAAGGATATTGTGAAACCTTTCAGTAAAGTCACGAAAGCTGTGGGAAGATGACAAATAGAATAGGGTCCATACATATATGTGTAGATAACATGGATGAAATACTTCAACCCCCAAGGGAAAGGCACTTCACTCATGATATTAACACCCAAGAAAGAACCCTTATCAGTGCTGATCACAGAAGGGGTGCAATGGTACTGCCTAAATATACTAACACTAGGGAAAGAGAGCAGGATATGTTCTCTAGAGTTAGGAAACCTCGAGCGACAGAGCTTGAACTGTTGCGGTTTCAGGGAACACATGGTCAGACAGACCCCAGGATGGGATCTTGTTAGCTTATGGGAGGATTGGCACTACAGGATAGACCAGTGGAATGTCTGACATAATATCGACAGACAGAATATCGATATGCAAAAATATCGGAGCAAAAATATCGACAGCAAAAATATCGGAATCCTATCTTCATTAAGGTAAGTACAAAAATATCGAAATCAAAAATATCGTTTTTTTAAATGTATTAATAATAATGTAAAAATACATTTAAAATACATATAATTTTACAACTAATAAATAAAAATATTAAAACAAAATTAAAACTAATACATATACATTTAAAATAAATAAAACACTTAATAATTTAAAGTAATTTTAATTTTTTTAGTGTAATTTATTTGATTTAATGTAATTATTTTTTGTTTTTACCCTGTACGCCTGTACCCCAAAAACCCCAAACTGACCCTGAACCCTAAAAATATCCCTGTACCCCAAAAACCCAAAACTGACCCTGAAACCTAAAAATACCCCGTTACCCAAAAACTGAAAACTGACCCTTATCCCTTAAAATACCCCTTTACCCAAAAACTGAAAACTGACCCTGAACCCTAAAAATACCCCTTTACCCAAAAACTGAAAACTGACCCTAAACCCTAAAAATACCCCTTTACCCAAAAACTGAAAACTGACCCTTAACCCTAAAAATACCCTTTTACCCATGAACTGAAAACTGACCCAGAACCCTGAAAATACCCCTTTACACAAAAACTGAAAACTGACCCAGAACCCTAAAAATACCCCTTTACCCAAAAACTGAAAACTGACCCTGAACCCTAAAAATACCCCTTTACCCAAAAACTGAAAACTGACCCTGAACCCTAAAAATACCCCTTTACCCATGAACTGAAAACTGACCCTGATCCCTAAAAATACCCCTTTACCCAAAAACTGAAAACTGACCCAGAACCCTAAAAATACCCCTTTACCCAAAAACTGAAAACTGACCCTGAACCCTAAAAATACTCCTTTACCAAAAATTAATTAATATTATTTAATTACCAATTAATTATTAATTAACAATAACAATAAAGTAAATATATTAGCACATTTGCTGTAATTAATTTAATTTAATAATTAATATTATTTTTCCCAATTAATTAATTAAGAATAACAATAAATTATATATAAAAAACATTACTATAATTAATGTAATTAAATAATTAATATTAATTAATTACCAACTAATTAATAATTATAAATATGTCAACAATTATATTAATTAATTAACTAATTAATAGAAATTAATTACCAATTAATTATTAATTAAAATATGTACAAACATATATCAATTAATTAATTATTATTAAATTACTTCCCACCCTATTCCCCTATAAACCCATAACCCGCTACAGAACATATTTATCAATTAATCAATTAATTAAAAATAATTAAAAATTATTTCTCAATTAATTAATTAATAATTCCTACTAATTATTAATTAATTTAACATAATTAAATTACTTTCCACCCTATTCCCCTATAAACCCACAACCCGCTACAGTAGTAGACAATATTTAATTAAATTACATTAAAAATAAATAATAAAACATAATAAATACAATATAATATACACTAAATGTATTTAAAAATTGATATTAGTAACATCAAAGTTATTAATTTCGATATTATTGACATCGATATTTACAACTTCGATATTACTGATATCATACCAATATCGATATTAGGACTGTCGATATTACTTACCTTCGATATTTTGTCCCATCGATATTTAAACTTCGATATTTTTGTATATCAATATTTAAAAATCGATATTTTGTCTGTGTACCAGACCAGTGCAGCAGAAAAGTGTACAATCTGTCCTGCCCTGCACAGATTTTATCCCTAATGAGATAGTCACTGAGGGACAAAATAGTTGACAGAGGGTTGTTGAACCTTATGTAGATCATTTGGCAGAATTGACTGGAAGGTGAGCGCCACAAATGAGTCCATGGCCACAGGAAGGGTCCTTTGATCCACATGATACGAATGCTGAGGATTGCATTCTTTATGGTCATCCGCGATAGAAAAATCTCTCCAGATGTCCTACTAACAACCAGAAATCTCGCTCGGGACGAAAAATCTCGCTTCTGCTTTCTTTCTTACCATGCTGGTGCCACACAAGAGAAACAATGCCACCACATGTTGTTTGGCAGAATTTGGCCAGAACTCTGCGACACAAGATTAACAGAGAGTTGCCAAAATTCGACCAATTTCACAGGCAGAAAAGAAAATTAAACCCACCCCTAGACTTAAGCCCCAAGTTACGAATATAAGATGATAAATATTGAGAGTTGCAGAGTTCAGTATGTGATGGTATGGTTGAAGAAGTTGAATTAAGATTTGTAAAGGTTAAAGTCCCTGTAATTTAAGTGCTCTTTTTGCCAAAGGTGCATATGGCCATTGGCGAACTCCAGTTCATTTGATCATATTTATTTTGATTGAGCAACATTAGGCATGTTTTGTTCAATAATTAAATAGAATTAGGAAAAAAACGAATTACAGTTGAACTGGTTGTGCAACATCAATCAGGGATTTATAGAGGGTCTCAAGGCCCGCTGGGGGGGATTCGGGCAGCCTGGTCATCTGAAGAGCCAGGTCTTGAGTACCTTCCTGAATGCTTGCCCTGTGGGGCTTTGTTTGATGATGAGTAGGAGTTTGTTCCATGTCTTTGCCGCGATGTGGGAGAAGGATCTGCCTCCCGTTCTGGCTCTGTGGATGCAGGGGATTTCGGCCAAGGCTAGGTCAGCGGGGGGGAGGTTTCTCTTGGGGACGTAGAAGGAGATTATCTTATTGAGGTATCGGGGTCCGATGTTGTGGAGGGCTTTGTAAGCATTTGTGAGCAGCTTGAAGGTCACTCTTTTTTGACAGGGAGCCAGTGGAGGTCTTGTAGGTGCTGAGTGATGCGGGCTTGTCGTGGGATGTTGAGGATGAGTTTGGTTGCGGCGTTCTGGACAGTCAGGAGTTGGTGGAGTAGAGATTTGTTGACTCCGGCATTGAGGGCATTCCTGTAGTCTAACCTGCTGGTGATAAGTGTGTGGATGACGTTTTTCCTGGATTCAGGGTGTTATCCATTTGAAGGTCTTGCATAGTGTGCGGAGGGTGTTGCAGCATGTGGAGGATTCAGTGTTGAACTGTCGTTTAATGATGAGGAAGGAGTCAAGTACAATGCAGATATTGCTGGCGTTGTCCGTGGGGGTGGAAGGGTTGCCGAGGACAGGGGGCCACCAGGTGCCATCCCATGCGAAGGGGGTGGCTCCGAGGATGAGGACTTCCATTTTCTCCGAACTGAACGTCAGGCAGCTGCTGCTCATCCAGGTTGCAACGTCTTTCATTCCTTCCTGAAACTTGTTTCTGGTGATGTCGGGTGCCTTGGTGAGGGAGAGGATGAGCTGGGTGGCATCCGCGTAGGATACTATGCTGAGTCTGTATTTTCTGATGATGGTTGCAAGGTGGGCCATGTAGATGTTGAAGAGCATGGGGCTGAGGGAGGATCCTTGGTAACTCCACATCTGATCTCTGTGGGTTCAGAGAGGAAGGGCGGGAGTCTGATTCTTTCAGTTTGGCCGGCAAGAAAGGAGCAGATCCAGTCTAGGGCAGTTCCCTGTTTGCCAGAGTCATGGAGTCTGGAAGCTAGTGTGCGTTGGGAGACAGTGTTGAAGGCTACTGGGAGGTCTAGTAGAATGAGGGTTGCATTGTGGCCTCGGTCGAGGAGTGTGCAGATGTCATCATTGGCGGCTAGGAGGGCAGTCTCTGTGCTGTGGTCGCTGGGGAAGCCTGATTGAGATGTATCAAGGATCTCGTTGGATTCTATGAAGTTCAGATGTTGACGATCTTATAGTCACTTTGGTAACGAAGGGGGGAAAGGGAGATAGGCCTGTAGGTCTTGAGGTCTATCGGGTCTTCAGAGGGCTTCTTGAGTAGGGTTTGACTTCTGCACGTTTCCAGTCATCGAGGAACATGCCTGTTTCAAGAGTGCAGTTGATTGTCTGTTGTAGTTCTGGTGCAATGGCGGAGGTAGTCCTGTGGAAGATATGTGGCGGGCAGGGGTCCGTGGGTGCTCTGGGGTGTATGCTCCTCGTGGTATTTGCATTGACAGGGGTCTAGACGAGGATGGTCGGCAGCGTGGAGTTGCTGGTGGAAGGTTTTGGGTCGTTGCTTTTTGTTCTGTTCATCCAAGTTGCGATACAGTGTCCTGCTCTTGTGGTGGAAGAAATATCCGAGTTTGTTGCAGATGTCCTGGGAGGGAACCTGAAAGAATAATTTCAATACATCAAAGATCCACAACAATTACCTTTATTCAACATGGTAGGTGAATTAATATACGAAATTAGAATCTCATCATGAGGATTTATGAGAGTGAAGAGGAACAGCTGTACTAAAACAGAAAATAAAACAGGTAGTGGCAAATGCAGTGTTGTGGGACCCTAGCTTCTCATGGTGCATTCAGGAACGGCACAGACACTAGAAGTTAGTGAGTACAACTGACCAAGGGCACGTGCACCGGCCCCTTTTATTAGCAGGGTCACTTGACTGTTGACCCCTGTGTTGGATGAGTGAGGTTTGGGTATTATTTCTGCCCCTAGGGAGGCGCTGCATTATTCCGTGTCCAGCAGGACACTACAGCAAAGTCAGGAGGCCTGGCTTGTATTTTCTTAACCCCTTCCACGCTGATGACGAGCTGGGCTCATCATGGAGTAGCCTCCTCGCACGCTGATGACGAGCCCAGCTCGTCACGTAACATGCGATTTAAAAAATCTCAGCTTGCGAACGGAATTCCGCTAGCGCGCATGAGGTTAATACATCAGACCTATTTGCTTTGCCAAAACAGTAGAGCACAGTGAATTTGTATTTTAATATCTGGAGAACGGGCCATCCAGTTGCTCTTTCTAGGGACACCAAAGAATCGTTTCTGGATTGGTTCCCATTAGAGAGGCCACACTTTTGTTTCCCTTGCAGTTCATTGGTTTTAAAACAATGCGTTTGGCAGGGAAAAAATATTGTGTTTGTTTTGCATGTAAAGCTTGTATGGGATAAAGAATTGACTATGACAATATGTGCCATGACTGAGCGTACTTTCCAGATGTAAAATAATCTCTCCTGGATTCCAATGTAAGCACTTTCCAAGAGGTGGCAGGATACATCCAAGCAGCCAATAGCATCATGACTGAAGCTGTAAGGGATTCGTACAGGAAAAACTGTGGTCTGAGGTGGGCTGATGGAAAGCTCACTCATCATGTATTGAAAATCATCAAGATCTGAGGAAATATGTGTTTGCCTTACATATACGTGGACATTTTTTTTAAGAAATGCCCAAATGTTACGGTTACCGTACGTGGAAGGTGTATGGCTTCCATTAAGGAGATACGCCCTTGTTTTCAGCTACTAGAAAAGCTTAATTAGTGCTTTACTAGGTCTGGGAGATATAGCATTTTTTTGGGGTGGGGGGGTGCTCAGAATGCGAATAGGTGAGCACTTTCTCCATTTTGGGCTTAACGGGCGGCTTTTGTTTGTATATTGACAATTTGAAATTAATAAAATGAATCAAGGGTAAATGTAAACGACGGACAGTAGCATTTGTTTTAATCGAAGCATCTTATTGTTTATTCAAATGTTTGAACCTGTGGAAAAACGGTGTCTCTGCTGCAATAGTTGTAAATTAAATAAAAGCAATAGCTGAAATGATTAGCGGTATTAAGGGAATGGAGAACAATTAAATTGTAATTCCGGGACAAATCTTTAACTCAATTATCACCGCATTTAGCTGCCGTTTTTAGCCGGAAAGCAGCAATAATTGTATTGCACTATTAGCAAGGTCAAGCTATCACGTGAAACCATGCCTCAGCGTCCTTTCCCTTAACGCCCATCTTTGCATCTCTAATGAGATGCAAAGTGGGCGTTCCTCCCCAAAATAACGTGAGAAATGTGGCTAACCGACATTTCTTCTATTATCTAGCCTTACTCTAACCTGCAGAACGATAAGAAAAGTAGCGCTAACCACAGTTATCGCTACTTTCCGTACGCCTGCTTTCAGTCTGACTTAGCCATGATATCCAATGGAAGGTGGATATCATGGCTGAGTCTGTCCTGCCCTATCAACAAGCTATCGCCAAAGGTTGAGCGCTTATCGCTTGATTTCCAGCGATAATCTCACATTTGGCAGCTTGCACCTGGAATTTTATCGCTGTTGAGATAAGCGTTGCTGATAGCATGCTATCACAGTAATAAAATTCAGCATTAGCCGGTGATAATTATCCTCGCGCTAAGCGTGCTGAGCGATAATTATCGCTGGCCCTTGCTGATATACCCCCTAGTTATTCCGTAATTAACGCGGTAGTAGCACTAAACATGTTGGGGGCATATTATCAAGGAGGGCGTTAAAAATTATCGCCGGTTTAGCGGCAGAAAACTGACGTTAAAACTGACGATAATGGGCTTGATAATATGCGCTCGAGAATTTGAATACAAGTCCATGTTCTGGTGTGAACATGGTCTTCTATTGGAATTCTCCAGGGCATATTATCAAGTACATTATCACCACTTTAGCTGCAGTTTTCTGCCGCTAAACCGTTGATAATTTTAACTCCATCCTTGATAATATACCCCTATTTTTATACTAATGCATGTGTAAATACAAGCCTGAAGGCATGGGTCGGCCGAGAGAAAAGCAGTTCCAAAGCATCGAAAGCATATGTATCTTGTCGTTGGCATTTTTTTTTCATTTCAAAGTATTTTATTGAAAATAACATTTTTGCATATACAATACAATACAGTTTGAAACATTTACCTGGCTGTTGGTATTTCGAAGATTAATATTTGCATCCTACGAACTTCTTTCTTTCTGAAAAGAAAGTTAGTGAAACGTTAATATTGACGTTCTGCTGCCATCTACTGGTACCATTTGATAATCAATCTAAATTCGCCTGAACTTAGTGCTTTTTTCTTGCCAGTCTTTAATTCCTATTCTAATAAATTAATAAATGATGGACGTTCAATTCTTGGCGCAGTCTGGTGGATCAGGTCCTTTGCCAAAAAAATGAAGCGTGTCACACTCTCAGAAAGGCACAAATAAAATTGGACTCGGATAAATATGGCACAAAATAAAAAAATACACTCTACAATTATTTGTGTGTTAATCAGCATTGTGTACACTTAACTCAGTATGGCTCGTGAAAAAAACCAATGAAGACAACAATGAAAATAAATGCATAATTTCCATCAGGAGAATATCTCAGTAACATTACTTTAGCCACCTCATTTTTGACACTTTTTGGGGGTTAATTAACAACCTATTGCATCAAAGGAGGGGTTCTATTTAACAGGACATGTTGATCCTCAGTGCAAAACTGTGACCTTGTTGGCAGCGTAACTTTTAAAGTAATGAAGTACTGGTGGACAGTGGCCTAGAGAGACAAGATAAGCGACATCTCAGCAATGTGACTTTATCCCGGGGCGTAGCTGCCATTGATGCAGAAGGTGCAGGTGCACCACGGCCCAGAATCCTGAGGTGCTCACTGAGCACTAATTATTGGTGTAATGTGTAATCCTGACAGGAGTTAGGGGGGTGCATAATATTTATTTCATTAGGGCTGGGGACACAATGCTTTAATATCTATGAGATGTGGGGAGTTGTAGAAACTGTGCTGTGTTACTGAAGTCCTTGAGAAAGATAGGGCCTCATTTACAAGGCCATTGCACCACTGGTAAGTCACTTATTTTGGTGCACCAGCGACGCAGTGTGCCTGCTCATATTTACTGGACCAAGTAAAGTCACCCTGCATAACTTTTCATGGCTATGTAAATATGGATCCCTTTCATACGTTTCTCATCATGAAAGGGGTCTTTCAGTGGTATTGCTGTGGGTGTCCCCACGCAACATCCATGGAACCTGACACATTCCCTGGGAATGTATCAGAATCCTACGCCTCCCCAGGGGAGGTGTAGGAGTGGCTCAACGTGGAGAAATACTTGTATTTCTCCTCATTTTGTGCTCTTTCTATATGTGTTGCTTTCTGCAGCATTCATATAAAGAGAAACATGCCATCAATGATTATTTTTGTGCAGGGAAGTTTTCCTTCATGCACAAAAACAATCATGTCCGCAACACAGGCACCCTTGCAACTTGACGCACGGGGGCCTGCATTGGCCAACGTAGGGGGAAGCACAGGGTGCGTCATATTGGGAATACAACGCATCCAGGTGCTTTTAAATTGACGCAGCTCAGCGCTGAAAAATGGCTGTGTTATTTGTTTTGTGAATGAGGTCCATAGTTTTAGATGGAGTGAGGGACATGGAAGGGATGGTATCAGAGATGACAGCGAACAAGGAGCTGCTAAATCATCGCAGTCAGGTGTGCAGGCATGTGAGTGTGATGGGTTAAAGTCTCATAGTGACCAAAATTGCCAGTTTTACAGACTTTTCCTCCTACTCAGAAGCTTCTATTTTGACCAGTTTCGCACAAGAAATTGTCTCTAAACACACTCACTTTAGTTCCAAAAGTTATAATTAACATGTAATAGTCATTTACAGTCAAAGGGTTACACATTAAAAAATCACCATTACTGACCATCTGGAGAAAGTTCAACAGGTCCGGGGTATTCGTTTTTCATCAGAAAATTGATTTGATGGACTGCACAAAAAATGATCTAAAATGTCAATCGGATCATGCTCATGTTGAGTAATCACTTTTTAAAGCCTCACAGTGACAAAAATTGCCAGTTTTACAGACTTTTCCTCCTACTGAGAAGCTTCTATTGTGATGGATTTCAGCAGGAAAATGACTCTAAACAGACTTATTTTAGTTCCAGGAGGGATAATTCACATGCAATAGCCATTTACCATCAAAAGATTAAACATTAAAAAATCACCTTTACTGACCATCTGGAGAAAGTTCAATAGGTCTGGGGTATTCGTTTTTCATCAGAAGATTGAGTTGATGAAATGTTCAAAAATTATCTAAAATGTCAATTGGATTATGCTCTTGTTGAGTAACCACTTTTAAAAGCCCGACAGTGACCGATATTGTTTTTCATCAGAAAATTGATTTTTTAGACTGTACATTAAATGATTAAAAATGTCGATTGGATCGTGCCTCATGTTCAATAGCTTCTTTTTAAACACTCACTGTGTCCAAAATTGTCATTTTTACAGATGTTTCCCCCTATCTCAGAAGCTTCTATTTTGACTGATTTCAGGCAGGAAAATGACTCTAAACACACCTATTTAGTTGCAAAAGTGAGAATTCACATGCAATAGTCATTTACAGTAAAAAGATCAAACATCAAAAAATCACCATTACTGACCATCTGGGGAAAGTAAACAGGTCCACGGTATTCATTTTCATCATAAAATTGATTTTATGGACAGTACAAAAAATGATTTAAAAATTTCAATTGGATCGTGCCTCATGTTGGGTAACCACTTTTTAAAGCCTCATAGTGATCAAATTTGCCAGTTTTGCAGACTTTTTCTCCTACTCAGAAGCTTCTATTTTGCCAGTTTCGTGCAGGAAATTGTCTCTAAACACACTCATTTTAGTTCTAAAACTGATGAATAACTTGCAATAGTCAATTACAATCAAAAGATTAAACATTAAAAAATCACCATTACTGACCATCTGGAGAAAGTTCAAGAGGTCTGGGGTAATTGTTTTTCATCAGAAAATTGATGTTGTTGATTGTACAAAATAATGACTTAAAATGTCAATTGGATCGTGCCTCATATTGAATAACCTCTTTTTAAAGCCTCACTGTGACCAAAATTGCCATTTTTACAGATGTTTCCTCCCATCCAGAAGCTTCTTTTTTGACTGATTCTGGGCCAGAAAATGACTCTAAACACACTTATTTTAGTTCCAAAGGTGATAATTTATAATTAACATGCAATAGTCATTGACAGTTAAAGGGTTAAAGATTAAAAAATCACCATTTCCGACCATCTGGAGAAAGTTCCACAGGTCCGGGGTCGTCGTTTTTCATCAGAAAATTGATTTTTCGAACTGTACAAGAAATTATTCAAAAATGTCAATTGGATCGTGCCTCATGTTGATTAACCTCTTTTTAAAGCCTCGCAGTAACCAAACTGCCATTTTACAGATATTTTCTCCCACTAAGAAGCTTCGGTTTTGACCAATTTCGGGTAGGATATTGGCTCTAAACACATTTATTTTAGTTCAAAAGTGATAATTCACATGCATTAGTCATATATAGTCAAAAGATTGAACGTTTAAAAAATCACCATTACTGACCATCTGGATAAAGTTCGACAGTTCAGAAAACTGATTGATTGAACTGTATAAAAAATGATTCAAACTGTCATTTGGATGGTGCTTCATGTTGAATAACCACTTCTTAATGTCTCACTGTGACCAAAAGTGACAATTTTACAGACTTTTCCTCCTACACAGAAGCTTCTATTTTGACCAATTTCAGGTAAGAAAATGACTCTAAACACACTTATTTTTGTTCCAAAAGTGATAATTAATATGCAATAGTCATTCAGAGTCAAAAGTTTAAACATTAAAAAATCACCATTAGTGACCATTTGGAGAAAAGTTCGACAGGTCCGGGGTCATCGTTTTTCATCAGACAATTGATTTTGTGGACAGTACAAAAAATGATTCAAAATGTAATTTGGATCATGGCTCATGTTTAATAACCACTTTTTAAACCCTTACAGTGACCAAAATTGCCTTTTTTACAGACTTCTCCTCCTACTCAGAAGCTTCTATTTTGGCCAGTTTCAGGCATGAAAATGACTTTAAACACATTATTCTTAGTTCAAAGAGTGGTAATTCTCATACAACAGTCATTTACAGTCAAAAGAAAAAACATTATAAAATCACCATTCATGACCATTGTGTGTGACAGTGAACAAAATTGTCATTTTTGCAAACTGTTCCTCCTACTCAGCAGCTTCTATTTTGACTATTTTGGGCAGGAAAATGACACTGAACACACTTTTTTTAGTTCCAAAATTGATAATTCACATTTAATATATTTACAGTCAAAATATTAAACACTAAAAATCACAATTACTGACCATCTGGAAGAAAGTTAGACAAGTCCAGGGTCATCATTTTTCATCAGAACATTTTTTTTTTGGACTGTACAAAAAATGATTCAAAATGTCAATTGGATCGTGCCTCATGTTGAATAACCACCTTTTAAAGCCTCACAATGAACAAAATTGCTATTTTTACAGGCTTTTCCTCCTACTCAGGAGCTCCTATTTTGACCAATTTCAGGCAGGAAAATGACTCTGAAAACACTTATTTTAGTTCAAAGAGTGATAATTCACATCCAACAGTCATCTACAGTCAAAAGATTAAACATGAGAAAATCAGCATTTCTGACCATCTGGAGATAGTTCAGCAGGTCCAGTATCATCGATTTTCTTTAGAAAATTGATTTTTGGGATGGTACAAAAAATTATTCAAAATATCAATTGGATCGTGCCTCATGTTGAATAATCTCTTTTTGAAGCCTCACAGTGAATAAAATTGCCATTTTTATAGCTGTTTCCTCCTACTCAGAAGCTTCTATTTTGAGTGATTTCGGGCAGGAAAATGACTCTGAGCACACTTATTTTAGTTGAGAAAGTTATAATTCACATGCAATAGTCATTTACAGTCAAAAGATTAAACATTAAAAAATCATCATTACTGGCAGTCTGGAGTAAGTTCAACAGGTCCGGGGTCATTGTTTTTCATTAGAAAATAGATGTTTTGGACAGTACAAAAAAGGATTCAAAATTTCAATTGAATCAGGCCTCATGTTGAATACCCAGTTTTTAAAGCCTCACAGTCACCAAATGTAACATTTTTACAGACTTTTCCTCCTGCTCAGTAGCTTATATTTTGGCCAATTTCAGGCAGTAAAATGAATCGAAACACATTTATTTTAGTTTCAAAAGGGATCATTCAAATGCTATCAGCCTGATTCATGTACATGCCGTTTTGCGTGTCCCTAATAGCGAATAATAGCGACTCGCTATTGAGAAAACGCAAAACGGCATTCATGTACTTTTCGTGGAAAAAATAGCGACTCGCACGCGGGCGCTAAAGCCGTTAGCGACCTACAAAAAACGCAGAATAATCGCTATTTCCGGACACCAGCGATCGGGATTGCGACTCGCAATCCAGATCGCACGGGATAGCGACTCGCAATCCCGATCGCACGGGATTGCGACTCGCAATCCAGTGCGATCGGGATTGCGAGTCGCATTCTCGCGGGATCCGGAAATACGGGAAGACGCATTCCGAGCACCGTGATGACTTCACAACCAGGAAGCAGCCAAATCCCACCCCCAAACACCACAGTGACGCAATCATCCGACCGTACACGACGGAAAGCTGCCGCCAAACCGCCGTTAGCGACTCCCGACCCGGCCGAAATAGCGACCGCCATGTCTGCAGAACCTCTGCCTGGCCCCAGCAACAGCGCTAGCCGCAAGCGCAAGCTGAAGCTCTCCGAACAGGAGCTGGAGAACCTCATTGAAGGGGTGGTGTCCGAACATGACCAGCTCTTCGGTGCCAACTCCCGGAGGGTCCCAGAGCAGGAGAAGCGGAGGATCTGGGTGGGGATTGCCTCCAGCGTGAACTCAGTTGGCGTTGCGGACAGGTCGGTGGAAGAGCTTAAGAAGCGCTGGTACGACCTCCGAGGGCGTGCCAAGGAGAGGGTGGCGGCGCGTCTCGGTGAGTCATCAGGCACCGGAGGTGGTGGACCGACTGTCCCACCCAACACCCCCCTGGAGGACCAGGTAGAGGACACCTTGGAGAGGGAGGCGTGTGTTGGCGTGACCACTCTGGACTCCTCCCGCCCAACCCACAACACCCAAGGTAAGTGGCATGCGACTGCGACCCTGTCCCCTATGACCGTCCCTGCCCGAATAGGCTCACTCATTGGCCCTTAATCATGCCTATGTTGTGCATCAGGATATGCCCTGAGGCATTGTGGGAGACGTAGTATGTCCACAATGTAGTAGTACCACAATGCGGCCTGAAAGGTTCCTAAGCGCACAAATCCACAGCCATCCAGGGAATGTCACCCAGCATGCATGTAACATCTGCACGTCTGACAGTCACATGCACCTAATGAGTATCCACTTACCCTCACAGGTGCAGATGATAGCAGTGACAGTGAGAGGCTGGTGATCGTCGAGGAGGCCCAGGAGGAGGAATCCCTACCCGCTACCCAGCCACCATCCCCTGCCGCTGCGCCTACACCAGCAGCCAGGCCCCCCACCTTACCTCCTGCACCATCTGCAGGCCCACCGGTCACCAAGGCCAGGCCCCCCACCGTACCTGCTGCACCATCTGCAGGCCCACCGGCTGCCAAGGCCAGGCCCGCCACCAATGTGCCTCCAGTGCCTGCCGCACCTGCGACACCAGCTGCTACAACACCTGCAGCTCGTCCTCCACGATCTGGGCCAGCCACATCCGCTACACAGCGGCAGAACAGCAGGAGGGGCAAAGGGCATCTCCATGCCTGCATGAGCGTGGAGCGGCGAATGCTCCGTCTACACCAGAGGCAGTCGCAGCAGCAAGGAGCCATCCAGCTCCAGCTGCAGAAGATCGGCCGCAATGTGGCGGGAGTCGGCCAGCGGGTGGACCGCATGACGGCGGCAATAGAGCGCATGACGGCGGCAATGGAGGCCAATACTGCTGCGCTGGGGAAGCAGCGCAGTGTTGCACGCAGGCGCCACCACCAGCTGCTGAGCCAGATGGCGACCTATAGTCGCTCCAATTATGTGGCAGCAAATGCCACCACCCAGCTCTCGCGGCGCTCTATGACCCAGCAGCACCAGCTGGTCCAGTGCTGCGAGGAGATTACCCGGGTGCTGGAGCACTTGACCACCGCCGTGGTCCCACTGCTTGCACCTGTGCTACCGGCCATCGTAGGGGGAGATGATGGGAGTGAGGCTGCCTCCAGCTTGAGCAGCAACTCTGCCACGCAGGCCCCCCCACCTAGGCGCAGCACCAGGGCTACGCCTGGTCCATCTGCCCAGGATGAGGATGAGGAGCCTCAAAGACGCCTGGGAAATGTGCGCAGGAAGCACCAATGACATTGTGTCAGGGACACAGGCGCAGGCTGAAGATAAGCCTGCCATGCACATTTACATGCAGTATGCTGGAATACTGTATTTTTTTGTAAATAGTTCTTACCATGACCCTTTTCTGTTGTGAATCAAACAAATACATTTATTTTGAAGCATACATTCGCCTTGTGTTATCATTACATTTTGCATGCAATTGTGATATGTGGGGTGGGGGAAGGGGGTGGGCTAGAAATTGTTAGCTGTGATGTGGTTGCGACGTCTGTGGCCTTCAGCTGGGTTCTCCCTGCGTGCATGGTGCGCATTTGCTGGTGGCCGGTCGTCCCCCTCAGATTCACTGCCTGAGATGTCAACTGGTATCCGGCGCTTGGTTGCAATGTTATGAAGCATTGCACAGACAGCCACAATGCGGCAGCACGCTGCAGGACTGTAATACATGGCCCCACCTGTCTTGTGCAGTATACGGAACCTGCTCTTGAGCAGGCCAAATGTCCTTTCAATACAGTTCCTTGTCCGGATGTGCGCAACATTGTAGCGCCGTTGCTGAGGTGTGGCAGGGTTGAGGTAAGGGGTCAGGAGGTATTCCCGTAGGGCGTAGCCACTGTCACCTGAATGAGAGGAGCAGATGTTGATTGCCTGTGCAGCGCAGTTACTTCATAGCAATGTGACATTGTCGACAAAGTGTACTTACCAAGTAGGTGTCCTTCCCCAAACTCTCCCCTCATCAGTCGTGTGTGGAGTCCGCTGTGCCTGAAGATGAAGGAGTCATGGGTACTCCCTGGGTACTGGGCCACAATGTCAGTGATGATGCTCTTGGCATTGCAGACCATCTGTATGTTGAGGGAGTGGTAGGACTTTCTGTTGCGGTACATATACTCCGTGCCAGCTGGTGGGCAGATGGCGACGTGGGTACAGTCTATGCAGCCGAGGACATGGGGAAAATGGGAAACATTATAAAATTGTAGTTTAGTGAGGTCCAATTCCTGTTGGCTCGTGGGAAATGTGATGTGCCGGTGGAGCTGGCTGAGCATGGCGTCAACAAAAGTGTGGAGGCAGCGTGACATGGTGGGCTGGGATATCCCCCCAGCAGCGGCTACTATGCCCTGGAAACTGCCGGAGGCCAGGAGGTGCAGGCTGCACAATACCTGCACATGTGTGGGCACAGAATTGTTTCGCCTTGTTGGGTGCTGCATGATGGGGTCGAGTTTTGTATCAGCCAGGTGATCATTTCCCCATTCAGCCTGTATTTAGCATAAATCTGTTCTCTGGTTTGGCCCAGCAAGGTGACCCGCAGCCGGTAAATCCTTGCCTGCCTCATGCGTCTCCTCCGTGCTGCTCGCTGTAGCCTTCGCCGCCTCACCACCATGTACATCCCAGGCATTGTGGAACGCCTAATGCTGCTGCTGAATGTCCTTATGTGTGATTGGTCAGGCCTGGCCCTGTTGGTGATTGGCTAACAGTTTTTCAAATTTGGCTTCATCATGGCTTGTATGGTTACCACCTGCTTTGAGCTGTCCTTAAATTGCGCCGCGCAAACGTGCGAGTATGCGCTTTTTCGCTAATGTATTTCTTGCATGAATGCCGATTGCGACAATATTGCGTTTCGCTAATCATTTCGCAGATTCCGTGGTTGGTCGCAATTTCCGTATCGCTAATGCTCGACTTCCCGGAGTCTGCGACTATTACTGCGTAATCGCTATTCCAATCGCAATTATTTTTTTGCGAATTCGCTATTTCGTACTTGAATGCCGATTCCGTCTTTTGCGCCCGCAATTGCGTTATCGCAGCCATTGCGGGCGTTATTTCGCTTCATGAATCAGGCTGTATATTCATTTGCAGTCAAAAGATTAAAAATAAAAAAACACAGTTACTGACCATCTGGAGAACATTCGAGAGGTCAGGGATCATCATTTTTTATCGGAAAACTGATTTTGTGGACTTTACAAAAAATGATTCCAAATGGCAAGTGGATCATGCCTCATGTTGAATAACCAATTTTTAAAGTCTCACAGTGACCGAAATTGCCATTTTTACAGACTTTGCCTCCTACTCAGAAGCTTCTATTTGACCAATTTTCAGGCAGTAAAATGAATCTAATCACACTTATTTTAGTTTAAAAAAATTATAATTCACATGCAATAGTCATTTACAGCCAAAAGATTAAACATGAAAAAAATCACCATTACTGACCCCCTGGCGAAAGTTCAAGAGGTCCGGGGTCATCCTTTTTCATCAGAAAAGTGATTTTTTTTGACTGTACAAAAATGATTCAAAATGTCAAATGGATCATGCCTTATGTTGAATAACCACTTTTCTCACAGTGACTAAAATTTCCGTTTTACAAACTTTTCTTCCCACTCATAAGCTTGTGGGATGGTGGGGGTTATGTGTCGTGGGAAGGTGGGGGGTATTTGTCAGTGGAATGGTGGGGGTATGTGTCAGGAGGATGATTGGGAGGTACGTGTCATGGGGCTGGTGGGGGTATGTGTTCAGGGGGAGGGTGGGGGGTATGTTTTGGGGGATGGTAGGGTGGTATGTGCCAGGAAGATGGTGGGGGATATGTGTCGGGGGATGGTAAGGGAGGTATGTATCATGGGGATGGTGGGGGTATGTGTCAGGGGGATGGTAGGGGGATGTTTTAGGGGGATGGTAGGGGGTATTTGTCAGGAGGATGGTGGGGAATATGTTTCAGGGAATGGTGAGGGTATGTGTCGGGGGAAGGTATGGGGTATGTTTCAGGGGGATGGTGGAGTTTATGTGTCAGGGTGATGGTGGAATGGTGAGGAGGTATGTGTTGGGGGATGGTAGGGTGGTATGTGTCAGGGGGATGGTGGGATGGTAGGGGGTATGTGTCATGAGGATGGTGGAATTGTGGGTGGGTGGGTGTGTGTCGGGGAAATGGTAGGGGGTATTTGTCAGGGGGATTGTAGGTGTTAAGTGTTGGAAGGATTGTGGGGGGCATGTGAAAGGGGGATGGTGGAGGGATATGTTGGGATTTAGAGGGGGTATCTGTCGAGGGATAGGGGTATGTGTCAGGGGTGGTGGGAGGGTATGTTTTAGGGGGTGGTGGGGGGTATGTGTCAGGGAATGGTGGGAGGTTGGGGGTGGTGGGGGGTATGTGTTGGGGGATGGTGGGGGTATTTGTTGGGGGATGGTAAGGGTATATGTATCGAGGACTGTGTGGGGTATGTGGTAGAGGATGGTGGGGAGTGGGGGGTAGGTGTCAGGGGGATGGTAGCGGGGTATGCGTTATGTGTCAGGAGGATGGGCGTATATGTCAGGGGGATAGTGGGGGGCTATGTGTCAGGGGATGGTGGGACGGTGGGGGTATGAGTCACAGGGATGGTGGAGGGTATGTGTCAGGGGGTGGGATGGTAGAGGGGTAGGAATTGTCGGGAGGTATGTGTCAGGGGATGGTGGGGGGTATGTGTCAGGGGGAGGGTAGGGGTATGTGTCAGGGCGATAGTGGGGAGGTTTGTGTCAGGAAGATGGTGGGGGCAGTATGTGTCACATTATGGTGGGGGGTATGTGTCAGGGGGATAGTGGGGGGTATGTGTCAGGGGGTTGGTAGCAAGGTGGGTGTATGTATCAGGGGGCTGGTGGGATGGTTGGGCAGTATGTGTCAGGGGGATGGTGGGGGTATGTGTCGGGATGGTGGGGGATATGTGTTGGGGGATGGTGGGATATTGGGGGTATGTGTCAGGGGGATGGTAGGATGGTGGGGGTATGTGTTGGGGGATGGTGGGGGGTATGTGTCAGGGGATGGGGTGCATGTGCCAGGGGGTAGTTTGAGGGTATGTGTAAGGGGGATGGTGGGGGTATGTGTCAGGGGGATGATGGTATGGTGAGGTATGTGTTAGGGGGATCGCGGCAGTATGAGTCAGCAGGATGAAGGGATTGTGTGGGTATGTGTTGGGGGGATGGTGGGGGTATGTGTCAGTGGGATGGTAAGGGTATGTTTCAAGGTGGTGGGAGGGTATGTTTCAGGGGGATGGTGGTTGTGTATGTGTTGCGGTTTGGTGGGGGGATATATGTCAGGGATGGTGGGGGTATGTGTTGGGTGGCTGGTGGGAGGGTATGATTCAGTGGGATGGTGGGGCGTATGGGTCAGGGGTATGGTAGGTTGGTAGTGGGATATGTGTCAGAGATGGTGGGTGTATTTGTTGGGGGTGGTAGGGGTAAGTTTCTGGGGGATGGAGAGGGGTATGTGTCAGTGGATGGTGGAGGGTATGTGTTGGGGGTATGGTGGGGGTATGTGTCGGGGGATGGTGGGATCAAGAGGGGGTATGTGTAAGGTGGATTGTGGGGGTATGAGTCAGAGTATGTTAAGGGTGTATATGTTGGGGGTAGTGGGGGTATATGTCATGGGATGGTGGGGGGTATGTGTTGGTGGGAGGGTATGTGTCAGGAGATGGTGAGGTTGTGGGTGGTATGTGTATGGGGTTGTGGGGGATCTGTCAGGGGATGGTAGGGGGGACTGTGTCAGGGGAATGGTGGGATGGTGGGGAGTATATGTCAGGGGGATGGTGGGTTTATGTGTCATGGGTATGTATTGTGGTTTGGTAGGGTTATGTGTTGAGGGATGAGGTGTGTGTGTCAGGGGTGGTGGGAGGGTATGTTTCAGGGGGATGGTGGGGATATGTGTCACGGTTTGGTGGGGAGATATATGTAGGGGGATGGTGGGGGTATGTGTTAGGTGGGTGGTGGGTGGGTATGATTCAGTGGGATGGTGGGGGGCTATGTGTCAGTGGGATGGCAGTTTGGTAGTATGATATGTGTCAGGGGATGTTGGGGGTATGTGTTGGATGGACGTGGGGTGTATTTGTTGGGAAACGGTGGGGGTATGTGTCTGGGGGATGGAGGGGGGTATGTGTCAGTGGATGTGGAGGGTATGTGTTGGGGGTATGTGTCAGGGGGAAAGAGAGTGGGTATGTGTCAGGTGGATGGTAAGGGGTATGTGTCAGGGGAAGGTAGGGGTGTATATGTTGGGGTAGTGGTAGGTATATGCCAGGGGATGGCGGGGGATATTTGTTGGTGGGAGGGTATGTTTCAGGGGGCTGGTGGGGTGGTAGGTGGTATGTGTCAGGGGTGGTGGGGGTATCTGTCGGGGTATGGTGGGGGGTTGGTGTCAGGGGATGGTGGGATGGTGGAGAGTGTATGGTGGGGGTATGTGTCAGTGGTATGTGTTGGGGTTTGGTGGAGGGTATGTGTCAAAGGATGGGGGTATGCTGACAGGGGGGTCAGAGGGGTATGTTTCAGTGGGATGGTGAGGAGTATGTGTCAGGGGGATGGTGGAATTGTGGGGGTATGTATCGGGGAATGGTGGGGTGATATGTGCCAGGGGGATTGTGGGGGGTATTTGTCTGGGGATGGTGTCGGTATGTGTCTGGAGGATGGTGGGGTTATGTGTTAGAGGATGGTGGGGGTAGTTTTGGAGGTATGGTAGGGGTATGTGTCAGGAGTATGGTGGGATGGTGGGGGGTATCTGTCACGGGGATGGTGGGACAGTGGGGGTATGTGTCAGTGGGATGGTGGGAGGTATGTGTCAGGTGGATGGTGGGGGTGAGCATTGCAGGGAGGTATGTTTCAGGGGGATATTGGGGGTATGTTTTGGGGATGGTTGGGTGGTATGTGTTAGGGGGCTGGTGGGCTGGTAGGGGGTGTGTCAGGGGGATCGTGGGGGCATATGTTCGGGGATGGTGGAGGTATATGTCAGGGGATGGTGGCGGTATATGTTGGGGGATGGTGGATGGTATGTGTCAGGGGGATGGAGGGGTGGTGGGAGGTATGTGTCAGGGGGATGTTGGGAGTATATGTTAGGGGTATGGTGGGGGTATGTGTCAGGGTGATGGTGGAATCAAGAGGGGGTATGTGTCAAGTGGATTGTGGAGTATGAGTCAGGGTATGTTAAGGGTGTAAATGTCTGGAGTAGTTGGGGTATATGTCATGGGATGGTGGGAGATATGTGTTGATGGGAGGGTATGTGTCAGGGGATGGTGGGATGGTGGGTGGTATGTGTCAGGGGGTGGTGGGGGGGATTGTGTCAGGGGAATGGTGGAATGGTGGGGAGTATATGTCAGTGGGATGGTGGGTTTATGTGTCATGGGTATGTATTGTGGTTTGGTGGGGTTATGTGTTGAGGGATGAGGTGTGTGTGTCAGGGGTGGTGGGAGGGTATGTTTCAGGGGGATGGTGGGGGGTATGTGTCACGGTTTGGTGGGGAGATATATGTAAGGGGATGGTGGAGGTATATGTTAGGTGGATGGTGGGAGGGTATGATTCAGTTGGATGGTGGGGGGCTATGTGTCAGGGGGATGGCAGGTTGATAGTATGATATGTGTCAGGGGATGTTGGGGGGTATGTGTTGGGTGGACGGTGGGGGGTATTTGTTGGGGGATGGTGGGGGTATGTGTCTGGGGGATGGAGGGGGGTATGTGTTAGTGGATGGTGGAGGGTATGTGTTGGGGGTATGTGTCAGGGGGATAGAGAGTGGGTATGTGTCAGGTGGATGGTAGGGGGTATGTGTCAGGGGATGGTAGGGGTGTATATGTTGGGGCAGTGGGAGGTATATGTTAGGGGATGGTGGGGGACATTGGTTCGTGGGAGGGTATGTTTCAGGGGGCTGGTGGGGTGGTGGGTGGTATGTGTCAGGGGGTGGTGGGGGTATCTGTCGGAGGATGGTGGTGTGGTTGGTGTCAGGGGGATGGTGGAGAGTGTATCTCTGGTGTATGGTGGGGGTATATGTCAGGGGTATGTGTTGGGGTTTGGTGGAGGGTATGTGTCAAAGGATGGGGGTATGTGACAGGGTTGGTCAGAGGAGTATGTTTCAGTGGGATGGTTAGGAGTATGTGTCAGGGGGATGATGGAATTGTGGGGGTAAGTGTCAGGGAATGGTGGGGTGATATGTGTCAGGGGGATTGTGGGGGGTATTTGGGGATGGTGTGGGTATGTGTCTGGAGGATGGTGGGGGCATGTGATAGAGGATGGTGGGGGTAATGTTGGAGGTATGGTGGGGGTATGTGTCAGGAGTATGGTGGGATGGTGGGGGGTATGTGTCAGGGGGATGGTGGGACGGTGAGGCTATGTGTCAGGGGATGGTGGGAGGTATGTTTCAGGGGGATGATGGGGGTATGTTTTGGGGATGGTTGGGTGGTATGTGTTAGGGGGATGGTGGGCTGGTAGGGGGTATGTGTCAGGGGGATCGTGGGGTATATGTTGGGGGATGGTGGAGGTATATGTCAGGGGATGGTAAGGGTATTTGTTGGGGGATGGTGGGGTGGTATGTGTCAGGGGGATGGTGGGGTGGTGGGTATGTGTCAGGGGGATGTTGGGGGTATATGTTGGGGGATAGTGGGGGTATGTGTCAGGGGAATGGTGGGATGTTGGGGGGTATGTGTCAGGGGAATGGTGGGGTGTATGTGGCAGGGGGATGGTGGGATAGTGGGGGGTTGGGGATTGTGGGGAGGTGTCTTTCAGGGGTATGTTGGGGATATGTGTCAGGCGAATGGTGGGTGTATCTGTCAGCGGGAGGATGGGCGGGTATGTGTCAGGTGGGTGGTGGGGCGGTATATGTCAGTGGGATGGTGGGGGTATGTGTCAGGGGACGGTGGGGGGATATGTCAGCGAGCTAATGGGAAGGTGGGGGTATGTGTCAGGGGGATGGTGTTATTGTTGGGTGGTATGTGTCAGGGGGATGGTGGGATGGTGGGGGTATTTGTCGGGGGGATGGTGGGAGGTATGTGTAAGGGGTATTGTGGGGGTAGGTGTTAGGGGGATGGTGGGGGTATGTGTCAGGGGATGGTGGGGGGTGTGTGTCAGCAGGATGGTCAATAATGGAGGTATGTGCCAGGGGGATGGTGGCGGGTATGTGTTGGGGGATGGTGGGGGTATGTTTCAGGGTGGTGGGATGGTGGGGGTGTAGTTGTTGGGGGATAGTGGGGGTATGTGTCAAGGGGATTTTGAGGGGTTTGTTGGAGGAGGATGGTGGGATTATAGGGGGGTATGTGTCAGGGGGTTGGTGGGGAGGTACCCCTAGAACCAGTTCAGGCTGGTTTACCCAAGCCCTGTGCGAAGGGCAGAACAAAACAAATGGGGTATATATGCTGGGGTTTGAGACACCATGAAAGGAGGCTTACTGGGAACCTGTTGGAGCTGTGTTGCTGCTGGGCGCTGAAGGGGGGACTGCCAAAAGGGTGCACCTCCCTGCTGGAGGGTCCTGTGAGAGCGCCTACCGGGTCCCAGCTCTGCCTGCGTGATTTTTGCCTGAAAGCTCACTCCTGAGGGTCCTGAAACAGGGACTCACTCACTTTCTGGGAGTAGTTGGGAGCACTAGGGAGTGCAGTCCCTTTCTCCTACATCCAAGCTGAGGCGCCATAGAGAGCGCTAACCCTGGGAGAAGTACTACGCTACATTTGAGTAGTTTGCAAAGTTTGCGCTAGTTCGCACTACGCGAATTGCACATACCACAGTGCAAACACATGTAGCGTAGCAGTCATTTTTTGCTTGCTCGCGGTCCTCAACATCAAGTTGGTGACCGCAAGCGAGCAAAATAACATTCCGGCGCAACTTTTTCCTTGTTCGCAATCAGCAACATCAAGTTGCCGATCGCGAGCGTGGAAAATAAACCTTCCGGCGAGATTCTCAACGCGGGGAGGTCAGGTTTCTCATTACGAGTGGTCGCATATGCTCATGACCGCTCGCGATGAGAAAATACCAGTCCACGTTGAGAAAGCTGCCGCTGGAGTAGAAATCAACTCCAGCGGGAGAAAACGACAGCTTGCACTGTGCAAGATGCGGTTTGCACTGATTGCACAATATGGACAAGCATCCGGCACTGTGCAATCAGTGCGAACAGCATTTTGCACAGTACACTACGCAGTTCGCGTAGCTCACATAGTGCGAAATGTACTTCGCCTAGCTACGTGTAGCGCTGCTATGCAAAGTACGCCCAGGGTCAGAGAGCGCCCCTGCTGATTGCGGTGCCCTGGAAGGGTTTGTGAGTCTGATGTGGACTTGGGTTCAGGATTGTCCAACAGACAGAGCGCGGAGCTGCGCTGTTCTCTAGAGATAAACAGAGAACTCGCTCCATATGTCTCCATAGCCAATTGAGGGCAGGAAGTCTGGCGGCGACTTTGCCTGACTGTGGGCGGGCCTATTTAGCAGGAAGCCCAACAGAATTTGTGCTGGGTAGAGAGGAGGCACAGTGACCTTATTAGCTAGAGCAGGACATTGCGCCCCCCTACAGGAAGAGATCTGAGCACAGAAGGAGAGCAGGAGCCTACCTCACATTTCGAGTGCCCCGGAGAAAGGACCTCTGTGAACATGCAGTGGCTGAGGGCAGCGCGCCGCCAAAACCAGATGTCAGGCAAGACGAGCCTGACTGGGTGTGGGACCTCACGTCCCAGGAAGAAAGTTTCACCAGCGCAGAAGCCAGCCTGAAGGTGTGTGGCAGAAGAGATGCTGCGGAGCCAACGTCACGGCAGGATCCGGGCTTACCTTTGGGGCCGAAGGCGCGCCAAAGGTAAGCCTGTCTGCGCCCGTCCGCGACCGGATCGCGGCCAGCGCCAGGACCCCTGGCCCCCGAAGACCCCGGCCGACCCGCCAGACGTACTCCGCCGCCACCCTCATCGCACTCAACACCGGCCGACTCCCAGAATGCCATCAAGCCACTCCACGGCGCACCCACGGACCCTTCAGCTGCCACGCCTGCAAGTTCACCTGCATCCAGACCTGCCTCGCACCAGCACCCGCCAAGTCGAACGCCAGCAGCACCCACCTCAAGTGCATCCTGCTCAACACCCGCTCCGTCCACAGACACGCCATCGAACTCTGGAACCTCCTAGACGCCACAGCCCCTGACGTCGCCTTCCTCACGGAGACCTGGATGAACGCCTCTTCAGCTCCCGACATCGCCATCGCTATCCCAGAGGGCTACAAGATCGTCCGGAGGGACCGCAACGCCAACCAGATGGGAGGAGGCATCGCCATCATCCACAGGAACACCATCCGTCTCACGACCAGCACCGACAACACCCTGAACACCGCCGAACACCTGCATTTCCAGATCCACACCAGCCCGAACACCACCCTCAGAGGCACCCTGATCTACCGACCCCCGGGACCACGCACACAATTCAGCGAGGACATCGCCGACTTCATCAGCCCGCATGCCCTCCCCTCCGCTGACTACATCCTCCTAGGCGACCTCAACTTCCACCTGGAGAACAACAACGACCGCAACACCAGCACCCTGCTCGACAACCTCGCCAATCTTGGACTCAAGCAACTGGTGTCCACCCCCACCCACCTCGCCGGACACACACTGGACGCAGTCTTCTCCTCCAGCCCAGACATCGACTTCAGCCACGCCACAGAGCTTCAATGGACGGACCACAGCTGCGTCCACTTCACCTTCAAGAGAACGACGACCCACCGCCACCAGCAACAGGCCACCCGCAGAAGCTGGAACAAGATCACAGCAGACCAGCTCGCCACCTCCCTGAGCCAGCACCCTCCTGCCAGCTCAGCGAACCCCAGCCAGGCCGCCTACAACCTCACGAAGTGGATCAGCAACTGCGCGGACGAGCTCGCCCCGCTGAGGACCCCGCCCAGCAGACCCGGCAGCAAGAAAGCCCCGTGGTTCAACGACGAACTCAAGAGCTCCAAGAAGAACTGCCGAGCCCTTGAGAAAGTCTGGAGAAGGGAACCCACACCGGACAACAGGACCTCCCTCAAGCTTGCCACCCGGAAGCACCACCAGCTGATCCGCGCCGCCAAGAAAACAGCATTCAAGGACCGGTTGGACAACAACGCACACAACTGCAAGGAGCTCTTCAACATCGTGAAAGAGCTCTCCAACCCCAGCGTAGGGAACAACGACATCACCCCATCGCAAGACCTCTGCAACTCCCTCGCTTCATACTTCCACAACAAGATCGCGGACATACACAACAGCTTCAACAACCAACCAACGCACACCATGACCGAACAACCACCCCCCACCACCACCCTCCACGCCTGGACCCCGATCAGCACCGAAGACACCATACGCACAATGAACTCCATCCACTCCGGATCACCGACCGACCCCTGCCCTCACCACGTCTTCAACAAGGCCGACGCTGTCATCGCACCCCACCTGCGGGACATCATCAACACCTCCTTCGACACCGCCACCTTCCCTGAGAGCTGGAAACACGCCGAACTCAGCGCTCTCCTCAAGAAACCAACAGCGGACCCCACCGAACTCAAGAACTACCGCCCCATCTCGCTCCTCCCGTTTCCAGCCAAAGTCATCGAGAAGACCGTCAACAAGCAGATGGCCGCCTTCCTCGAGACAAACGGATCCCTCGACCCCTCACAGTCAGGCTTCCGAGCCAATCACAGCACCGAGACCGCCCTCATCGCCGCCACCGATGACATCCGAGCCCTGATGGACAATGGAGAAACAGCGGCCCTCATCCTCCTAGACCTCTCCACGGCATTCAACACTGTCTGCCACCGCACCCTAGTACAGCGCCTCAGCAACGTCGGAATCCAGGACAAGGCGCTGGAATGGATGATCTCCTTCCTTGACGGAAGAACACAGAGAGTCCGCCTACCACCGTACAAGTCAGAGGCCTCCGAAGTCATCTGCGGCGTCCCTCAAGGGTCATCTCTGAGCCCCACCCTCTTCAACGTCTACATGAGCCCCCTCGCGGCCATCGTACGCAAACACAACCTCAGCATAATCTCCTACGCCGACGACACCCAGCTGATCCTCTCCCTGACCAACGACCCCGCCTCCGCCAGAGCCAACCTGCACGATGGGATGAAAGAGGTAGCCGAGTGGATGACGACCAGCTGCCTGAAACTGAACTCTGACAAGACGGAGGTCCTCATCCTGGGCTCTTCACCCTCCGCCTGGGACAACTCCTGGTGGCCTCCCGCCCTGGGCATCGCACCCAAA
This sequence comes from Lissotriton vulgaris, assembly GCF_964263255.1. NCBI lineage: Eukaryota > Metazoa > Chordata > Amphibia > Caudata > Salamandridae > Lissotriton > Lissotriton vulgaris. The sequence continues at coordinate 503,317,714 of NC_141696.1, forward strand.
CCAACAGACCATGCACGCAACCTGGGCTTCATCCTGGACTCCTCCCTCTCCATGACCAGGCAAGTCAACAACGTCTCCTCGGCGTGCTTCAACATCCTACGCATGCTACGAAAGATCTTCTGGTGGATCCCCTCCGAGACCAGGAAGACCGTCACCCAGGCCCTCGTCACCAGCCGACTGGACTACGGCAACGCCCTCTACGCCGGTACCACCGCCAAGCTCCAGAAGAGACTCCAGCGGATCCAGAACGCCTCAGCCAGACTCATCCTCGACATCCCACGAACCAGCCACATCACCGGACATCTGAGAGACCTCCACTGGCTCCCCGTCAACAAAAGAATCACCTTCCGCCTCCTCACCCACGCACACAAAGCCCTACACGACCAGGGCCCGAGCTACCTCAACAGCCGAATCAACTTCTACGCTCCCAAACGCCACCTCCGATCAGCCAACCACGCCCTCGCCGCCGTCCCCCGCATCCGAAGAGCGACTACGGGAGGAAGGTCCTTCTCCTACCTGGCCGCCAAGACCTGGAACTCCCTCCCGACCGACCTGCGCCTGACCCAAGACCACCTCTCCTTCAGGAAGAAGCTGAAGACCTGGCTGTTCGAGCAGTAGCGGCACCCCCCCGCGCCTTGAGACCCTACGGGTAGGTAGCGCGCTATATAAGTGTCACTGATTGATTGATTGATTGATCCCACCCTGCACTGCAGTGTCCAGAGGTGACCAAGAGGGACTGTGGGACCAACAAAGAAAAACAGCCTCGGTGAGTGGGGCTTATTTGTTCGAGCTTTTTGAGGCCAATCAAGGGCAGTTGCAGCAAGAAGGCATTTTTCCCTTTCCAGAGTCCCAGAGTGTGGCTCTCCAGGTACCATGTTGCTGGTGCCAATTTCTTCACAGCTAACCCGCCCGGCCTTGAAAAAGTCCTTGTACTTATTCATAGCACAGACGAAACACGTGTCGGCTGTCGTTTTATCATTTGGAAAATCACCTTTAAGAATCAATAAAAGGAAAATATGATATAAAACATGAACTCTATCCATCTATTTGTCCTGCACATCATGAGAATTTTTTGACTTTACTTAGATTTATTGTTTTTCAGACTTTACATTGCACTAGTCTTGTATACACTTGCATTGTAGGATTGTGCTCTCTTGACCATTTTTGCTTATATGTTTATTTGTCAATCCTTTGGCTTGATAAATTGTGTTCCTTCCAGGTAGTGGGGGATATTGGTCCTTGTAGCACTCCGTCTTTGATATTGAGAAAGATCTTATTGACTGTCCAGTACTATTTCTGACTTTACTAGTATTAGTGGATGTGCGGTCTATTCCAATTCTTTGGAAACACCACTACCGTTCTTTTGTTTACATTACATTTATTCCCTATTCAGGAAAGTACTTATGTGTAGTAAAGTTACAAGTGCCGAATATCCACTGTCGGGGTATAATCTCTTCACGGCGCATTGCAGAGTGCGCGCCGTGTGGAGATTTTGCCCCAAGTGCAGAGATTATACCATGAATGTGGAGACTCCGCCACGAGTGCGGAGACTACGCACTTGTCACTTTACTACACGTAAGTTCCTTTATGAATCGGGCCCTGAGTGTCTATAATTTCCAAGTGGCTTAAGTAGAATTAAAACTTGATTGATCTCTGTTGGTCGTTCAAAATTCCTAATTGAGACGGATTGGGAGTTTCTAATATTTCAGACTCAGGAACTGTAAAAATCTCTTGTTCTGAGAGATTAGAATGTCATTTTAGAATCAACTCTGTGTCCTGATTGGAATGGAAATCAACTTTTGCTACTTCTCTCCCTTCATTACCGGATAAGATCTACCAGTTCTAAATCTGCAGATGAGATAGAATTTAAAAAGGGGAAATGCCCAAATAGCTTTATTCAGAAGATTTAATTTAATTTTTATAATTCCACACTTCTTTATATACAAACACAAGGACAGAGAAGAGGGAATAACCAAGCCCCTTATCTGAGAAGAAAAACCAGTGTGTGCAGCTACATTTTCCAGGATTCCTAGACGCCAGTGGTTACAGCAGGGATCATGCAAGGCCTATCTGGAATGCCATACTGCACCCTGTTGGCCGCTCTTTACCTCCTGGCTCCCTGAGGACAGGTGAGCACAGTGGCATGGGTTGGTTATTCCTTGCCCCTGTGGACGCAATTGTGGGTTGATTTGCTTTTTCTGAGAACCTCCGATGAGATCAGAATGATACTCGATCGGGGAGGAGCCGCGGCTTTGGTGCAGTTTCAAAAGGAACAAGGGAACCCTATAAATAGTCAAGGACCGAGGGTAGCAGTTTTATTAAGTAACAGAGGCCCTTGATTAAGCAAAGTATACACAAGCAATTAATAAATTATAGACAAGAATCTGTTCTTTAATAGGAGAGGTGTCCAGCCGGACACTGATTTAATTGATTAACGAAGTGAGAAAAATAAAGGACAACAATTATACAGTGGGATACAATCCTGTATCCAGTACATACGACATAAGGGAAAAAGACCAAACAGTAAAGGGGGAATAAACAGGCAATTATAAATAGAGCCACTAGTAAAGGGATAATAGATTAGCCTAGCTGAGCTCATGTAGATAACACAGTTTTGTAACACATTGGAGAGCTAGTGTGTCACTACATAAACAGTTGACGGCGTTTCGATCCTACAACCATTAAAGGATCATCATCAGGACTAAAATAACATTGCCTTAGTTGCAAGCATGATTAGGTACAAGTGCTGGGAAGCACACGGCTGCACCGTGTAACTGTTCAATGTGTCACGGGGCGGGGAGGTAGTTGCACCTTGCTTCTATTTGCGGGAGGGTCAGAAACCGGAGTCTGTTCGCTGCGTCTTAATGAATTCGTGTAATCGGAAGATTGGATTGAAGCAGATGCAAGATGGACTTATATCGCCGACGGGTGACTGCAGCAGTGGTTTCGTGTCAGCGGTTAAGAAGGACCGTGGAGCGGATTGCTCTGGCTGGTGCGGAACCGTCAATGGAGTCCCTGGTATTGCAAGGAGTGGTGTTCCCGTGTAATTCGGTATATAACATCTTAAGACACTGCTGGGCACAATCGCTCCTGTCAGTCATCTTTCAGCAACATTTGACACGGTCAATCATACTACTCTCATCAACCGTGTCTCTGCTATAGGTATCAAAAATAAAGCCAAAGCCCTCCTAACCTCCTTCCTCTCCAATCGCTCCCAATCAGTAATGCTTGGAGACTTCAAATCACCACCCTTTACCTTCCCTTACGGCGTTCCGCAAGGATCCTCGCTGAGTCTGACCTTATTTAACATATATGTGTCCGACTTGGCGAGCGTCATCAAGTCTCATGACATGCGACTGACCACATACGCTGATGACACACAGCTAGTACTAGAGACCCACAATGACGGAGGAAAAGTTGCAGCAAACTTCCAAACTGGAATGCTCGCAATAATTACATAGATGACAAACAATTGCCTTAAATTGAACTCCGAGAAAACGGAGGTGATCATCTTCGGCAACTTCTCCCCCAGCTGGTCCCCCTCTTGATGGCCAGCAGAGTTAGGCCCACCTCCATCCCGGTAACAAAAGTCAGACACCTAGGTATCATCTTTGACGACAAACTATCATTTTTATAACACGCCAACAACATTGTCTCCCTGGCCTTTAACACCATCAAAATGATAAAGAAACTTTTACCCTACCTTCCATCAAGTGCCGATAGAACTCTCATGAGCACACTAGTCATGTTCAGGGTAGACTATTGTAATGGTCTATTTCTTAACGCTCAGGAAAAAGTCCTAAACAAACTATAAATGGTGCAAAACGCAGCCGCAAGGATCTTGACTTGCACCCCAAACTTTAAATACACTTCCAATCTAATACGTCAGCTCCACTGGCTGCCCATCAGAAGGCGTACAAAGTTCAAAGCCCTATGTATCGCCTATAAGGCAATAAACAACACAGAACCTGAATTCCTAAAAAAAAACGCTATGCCCTTACAAACCTACCAGACCACTGCGCTCCTCAGCAGCAAAGCTGATAAATGTTCCCAGAACAAAAAAATCATCTTGGGGCGACAGGAGATTCACAGTCACCACCTCCAGACTATGGAACTCACCCCCCTTTACATCAACACCACCACCTCTCTCCTTGCCTTCCACAAAAAAATGAAAACCTGGCTATTTAATCAATAACTAACCAGTACCCACTCTGTCCTATCTTCAACCGTCCGAAGCGCTGAGACACCCAAGGGTATTTGTGCGCTTAACAAATGGCATAAATAAATAAATAAAATAAACCATTATACCAAAATGTCACTATTATCTTGGAAGGATTCATCCTGAAGAAATGTGAAAATAGCACCACAGCACTGCAGGCTGTAGCTGAGCGAATGCAGAAGAAAGCCTACAGCGGGCAGCTTGGTGGCAAGGGAGTTGAAATGGTGTGAAGATGCCATGCTGTGATTAAATACATCAAGTGGAAACATGAAAAGAAGAGCGTTCTAGGGAGGCACAAGCGCAACAGTCTAGGGGAAGGGAGGAGCAATTAGTAGTGCATAATGTGGTCGAGGGGCACCAAACTGTACACATGTTTTAGGATATGTGTTGAAAGTGATTCCATGTGTATTGATACTATTTCAATTATTGAAAAAATGTGTTCTCATAACTATACTGTTGTATACCATGACTAAAGAAATTAGTACCTACAAATAGGTGAGTACACCAGCAACATACACCAACATTACGTATGAATCACATTCTTAATCATAATGTAAGCGTTCCACCGTTTATACCCTAACTCTATGCCTTAAGTAATTGAGCTTTAGGAATTTTTAAATAAATAGGAGATTGTGACACTTGAAATGGGCCGCTTTCTTTCCTTCCTCCTCTTAGCTCAGTTTGTCATTTAATATTATGCAATAATGCTGATAGCGCATAGAAGCACTTTTTACGGCCTATCCTCGAATAGAAAATGTTAATCGCAGCTATGTGAGCGATGTGATATAACAGGCCTGACTTTTATGAAAAAAATAACTAATGGACGCGTTATTTTGCTCTGCAAAACCAATGAACTTGTGAAATAGTGTCACAGACAGAATCTTGCAAAATTTAAAAGAGTTTTTTGGATGTTATAAACAATTCCATCCATCCAGTGCGATTCGGTGAATGTAGTTCTCCTCTTGTCTATCATTCATCCTCGACTGTGTGAAGGTGACCTCAACGTGTGCACCGCGTTGAGGTGCCCAAATTTTTTTTCCATGAGTTGTCATCTTCCCTCCGTGGCTCAATTTCTGATAAAAGTTCATAGAACGTAGGGCGGTCTTCTGGTAGCTAAACAACAAAACAAAAAAAACAAAAAGACAAAAAAATCTTATATACTGAATTCAATTCAATGCAATCAAAGTTTATTCTGGATAAGCCAATCCTTAAAACTTACAGCGAAGATATTTTTTCCATCACGTGAGTAAACGGCAGCTACATGCCTTTATTTGCAAAATGCGTGCCTCGCCCCACTGAAGAAACACAAACTCATGTTGGAAGCAGCTGGTGTAGGTAAGTTTAATTTCTTTAAAATACTATAGGCCACATGCATCAAAGTAAGGTTTTGTGATTTCTTATTTGTGATTTTTAGGGAATCGCAAATAAGGAATCGCAAAATGGGATGCATGATTTAAATCGCATAATATTTGCGATTCGGTAAAAATCACAATTTTTACCGAATCGCAAATATTATGTGACTTCTAATTTGCGATTTCGCAATTCCCATTGATTCCTATGGGCCAAAAGGCCCATAGGAATCAATAAGAAGGCATTGACATTTTGCGAATTTCAATTAGCGATTTGCAAAATGTTAATGCATTCCATGGGTGCAGGGGGGGGGGTCCAAAGGATCCCCCCATACACCCCTGAAATGTATTTTGAAGTGCATGTTTCACACACACATGTCCTAAGGACATGTGTGTCTGTAACATGCCAGTATTTTAAAATGCAATTTTGAGCATTTTAATACATTTTCGCAAATTACCACGAGGTTCACCCTCGTGGTAATTTGCACCCCCTAATTGCGAATTCGCAATTTCAAACACAATCATGCATTGCTTTTAAGGAATCGCAAATTTGCGATTCCTTAAAAGCAATCGCATTTTTGGAAATCGCTAAAAATAGCGAATTTCACAAAAATGCATGATGCATCCCAAAAACCTATTTCGGAATCGCAAACGGCCGAATTTACCGATTCGCACCGTTTGCACTTCCTAAATAGGTTGATGCCTGTGGCCGTATATTGTAACCAGAGAAATCTGTTGGAGGTTTGTTTTAATACTTTAATGATATGTCTAAATCTGTGCTAAATGTTACACGTACGTACATCTTCCGAGATGCCACTCTGGCATCATTCGTATTTTCTTCACAGTTGCGATTTCCTGTATTAACCAAAGACATCGCCCTTAGGCGACCAAGCAAAACTTTCTATTTTACCTACAACTTCCGACTTGCTATTTAGGTGGAAATAGCTACTGGAATGCAGATTTATTTGCCAATGGTCTTGTATTGTATCAGTCATTCATTCCTTTGGTTACATCAGTGCTTTCAGAGAACCCTCAGACGGTCAATCAAGGGAAGCATAATCACATTTAGGAATTAATGAATCACTTACGTTTTAAGGCCAAAGTCACACTTTCTTTCCACTACGCCTTATGAGCCTCACACAGACCACTCAAAGACATTTTTGGCCAACGAGCATTCTTAATGGATCAGAATTTAAAAGCAGCATATAAAGTCTGCATAGAGTGCAGTGCATGTTTATGCTGCATATACTGTGTATGTAATAGTCAGATTGTGTACTGGTAATTATCCAAAAATGGTAAACTACTGACACTTTACCAGATATTGTTATAGGCAGGGGAAACCCAATAAACCCTTGTAGGCTTGGGCACTATATGATTAAAGTCAGAGTATGCTACAAGGGACTTATTTAGAAGATACTAAGTCTGATTGATGAGTTTTACAAATGTAACACACTCAATAGTAAAGGTCTATAGTCAAGTGAAAACACAAAAGTAATGAACCACAAATAATGTAAACACCAATATATACTAACAGATGAACTCGCCACTCACCAAAATATAAGCATTATTTTATATATATTTATTTAGTCTGAGAATTCATGTTTTCATTTTTTTTATTTTTTTGAAAATGTTCATTGTATACAAATATATCTTTTTTTTCGTTTTATAACATAGTTCTGAATGGAATTACTTATAATACATAGACATTAAAAACCATTAGAAGACAAACATAGGACACAACGAGTGATTTATGCAATATGGCAAGGTAGGTCACAAAGCGCGTTACGTCTGGCTAGCCTTCTTCAGGTGGCCATATATTGCACTGAAATGTTAAAAACAATGTGAAATTAAAAACATACCAGGCCTCTTTGCCCATATTAAATCCTTTCTAGAAAAATGGTCTCAAATAGCCAATCGTTGCTCACGAGACCTCATGATGCTCATTGTGGAAACAGCTAAAGAGCTCATGTTACAACTATTAAAAGAAATTGAAGAACTTGAAAGTAAAATCAAATCATCCCCAGCGATTACTGATGCTAAAAAAGCATTAGAAGACATAGAATCCGAACTGGTTTCCTACAGTGAGTATCTAATTAAACGCAAGACTGATAAGTTGCAAAAAGACCTTAGATTCTTTAGCAAAGAGCGAATCTATCCCTATTTGGTGGATGGATTCTACACCTCTACGGACGATACCACCATAGACCCTAGCTTCAATCAGTATGGTAAACCATCCAACCGCAAAGTGACCACTTTTTCAAACTCGTCCGACTCAGACAGTGATGGGGGGTCTTTTGTTTCAGACTATCGTGGGCAGGGATCTAGATACAATCAAAGTGGGCGACCTTTTTTAGGCAGGCACAACTCGTACAGAGGGAATTGGAGACTGAGATATCAGAACCACAACTATCAGTCACAACAATTTCAACAACACATTCAATACCCACCACTGGTTCAATACACACATCAATACCAGGGACCTCCTATGATAAACCAGGGACCTCCAATGATAAATCCGAATCAATATCTGGAAACCCCGAACTCACGTTATTGGAGGCAATAGATAAGATTCCAATCTTTAATTTGAGCAAAACAACATTTGATTCATCGACTCAGTCTCTTCTATCCAAGGGCCTATCTTTTGTCCCCCACTCTGGTGTAAATAAATTTGAACTGTTCTCAGACCTCATGGCCTTTTTACAAAAAATATGGCTCAAATTCTATTTCTGTGAAAATCCATTTGAACAACAGGTTGAGAACAAATCAGGACTAGCACCTAAATCTGTTTTTACATCTACATTGGAACAAGTTGCCCCTGAGGTAGCGATTTTTGAAAAAGTTGTCTATAACAAACTTATGACAGTGACTAAATGTATTCCTCTAACCCCTTTCAATATCACCCATTATGAAAATCTAGCATTGAACACCCTCAAAAACTCCTCAGAGGTAACAATAAAAAACTGTGACAAGGGAGGGGGTATTGCCATTATGGATACCCAAAACTATACCAATAAACAGGAACACCACGAACGCCACAAAATCCAAAATACTTCGTCTAACAACTCAGGCTTTTAATAACAACATGCTCTGCCAAAAAGAATATGATTATCTTAATGTAGAGAATCCTAAGCTTGCATGTATTTACGGGACTCCTAAAGTCCACAAGGATGTTGAGAACCCCCCTCTCAGACCCATTGTGAGCAGTATTTGGCTCTGTTACCGAACCAATATCTAAATATTTGGATGCGATCCTTCGTCCATATATTCAAGATACACCAGGGTACATTAAGGATACCTCTCAAGTGATCAACACTTTTGAAGGAATCCCTTTCAACCCAAATACACAATGGTTAGTTACCCTTGATGTGGAAAGCCTTTACTCAAATATACCCCGTGAAGGAGCACTACAGGCAGTGACTTGGTTTATTGAGACCTACCAAGTTAACTGTAATAGCAAATTCATCACTGATGGCCTAGCCATCATCCTCACAGAAAACATCTTTGAGTTCAACGGCTCTCTATATAAACAGATGAAAGGTGTCAGTATGGGCACATCCTATGCCCCTACCATAGCAAATATTTACGTCACCTTTTTTGAACATCAATTCATCTTCAAAGAAGAAGCCCCATTTTTTGAATCAGTGATCCAGTGGTCACGCTACATAGATGATATCATTTTATATGGGACAGTGACCAAGATACCTTATCAGAATTCACACAATGGCTCAATTTATGTGATGAGAATCTGGTGTTCACTGCACGCCACAGTAATGTAGAAATTGAATTTCTAGATATCATGTTAAAACATGAAAACAATGCCCTCTATGTGGATCTTTATATCAAGCCCACAGCTCGAAATATAATATTACATCATAGTAGCTTCCACCCATTGAAACAAAAGAATGCAATTCCATTTGGTCAATTTCTACGACTACGTCGTAATTGCACTAAAATCAGTGATTACGATAGTCGCAGAGAAGATATGAAGACCAAATTAAAAAATCGAGGCTACCCGCACCGAGTCATTCGGGATGCATATAAGAGAGCACGTTTCTTTGATTGCCAACATCTGCTATCAAAGAAAACTGAACCTGCGAAAAACAATCGGATTTTTGTCACACGACATTCTGTCCTCAATGAACAAATTAGGCAAATTATCAGTTCATACTGGTATTTGCTTAACATAAATAGGACACAATCAGATCAAATACAAAAGCACATGTTTGCATACAGAAAGAATAAGAATATCAGGGGCATAGTAGTACGGTCGAGGATGCCCCCCTCTAAACCAACATTACAACGTGGCATCTTTGACTCTCTCGCTGCTCCATCAGGATTCAAGCAGGCCGGGCCGAAGACGGCTGAAATGCCAGAAACCGGTCCCCGGTAGCTTGTCTCCTTTCTGGTGAAGAATTGGCTTGGTAGTTTAGTCTGCCCTGTTCCCAAGATGCACTGGGCCAGGGACAGACTGATTTGCATATAGCCAGGTTCTGAGCTGGGATGGGGCAGTGAGATAAATAACGGTGATGGATCAAGCCCTGATCTTTGGACTGGGTAAGAGTGGTCTGCTCAATTCAGACACTCTGTTCATCACCACCCCCCTTTTTCTGAATCATCTTTGACTCTCGCCCCATTCATGGAAACTTCAAATGTGGCGGATGTAAGTCATGTGCTCAATGCATTAAGGGTAATTCAATATCCTATAATGGCATTACCGTGACAAGCAAGGGTATAAGTAATTGTAAAACAAAGAACCTGATATACCTTTTATTATGCCCATGCAAGAAAGCGTATGTTGGGGAAACCTCTAGATCCCTGAACACCCGCCTAACAGAACATAGATCTGCCATACGCACCCAAAAAAATTCCCGCACCACTGGTATCACACTTTGTGGAAAATAATCACTCTCCTGATGATGTTAAGTGGTTTATACTAGAAAAAATTACACCTACAGCAGGGCTCTGCTGTGATAAAGTACGCAAAAAGCGGGAAGTTTATCATATATTCATGTTCAACACTGTTTCTAATGTTCTTAATTCAGAAATCCAGTGGGCTGATGCCATCATGTAATCGGCTTATCCGGTTGACATTGAAATTACCGATTGTCAGAAGTAAACAGTTATACACATGGAGTTAGATCCATCAAAGACAAATGCTTTACACTGTTATTATAACGGTCTCAATTGTTAATATTTGCGAGACCATCCGATCTTATTATAAAACCAGTTGGCTGGAGTGATTATGAAAATACTAAATCCTAGAAACATCCATTGTAAATAGTAAATATTGTATATTATGTTTATGTTGTAAATAGCACATGAATGTCAGAACCAATTTGTGTACATTATTTGTATACACTGATGTAAATTACAAGTACTCTGTCACACTTTGTGACATAATATTCTACTTTCATTCCCATTGATGGTCATCCCTTATACATACTACTAGGTGATATTCCACCTGCCAATTCCATCTGGGTATTTATTTCCCCTGTAGAATCCTGGACTGTGACCTCACAGTTTCCCTTTCACACATTCATGTCCCAAGTGTAGACAATCATTATGTCTATTTTTTCCCTTTGTCTTATTCATCATCTGGTTACATAATCTCTTGCTAGCTGATCTGTTTGTATAACATGATCATGTTCACAATTGTTATTTGTTTTTTTCAACAGGCTCTTTATTACTTTTATTTATTTCACGAATTTTGGAACGTATGCAGTTATTATTTTTTCTGGATGCATAGTAATACTGCATTATCCTTGTAGAATTTTCCTCCTTTTTCTTTACTTTTTACCGTGCCCAATGCCGATATAATGTAGTCCTTTGTCTATAACCTGGATCCTTAGTTTTCTTACGTATTATTCCGGTGCCGATTCAATCCATCCTTAGTCCTGTTTCTATGACCACATACGCTGTACGTGGTTCTTTCGCTTTGCGATAAATGGCGTTGAAAAACTTTACGTCGGTTACACACGTCCTTTTCCTGGTTTGAGATACGCCGTCAATCACCCCTACGAGAGCCATAGCATCTTCTAATATCCAAGATTTCACTCGTGGTTGACATTGCACCCCACGTTTACTGCTGTCTATGATTCTACCCAGCATTTTGTTGGAAATTCCAGGGAGTTCTTTCAGCTATGAAAAATATCGTCCTGATGATGGTCTATTAACGACTGCCCCCTAGACCGAAACGTCGACACTCCATCTCCTTGAATGCTGTTTTGACACTAACTCACAACCATTCTTTATTAACTAATTTATGTTGTTTGCTTTATCTATTAGGAGCTGATGTTTTTAGTTATGAACTGTAGAGAAAGTATTGTTTACCTCTGTTCATGACTTTTTGCTCTAATTCATTTGTCTGTATCTATCTCCCCAATTTTGTTGCAGTAAAAAAATGTTGTTAAAATATAATTTTTGTTCTGTGTGTTCTCTCTTTTCCTTCCATTAATTTATTTACTTTTGTGAAATAAGATTGTTATCCTGTGGATACTATTGAGTGTGTTACATTTGTACAACTCATCAATCAGACTTAGTATCTTCTAAATAAGTCCCTTGTAGCATACTCTGACTTTAATCACTTTACCAGATATGGCACCTACACCATTTACTTCCCCCTACTATGCACCACTCACGATCACATACAAGTCTGCACTCATAACATGACATCCTATTGACATCTCATATGACATTACCAGATGTATCATCAATCACCTCAGTGGTGAGAACACTGAATGCGATCTGAATGCGAACTTTACATTATACTTACCTGTAAACATCACGATTTTTGCTGACCACAATCCTTCTTCTAATAGCACTTGAGGACGTAGAGTGGAGACCAAAACATGTCTAAATCAATGTAATAGTCAAATGAGATGCATACAATGACAGGGAGGTGATAGCAACCTTAACTTCCAGACTATATGGGTACCTGAATTGGGTGGCATAAGGGAATCTGTAATAGCATGATGTGTTGCATGATTGCATTAAAGCCACATACAGAACAACGACGTGGAAGACAGAGGCCTTAGGTACGTGACTGTCTTTGTAGAGCTCATTAGTGAAGTCAGTAGTGCAGCGGTATGCAAGCAGTGCACTTAAGACTGAGGGGTATGTGATCCTGGTACTTCAATGCCCAGAGCTTGCCCGGAAGAGGAGTGTGCACATCCATGCGCCCAGTAGCCCACAGTGACATATTCTCCAGAGCAAAGCCCACAGATGGCACAGCAGTACATGGACATGATACAAGATCACAAAATGACTGAAATTATGTGCTGACCAGCTGTTCAAGGTTTCATGGCCATTCCTAAAATTGAGAAGCCTGAGGATTAGTAAATGTTTTTTAAACTGTAGAAGATTTACGGAACAGAGTTAAGGTAAATTTGGAAAAACACTCAGGAAAAAAACTCTGGGGCATATTATCAAGGGGGTTTATCTCTGCTTTTTTGGCTTTAAAAGCCAAGAAAGCAGAGATAACATTATCTCCCTATTACCTAGCTGTCGCTAACACCAGTTATCGACAGCTAGTAGGAGATAGCGACCATCTTGGGCCCCACTTTGCATGTCAGTGATATTTATCACTAATGACATGCAAAGTGGGCGTGCCAAGATGTTAGCTACTGGAAACAGTCGTTAACATCCCTATCTCCTATTACCAACTTTTGGAGATATTCGCGCTACGCGCGAATATCTCCAAAAGCTAACATCTGCCCTGAGCAGTTCTTAGCCATGTTATCCAATGGGAGGTGGATAACATGGCAAAGAGCATTAGCTCGGTAATGCATGAATAACGCTGACTTTTGAGTGATATTCATGCATTGCGGCCGATTTTTATCGCATTTGCGATAAACCTTGGTAATACCAAGGTTTATCTGCGATAAAAATCGCCGCAGCTCTGCGGTAAATTTTTGTCTCTAACCAAGCAATAGCGATAATTTTCGCTATTGCTTGGTAATATGCCCCTCTGTCCTGTTTGCATGCCAAACTCAGGGTGATTTGACTCATCTGCTTTATTTTCTCTAGCATAATCTTAAACTGCACGCAGGAGTTAACAAGCAATTGTAAAGCAGTAGGTCTCGCATTACTGAAAGTTTGAGCTTTTGCCACTGCAAATAATAATGCACCGCCAATAGCTCAAACTTTCAGTAATGCGAGACCTATTGCATTACAAATGCTTGTTTTGTTTTGTCAATAGTTTTTGTAAAACTTTATTATTGGGGGCATGCTGGGCCTTTGTAGGTATGAAAAAATAGAAGCACTGGCAAAAAAGAATGACAGGAACAACTTTGTGTAGGGATGTTCTTCTTGTAAAAGAGTGGTGTTCCATTTATGGTATGGCATGATCTTTGTTGCTGGTGCTCGCTGGAGGGTCAGACCTACCCTCAAAAATCTATTTTTAACACAGCAAACTGCAGTACTCCAAAGACTGTTATTAATTTTTTTATCATAAAGGTAACTGTTACACGCTGCAAATTCAGTTTGACCTCACAGTCTTGGTTACAGGAAGCTTGTCTGTTTTCATTGGATCATTACATAGGATCCCATCAAGCCTTCAATGAAACAACATGGGAAATATAGTCTGACATTAAGTGACTAGTGCATATTAAGTTATCAAGTGACTGTGGTGCATGATAAAGTGCTCAACATTATTAAAAATACAACTTACACAATAATTATCTCACAAAATATTGTAGTGTAAACTATTTTTTTGATTATTAATGTAAGGTGGCCTAGTAATAGTGCTTCCTTAACCACATGACTGCTGAGGCAATTCCCCTCCTGTGCTGGAGATCCTTGAAATACATTATTTTATGACGAGCTCAGCTCGTCATAAGCACACGACCAGTGTACTGCATGACAAGCTGAGCTCGTCATGAGCAGCAAAGGGGTTAATGACTTTAGTAACATCAAAAGGTCCTGCTTAACTTATGACCTAAAACCACAATTGAATACAGAAAGTGTTCTTCAGACTCAATACACTCAAAGCAATTCTAAAAAAAATTCAAGCTGGCTCATGGGTGAGCCCTGTCATTGAGTAAAGTAGCAAATAACAACAGGAGTATAACCCATAGACCAGGTTGAGATCTGGGTGAGTATGCAAACGTTATCGACAATGTCTCAACCGGATTCAATGAGGAAGGCTAATACATTTGCATGTACATGACATTACAAAAAGGAAAGAGGGAGACTCCTGGTAGTTTGTTCAAAAGTGCTAATGGCATCATATATTTGAAATCGCAGTCTATACAGAACAGTTATATCAGCACTGTGAGCATAAATTGAGAAGGCAACCCAAAATGGAACTTGGTGCACGTTGTGCTCATGACATAAAAGTGACGGCGCAAGTGACAAGTGAGAAGAAAACAGAGGAAGGCGTAAAGTGACAAAGTGACAAAAATTATGTACAGGGATCAAAGTAACCGCCTACTCAAAAAAGTAACTGCTGACCGCAATAGCCACCAATGCTTGTTTGTGATTTGAGCTTTCTAACAGTGGTATTCTCAAAATTGTAATTTAAAATCCAATTTCATCGTGAGTTAGGATTTTTCATTACACTTCCATAGACACCAAACATAAACTTTGGTCCTCCTCCCTCTTGGAAATTACAGTGTAATAAATGTAATTAGGTAGTTTCAATGTTATCCTATGGGAGAAGTAGGCCTTGCAGTAGTGAAAAACACATTTAAGAGCTGTAAAACGTAATAGTACATGTCCCACTTTTGAGATTGATTGTATCCAGCCCTCTAGGCTGTCCATGGCCTACCCTAGGGGTGACATATGTATTAAAAAGGAAGGGTTGGACCTGGCAAAAGGCTTATTTTAGCAGGTTCACATGGCAATTTTAAACTGCACAGACACAAGCTACAAATGCAGACCCGAGACATCATTATAGTACTACTAAAGTGGGTACAACCACTGCTACAGTCCCATAAGTATCATTTAATTTACAGGCCCTGGGCACAGGTAGTGCCACATTAATTGGGGTTTACAAGCAAATTTATTATGCCCAGCCAGTCCTACCTACTTTTAAGGAGAGAGAACAAGCACTGTACTACTGATTAGCAGTGGTGAAGTATGCATAGTCATAAAAGCCAACAAAATGAGTTCAGAAAACATGAAGATGAAGGCAAAATGTTTGGGGATGACCCTGCAGAAAGGGCCAAGTCTAAATGAATGTACAGCCTAAGGCTAAAGAAATGGTAACAGCTTGGTATTTTGTTCAGTCTTCTACTAGAATAGACACCATTAAGGCATATGAACACACTTTGACATGTTTAATGAATTCATTAGAGAAGAAATCAATGCAAGCTGAGAGGAAGGAGTGCTCACATGCTTCATAATGCAAAATAAAAGGAAGATGTTTTGAAGAATGTGTGTAATAGGAGGAAGTTGATAACAAAAGGAAAGATGGTGTAGACTAGGCTGAAAGTAGACAAACAAGAGAAAGGAAAACGTGGTTTTTATAAGACAAGGACTCACATTAAAAGTAAACACATGGGTTCAGGTGGATGTGAGCACACGTTTGAAGTTCTTTGAGTACCTGTTCAATTATATACTGAAGTACATCATTTATATGCTGCCTATTTGCAACTGACCACTGATCAAGAAGGTATGTTCTACATAGATTCAGTATTCACAAAAATGTATCATGTGAATAGTTTAGAAGCCTAAAAGATGAATCAATTTCACAAATCTAGATGAAGTACTAATGATGGGATACCATTAGTGGGAGATATTTTGGTGCTATCAATCAATCAGTCAGTACTTATAGAGCAGGGCTATTTCCCCCTGGGGTTTGCAGGCATTGTGGTCTCGCCTGTCTTTAGTCGAAGAACCAGGTCTTGAGTCCCTTTCTGAAGTCTGCGAGTGACCAAAATGTTTGCAGGAGGAGGGGAAGATCATTCTAAGAATTGACGGCTAGGTAGGAAAAGGAACAACTTCCGCTGTGGCTTCGGCAAATGAGGGAAGAGTGCGCAAGGGAGGCAGTTCTCAGTTGTCTGGCGGGTAGGTAGAATTTCAGATGGCGGTTGGTGTATGCTGAACCCTGGTTTTGTAGGGCTTTGTAGGTGTGAATCAACTTCCTGAACTGGCATCTCTTCTGGACGGGGAGCCAGTGGAGGTTCCTAAGGTTAGGGGTGATGCAGGTCTGTTTGGGGAGGGTGAGGATGAGTCTGGCTGCTGCCTTCGTATGGTCTGGAGTCTCTTGAGGAGTGTGGTGGTGGTTTCGGCAAAGCATGTGTTTGCAAAGTCCAGATGATTGATGTTGAGGGCTTGTATGACCATTTTCCTGGTGTTGATGGGCATTCATGTGAAGACCTTTCGAAGAATGTGAATTGTGTGGAAGAAGGCGGAGGAAATTGCATTGACCTGGTGTTTCATGATGAGTTTGCTGTCCAGGATGATGCCAAGGTTATGCGTGTGATTGGTGGGTGTGGGTCCGAGTTTGAGGGCTAATAGGTGTTGTCCCATGTAGCGGTGCTCGACCAAAAAATCAACACTTCCATCTTGGTTTGTTTTGAGCTTTAGGCAGTTGGTCCTCATCCAGTTGGTGACCCTCATCATGGCATTTCGGAAGTTTGTTCTGTTGGGGGTGGTATCTTCTGTGAGGGAGAGGATGAGTTGGTTGTCGTCTGCGTAGGAGATGATGTTAAATCCATTGGTTTGGATGATGTCGGCAAGTGGTGTCATTTAGGTGTTGATCAAGGTGGGACTGATAAAAGATTCCTGGGGGATGCCAGAGATGATGTTCTTGGGCTCAGAGGTGAAGGGCGATTCTCTGGGTGCAACCTGTGAGGAAGTATGCAATCTATTTGAGGTCTCCTGGATACCAATGTGGTGGAGTCTTTTGATGAGGGTGTGGTGGGATACAGTGTTAATTGCTTCTGAGAGTTCAAGGAGGATCAGGGATGCTTTTTAACCTTGGTCGAAGCGGGTTCTGATGTCGTCAGTTCAGACAATCAGGGCAGTCTTGACGCTCTGGTTGGTAAGAATGCCTGATTGGAAGACACCTTGTAGGTTGTAGTACTAAATGATGAGAAAATCAGAAAGCTTTCTGCAGTAGTAGATAAATTAGCCACTAGAATATCTGGTGGTTTGTTAACAGTCGATACAGAATTATTAACTATGATATCAATGGTTTTGCAAAATTGGTTAGATTTATATATATTGTTAGTACAGAAAGGCTGGGTCTGCAAGATGCTGATTGTTCATGCATACCTCACAAGAGCAAAGAGATAGAAGAGTTTGCAAATAACATTTCTGACTTAAAACGTGAATTACAGTACTTAGAAGCAACTGGTGTTTTAGGAAACTCAGGCAAAGGAGTTTCTGCTATGGTAATGCTTTTTGAGGTGTATTAATATGACCTATTTTAATTGCAGGCATATGCTTGATTTATTTATTATTTTTATATAAGAGATTTCAATTTTCCTTTTGCAAGAAAGAAAAGAGAATAGGGAACGCTGCAAAGGGGAAAGGAAACAGAAATGGAAGAAATAAAAAGTAAGGCTTTCAGAGAAATGAATTAGAAGTAAACGTGAAGGGTAAGATGAATGACTCAGCAGCAAGATGAAGTAGTCTTGAAGATTCATTGTTACGTTTATTTTAGCCATCAGAGGAGGGAATTGGAATAGCATAAATTTTAATTTTCATAATTGTGCATTTATTAGTGAAATGTGATTTGCATTATTAAATAAAATATGTTCATTCAATATGTAATTTTGAGTAGATGACAGCATTTAGCTTTTATGACCAGCACACAAGTTTACGTGTTGTAATGGATTATGTTACCCATTATATTAAAGCCATTTTGAATGACACATTTACACATTGTTGGCAAAGAAATTGGGGCATTTTATTTGTGGTTGTTTTGCATGTTATGTTTTATTCCAACTGCAGATGCAGGATAGCTAGTGAACAGTTGTTTTGTAATGTATTGGACAACGGATAGTAAGGTTCTCATTGGAAGGAAGAAAATATGTCAGGATGGGAGACTAGTGGGAAGAGCTGTTTGTACCCAATAGGATGTCCTATTTAAAAGTTCAAGGACATAGCCATTTGTGGACCATTGTGATAAAAAGAGAACAAGGGGAGAATACCTGCTCCCAGAGTCCAGAAGTAAACATTTGGCTCTCGAGAGTGGAAACCAGCTGCAACTTTTTAAATAATTATTTTGTTGAAATATAATATAGTGTGTTCCTATGTCTAGAGAGAGACTTCCTTACTCTTTTATTCACATTCACGTATGGGGAGATGCTTTCTTGCATGTGCTGATCTCTACTGCCTGAGTGCAAAGGCTTCATGGGGTTGCCTTCATGGAACACTTTTTCTGAATATCTTTTATTTTTTATGTAATTGTGGTACCTGTCATGTTCTATTTCATGCTAAAACATTGTCTTTTTGACAACTTTGCAAGATAGCCCAGCACACTTTTCTACATGAAATAAAACAATGATATGATAATCATGGACAGGCAAAGTATCCCAGTTCGGAAGTTCGCTTCGGTGCCTGCATCGTGGTGGCATCTTTGACAATAATATGGTAATCCTTAACCAATGGAGATAAAACAATTTTTCTGGAAATTCTAACTCTGCTTACCTATCTATACATTTGACGAACAACATAATCTAGAACTTGTCTTCCTACACATTATCAGCCCTGAAGAAGTCCCTGGATGGGACGAAACGCGTTGGCGGTTTCAAAAGTGTTTTAACATGGAATGAATAAAGATTTCATCTGAATACAACGTCGACTCATCCTTGAAACAATTGTGCGCTTTGATTATCATATCATTATTTTATTTCATGTAGAAAATTGTGCTGGGCTATCTTGCATATTTGGTTTTGTGTAAGCTGGTTTTGACCTGCTTTCCAATTTTTTGGGGGTATAGGGAATTGTGCCTCCAGCCCGTGTTTGCACCTTTTCACAGGCACTTATGCATTGATTCCCTTTTCTGTTCTTTTTGACAACTTAAATTAATAACGATAATGCTTAAGATTTATTTACCTGATTATCGATGATTTAGACCTGTCTAAGTTTGTTAATAAAACCCTGCACACTCAATTCATTTTTCTTTGTCATTTCATTTGGAGCCCATTGGTCCTCACTGTTAATGGAAATATATGTAAATGATTGCTCCTAGAGCCCTCTCCTTATTGATTAAAAAAGATCCTTGCGACCATATTCAAGGTTTGTTTGATGATCACATCTGACGTTCAAGTCTGGATGTAGTCTAGTGATTGTTCAGACCTGACTATGTGACAACACTGCAGAAAGAAACTGAATATTCCAAGTGACACAAAAGCTCTATATCTATAATCATGGGACCAGCTTAATCCTTCTCAGAACAGTTCTACAGCAAAAAACTGGAGATATTGTTCTTTAAAAATAACACTGATTAAACAAAGTGAAAGGTTTACTTATATACGCATATCTAGATGTATATATTCTTATTCTAATGAATATTAGCACTTTTAAATCAATGCGCTTCATTTATTTAATAACAATGGTATTGATATTTATCCCACAATTAAATGTTATATTTTTAAAATGGAAGCCTGTTTACAGTTACGTTATTGATTAATGTTTGACCCGAATCATAGAGGTATTTATTTTTATTAAATCTGATTGATTGCCTTTGTAGAGGGCAGAGCTAGGCCAGGCTGAGAAATGGCTGTTGACTCATTGAGCTCTGCCTGCAGAGTCAGTAATCTGCCCGGAATCCGGCCATACGAGCTTTATGACCTCCAAAGTGGGTCAATTTACAAGCTGACTTGAAGAGGGTGCAGAATTATAATCAACTGTGGTACTGCTGTGGAGAGGCATGGAGGTAAGGGCTGGACTGGAGGCGGTGTAGCCGGTTCATGAACACGCTGATGCCACAGGCTTGATTGACCCAGAAGCCACACTGAGGCAGTCACTGCCGGGCAGCCTTGGATGGAGGAGCAGCTGCCATATGGGGCCCCCAGAGATTTGCTGACAACAGCACAGATGGTGAGAGGAGCGGTGCCCCCCTAGACGGACTGAGCTCAATAGCGGAGGAAACACACTGCATGGACATCTTCCTGTGGCCTGCCTGACTAGACAGTAATTTTGCTGGGGGTGCAGGAAAGCGGGTTGGGGCCTATGGAATTTGGGCACTCCCCTAGCCTGATAGGTGAGGTGACAGCTGCATGAAATCAACAGACCTTTGAGGCACTGGTATCACCCATCCAGCCCGCTATTGAGTCAGGAGTCTGCAGTGCTAAGTGAGGCTGCTCCCCAGATCTTTGCCTTCTCATCCTTACATTAAGGCGTCCCTGATGTCCTGGAAGTACAGGCACTGAGTTGAGGTGGATGATTGGTACACTTTCCTCATCATTTAGACTTTGCATTGGGTGGGCTTCACATTGAGGGACAGAGCATTGCATATTAACAGTACCCCCTGGGGTGGCAGCATCAGATAGAGCCACTGGAGGGGGTGGGACTTTTATCCTGTGGTGGTGATATGAAGAGAGTGTCACTCCATTTGAGACATTGTATGGTCTAGACACCTCTGGGCATCATGAACTCTACCCACCAGACTTGAGGCTGCCTGAGAATCCCTTTAGAAGGCTGGTGGTGATGGCATCACTGCCCTGAATTAAGACCCAGCGTAGCTGTGATGTGCACCTTATGTAGGCTATTATTGCACCCCCTGTTGCCTGTCAGTGGCTTGTCATATCCAGGTTCCGGAAATATTCACCATCACCAACTGTACGCTCTGCCCATTACTCATCATTATGGGGGGAAATGATACCAAACAAATGGAGCTGCAGTTTGAGAGCAAGTGAATCACCAGATAGGGAGACGTGAGCTGGAGCTCTGGGACATCACCTGAGCACTCCTATGCGGGGTCACAGCAGGATATTGACATTAAAGATATTCTTGCTGAAGTATGATCTAGCCTCAAAAATGCAGATGCAAAACTGACCATGCTCAAGAGCCACCTAGACCAGGTTAAGAAGCAAATGGACAAGTATGACGATCGCATCGATCAACTGGTGTCTGATGCTGAGGATTTACATGCAGAGACAAGGGAGCAACTACTCGAAATGGACAAAAAGCTGGAGGAAATCATGGTGAAAAATAATGATCTTAAGGCATGCTCCCATCGCAATAATCTCAGGATCACTGGAGACCCAGAATCCCCCAACATCTCAAGAGTGAAAGACTTCAATAAGTTCATTCTCAGGGATCTAATTGGAGACAGACTATCTGAAATGCTCTTAGAATAGAGTGCCCACAGATCGCTGGGTCCCAGGGCCCCTTCAGTTATACGGGCCAGACCATTAGTTGCATGATTACTGACCTACCGATATCGCAATCTGGTCCTGTGCCTGGCCAGGGAATGGGGATCACTTCAATACCAAGGCAGTCAGATATCCTTCTACCCCAACTACACCATGGTGGTGTAGGCAGCCCACTGGGAGTTACTCCCTGCTAAAACAAAAATGCTCCAGAAAGCTGAGACCCCATATGCCTTGGTTTATCCTGCCTGACTGCAAGTGACCTGAGAGGGCAAGCAATAGTTTGTTATAGACACCAAAGCAGCCTTGAAATTTGTGAAATGCATCATCAAGGACCAAGGAACTTCCCAAGGGCTCCCGGGTGGTAACAAAAGAACATCTGCTAAGCGACAGTGACTGACTTGATATCCCTTTGTCTTCTGTGTCCCATGCTAAGATTTACTTGCTAGGATAATGTTTCTATTGGGGACACTCTCACATGCGTCTTACTGTTGCATTACATGACACGTCCACCTTTAACAATTCTTTTATAATGCATTGAGTCTATACAGGATGTTTTTTCTGAAATTTGCTTCATAGTATCCTTGACTTGGCCACCCTGCCATACAAGGTAAGGGGTGCTTGCCCAGTTTCTCTCTGCCCCCAGGATGATTAATCTCCTGAGGTGTTCTCTAGGTTTGGTTGTGGTGAGAAGTGATGGTGCACAACCACTTTGGGAGTTTGTTGTGGGGGAAGGGAGGGTAGGTTTATCATATGTTTTAGAATCAGCACTTATCTGTTTCGACCCACTAGGGCACACTATATATGGGATGAGAGCTATTGTGCATTGTCCTTACATTAGTCCAATGCTTTGACGTTCACAGTTTTAAATTGTTAACATGGAACATAGGCAGCCTTAACGACCACTGGAGGACACATCAAGCTTTTGCAGACTTGCACAGAAACTCCATAGATGTCTGCCTGCTGCAGGAGCTCCACCTTGCAGAAAGTACCATCACTGGACTTAGGTCCAGTTGGATTGGTGTGCATTACATCACTGTGTATGCAAGTTATATCCGAGGGGTGCCAAATGAGATAGGAAAGGGGCTGGCATGGTGGAAGCGCAGGGTCAAACTGGACCTACAGGGCAGACATGTTTTCCTGGTGAAGGACTACTGAGACGCGCAGTCAGGACACTGGCAGTCCATGGGCCTATGCAGAAGTATTAAGACCTGGTGTGACACTGTGGGGGTGCAACTTTAATATTATACTTGACCCTGAAATGGACAGAGCCAGCCAAACTAGGCCAACATTCCCACGGGCTGCTGGCCAACTACACCTCCCTATGCAGGATCATGACTTGCTTGATATATGGGAAGGTACTGTTACAGATTACATTAACTCAGCTTTTGAGTGTTTTGTATTTGCCGCTACTAGTGCTTCAATCCTACAAGGAACCAGATCTATCGTATGTGTGATACTAAGAGAGTTGGACTCTGTCTCCGATCCATGCTTGAAGAAATGATAAAGGAAAGGCAGAGTTAAAAGAAAAAAGGCCACAAACGGTGTGCATTAAATTGAAGGCAACTGCTGAGATAGTTCCTAATTTCCCCCCAACACTTGAGTGGGTCAGACAAAAGATTCTGGTATTAGAACATTCATAATATTGGAGGAGGTTGGTCCCCCTGAAAAAAGTGATCACCAATACTTTGAAAATGTTGAAATACACAGCTGAAAATATCTAAATAGTTGAAAACGTTTTACAAGTAGGACTGATAAAATGCAAGTTATAAAATATGATATTCAAGGAATTACAGGGTCAGCTTTTACCAAGAAACGGTTACCCTATCTTTCAGTTTTAAAATTAATCTCTTTAATTTCAGTGATAGACCCAACATTAAATATGATCTCCGAACCAAAGATATATGTTGATTTCACAGTGCCCATTAATATTTGACTAAAAACAAATACTCAAGTGGAAGCCAATACCCCCAAAAGCTGATATCTCAAATACAATTGGCATGGATACTGTTACTGAAATAGTCTGCTGAGTATTAAATGGAAATGTAAAACTAGTCCCTTATGGTGGATAGTGTTTTAGACTGCTCAGATGTTAGCAGAGTTGAGAATTTGATGCTGAAAATAAAGAAAAATACTGGAAAGTATTTGAGGACCTGAAAACGTTTTTTCAATGTACATGTGTAAATGTATGTATATGTTATTTCTATAGTGCAAACCTAGCCAAAAGGCAGAGGAGTGCTTTGTATGGTAAAAGACAAGCATAAAGTCAACAAATGAGAAGAGATGAATTTAGTTTGAGGACAGTTAATGCTTTGGGATCTAGTGTTCTTGAAAGAGCTGAATCTTCAACTCTTTCCTAAGACGCGTTGTGGCAGTCCTGATGGATATGGAGAAGTTCTAGATCCAGGTTGCAGAGATGGGGAAGACCTGCTGTCTAGTTTTTTTGTAATTTTCTTGTTGTTAGTCTTCAGTCTGATGTTGTCCAGGCTGCTATTGTGGCAAAATCTACTAGAGATGTTGAGCTTGTCTACAAAATAATCACGGATGCTGGTCATGATGTCTTTGTAAATCATACAGCAGGTTTTGAAGATGGTGCAGCCAGGCAAGATTAACCAATGGAGTTCCATCAGCATCAGTAGGATGTGATGATATTTCTTCAGGATCTGGATCAGTTGTGCTGCAGCATTTGGGATGCCCCTAAGGGGTGCCAGTGTGGCATTTGAAAGGCTATGGAGTAGGGACTCACCGCCATCCAGATTCAAGAGTATGAGCAGTTCTGAAGTGAATTTGTTGAAAGAAACAGTTTGACTTTCTTTAGAATAGTGACTGGTACCTGGCAATCCTTTTGTTTTTGATAATGCATTTCTTGAGGGAGAGGTTGGTGTCCAGGGTGAATGCAAGTGACCTGGCAGGCAGTGAAAGTTGGAGTTCGGAGCTGTCAAGGTTCACGTCATTGAGCCAGATTTGTACTGTATCCTGTTTATTGTCCTTAATAAAATGCAGAACTTCTGTATTGGTAGAACTAAGCTTCAGGTAGGCACTGAACATCCAGGACTTGGTGAGGTACAAGCAGTGTTTGAGGCTTTGGATGTCTGTAGCATCACAGACTAACTTTCAATTAGAGCTGTGTATTTGTGAACCTTGATGCTTAATATGTTAGTACAAAGGGGGGTGGTGATGGACGGAGCATCTGAACCAATCAAACACTCACACCCAGTCAACAGATCTGGGTTTATTCCATCAATGTTCTTTAGCCCACTCTGCCACCCCAGTTCAGACATGACCATATGCAAATCAGTCTGACCCTGTGCCTCATGGGAACAGTCCAGCCCGAACTGCCAAACCATGCCTTCCCCGGACCAGAAACAAGCTTCTGAGGACTGGTTTCTGCATTTCAGCCGTCTTACGGCCCGACTTGCTTGAATCCAGGGGCAAAGTGAGCAAGGGACTCACGTCCGAGCATACCCTGCCAACTTATGCCGAACAAAGCGGTACAAAAGGGGGTGGTGATGGACGGAGGATCTGAACCAATCAAACACTCACACCCAGTCAACAGATCTGGGTTTAATTCATCACCGTTCTTTAGCCCACTCTGCCACCCCTGTTCAGACATGGCCATATGCAAATCAGTCTGACCCTGTGCCTCATGGGAACAGTCAAGCCTGAACTGCCAAGCCATGTCTTCCCTGGACCGGAAACAAGCTTCCGAGGACCAGTTTCTGGCATTTCAGCCGTCTTCAGCCCGGCTTGCTTGAATCCAGTGGCAGTTGTTTTGCATTTGTCACCCCGAGTCGGATGGGTATGCTCAGACGTGAGTCCCATGCTCTCCACACAACTGGAGTCAAGCTATCCTGGCTGAAGACAGCTGATAGCCAGAAACCGGTCCTAGGATGCTTGATTCCGGTCCAGGAAAGATATGGCTTGGCAGTTCGGGCTGGACTGTTCCCATGAGGCACAGGGTCAAGGCTGATTTGCATATGGCCATGTTTGAACTGGTGTGGTGTGGAGTGCAAAAAAATGATGGATTTAGGCCCAGATCTCTATACTGGGGTGAATGTATGACATTGTTCTGCATTCTGTCCATCAATTGTTGTTTTTTAATATGTTAGTACGGTACTAATCAGCTCAATGTGCAGCATGAAAATGACAGAAGACAATATGGAGCATTGGGGAACTCCACAGGTCCCCAGTGATAGGAATCTTTTGTGACATGGACATGCTCATATACATAAACTGTTATTGGTTGGACAGGTAGGAGGAGATCCACTGGGGGAGATTGCCAGTGAATTCCATTCAAGAATCCAGGATGCATATGAAGTTGAGGTGCACTGTGTCGAAGGCTGCCAAAAGGTCCTACAATATAAAGAGGCAGAGGATATGCTCACTTGTGGTCAAGATGGCATTGTCTATGATGTGCAAGCTAAAG